>NC_139513.1:30588158-31248389 GCF_947247035.1 Vipera ursinii | reverse complement strand
GTTGGTTTCGGCTTTGGTGAGAATCCTATCTGAGATGTTGTGCACAGTTTGTTTCATGTGTTGCTGTGGGAGAGGAGGGGTTTGTTTCTGGCGTTCCTTTAGTCTTCGGAGTTTATTGGTGTGTGTGTCTGTTTTGTAGGCAGTCTCTGTTTCAGCTCTCCAGACGGCGATTTGTTTGAATTTGTCCCAAAGTGTGGGGTGGATCTTGTTGCTGAGTTTGAGGTGAAGTGTGAGGAGGTCTCTGTTGATTCGGTCCAAGAGGAATCTTTTTGTGTGGAGTTCGTTTCTGATTAGGGCCACCTCTACAAAATCTAGCCAAATTTCTTGCCAAACAACTACAGCCTTATGCAAATTCCATCACCTCACACGTACAAAACTCATTCCAATTCATAGAGATCATAAGTAAACTAAACTTACAGCCCTGGGACCTACTTGTGAGCTTCGATGTTGTATCCCTCTTCACCCAAGTGCCTATCAAAGAAGCCTTGACAGCTATCCTAAATAAATACAACCCCCCAAAACACATCCTAGATCTGACCAACCACTGCCTATCTAACACATACTTCATCTACAATGGACAAAGATACAAACAAATGGAAGGAGCACCCATGGGATCACCCTCACCTGTCATCGCAAACCTCTACATGGAACACTTTGAAACCCTCGCTCTAGAAAAATCCAACCACAAACCCAAACTCTGGCTCAGATACGTAGATGACACCTTCGTAATCTGGCCACACGGCAAAGAAAAACTGGATGACTTCCTCATACACCTCAATAGCCTACACCCCAAAATACAATTCACCATGGAAACAGAAGCTAACAATCAACTTCCCTTCCTTGATGTCTTAGTCTACAAGAAATCCAACGGCTCCCTAGGACACACTATCTACCATAAAAAAACACACACAAACCGCTATCTGAACGCACTCTCACACCACCACCCAGCACAGATCAACTCCGTAGCCAAGACACTCATCTCCAGAACAAAACACCTAGCTGACGAACAACACCTAAAAACCGAACTACACACTCTCACTAATGTACTAACAGCCAATGGATTCCAAAGAAACACGATTACCAACTTAATCCGAAGAGAGACACCCACAAAAACCCAAGACAGAGAACAAGAAAATGGCAAAGCCCTCCTCCCATACTTAAAAGGGACCACAGACAGAATCAGCAAGGTCCTCCAAAAACACAACATCAAAACAGCATTCTACACAGACAGAAAAATATCCACCATCCTAAGAAACCCCAAGGACATAATTGGGTTAGAAAACCAAGGAGTATACGAAATCCCATGCACCACCTGCCCCACCACATACATCGGACAAACCAACAGAAGAATAAGTGCACGCATTGAAGAGCACAAAAACTCACTCAGAAAAGGAGAACAAACTTCATCCCTGGTCCAACACTTTGAAGCCACGGGACATGAAATTGATTTTAAAAAAACCAAAACTATCGCCAAAATTGAACATTTTAACAACAGAATAATCAGAGAAGCCATTGAGATAGAAAAACGCCCCCACAGCATGAATAAACGAGATGATACCTCTCGTCTACCAGCCATTTGGAAACCTGCCTTGATTGACAGACGAAGCCCAACCACCAAGAATGATACCAGACCCAAACTCATGATAACATCACATGACATCACCACCACACAACCATTCAAAAAGCAAATCCGAACCCACAACGATAAAGACACACAACCACAAAACAGAAACCTAACTACAGCTGCAACAGCTGCAACATCAGCCACTTTAAACCCTTCCAAACCACACAATAAACAAACTGACACCCACTATAAAAACATGGCACCACCACAAACACGAAGCCGAACAAAAGCAGCACAACTCACCAGCTCAGGTCTGGAGCTGGCAGCTGAGACCAGCCCATCCACTCAGAACACACCCCCACCCAATCAGAACACACCCACCATTCAAAACACACTCCCACCCAATCAGAACACACTTGGTCCCCTACCCAATCAGAGCACACCTCCACAGAACACACCCCCTCTGGCAGTTTAAAAAAGAGGAACAAACAGCCACATGCTTCTCCCAGAAGAAGGAAGCAGAAGCCTGATGATGACGGATGGGATTCCGTCGAAACGTTGCGCCTACACCTTTAATTCTACGCGGGGAAAAAACCCGAAAAACCAAGGATCCACATACAGGCACCCGCGAAAACCTCAGAAAACATATATATATATATATATATATATATATATATATATATATATATATATATATATATATATATGTATATATATATATATATATATATATATATATATATATATATATATATATATATATATATATATATTATGGATCCTTGGTTTTTCGGGTTTCTCCCCGCGTAGAACTAAAGGTGTAGGCGCAACGTTTCGACGAAATCCCATCCGTCATCATCAGGCTAGTGGTTTCTGCTTCCTTCTTATGGGAGAAGTATGTGGCTGTTTGTTTTTCTTTTTTAAACTGCCAGAGGGGGTGTGTTCTGTGAGTGGAAGTGTGCTGATTGGGTGGGGATTATGTGTGTTCTGATTGGGTGGGAGTGTGTTTTGAATGGTGGGGGTGTTCTGATTGGGTGGGGGTGTGTTTTGAGTGGATGGGCTGGTCTCAGCTGCCAGCCTTAGACCTGAGCTGGTGAGTTGTGCTGTTTTTGTTTGCCTTCGTGTTTGTGGTGGTGCCATGTTTTTATAGTGGGTGTCAGTTTGCTTATTATGTGGTTTGGAGGGGTTTAAAGTGGCTGATGTTGCAGCTGTAGTTAGGTTTCTGTTTTGTGGTTGTGCCTCTTTATCATTGTGGGTTCGGATTTGCTTTTTGAATAGTTGTGTGGTGGTGATGTCATGTGATGTTATCATGAGTTTGGGTTCTGGTATCATTCTTGGTGGTTGGGACTCGTCTGTCAATCAAGGCGGGTTTCCAAATAGCTGGTAGGCGAGAGGTATCATCTCGTTTGTTCATGCTGTGGGGGCGTTTTTCTATCTCAATGGCTTCTCTGATTATTCTGTTGTTAAAATGTTCAATTTTGGCGATAGTTTTGGTTTTTTTAAAATCAATTTCATGTCCCGTGGCTTCAAAGTGTTGGACCAGGGATGAAGTTTGTTCTCCCTTTCTGAGTGAGTTTTTGTGCTCTTCAATGCGTGCACTTATTCTTCTGTTGGTCTGTCCGATGTATGTGGTGGGGCAGGTGGTGCATGGGATTTCGTATACTCCTTGGTTTTCTAACCCAATTATGTCCTTGGGGTTTCTTAGGATGGTGGATACTTTTCTGTCTGTGTAGAATGCTGTTTTTTGATGTTGTGTTTTTGGAGGACCTTGCTGATTCTGTCTGTGGTCCCTTTTAAGTATGGGAGGAGGGCTTTGCCATTTTCTTGTTCTCTGTCTTGGGTTTTTGTGGGTGTCTCTCTTCGGATTAAGTTGGTAATCGTGTTTCTTTGGAATCCATTGGCTGTTAGTACATTAGTGAGAGTGTGTAGTTCGGTTTTTAGGTGTTGTTCGTCAGCTAGGTGTTTTGTTCTGGAGATGAGTGTCTTGGCTACGGAGTTGATCTGTGCTGGGTGGTGGTGTGAGAGTGCGTTCAGATAGCGGTTTGTGTGTGTTTTTTTATGGTAGATAGTGTGTCCTAGGGAGCCGTTGGATTTCTTGTAGACTAAGACATCAAGGAAGGGAAGTTGATTGTTAGCTTCTGTTTCCATGGTGAATTGTATTTTGGGGTGTAGGCTATTGAGGTGTGTGAGGAAGTCATCCAGTTTTTCTTTGCCGTGTGGCCAGATTACGAAGGTGTCATCTACGTATCTGAGCCAGAGTTTGGGTTTGTGGTTGGATTTTTCTAGAGCGAGGGTTTCAAAGTGTTCCATGTAGAGGTTTGCGATGACAGGTGAAAGGGGTGATCCCATGGGTGCTCCTTCCATTTGTTTGTATCTTTGTCCATTGTAGATGAAGTATGTGTTAGATAGGCAGTGGTTGGTCAGATCTAGGATGTGTTTTGGGGGGTTGTATTTATTTCGGATAGCTGTCAAGGCTTCTTTGATTGGCACTTGGGTGAAGAGGGATACGACATCGAAGCTCACAAGTAGGTCACAGGGCTGTAAGTTTAGTTTACTTATGATCTCTATGAAATGGAATGAATCTTGTATGTGTGAGGTGATGGAATTTGCGTAAGGCTGTAGTTGTTTGGCAAGAAATTTGGCTAGATTTTGTAGAGGTGAGCCTATGGAGCTGACTATGGGTCTGAGTGGGGTTCCTTCTTTGTGTATCTTGGGCAGACCATAGAGCTTAGGACATCTGTATGATTTTTCTCTGGGAATGATTGTTTTCTGGATCTCTTCACTGATGGGAGTGGCTTTTATTTTGGATTTTGTGGTTTTTTTCCAGGTAGGTGGTGGGATCTGTCTTGAGGAGTTTGTATGTGGAGTCTCGGAGTAGGTTGGATAATTTGGTATGGTAGTCAGATGAGTTCATTACCACCGTGGCGTTGCCTTTGTCTGCTGGCAGAATGATTATGCTGGTGTCATTTTTTAGGTTAAGTAGTGCTGTCTGTTCCTCTTTGGGTAAGTTGCTTTTGGGTGGTTTGCTGGTGCAGAGGATGTTGGTCACTTCGAGTCTGATTTTGTTGGCGTCATCAGGGTTCTTTAATGTTCTTTAAAGGGTGAGATTATATATATATATATATATATATATATATATATATATATATATATATATATATATATATATATATATATATATATAATCTCACCCTTTAAAGAACATTATTGAGGTACAATGAGAAGGCAATGAAATATATATCACGAAGCAAACCATGAAAAAGCAGATTCTTAAGTTTCTCATATATTTTTAATTTCAGATGCTTTCATCGTCTTTACTCTTGCTCCATCTGTTCAAGACATTTGTCTTTTCTATTCCTCCTCATATCCTTTGCTCTTAAAGCACAGATCTTCCCACGGTGGCTAAGATAGCTCACTCATTCCCCTGCAGCTCTGGGCCATAAAATATGCTTTCATCTGCTCATTTTCAGCTGTTTTTTTACTCCCAGGTACAGGTGTACAGTATCTTTAGAAAGTCAGCTAGATTCTACGTCCCACTTTTTTGCGATTGCATCCAACTACAAGCAGCTTACAGAGGAAAAAGAGAAATCACTACTCACCCAAAAAAAAGAAAGAAAAAAAGAAAAGAAAAGAAACCTCAATATGATAGAGACATCACGGTAAAATAGCATGGCATTTTTGTGCCAGCCACCTTAAAAACAGCAAATAGCATCTGATCTATTGAGCTTCCCTGGGCTTTTTGAGAAGCCATCAGGGACTATTGACCTCTATACTCTAGAAGGTGTAGTTCTCTCTTTGCTGCTGAGGCAGCCACAAAGGAAGTCTGTTTGGTGCTTTTCCCTATTTTTCCATGGCCTCTGGATCTTTTGGAGGCAAATTATGTCTGAACCCCATGCTTTGGGGGCAGATGCATTCCTCTTCCAATTATGACAAGCATGAAGACTTGCTATTACATATTCATGTAGTTTTTCATTAGACCAGGGGTCCCCAACCCCCAGTCCATGGACTGGTACCAGGCCACGGCATGCCAGCAACCGGTCTGCACAAACAAGCAAAGCCCCATCGGTGGGAGGAAGGCAGCGCACAAAACTACTCCCTTTCCGGTCCACGGAAAAAACCTCTCTCCATGGAACCGGTCCCTGGTGCCCAAAAGGTTGGGGACCTCTGCGCTAGACCATCTTTCAGACTTTGTGGTGTGGTGAAAATATTCCAAGATAAAGTTCTCCATAGAAACCCGAATCTGTTGAATATTTTGAAGTTGCTGAATACAGGTAGTCCTTGACTTACAACCATAATTGAGCCCAGAATTTCTGTTGCTAAGCGAGACAGCTGTTAAGCGAATTTTCCCCCATTTTACAAACTTTCTTGCCACAGTTAGTAGGGAATCGTTGCAATTGTTAAATGAGTAACACGTCTGTTCAGTGAATCTGGCTTCCCTTGTCAGAAAATCGCACTTGACCTGGGGACACTGCAACTGTCATAAATATGAATCAATTGCCAAGTGTCTGAACTTTGATCACATGACCATGGTGTGCTGCAACAGTCATATGTATCCGGTCACTAAATGAACGGTTGTAAGTCGAGGACTACCTGTGCAAACTCTGTATTTGTTTTGTCTCTACTGGTAAGGAGATTGCAGCATCAGGCTGATGTCCTCTGATCTTAAAAGCTAAACAGTGTTTGGACCAGCAGTAGGACCGAAAAGGTGGGACTATTAGAGAAGACCAGAAATGCAGGTAGAACTAGGAAACAAAGAAGCAAGCAACAACATTAAAATTCCAGAAGAAGCCAATTGGCAAACCACTCAGAGTTGCCATGAGATCAACTCAAAGGAGATTTTACTTGTAGGGAAGAAATGAAAAATATGTCAAAAATTGGCGGCAATCTTTATGGCTGCACTTCTGTTTATTCTAGTTTGCTTGCTACCATATTCTGATTTACTTTTGTATCCATTATATATAAGGACACTGAGCAATGGAAGAAAATGTAAAAAACTTCGAATGTCAATGATGCATCTGTCTGGGTGAAAATTCACAGTAAGCATTTAAAAAAAAGCACAGGAGGAAAGGGAAAATATTTCAGTGTTGGATTAAGGCTGGGAGGCAAGAATTATCATGTTAAATTTTCATCGCTGAAGGCAATAGTGTAGACCTGTAAAGTAGTAGTTAGAAAGTTGTACTGATCAGCTGTTTACATCCAATTATTCTTGCTGTGAACAGATGCACAATGTGAATGCTGCATTCGGTACAAGATTTTAGTCCTATCAAAACATAATGGAAACAAAACCTGTGAGATTAACTGGCACAGTTGGAGCAAATGTATTTTTTTTCTTCAAGTAAATCTTATCAGAATTGCTTGCCTGTTTATTTCACAGATTACGCTCAGATATCTTTGCATTTCTCTTTTATGCTAGTAAACCCCCACCCCAGCTTTTCAGGAATAGAAAATTGTCTGTTTATATCCAATAGCTATTTTTGAAAATCTTTACTATTGTTGGGAAGGAAAGAAAGAAGAAATAATTGGAGGATTGTTTGTTTTGGAGAAACATCTAATGAAAGTCTGATTGCCCTATACAAGGAGGCAGAAAAGCCTTGCAGAATTGAAGGTGCCCAACATCATGTTTAGCTGGGAAATGGTTCGGAGTGAAATATACCTGATATTTCCAGAGAAAGCCCATGGAATCTGTCAGTCATGTTGGTGTCCCGTTCTAGTAGATCTTCAAAGAGGATTCTTCTAACACTTGTCACATTTTGATTCCCAGCCTAGATATGAAACAAATAGTTTCTAATGGTTGTTTTTGAATGGCACCACATCAAATTACTGAGGGAGAAAGGAATGGTTGACATTCTACTTTAAAGTGACCGTAAGCTTGACCCAAGTCTACTGCAGTGGTGTCATCACAATTGTATCTCGTCGCTGTAGATTCTTCAGATGCTGACAGCCGGAACAAGCTGCTTTAGCTCGCAGTGCTCAGCTGTCATCGAGAACAGCTTGCAAAGTCTTATGTGAGTGAAATGTGTGGGGAATTTCTCTTTCCAATATCTCTCACTGGTTTTTGCTTTCTAAGCTGCCAGTGAAACTGTGGCTGCATAGGAGACAAAACATCTAAAGAAACGGATATAGATAAATGCGTGTCTTGTTGGCGTAAAGGTTGCAGCCATGTGCAATATCCAGTAACCTCACAAACTTTGAAAGGATTTAAGTGCAATCTAAGCAGCTCATTTCCAGCGGAAGGATCTTAATTATTTTCATGCTATTTGAGCACGTAGGAAAAAATGCCACCTTATTTGCTCTTCTTAGAGATTAAGAATGCTGATTTCTCATATTCCCTGAACAATGGCCTCATGCTTGAAGCAAGGATGCTGAGGATTGCCACACAATTAAATACATAGTATGACATGAACATTTAGATTAGTTTCTTAAAATACAACAAATCATATCACTATTAGGAAATAGGTTGACTAAAATTTGGAATAAAGTATTGAAAACTAGATCTTTTAAAAATTCCAACTCAGTATTACGGTTGTTTTAATTTTAAGGTGTAGAAAAACACCTAAGGGGAAATTTTTAAAAGCAATATTCCAAAAGAAACTGATCCAGCATGCCAAACCACATGTAATCTACAGTAGAAGCGTTAGAGTTATTGCACATATATTTTTGTATGACTGTGGTTGTTCTCTCTTAAAAGCAGAGTTATCCAATTTAAAGAAAATTGCAGGAAACAGACAAAATGAATGGCAAAAAGGATTGCAAACAGATAAGAGAGATAGTATGGACTTCCATTTCTTTGGAATTTTAAGATCTTTTAAGTTCACCTGCTGACATTTCTAATACTAAAGTATGTGACTGTTGGAACTGTGAAGAATCCATGAGGGAGTCCATACTTAAATTGTCAGCTCTATATAAAATCAAAAGTCATATTGTGGGAAATCCTGAAATACAGAATTTCCAAATTGGTGTTATTATCCTTTGGAAGACAAGGATGAATGTGAAAAAAAACCACCTGCCGGGGGGGGGGGAACACATAAAAATGAAAACTGAATGTCAAAAGAGCTGGAGAAAATTGCCAAAAAGAAAAGACGACGTGAAAGACAAAATCTTAGAAAGAAACTTAACAAAGAATTTCAGAGAGCCAGTCAAAGAGACAAGAAGCAGTATTACCATAATATCTGTAAGGTAAGGAAAGTGAAATAGACATTTAAAAAAAGGAAAATCTTCCAGGAGATCTGTCTATGGAAATTTTCAGTTATCCAGGTCATGGTTGTCCCAAAGGTGCTTTTTCAAGAGACAACTGAACTTTTTGTTTTTCTTTGAAGATATTTCACTTCTCAAAGCTAATACAATCCTGGATTGTATAAATAGAGGCATAGAATCAAGATCATGTGATGTATTAGTACCACTATAAAACCCTAGTAATACTGCGACCAATTTTGGTCACCATACTACAAAAAAGATGTTGAGGCCTTAGAAAAAGTTCAGAGAAGAGCAACTAAAATGACCAAAGGCCTGGAGACTAAAACATATGAAGAACAGCTGCAGGATTTGGGTTTGGCTAGTCTAAAGAAAAGAAGAAATAGGGGAGACATGATAGCAGTATTCCAGTAATTGAGGGGCTGCCACAGAGAAGAAGGGGTCACATTATTCTCCAAAGCACCAGAGGGCAGGACAAGAAACAATGGTTGGAAACTGACTGAAGAGAGAAGCAACTTGGAATTAAGGAGAAACCTCCTGACACTGAGGACAATCAACCAGTGGAACAGCGTGCCTCCAGAAATTGTGGGTGCTCCATCACTGGAGATTTTTAAGAGGAGACTGGTCAGTCACAACTGAAATGGTATAGGTTCTCCTACTCAAGCAGGGGGCTGGACTAGAAGACCTCCAAGGTCCCTTCCAGATTCTATTCTATTCTATTCTATTCTATTCTATTCTATTCTATTCTATTCTATTCTATTCTATTCTATTCTATTCTATTCTATTCTATTCTATTCTTCTTCAGCTCTCCAGGAGATCTCCAGACTCAGGAGATTCTAACCTTGAGTTGCCATGTTAAAGGACACCAATGGACAGGTCATCCTAAGGAATCTGGTTAGCACTTTTTTCCACTAATAACTGTTATTTTAAAAAAGCCTAAGCTTTCCTGAATTGCATTCACTTCATCAGATGCCTAGAGTGGCTGATGAAATGAGCTGGAATTCATACCCGCTTTTTTTAGGATTGCCACATTTGGACTACAGATATCTAGATGATCACTAGATGGATGGGAACAGAGTTTTCTCAGTTTTTTGTCAGCGCAGTGCAATGCAAGTCTGGAATTTTTATGGCTCAAAAAAGCAACGTTGTGGATGTATAGAAAGTCTAAATTAGGACCATGCTGGCTCATAGTTTTTCCTTAATTTTCTTCCCCTTAGTCCTCCCCTGGTGCTTTTTTTTTTGGAGGGGGTGTTAACTTATCCCTACTCCCTTTCTAGGCAGATAAGCGTATTTGCAAACAAAATGGGCAATTATTTTATGTCAGTTACATTAATTATTTTATAATTATATTAATTATACTCTTGAGAACCCTTTGTGGCTATGTAGCATTCAAGGGCTTTCTAAGAAATAAAAATAATTACAGGAGCTGGTAGTTTACATTATGCCCGATTTCCTTTACATTTGTTCAAAATTAAAGTTATTCTTTAAATATCTGAAAGCGGAGTAGCCAGGCAACTGATAAGGTGAGCGTTATGAACACTAACTCTGTAGATGCATTTGGGCCCATGAATCCCAACTGTGGGTCTCAAAATGGTGCTTCTAGGAAACTGTCTTTAAGTTCTTCTGCTCCCAAATATAAAGGCATTTTAGCACCAGCAGCCTTTTGAGCTGAGGCCACAATTATAGTGAATGTCAGTGCAGTTACTTAAGCAGAAGAGTCAATGCTCTCAGTAATTAAGATGTTCCCTAATGAATATTAATACTCTAGATTTCTGCAGAAAAAGTGAGCTTGTCTTACATTAATAATGTTGTATCCATTAAAACCCAGTACCCAACAAATAAAAGAACACATATTGATTACATTGAACTTAAATTACATTTTAGTTAAAATAAACATATGGTGATATTTATTTCAAAAAGTATGCTTCCTCTGTAAGAAAATAGATTCTCTTTATTTTTCAGCTCTGGTTAGTTGTCCCAGGCTCTTAAATATATATAACTACTTAAATACGTATATATATTACCAAGTTGTTCCCTCTGTGGGTATATATAGTTTTGTTTTACCCACAGAGGGAATAACTTGGTAGTAGTCATTCAACTTATGACTTTGTTAGACTTCAAAATCCTTTAAAAACACTTAAAAGGTAAAGGTAAAGGTTCCCCCGCACATGCGTGCTAGTCGTTTCCAACTCTAGGGGCCGGTGCTCATCTCCATTTCAAAGCCGAAGAGCCAGCGCTTGTCCAAGGACGTCTCCGTGGTCATGTGGCCGGCATGACTGGACGCCAAAGGCTCACGGAACGCTGTTACCTTCCCACCGGAGTGGTCCCTATTTTTCTACTTGCATTTTTACATGCTTTCAAACTGCTAGGTTGGCAGAAGCTGGGATGAGTAACAGGCGCTCACTCTGCTATGCGGCACTCGGGATTCGACCCGCCAAACTGCCGACCATTTGATCGACAAGCTCAGCATCCTAACCCACTGAGCCACCATGACCCTCAATTCTCAAGTACTGTAACTGTCAGATTGCTTTAACTACTTTATGGAATGGAAGCTGAGGATTGAACAGTAGCACTATTTAGAGCTATTAGATTAGCCATTATAAAAACCACAGAACATACGTAAGCCTTTACGTTCACTTGAATTTGGCCGCTAGGTTTTGGCCGTTAGGTTTTGGCGGAACTTTCATTTAACCAAATGCTTTTGTTTATGACAATAAACGGGTTAACTCTTATATCCCTTTAAATTAAGTATGGCAGCATCAATCCTAACCCACTGAGCCACCATGTCCCTTGTGTACATTACATACACAAACATATATACATGTATGTTTATTATAAAGAACATAAAAATTAACACAAATTGATAGGTTGGCAGAAGCTGGGACGAGTAACAAGCACTTACTCTGTTACGCGGCACTCGGGATTCGACCCGCCAAACTGCCGACCATTTGATCGACAAGCTCAGCATCCTAACCCACTGAGCCACCGCATCCCTCAATTCTCAAGTACTGTAACTGTCAGATTGCTTTAACTAATTTATGGAATGGAAGCTGAGGATTGAACAGTAGCACTATTTAGAGCTATTAGATTAGCCATTATAAAAACCACAGAACATAGGTAAGCCTTTACTTTACGTTCACTTGAATTTGGCCGTTAGGTTTTGACGGAACTTTCATTTAACCAAATGCTTTTGTTTATGACAATAAACGGGTTAACTCTTATATCCCTTTAAATTAAGTATGGCAGCATCAATATTTGCCTACTTCATTGGCTTATAAGTATGTGCAATCAGTTTAGTTATGGATTCATCCTGCAGAGATTTATGCAATGTTCTTTTCTACCATAAACCATTTACAGGTCAAAATATTTCCCTGCCCCTTGTATATATATATATAAAAGATTAATAGCTATTTTATAAACAATTTTTCTTCTTTCTTCGGCTTAAGAGGTTTGCAGTCCTTTCCGGTATTTGCTCAGTAATTTTAGCTAAGGGAGACTATTTACTATAGCTTTCCATCATATATTTTAGTAATTTTCTACCAAATAAAATTTGGTAGAAAATTCTGCCAAATTCATGTTCTAGTTCTGTGTCATGTGTCTATAATTTGTAATCACTCACTCATGTTTCTTTGTGAAAACAGCCTCTTGATTTAAAATAGATTAATGTTCAGATCCATACTGAAAATTTTATGATCTATATAAAATCTCTTATAAATCGTTCATTTTTTTTCAGCTAACAACGTGGCATCATTTTTATATAAAACTATAGTATTTTTATCTCCAACCAATTCACTTCTAACTTCAGCACAAACAGTGCATATACATTTATTCATAAATATGTTAAACAACAGGCTATCAATATCCTTGTCTATCTCCCTGGAAAATGCTGACCCATTCACTAAGTGTTCCATTTATTCTTAGACGTGCTTTACTGTATTTCTGTCTTATTGGTTATTAGATTTATATCCCACCTTTATTTTTATACAACTCCAGCTAATGTATATAATGTTCCTGCCTCCTATTTTCCCCATACTTCACAGCCCTGTGAAGTAGGTTGGAGTGAGAGACAGTAACTCTGAACTCATTCAGATTTCTTTTGTGTGTGAGTAAGGAATACAACTTATAGCCTCCTGGTTTCCAACTGAGCACCTTAACCATAATATTAAACTAGCTCTCATATCACTCTTATTGCATTCCTTAACCAACATCCAACACCATATTTATGCAAAGAATTCCTTTATTTAAGACATAACTTTTCATACACTTACCTTAAATCATTAGCTGTAACATTCATTTTTCCCATTTATATTTCTCAGTAATTCGCTTAAGAACAAAAATTGGCTGGACACATTGCATGTTTCAATTTTTTTTTTGCATTGCCATCCTACGTACCCTTTCGGACAGAATTTTACCAAACAGCTTCCTAGCCATCTTTAACAAACCAACTCCCCTGTAGTATTTTACATTGACCCTTGATACCTTCTCTCTTGTAAAACGTCAGCATTCTTCCAATAGTCAACCTGAGATGTGATCTTTGCAAATGCACGTAATCCTCAACTTACAACCACAATTGAGCCCAGAATTTCTGTTGTTAAGTGAGACATTTGTTAAGTGAATTTTGCCCCATTTTACGACTTTTTTTGATACATTTGTTAAATGAATCACTGCGTTTGTTAAATTAGTAAGCGAATCTGGTTTTCCCATTGACTTTGCTTGCCAGAAGGTCGCAAAAGGCAATCACTATGACTGCAGAACACTGCAACTGTCATAAATGTGAGTCAGTTGTCAAGCATCCAAATGTAAATCATGTGACCATGAGGATGCTACAACAGTCATAAGTGTGAAAAAGTCATGTCACTTTTTTTCAGTGTAATTTCAAATGGTCCCTAAGCGAACTGTACCTGTACTAAACACATCCGTCCATAAGCAAACCACGTCCCAATTTTGGCCTTCTTCGATACTCCCTTAATACTTACAAAAATCTCACAGCAGGTCTCATTTTTTTTAGCCTCTTCCAGCCCACATGCCGTGGCTTGCGTTCCGTTGGTGAAGAGATTTGTGTAAGGAACTGTCACACACAATTACCAAAGGTGCGTTTTGAATGGAGTTACACGTGGACCTCGTTTGTCCTAGAGAGCTTTTGACCAGTTCTTTTGACCTGAATAGCTTTTCAGTGATTGAAAGACAAATGATTCCCCCCCCCACATACAACTCTGTGCCAATATCCCAACTGTGGTACTTTGATAATGGAGAGCAAAAACGAGAACTGGAAAGCAGTTGAAGGGGTTCCATTCTTTATATATACAGCAGCCCTTTCATTTTTTTAAAGGAAATCTACACCTTATATATACTGTATATATAAAAAGCTCAATTTCCATTCCTTTTCCCTTTTGCAGCTTTGAAGCAGAAAATTGTAAGCTGTTGAGAATACTCCGTAAAGGTAAGTGTATTTATTACACTGCATTGACAAACATTGCCGAGCAACATTGATTTCCCTTTTATTCAGGGATTTAAGCACTTGGATTAATGATAGAGCTGACAGGGCAATTTCGTTCACCACACAGTTGTCCTTCACATGAAACGCCAAGCCCTAGTTAGAGGGGAAAAGGGTAAGGAAAGGCAGCAATGTGCTGACCGTGGCCAGATTTAGGTGTGATTGCTGACGTGCTTTATTCTTGGCAGCTGAGATATTAACAGGGTAACTCTATGCTGAGATTAATGCTGAAGAATAAAGAAAAGAACAAAAGGGTGTTGGGTGAAGCAGGTCTGCTTTTGGTAACAGCTGACTCTAGCAGGCTGGCACACTAATGTGTTTAAAGCGAGCTGCTGAGTGGAGCTTTAATCTCATTGTGTTTAATTCATTGCGATAGGCAATGCTGGATAGCAGCCATTCAGCAGAGAAAAGGAGGGAAAGGCTTCTGCCTAACCAGTACAGGTAGTCCTCAACTTACAACTATTCATTTAGAGTTGCAGTGGTACTGAAAAAAGTGATTTACAGCCAGTCCTCCCGCTTACAACCATTGCAACATCCCCATGGTCATGTAATCAAAATTCAGACACTCGGCAACTGGCATGGATTTATGACGGTTGCAGTATCCTGGGGTCATGTGATCACTTTTTGGCAACCTTCTGACAAGGAGAGTCATTGGGGAAGCCAGTTTCACTTAACAACCCTGTTACTAACTTTAACAACTGCCCTGATTCAACCGTGGCAAGAAAGGTCGTAAAATGGGGCAAAACTTACTTAACGATTTTCTTGCTTAGCAAGTGAGCAATTTGGGGTTCAGTTCTGATGGTAAGTTGAGGACTACCTGTATAGGTTTTGGGAATGTCTGGATACTTCAAAAAAAAAAAAGTGTCACGGCTCAGAAAACAAGACAGAGCATTACCCTAATGCCGAAAGTAACGGTAATCTCGTAATGGTGATGGCAATATTGTTGTCCTGGCTGCAAAATAAACAAACAAAAAAACACCCAACCAGCCCACTTCCCCAAATATTCCCACACTCCTCATCTGGAATGAGAAAAAAGAATTCAGATGCCAATTTTTTTTTTAAAAGAACAAAACATAGCTCTGGAGGTCTTTAAAAATACTAAAATATGAAAGCTATTATCCTTTTTTTTCTTAAAAAGAAAGATATTAACAGCAGAGCAGAAAAACCTGTGATTATATGTTATGGTTAAGCAACAATTCGTTTTTAATGTTTTTTTTTTCACATGCTGAGCTTATTTCCTATCAGCCTCCAAAAAGGTAAACATTAGAATTGAGAACTGTGATAATTAAAGCAGCCTAAAGCATAAATGACGGGTTTTAAGAAACTGAAGATTGTTACATTATGCAGTGATATGTGAGTTATTAAAGCTCGGAATGTCATCTATTGTAAACCACTATGATCAATGGCGGAAAACGCTGGTTAAACAACAGATTTATGAAATCCTGCTATGGTTTTTGCCTCTGAGCAAAATTTAATATTTTGTTTTTTCTATGTATACTTTTATACTTTTATTTTATGGTGCACTAAATTGTTGTTTTTAAGCTATATGTATAACTGAGCTGCTTTGTAGGTAGAGTAATGCAAGGAAAACATGATAGTATATGGAAAAATTGTGTTTCTAGAAGAGAAAAATCATCTCTGGGGGAGGAAACGCACACTTGTGTGAGGCAGGGCAGTTATTGGCTTTATGTACATAATTTTTTTTTATAGAATTGGGTCTGGATGGTTTGAAGGATTTGGCATTCTGTGTGCGTTTTCCTTACAACAGCCCCAAATCACATAGCGAATCGTTTTGAAGCTTTCCAAATGCAGTTTCTTTTATAACATAGTTAAATATTTGTCGTACTCAGGGGATGGTGCTTTCAGGAACCCCTCGGTGAGAGAGAATTGGACTGGGTGGCTTCGCTGGTCCTTCCAACTTTATGCTTTTTCTGAATAGTCTTTTTTCTTTTTCTCATAATTAATCTATTCCTTTGTTTCTCATAACAACTTTGTGCACTGTAATTGAAGCAAAGTGAGTGCGACGGCCTCAAGACTGTCTAGTATGTGGACATAAACTCAGCTTCCCTACTCTGAGTCAAAAATATTTCCTTTTTCCTTTATAGCTAAGTTCCTTCCCCCCACCACATGACGGGGAAGGCTCTTGATGCTTTCTGAGCTTGGATGTTTTCTTGCAGACATTTCATTACCCAACTAGCTAACATTACCAGTGCTGCAAAAGAGTGGGGTTTGCTCTATCTTTATATTCAAGTGGCTTGCCCTGTCTAGAGTTGATGGGAATGTTCTTGGTAGTTCCTTGATTAGGCTGTTTACTATTGGATTGTTTCTCAGAATTGGCAGTTCCTTGAAAGGGGTATTGTTTAAGACTTGGTTATTGGTCTAGTTCTAATCTTGGTGTTATCTGGATATTGATCACTTAGCAAAGGGGTATTTTGAACTTGGCAATGAAATGTCTGCAAAACAATCCACCAAGCTCAGAGAACACTAAGGACCCCACAGTCCAACCCTGACCTACAAATACTCTCTTCTATTGGTAGCTGAACCATCATGTTGTTACCCTCCAAAAATATTTTCAAATTGGGTAGATTTGGTGGAAGAAGAGGGAGAAAAAAAAGCACTTTGGGACAACCATGACCTGGATGACTAACAATCTCCATAGCAGAAGTAGGAAATCATGTGATGGGCCCATAAATACTGTTCTCATCTGCCTCTCATGACTTTGGCCAATTGAGGCTATGTACTGTAGATATAGATTAAATATCAGTTTTAGTTGTGCCATATTCTGTTTTCCCTGTTAACAACAAGTGAGCTGGGGTGGCGTAGTGGTTAGAAAGCAGTCCTGCAGGCTAACTCACTGCTCACTCCAGGTGTTCAATTCTGAATGGTTCAAGGTTGACTTCAGCCTTCCAGCCTTCCAAGATGGGTAAAATGAGGACCCAGATTGTTGAGAGCAATATGCTGACATATAAGTCTAAGTGCTATGGCTATATGTGTTAGTTATGTCACATTTTGGACAGGATGTCACAAATGGAATCATAGCCTTGTTTGCATGCTGTCCATGCTAAGTTTTCTAGGCTAGAGATGGTTCTTGCAAGCTAAAACGTTGTTGCCTACCTCCCATCAGCTAGAAGGTACATAAAAGAAATCGATACCAGTAAAATGTTTGAGGAAGAATGATTTCAAGACAGTCTGTTTCCCAAAGTAGCTCTTCATCCTAAATACATTTTTCTGGCCATCTGGAACAATTTCTAAGCTGTTGTTTGCTGTATGCTTTATTTTCAGAATCCTTTTACAATAGGTTATCAGAAGCAAACAGTTTTGTGTTGATAAGTTAAGAATACCACTCTTGAAACGTATCTTTTTAGGACTTGAATATCCTTTTATCTACAGTGCCTTTTAGCCTTTCTCATGTATATCTACTGGCTTATACAGGACAGATAAATTTTGTTTATCAGTTCTAAATTAGGTTGTCTTGAACTGTTTTTTTTAAATTTCTTATTCATTTGCATAGTATTCCTTCTAGATAGATAGATAGATAGATAGATAGATAGATAGATAGATAGATAGATAAATAGATAGATAGATAGATAACTTGATTGTCATTTTTTACTGTGGGCACAATGGCACACATTAAAAATGAAATTTAGTTGCTTGCTCTCAAAGTGTACACATACACAACACACATTTAAACATACTATATACAACATATGCATAGACCTACACCCTTTACATATAAGTAACATATAGATATTAATCACTGTCCATCTTGAATACATAATGGAAGGAGGAAGCTTTCGAGTTCACAAGGCTAATATTGTATGGAACAAAACTGTGACTGAATCTGGATGTTCTGCTTTGGATACCACAAAGCCTCCTCCCAGAAGGTAACAAAGAAACCAGGTGCGGTGTAGTGTCCCAGACAATCTTGCGGACCTTGCTTTTTCTGTCGAGAAAGCAGAACTGCAAACTACATGTATTTGTAGTTTCTTGCAAAAATGGAAATATATGGAGTATTAAATTACACTTCTTAAAGTAAAGAATTAAAAATGCTTTCATGCTATTTATGGCATATGGAGAGAGATCACCTGTGTTGGGCTTTTCCCAATATGCAGTTAGCACTTGACTTATGATGGCAATAGGGACTAGAATGTCGGTTGCTAAACAAGGCAATTGCTAATTGTGTCATACCTGATTTTACAACTTTATACTTTTCATGGTTGTTAAGCAAATCACTGCAGTTGTTAAGTGAACCAGGTAGTTCTAAAAAAATATTCCCCAATTGACTTTGCTTGTGATCACATGACCCTGGGACACTGCAAACATCATAAATACATGCTGGTTGTCAAGTGCTTGAATTTTGATTCCATGACCATGGGGATATTGCGATGGTTGTAAGTATGAGTCTCAAAGGCACTTTCTTTGGTGCCATGCCATTGTAACTTTCTTTAGTGCCATTGTAACTTTGAATGGTTGCTAAGCAAACGGTAGTAAATCAAAGACTACCTGTATTCCAGTATTCATTCTCGGTTTTGGGTAAAACTGTATTAAGGCCTTTATCACTTGGACACTGAACTATATATACTTGGGCTATAATAACGGAACGTATATGCCAGTATATGAAGTAGTAAAACTGCACAGCCTTCAACAGGATCATCTTGCTGCAAGAAGAATGCTCTTAAAAGAAAGCTATCCAAAGTAATTTAGGGGAAATGGGCATACCTAATGTGCTTTTCTTTCCCTCATTGATGTCATCCTTAGCAGCTCCCTGCTCTTGCTCAGTTTTGGATCTCTAAGAAATAAGCAAAATAGCCATTTTACAGGGGATAACTGTATGCTGAATACATTTGGACTGCTTTCTGCATTATTTCTATCTCAGTTTTGTGAAGGTCAACTCAGAGCTCTTGTGGCTTTCTCTGTTAAATCCAAGTCAAGCCTACCAAATTGCTTTGCCCCAGCTTAACCCTTCTTCTGTAAGGATCTTTTAAAAATGGTACTAAAGAAAGGCTTATGAAGACACCCACAGAATCTATACAACTATGTGTGTATGTGTGTGTCACAACCAGACCTAAACTTGTAGAAGATTAGATGGCACCAGTCTGAGTTTCACAATGATCTCCAGAGTTGAAATGCAGTCTCTTTAGACAGACCTCCAAACGTTATTGCTAAATTTATTGTTACTGATGTGGTAGGGGAGGGATAGAATAGCCTATTATATGTACAGGTAGTCCTCGACTTACAATCATAGTTGAGCCCAAAGTTTTTGTTGCTAACTGAAATATTTCTTAAGTGTGAATTTTGTCCCCTTTTACGACCTTTCGGGCCACAGCTGTTAAGTGAATCACTGCAGTTGTTAAGTTACTAACACATTTCTTAAGTGAATCTGGCTTCCCCATTGACTTTGCTTGTCAGAAGGTCACAAAAGAGGATCCCCTGACCTCGGGAAACGGCAATCGTCATAAATATGAGTCAGTTGCCAAGCCTCTGAATTTTGATCATGTGACCATGGGGATGCTGCAACAGTCGTGAGTGTGAAAAAGGGTCAAAAGTGACTTTTTTACAGTGCTGTTGTAACTTTGAACAGTCACTAAATGAACAGTTGTAAGTTGAGAACTACCTGTATTTGATGTTAATTACCTGTGTATGTAAATAAAATGAATTAACATTATTTTACCTACTACTTTTGAGGGAGTTCACTACATCTGTCAGCCAAGAGAAAGCTGTGTACCCTGATCTGAAAGGATGACATAGAACAGAACAGAACAGAACAGAACAGAATTCCATGTGATTTTAAGTCAATTTCTCAAATACAATTCACTCATGAGAATAAATTTATTTGTCCTGTGTTAAACAATAATAGTTCCTGAACTAGATTTGCTTTTGCCAGTTTAGCAATGGACTGATGTTTGTTTAAATAACTAAAAGAGAGATTAAAAATGATTCCTAAATTCCTTATATTGTTAACATATTGGTTACATTACTTTTATCATTGAATAACATAAACCCGCCTACGTTGATGGTGTTTCTAGGTGATAGTTGTAACATATAATTCTCCTCACTTCATTCATCAAATTTATGGTAATCCTAAGAATTTTTTTTCTTCTATTCAAGACCTAAAAGCTATCCACTTGGATGAACTTTCTATAGAAAATTCTGTGTACATTCCACAGTTTAAAGGGAGCCACCCAGAGTTTGACTTGAGATGACTGGTTATGTAAGCATTTCAAATGAAATGAAATCTTATCTTTCTTGTTTATTGGCCAAGCTTTTAAAATAATGTTAAATTGTGTACAGAGGCCCTGCATATCATTATATCATGTTGTGAAACTTTGTTTTATGTGAGAGAAAGAGTATTATTAAACCTTGGTCAATATAAAATGCACTAACCATGGACATGAATGTTACTTAAGAGCTACAATGTAGCCATAGTTGCTAATAGCTGTCAGTGGGATCTTGTCTAAAGTAAAAAAGAAAACACACACACACACACACACACACACACACATACAGAGACACAAATATCATACATTTGTCTGTATGTAGAATATGACATTCCTCAAGCATAATATTAGTTGGAGTGGAAAACTGCAGAATCATAAACTTTCCTCCAAAACCTATGAAAGTGTTTTTTTTTTCTTTTAGTTTAGAACTTCCACCCTCCATCTACCCAGCACTGAGGCAGGACAAGGTATGGCAGAACCTTTGGGGGGGGAGTGAAAAGGGGGAATCACCTAGAATCCTCATGTAGCCATAAAAGATCTAAGTTCAACTCACCTTATCTAATTCTCAGCAAGTGCTGAACATTAGTTAAGAATATATCTGTGAATAGCTCTTAGTAATAAATCAATTTAATTGAACCTTCACGTGTGGACCTCGCCTTACACGCCTGGCAACTGCCATTAAAAACAGTTTAATTAAACAATATAGGAAACTTCTATTTTGTCCAGGCTTTGCATGATAGTGATTTGTGTTTACTGTATCACTGTAGCAGAACTAGTTATATCCACCACTTCTTTCTTCAATTGTCCCATAAACGAGAACGTTTCTTCTTGAAAATGGATGGAGAGTAGAAATATATAATATCCCTTTATATGTCTAGATATAGATCTATAGCTATACATACATACATACAATCTATCTAGATTGGGTAGGAATTCTCCAGATTGTCCATTGCATTTGGACAGCACTGGGGGTCACTTATGAAGTCTTTTTTCCCCATTTTGTTTCTGTCATCCTATTTTATTCATCTGCAGCATATTTGCTTAACTATTTAGCGGTTTGTTGCTTGGGGTAGCTTTTAATCAGTGGTTAAATAGTGGTCTGAGTACAGACCACTTTCAGTCACTGTAAATTGTTTGCTTAGATGTAGAATACCAAAACAGGAGAAAGGAAGTGATGTACTGCCTTCAATATTTTACAACAATTGCAGACAAGTGAGATGGATGAAACTTGCTGTTTATTCAAACTGCCAGCTCTTTTGAGATTTCTATAGGTCTCCAATATGATGAACTGATTAATCCATTCCCTTCCCTTCTTTCCTCTGCTACCTATAATACTTTTTTTTCTTTTTAGCTTGTTCTGTGCTATCTTTCCACTTGCATTTTCTTATTTCTTCCTGATTTATTGTATATCTTCCTCACCACATTGGAAGCTTCAATTATATTTTAAGCCACTTAGGGATAAATGTTTACAATTGGCTAGATTGAAAAAGTGCACAAAGATAACAGACCTACATCTCTGGCCTTTTAGAGGCTTTTTTTAATGACTATATGCAGTGTCAAAATAATAGTTCTTGATGTAAGGAGAGCAGTGACATTCCCATCGTTTGACTGTGAACTTTAATGAGCATCTTCATTAAACTTTGTAATATCCCAATCAAGGGTTCATTGCTTGCGTAAGCATGGGAGCAGGAGCAGGATTAGAGGAGCCTAGATGAGAATAATATTTTGTGTTGATAGTATACTGTAGAGTACTGTTGCATAGCTGTTGTATTAAATAATGAAAAGGTGGAGTCCACAGTATTCTGTAGATACAGCCATTTCACAATATATTTGAATTATTGGAAGTTATTTTTTCCCACAAGATCCTGGAATAATCTTAAGTTCTTTATTATATGATCATATATTGACTGTTGGATGGAACAGCAATGAGTTGTTCTGTACCAGCCTGCTACCGGCCCTGCAGAAAAGGCAGGGACAACCCCTTTTACAAGAAGGCAAGAGGCTGGAATTACGCCTGCCAAATTTATTGCTACAAAAACAAACGGAACAAGACAAACCAAGAAACAGGAGCTTTAAGAAACAGGAACTATCCAAGCGGTTGCTTTCAGCAAACCAGCCCTCCCACACATTCCTCTTATATAGAGTTCAGGGCGTGGCTTCTCTCTGCCTCCTTCCGAGGAGCCCCATTGCCTTCCTCTGTTTACTCCTAATTGACTGCCTCCTGCGTCGGGCGTCCTTGAACAGGGCCAGCTGTGGGTCATCTTCATCCACGCTGTCAGGCTCACACAGCTGGGTCTCCGTGGTGACCAAGTGGGAGGGGCCTGGCTGAGGGCTCTCATCAGCAAGATCTTCAACCCCCTCAGCAAGGTCTTCAACACCCCCCTCCTCCTCTGAGTCGTCCGACCCAACTGCCGAACCCACAGGCTGACCCTGAATCACAACATGAATGAACTTGAGCAAATATGGAAAAGCAAAGACATTGCTTTAGGTTAGTCCACTTTATTGTGTTCCCCATAGCTACCTATGGGTGGTATGAAAATTGGACCTTAAAAACAAGCAAGACAGGAAAAAGCTGTGATGCTGGAAAAGGCTCTTATGTATTCCTTGGACAGCAAAGATGACTAACAAGCAAGTACTGGAGTGAATAATACTAGAAATGTCACTGGAAGGCAAAATCACAAAACTGAGTCTCACTTATTAAGGCCACGTCCTGCAGGGGAATTCACTTGTTCTTACCCAGGTCATATTGGCAGATGTGGGCACCAATAAAATATTTTAGTGCACTTCTAAATCATGACAGATAGCCCTCCAGGGGTGTTGGCAAACCTCCACCCTACTTTCCCCCCCCCCAACCAGCCACCCACATTCAGTGTAACACAGTCCCACCAGCTGACTCCAAGAGTCACCAGAAACAAGCCCCCAAACAGGAAGAAAGGTGAAGTCCGTAAGTCCAGTGTAGAGGTTGGGGTCCATAAGCCACAATCCAGAATCAGAGTCCGCAAAGCAAAGTATGCAAATCCAGAGGACGAAACATGAGTCAAAGTCCAGAAGACAAGTTTTCCAAAAGTCAGGGGAGTGAATGCTGAGAAAAACGGTTGTTCCCTACAAAGGCACCCTCCCCCAGGCCTCTGGTTAAATCAGCCCAAGCCAGGTGTCCATTGTGAGGAGGGGTGGGCAGCCTCCTCACAAGCTGCCTCTTAGAACTCCTCTGAGCTTCCCTCTGCTCCACTCTCCGTGCCCTTGGATCGGGTAGGGGAGGCAGCTTTCCTTGTCAGAAGGGATCTGCTGTCTCTCATCACTACTGCGGCTGATCCCCCTCTGTGTTTGTGAAGGCAGGCAGCTCCCTGTCTGGTCAACCATTTTCCCCAAACCGAGGGGCCTGGGACAGCATCACCATCATCAACCCCTGGACTCTCCAGACATTTCAGTGGAGACATGTCATCCCTGTCAGATGGTCCCAGTTTCAACTGTTTGTCCTCCTGTGAACTGGGATCCGACGGGGCCTGTCTTATCCGATGTTGACTGTCTTAACAACAATCAGCACTTGGTGAACCTTATCTGGATTCTGAAGCTAAGCAAGGCCAGGCCTGGTTGCTATCTGGTGAAAGACTCCAGAGTATACCAATGCTAATAGGCTATACTAGGAAGTTGAACATACCTCAGAAGGCAATGATGACTCATTTCCATGCTGTTGCCAAGAAAACAGGGATCAAGCTGGACTGATTTTTTTTTGTCTAAACCTGAAAATATTCAGAATTCCAAAACAGGTAGTCCTTGACTTATGACCACAATTGAGCTCAAACTTTCTGTTGCCAGGCAAGACAGTTGTTAAGGGAGTTTTGCCATTTTGGTTAAGTGTGGCTTCCCCATTGACTTTGCTTGTCAGAAAGTCACAAAAGATGATTGCATGACTGTGGGACACTGCAACCATTACAAACACATGCCAGTTGCCAAGCATCCAAATTATGATCATGTGACCACAGGGATGCTGCAGTGGTTGAGAGTGTAAAAAAAAAAGGTCATAAGTCACTTTTTCCAGTGCCACTGTAACTTTGAACAGTCATTAAATGAATGGTTGTGAGTCGAGGACTACCTGTATTGCAAATGGATTCTTACCTTGTAACATAACCGGTATTGCCTAGAACAACAAGAACATAACATGTCATATTAACTTGGCACTATGAAGTCAGAAAATTGTGCTCTTCCAGTCTTTTGACATGTTACAATTGCTACAACAGATTGATTAGGAACTAGTATTGGTTTTAAAAATAATTACTTTAAAAAAAATGACCAGGAGCCAATCTCACACTGGGAAGGTTAAGGATTAATGTTTCATGCTACTTGAAAGCAAAGATTACAGTTTTCAAAGTATAAACCATAGTGGTTTCTATTTCCCATTTGTAGGGAGCTCTTGAGGCAGACACTATTAGAAATCTGCCAGATTCAGACAAAGAGAAGTGGATGGGGAGAAAGTTTAGCAGTTCTGATGAGAGGTATATATTTATTTTTTATTTTTTTAGCGTCCGTGTTATCAAGATAGTGAAGAAAAATATTCTGGTTTTTTTTCCTGAAATAGAATAGGAGACGAATGGACAGGGCAGGACAGAATAAAATACTTTATTTGGCCAAGTGTGATTAGACACAGAAGGAATTTGCCTCCCGTGCAGGCATACACAGGTATGCCTTGGTATACATGCAAAGCAACAGAGTAATAATAGTCAAAATGATGATACCAATAAGAGCGGGTAGTAGAGCAGATGAGAAAATAATAATAATAATAATAATAATAATAATAATAATAATAATAATAATAATAACAACAACAACAACAACAACAACAACAACAGCTGTACAACATAGGTGAATGTACTTAGACATGAGGACCCAGATTGTTGGGGGCAATTAAGCTGACTTTGTAATAATGCCGCTTAGGGGGTGTGTGAAAGCCCTAATAAGCAGGCATATACATAGAATGAAGGCTACTGCTAAGCTTGTAAGCCGCCCTGAGTCTTCAGAGAAGGGCGGGATATAAATGGAATTAAAATAAAAAAATAAATAAAATAAAATATGAGAGTACTGTGAGGATTAGGTGTTCAGAAGAGTGAATGCACAATGGAAAAAAACTGCCACTGTGTTTAGTTGTTTTGGCATGTAATGCCCTAAAGCGCCATCCCCAAGAGAAGAGTTGAAACAGTTTATGTCCAGGATGTGAAGGGGTCTGTAGATATCTTCTCAGCCCTCCTTCTGACCCACGCAATAGACAGGTCCTCAGTGGAAGACAGGCTGGTTGCAATTGTTTTTTTTCTGCAATCCTAACTATCTGTTGGAGACTCTACCTGTCCTGTTTAGTTGCCGTACCAAACCGGACAGAAATCTGATAACATTCCATTTTTGTTGTCCAATTGTCCAGTTCTTGTTTCCCCCCCCCTAAGATGTTTCTATAAGTTTAAAAAGAGAGGAAGAGAATCTTCTAAAATTTGAAAAATAATAACAACAACAACAACAACGATAATAATAATAATAATAATAATAATAATAATAATAATAATAATAATAATAATAATAATAATAATAATTTGGAAGGGACCTTGGAGGTCATGTAGTCCAACCCCCTGCTCAGGCAGGAAACCCACAGGAAACTTCCAGTGTTGGAGCATTCACCACTTCTGGAGGCAGGTTGTTCCACTGGTTAATTGTTCTAACTGTCAGGAAGTTTCTCCTTAGTTCTAGGTTGCTTCTCTCCTTGAATAGTTTCCATCCGTTGCTTCTTGTCCTGCTTTCAGGTGCTTTGGAGAATAGCTTGACTCCCTCTTCTTTGTGGCAGCCCCTGAGATATTGGAACACTGCTATCATGTCCCCCCTCACCCTTCTCTTCATTAAACTACACATACCCAATTCCAGCAACCATTCCCTATATGTTTTAGCATCCAGTCCCCCAATCATCTTTGTTGCTCTTCTCTGTACTCTTTAGTCTGATGGTTTATGTAGCAATTCTCATTCTTTTATACTTTCCCTCTGTTGATGCAGATGTTAAGAAGAGGGAGATAACTGAGCATAATAAGCCTCCTTTTGTTTTCCTGGACAGGGAAATGCTTGATGAAAAAAAAAAAAAGGATTGTTTTATCGATTTGGCAGCACCAACAGCTGGCACATAGCCTCTTACCTGTTAAATTGGATGTGGATTGCCACTTGACCTGAATCAAAACACTCAGTGTAGGACAGGGAATGAGTAAAGAAGACAAAGAAATGCCCTGCTTGAATTTTATATTTGTAGTATTGACTTTAAACTGGGTTAGGATAGTTTCTTCTGCCCAGAAAAGATGCCCAAGAATCTGTCAGAATCCTTTTACAGCAATCTAAGGTAAAGGTAAAAGTAAAGGTAAAGGTTCCCCCGCACATGCGTGCTAGTCGTTTCTGACTCTAGGGGCCGGTGCTTATCTCCGTTTCAAAGCCGAAGAGCCAGCGCTTGTCCGAGGACGTCTCCGTGGTCATGTGGCCGGCATGACTAGATGCCAAAGGCGCACGGAACGCTGTTACCTTCCCACCGTAGTGGTCCCTATTTTTCTACTTGCATTTTTACGTGCTTTTGAACTGCTAGGTTGGCAGAAGCTGGGACGAGTAACAGGCGTTCACTCTGCTACGCGGCACTCGGGATTCCACCCGCCAAACCTCCGACTTTCTGATCGACAAGCTCAGCGTCCTAACCCAGTGAGCCAGCAATCTGGATAGCTCCCAATTCATGTCTTTTTCTGGAGCAATGCTTTTCAACCTTGGCAACTTTAAGATTTGTGGACTTCAACTTCCAGAATTCCCCAGTCAGAAAACACTATTCTGGAGGGTAATCCTGTTGTTGGATAACTTCTTCTGCTCTCCAACTTTTGCCATAACTTTGTAAGCATGTGTTCTTCCATGACTCAGATCCACTAAGATTTTTCATGCATCAGCATGTCAGGTTTAAAACAATATCATATAGTATCTTTCCATTCTGTAGAGTTTTCTTAGATTTCAATCGGTGACTTTCAGTAATGACAGCTCATTTTATTCATTCGGTTGAGACACGACGTCTTTCCATTTCTCCAATTATCTTCTCTTCTAGAGCTTTTGTCTTCCTTTTTTTAAAAATCATCTTGTTAGGATGCTAGAGATTTTCTTATGAATTTCATTTGGAAGTGAAGAAGGCTGCAGCTGCTCGAAGAAATCTCTCCTCATTGTTTGGTTAGCATAACTTAAATTTTCTTTGGCAGTTCTCAGTCTGAAAAACACACAATGGGAGCTCCTCATAATGTCTTTGCTGAATTTTATTGGAAGCCAGGAGAACTTCAGACCACTGAGGAGATGAAAGTATGGAGGAAAAATAGTGTCAGGCCCCTATTCTCCAAAGCACCTGAAGGCAGGACAAGAAGCAATGGATGGAAACTAGTCAAGGAGAGAAGCAACTTAGAACTAAGGAGAAACTTCCTGACAGTTAGAACAATTAACCAGTGGAACAACCTGCCTCCAGAAGCTGTGAATGCTCCAACACTGGAAGTTTTTAAGAAGAGACTGGACAGCCATTTGTCCGAAATGGTATAGGGTTTCCTGCCTGAGTAGGGGGTTGGACTAGATGACCTCCAAGGTCCCTTCAACATTATTATTATTATTATTATTATTATTATTATTATTATTATTATTATTATTATTATTATGATGACTGACATGTGGAATTACTTTTGTGTAGTTTCTTTATTGTTGCTCACCTACAGACAGAATCTTGCCAGACTAAAGCAACTATCTGCAGAACTAGAACTGCTGGGGAGGGTCTGTCTTTGCCCTCTTCCAGCCTCACAGACTTTCCAAGATCCTCTTCCTTTTTGCCTTCTGGGAGGCAGGCCCTTCTTATTATTTATTATTATTATTTATTGGATTTTTATACCGCCCTTCTCCCGAAGGACTCAGGGCAGTGAACAGGGCATATAAATAGCAATACAAAAGTTAAAAAAAGATTAAATAAATTGCCCAATTAAAACAGTCAAATATAAAAACCCATAAAAACCCAGACATTCCCCCATCAGGCCAGGCCAGCTTGTTCGAATAGATGGGTCTTTAACCCACGCCGGAAGGAGCGGAGGTCCAGTGCCATCCGGAGCTCCACCGGCAGTTGGTTCCATAAAGCCGGGGCGCCCACAGAGAAGGCCCTCCCCCTGGGGGCCGCCAGTCGACATTCTCTGACCGGAGGCACCCTGAGGAGGCCCTCTCTGTGGGAGCGCACAGGGCGGAGGGGAGTCGACGCCGGCAGCAGGGACTCCAGACTACATTCCACCACAGACATTCACACACAGCCCTTTGACACCCTTGCAAAAGCACCACACTCCTCGTACCTATAAGCATTCACCAAAATTATTTCCTTCTTTGGAGAAATCTATAAAGCAAATTATTTTTTCTTCAGACCGGATAACAATCCGTGGGGGGAAAAAATTGAAGGACAGTTTCTCAACGGAGGAGTGGAAAGATCACATTTTTATTTCACTAAGAGAAAATGCAGTTGATTGAGGTAGCTGGGATTTTACCATCAGATATAATGCAAGGAGCTTCTCCATTCTTATTGGGTTGTGAGAAAAATTACACGGGGAAGAAACTTGTTAGCTGAAAAAAAAGGAAGCTTTAAATACTATGGCAAACCAATGGGATTTATGGGAGCCAGCAAAGAACAATGTTTCTTTTTTCCATTGCTTGAAAACACAATATCATTTTTCAATGTCATATAGGTTGTCAGAGTCTTTTTTTTTGACAAAATTGAGGGTTGGGGTTCCTAATTAGATTGCACTAAAGCCCACTGGGGATGCTCATACTTTTCTAATAATTTCTGGGCTAGGATTTTTGTTGTTGTTGTTGTTGTTGTTATTTAAGGGCACAAACATATCCCAATATAAAAAAGCCTGTTATATTCTCTTAAGAACTTTTGAGATCTTGATGAAAATGTAATACATCAAAAAGGGGTTCCCCAAATCATATGTTCAAAGTTGTTAAAAGCCTTGGCTAGGGAAGAATTCTACTGGTGTTTCTGGATTCACAATTTATTCCAATTTAATTGGAGCTGCCATCATGCACAGGTGCCACTGAAAAATGTCCATAGCTGTATCTTTAAGTTAATAAAGCCCATTTTCTAGTCTTCTCCCACACTTGCTAGTACTTAGTGTCTGTACCACCACAGAAGAGTGTGACCTGCTCATCCCTTTTAACTTCCACGCTCAATGCTAATGTGATAAGAAGGTCATATAGGTGGCAATTTTGGGATTGGCAGCTCATAATAACAATAGTGCCTGATGAACAGAAGTGAAGGAAAGTAAAGGCAGGGGAATAAAGTGAAGAGCTTAATACTATGTTGTCTGTCTGATTACTTCCATAAGACTGAAGTGGCATTCAAGTGACATTCAACGGAGCGGTGTAAAGGGATACTAATAGTAGCAGAGGAAACAAAGGTGGGCAAATTTTGTAGGCTTTGTAGGTGCCTTTGTCTCCTACAATAAAAGCAGTGTCCCTAATGATAGACAGGAACAAAGCCTTCCTGTTTGCTTTGATAAAAAAAATAGTAGATGTGCTTATTGGAATTGTTTATCCGCATGAGAACGTTTTGCTGTTTTTCATACAAACATTAGTTCACCCTACTTTTCTCTTTACAAAACCTCTTTTTAAACATTTTGTCATTTTAAAAAAGAAAGAAAAGGGGGAAAAATCATACCAATATATACTATCAGTAGATAAATAGCTGGATTTTCTTGGATTCCGGCCATGTTTTTAAACATTTTGACTTCTGAGGCGTTTGTGTATGTTTGGGTGTATATATATATCACACATCGCCCTTAGGCAAATGCTTCCATATGTGAACCCAATCAATAGGTGAGCTGCAAATCAAGGAAGCAAAAAATGCAGTGGGACTGACCCTTTGCTCAGCCAGGGTCTCAGGTTTTAAATGTTATAGGTTGTTCCGACTGGCAGAATTAAGAGATAAGAGATGTGCAGACTGGCAGAATGAAGAGATAAGATTTGTTTTCAGGCTTGAGCTATTTATCACAGTGATTTTACGGCGGTTTATTTGGGTGTATACTGTAGAATGTTCTGGGGTGTGTGGAACTGAAGCCATTTGCAGGACCGAGGGATAGACTTCGAACCCTTTATCTGTGTGAAATCATAGCACAAAAGAAAATGCAGGTAGTTCTCACCACAATTGAGCCCCAAAGATAGTTGTTAAGTGAGGTCTGCCCCATTTTATGACCTTTTTGCAAAGTTAAGTGAATCACTGCCGTTGTTAAATGAATTGTGTGCTCATTAAGTGACCATTAAGTGAATTTGGCTTCCCCCATTGACTTTGTTTGTTGGAAGCTGGTGGGAAGGGGATCATATGACCCCAGGACAGTGCAACTGTCAGAGATACATGCCAGTTGTCATGGTTATAAGTCGAGGACTTACCTGTACATCATCTTTGTTTATCACTAAGTTATGCAGTGGTTTTTTTTTAAGAAGCATATGTAAATCCAGCTATTGTTGCTTGTAAACAGTGACTTATGGTTGAGAGTTATGTGGGAGTTACGCATTATTCAGTAAATCCTTAATTAAACCAAACTATACTATATGAACTTGGCTTCCTGGAACAGAAAGTTTCAGTTTTAATGTAGCTTCTGTGTCTGTGCAGAGGAATTCAATTTTGGCCTTGAGAAAGGGGAAAGGGCTGCTTAGCCCTGGAAAACAGAAAGCAGGAAAAAGAGACTCAGACAGACCCTTGATCTAGTTGTCCTCAAAGGGGGCAATGAAGGTTTTGAATAGGATTTCCAAATTATGTTAATATAACCTATAACACTAAAGGGTAATTCCTGGAATTGCTGCACTGTGTCTTTTCTGAACTGGCCTGCTTTAAAGGATTGGTTTTCTCGGTGGCACAGTGGTTTGAATGCAATATTCCAGACAAACTCTGCCCACAGCCTGGAGCTATATCCCGATGGAGCTCAAGGATGACTCAGCCTTCCATCCTTCTGAGGTTGGTAAAATGAGGATCCAGATTGTTGGGGGCAAATATGCTGACATTGTAAACCAGCCAGAGAGGGCTGTAAAGCACTACGGGGAGGTATATACTACAAGATGGTTAGTAAGGAAAACCTGAACATTGTCATCTTCTGTGATTATCTTGTGCATGGCTTGTCTTCAAAACGTTGCACAGTGACTGCTTTAAATTTTAGAAAGTATTATACTTTGCTTTTTGCACTGTCACTGCTTTTCAGTTGGGGTCAGACTCAGTCAGGGTGCAAGACATTCAGCAAGTCACTGTTGAATGACAATCACAGAGTTGGTTGGGAATTCTATTTGTTGAAGCACCAGGCTAGCTGAAGGTTGAAAGATTGTGGGGTGAACGTTGACTCTATGTCAGAGGTGAACGGATAGTATTTTGTAAGTGTTTTTGGACATGTGATCAAAAGAGGACTGGTGCTCTGACCTTGGAGTCCTTGGTGGTCTCTGAGATTGATTGTTAATCCCTGCTTATCTGGGTTTTGGCTGCTGCAGAGGGTGTGTTCTGGTCTTTTTATTTCCTTTGTAGCTTTTTTATCATCTCTTTTGAATGGTGTCTAAATTGGTTTATCGCTATGTGTCTGTTGATTGCAAATTTGTTGGAATACCAAGCTTCCCGGATTTCCGTAGCAGTTTTTTGGATTTAGCTTGTTCTAGAATGCTGACAGTTTTCCCAGTTCAAACTATGATTGTTCATGTGTCATAGCTATGCTTTAATATTTTACATCTCTTTGTACAAGTTCATAATACTTGCTTTTCCTACCACAGACATTTGTGAGAAATGAGAGCCAATGGAGATGAAGATGCACCACTAGGGATGCGCACAATGTATGTTAAAAAAATGACAGTGATGTTTTTGAAGCTCTGTCTATATTTTATATGCATTGTGCAACACACACACACACACACACACAAAGAAAACAGATGGAATTTCAGTGACACTGCCCTGGCCATAATCTTGATCTTCTTCTTCCATACTCTACCGTTTATAATTGTAATTTGCCACTATTATAGATGGCTTTTAAAGTAGATTAAATTCATTTTAAATCTATTTTCTTATTATGCTTAAACCATGTTTCTCATCCAGATGTGGCACATCATACCTTAAACTGAGATGTTGCTGGGATATCTGCTTTTGTTTGACAAGAGTTCTGCAATATACTGATCTTTTGGAATGACATATGTTTTCATGTTTTGTCTGTGTATTTATGCAATTTGTGTTGCAATTTCAAAAAGATTCCCATTGTTCCTCTCTTCTTTGACTGATGCTTCTCTTGGAATAGTTCTAGAGAGTTGTGAGGAAGTCTGTAAAATACAACCAAATGGTGCCTGGGCGCTGTGCCATTGGTTGAATTTTACCTGAATATATGCCAGTGTTTTTGATGGTCATTGATTAATCACAAAAATGTTAGACTGAAAACATCAACATTGTCTTTAGCTGGCATTTTGTATCTAAGTTCTATTGTACAAGAAGCACTTTCTATTTGTTTTCCAATTAAGTGATTAATTACTTGCCAAGTACAAAGTAGCTTTCCATTAATTTCCTCTGTATATTTTCTGTGTGTGTGTGTGTGTGTGTGTGTGTGTGTGTGTGTGTGTGTGTTAAAGAAAACTTCCCAACATATCGGATTGAAAACTTCTGCCTTTACTTATGCCCATATTGTTAATTCAGATTAGTTTATTTTCTTCACAGTTAAACCGCAATCAATACCTACATCATTAACCCAAGGCAATTGTGTGCTGTTTGCTTAAATAGGCTACTCAAGATCACAGCCTATTTCAGAGGGCATTAAATCAACTCAAAATTAAATTCACAGCCATTATCACCCTCAGAATGAACTTACGTGGATGCTTTGTTGCAGAAGTGAAGCTAGTCTATGTATATGTACGGATGCAATGTGGGGAAATTGACATCATTCAGTGTTTTGGGCTTCTTCCTTAGCTGTGAATGAGCTTTGATAAATCATGTTAATAGGTAGAGCAGGGCTTTTCAACCTTTTCACCCATTGTACCACTTTTAGGATATGGCAACATCTGAGTACCACCAGTCACCTAGCAAGGTGTCAAAAACTTGATTACCAAAAAAAAAAACAGGAAAAAAGTGATGAAGTACAGGTAGTCCTCAACTTACCACAGTTCGTTTAGTGACTGTTCGAAGTTACAACGGCACTGAAAAAAATGCCCCCCAAGCCACAGCTGAGCAAGACACCTGCCTGCCAACCCAGTGGCGCTCTTCCTCCTGTCCGAGGTTTTCATTGTTGTGAGCATTTCTGTTGAGGATTGGCAGCAGGGGTGGGGTGGGGTGGGTGTTTGGTTTTTATTCGTCCCATCTGCTGGGTGGTTGCAGCAGGTTTTGGTCACTTCACATGACTCTGGGACACTGTGACCGTCAAAAATATGAATCAGTTGCCAAGCATCTGAATGTAAATCACAAGACCCTGGAGATGCTGCAACATTCCAGCTGATTGGCACTTCTTCTGGGCTCAGCAGAAGCGCCAGGATCAGCGCCGAGCTCCAGTTGGAGCCTGGCGCTGATCCTGGCGCTTCCACTGAGCCCTGACAGCTGCCAAGAAGTGCTGATCCTGGTGCTTCTGCTGAACCCTGACAGCCCTGCAGCTCCAGCCGTCTCTCGCTCAGGGCTGTGCAGTGCTGCCACCAGTTCAGCTCATTCCCCTCCTCCTCTACCACTTTTCAAGGATGGTCGCGTACCACCTGCCAGGTGCCAATATACCACAGGTGGTACCTGTACCAGTGGTTGAAAAGCCCTGAGGTAGAGCACCTGATTTGCATGTGAACAATTTCAGCTTCATTCCTTGTCCTTTCTTCCTTGTAATGCAGGAGAACTGATGTCAGTGGATATTAATGGCAGACTACTGAGTAGAATGGATCAGTGGTCTAATTTTGTATGTTTTCTATGCTCTTAGTAGGGTTATCATCTGACAAAGGGTGAATCCCAAGGCATAAAAGGTCGTATTTATCTTGATCCTGATTCAAAATCTTCTTGATATTCAATCTCATCTATGCATATAGGGAGGCTGGCCATTCGCCAGAACTGGGGCAAGAAAGGAAAGGAAGGGAAAGGAAAGGAAGGGAAGGGAATCTTGATGTATGCTTCCATAAAATTTCTTGTTGAGATGCGGGAACAAAAGGAATTATCAACTGTTTACCACCAAGAAAGTACATTCTCATATACAGATTTATTGAAGGGACAAAGGGCATAGGCTTAAAAGATCTTGGAAACTCAATATGTTCACTTTAGTACTCCATTTATCTTTTAGGTTCATTAGGATACAGCCTTCTTATCATCCTTTTAATCACCTGTTGTTGCAGTGGGGAAGTGGCCACCCATTTTTCTAATAAAGGGTGAATGCGCAGATGTTCGAGACTTGGTAACTATTTTGCAAACTGTCATCTTCTTTTCCAGGTTCTGAGAACTCTTTTTATAGGACTAGTGATTCATTGGTTGGTAGGTTTATGCACAAATCAAGGTAATCCTGGTGAGCATAACCATCAGAAATGAGATCTACAGACAGTACTTTATGTTGCTGGTCTTTCAACTTAGATCAGGGGTGTCAAACTCGCAACATCACGTGACATGTCGTGACATATCACAATTTTTATGCAATTGCCGGCAATGGGGTGAGCGCGGTTTTGCTATGATGCATCTGGCCTGCAGGCCGGCAGTTTGACGCCCTGCCTTAGATGTTCACTTTTGAAAACACGATGTTCTACAATTAAGTGTAGTATTCTCAGATATTGTAGCCAGCTATAATACTGCTCTGTTCAGTCAACTTCATTCTTCCAGATATATCAGAACTCCTGTTCCCAGAAACCCTAACCAATATGCTGCTATGTAGCCAGCTATAATACTGCTCTGTTCAGTCAACTTCATTCTTCCAGATATATCAGAACTCCTGTTCCCAGAAACCCTAACCAATATGCTGCTACTATTCTGCTTTCAAATTCATTTCCCCCTCCCCAAACTTTGGATTCTTTCCAATTTTCAGAGATACTGTCTAATGCTACTGGTAATGTAGTCCAAATTATCCATGGGGGTTTTTGATTTGGAAAAGCTTTTCAGTACATCTACAAATATACGTCTGTGCAGATAATTTTTATATTAATGTTTTATTTGATTGTTGTACACCATCCAGAATCACTTTTGGTGAGATGAGTGGCTATATAAATTTGATAAATAAATACTTAATTGTCCTGGTCATGGCTGGGTAGTTGTGGCACTAGCTGTCAGATGTGAAAGACCAGGCCTACATGCGAAGGTCCAGTTAAACTGAGTTATTGCTAATCATGCCTGTGCACAGGAAATCTTCACAACTAACTGTTAGCACATGCTTGGAGTTAAATAAGAGTCAACTGAATTCAAGGGGGTTGGGGGTTGAAATTAGTCTGCTTGTGGCTACATAGGAATTCTAGGCTGATTCCTCTTTTAACTTCATCCCCAGGTTTTTGCCACTCCTTTGCTTGATCAGCTTGTACTTGATGAGCATTGAGAAATCTATAACACTTAGAATTCATGATGTATTTGCTGGCCAAATTGGGGAAACATCATTACAGTTATGATTTCTCTGTCCATGCATGCAGGAAGATAAGCACATTTTTGAATTGGAAGCTCTTCTCTCCCAAATTAGAATTATTAAAATAAAGGATTATTTCATATTACAGATAGTCCTCACTTGACAACCCTACTTGGGACTGATAACTCTGCAACTGTGAAACAGTTGCTATATGGGAAATCATGGGACTACTCCTGTGCTTTCTGGCTTTTATTTGCTTCCTAACCACTTCCATGCCTTTTGGAATGTGTGAGTGCCTGCTTAGCTTCTTCTACACGTGCAGAGTAATGCAATTGCACCAGCAACCCAAGAATGGGATCTGCAGGCACAATATGCAGCTTACTGTCTTGAAATAACTTCCTCTCCAAACTCTCTGCTCTGTGAGAGGAGTGGAAGAAAAATGTAAACAGTCTATGTAGATAATTTGTCCTTTGCCTAACCCTTTACAGCAATTTCACTGTTTTTGATGTGTAGAAAAGCAGACAACTTACTCTCTTGAAATCCTTTTCCAATATCTTTGTTCTGTGGTAAGGTGGGCACAGTATCTGTATGTGTCTGTCTGTCTGTCTGTCTGTCTGTCTGTCTGTCTGTCTGTCTCTGTCTCTGTCTCTGTCTCTGTCTCTGTCTCTGTCTCTGTCTCTGTCTCTGTCTCTCTCTCTCTCTCTCTCTCTCTCTCTCTCTCTCTCTCTCTCTGTGTGTGTGTGTGTGTGTCTATGCAAAACCTTTATATGTACAAAGTGGCCTTTCTCTTTTGGCACTGAGGCTGGATGACAGCAGACTACTGAATGAGAGTTAAGTACAATTATACCTTAAATGCCCATGCAGAGTTTAAGTTGATTCCGTTTCTTATATTAGCAAGAGTTAATGAAGAATAAAAATTAAACTGAATGTCTTTATAACAGAATCAGTGACATTTTCAGCTTTTCTCCTGTCTTCATATGCATACATAAAAGCACAAACACCTTGTGGCTTTCAACAAGGGATCCATATGGATTTTCCATGTGACAAGCAAAATAGTCACAGAACTGCTGGTTCAATAATAAAGTTGCTTGTGTGCCATTAAGCTGATTTGTGCATACTTGGAGAAGGAGGAAACCTTTCACTGCCTTGGCAACTACACTTTATCTTACTCTCTTGTCCTCTTTGTGACTGTCAAAGGCAGTTGCAAGCCTCCGTCTGTTGGCTAGATACTGCTCAGCCTAGATTTAAATACAGTTTTTTTTCCTTAGCAGCAGTTGCAGAACTTGCAAAAATTGTGAGTTTTGTTTGCTTGTTTACTTACTACAGGATCTCTTTATAATAGAAAGAGGCATTTTGATAGCGCAACTAAAGCTTTGAAAATGGATAACATTGTTGAAAAATGCCTATGCCAGCTTTCTGTGGTGGTCCTAGCCTGATTCCTTTTTTTCCTAGAGAGGCATAACAAGCTACTGCATCATTCCTTTTCTTGACTCTAAAGTAAATAGGGAAGTTAACACAAAATAGATGCTGCATAAGCAAAATGAAATATAAATTAGAGGGCAGGTTATTTCTCCTTAATTATGCCAGTAGCCTAATTGCATTCAAACTCCGAATTGCTTTTCACTTTCCTCATCCTTCCATTAAAAGGAAGTATTTTCCAGTCTAGTTATTAGTCCTTAAACCTTTGGATAGTGTAATTTATCTTGGAAATCTATCCTGTTTAGCAATAGCATAATACATATAGGTAATATAAAATAATGAGTATATTGAAGAGTGCTACAAGTAGCAATAGTAAAGTCCTAGGAATGTTCAGTGCTAATAATTTTATAAATTTAGATCAGAGTATTCTCTTTTAAATATCTGTTATAGAAATTGAGGAATCTGAAATAATAGATTAAGATACTGGACTTGTAGAGATGATGGATTTACAAATTGTGGTCTTGCACCTAGCATTTGCATTGATCTTTTCATTCATCCTTGAGTTAGAAATGTATATCTAGGTAGACAACCAAGAGGCTCAGTTTTCCACATCATTTGGTATATTGATGTCAGATGCATCTGTGTAAGGCATACTGCTTTCTTTAAATTCGACAATCCATCTATGTTCACTTTCAACAGACCTAATCAATGGATTTCTGCCTGATGCATATTATGATTTACACAGCTGAGTAAGAATTATCTATTGACAGGTAAAGGTTTCCCTAGAAGAGAAATGTCCAGTAGATTCTGGACCGTAGAGAAGGCGGTAAAGATTTAATCTAGAGAAGATGCTTACAGATCCATAATTAGGAGGAAGAAAAACAAATTATAGTAATTTTCAATGGGTGGTGCAGGTAGAGTAATGCAGTTTGCCCTGAGGTATCTCTCATAGAGGAAAGAAATTTTTGGAACAGATATCTAGAACAGAATACTTAATGGCAAGAAACTGGTGGAAGGAACAGAGATTCTAATTGGGCAGATTAATGAAAGGGCTAGAATCAAAACCATGGACTATGCAAATTGGAAGGGTCTTGTTCTAGTGTAAGAACTGAGAAACTATCTCCAACAGGAAGTCAACCAGCTTCTTTGGAACCCTTCAACAAAGGAGAGACCACTATTCTAGGCAGAGTGTTCCCATGCTGAACAGTTCTTTGGGCTCCTCCTAACATTCTCCCTGAAACTTTTTGCCTTTAACTACATCTCTTGATCTTTGACCTTCCCTCAGTGTGAGGACCTACCTCATCTAAGCCTCCTAAGAAAGCAGAACTCTTGAAACAAGCATTGTCTCAAAAGGAACTTTTATTAGGGGCTAGTGGTAGCAGGGAAAACAAGGCGAGGTCTGAGGAAAAACCCGCACAAGCAGTATATTAAAAGCAATATTCATTACTCCTCCCCACAGGGTCTGTTTGAATCCCAGCCAATCCACAAGTGGCATAGCGTTTTGCTAACTGGCTACATTGGCATGCTCTTCAACGTCTCTCTCACTTTCATTTCCTTCTGGCTCCAAGCACAAACTGTCTCCTAGATAAGGGTGATGCATTCCTTCTCCTGGGGGAAGGGCATAGTGGCAAGACAGTGCAAAGCATCCCCCAGGCATCCCCCCTCCAAACAGAATGCCAGCCCCCCCCCCAAAAAAAAATGGTTACAAAAGAAGTACACTACAATGAAGGAAACAATGCATTTCTTTGGGAATCTGACACTCAATTTCCTTATAGAAGTTCTTTAAGAAGGTGTGATAGGATAGTAGTCTGTAAAGATCTTAAAGAACTTGTTCTTGTCCTACTGTCCTTTCTCATCTTCTTCTTTTGCCTAGCTAGAGTTCCTTCAACTGAACTTTATAGGATTTTGTTTCCAGACCTATTATTCTCTGAATCTATTCTGGCTTCTTTATTGATAGAAGGCGATGCTTTTGGTAGATGTGTGTTTGTGCGTATGGCTAATTACACTGATAACCATAGGTGGATTTGTGCATAGTAAATCACTGTGGGAGCAGAATGAGTTGTTCCTCTCTCTGAAAAGTCATACTGTTTTGCCAGCTTTCCACGAATACAGCACAATTGTCTACTGTGCATAATTTTTTTTTACACAAAGCGTTCTGCTCACAAAAGATTCCTGGTGAGATGGAGCCTTAGTCATGTGCAGTGTGTTTAACTTTCATTAGTAAGAGAGAATGCAACAATATGTTTAATTTTTCTTTGAAAGAATACATCTTGTTATTCCCATGAGCAAACATCATCTTCAAGTCATCCTTAGCTCCTGTGGCCATATGGACATTCATGCAGTTTCCTTGGCAACAGAGTGGAAGAGGTTTGCCGTTTCCTTCTGGAATGTTTTTTTTCAGCTTCCTGGCTTCCTAGCTGACAACCATGGATTTCCCAATTGGTCCTCCACTTAAATGCCAAGCAGGCCTGACCCTGGTTAGCTTCCCCAATCAGCCAACATTTGCTAGGTTTAATCAGACAAAAGATGTCTCTTCCTTTTCTGTTAAGCTTCCACTGTCTAAGAGTCTATACATTCTCATCATGCAGTCACATTTCAGAAATAAGATATACAGAAAAGAATTCCAGTCATGGTGATCAAGTCAGCCGAAACAGTATTTTCCTTCCTTCTTTCGCGGGGAGCAATACAGATAGTCCTGGCTTTCTGACCACAATTAAGCCCAAAATTTCCATTGTTAAGTGAGACAGTTGTTGAGTGAGTTTTGCCCCATTGTATGACCTTTCTTGCTACAGTTGTTAAGTGAATCCTTGCAGTTGTTGAGTTAGTAACGCGATTGTTAAATTCATCTGGCTTCCCCATTGACATCGCTTGTCAGAAGGTCACAAAAGGTGATCACATGGCCCCGGGACACAACCGCTGTCATAAATACGAGCCAGTTGCCAAGTGTCTGAATTTTGATCATCTGACCCCGGGGATGCTACAGTGGTTTTAAATATGAAAAAACTATCATAAGCCACTTTTTTCAGTGCCCTTGTAACTTTGAAAAGTCACTAAACGAAAAGTTGCAAGTCAAGGAGTACTTGGGTGTGCTTTGCTTGTCAGACCTATGGAAGCCACCTAAACTGAAAAGTTTAAGTGTGGATTTTTCTGAACCATAACTCTCTCGAGCACAAATCCCTCTCTCTTTAGCCAAGTTTGCTTTACCAAAGGAAAAGCAGAAGCGTTGCGAGAATTCCAACAAATGATTGTCTTTAGTTTTTACCTAATATTTCTCAGTGTTTATTGGACTAGAGCCTTTTTGAGCCTTTATGCTGCACATGGCACCAGAGAGCTGACTAGTCTCTTCCTTGGAAAAAAAAGAAGTTCCTTGAGTCCTTTTCAGTCTGAGAATCAACTCCTATATTACTTTTCTCTGCTTGAGTGTATGCTTACATATAGCCATTTGCAAGGGCACATGCGATCATAACTGTCTGGAGATGGCCTATCTTCTACCCACAGAATGGATTTACTGTCTTCATTTCACTACCTTCATGTTCTCTAGATTTTGCAAAGGAGAAGTGGAACTTCTTAGTAGATGGGAGTTGAGAAGTGGATAGGAGAGGAAAGGAAGGTGATCTTACATTGCATGAAAATAAATTTATTTGTGTGATGTTGGAGGCAGTTCATGGTCTGCTTCAGACCTGAAACATTTGCAGTGATCCTCCATTTCAGTACAGTTTATGATCCCCCCTAACATTGTAAGTATGAGAACAGTATGCCTTCATCAAGGCATAAATGATGATCTAAAAGATCTGCTCAAACTATTGCATGATCAAGCAAATGTTGCAGTTTAAATATAATCTCAGGCATTTTGTTGAATAACTAATGGCATTGCGTAAGCATAAAATCATTGTACTCTTAAAGCCAAAATGTAGAAGAATGTCTTGTCCTTGGTGAGATCATAGATTTTGTAGTCCAAATTAGGTCATGTTCATTTTCTTTTTGTCAAGTCATGTTCTAATAACCATACTGTGCATTACACCCAGTGGTTATCCAAACACTTGATAGATGGTGGGCTGTTAATTTGTATGCCAGAGACAATGATTGCTATTGCAGAAATAGAATTCAGCTAAATATAAAATGTCAAAATTGACTCCCCCCCCCATAGCGTTCTTGTTTGACTTATTTTAGCAAGGCAGTTCTGTACCTTTTCATGCTAAGCACATGCTGGATACTTTTTAGGCCAATCTTTCTTTTTGGGGGGTGGGTGGTGGGTGGGGGTGGGTTGAACTTAAAAAAATGTAAAGGAATTTGTCATCGTCAGGCGAAGGAAGCAATTTGCATTTGTCCTTTCTAATGAACTTTTCCACCTCTTGCAAATTGTGAAGAACAAATCGCTGTCATAGGATGATGCAACCGTAGGGGTAAGGACAAATACAACGTATAGGCCTCTCAGAGAAATTGGTAGAAAAATGAATTGTATGTTGAGTGAGGAGTGGAGATCTTTGACAGTGGGTAAAAAAGCTACTAAATGTACAATTCATCTTAAAAGAACTCTTTTCCAAAATCACTGTAATGATCCATTTAACAGCCACGAGAAAAAAGGTTATAAAACTGGGTGTGACTCACTTCACGGTCACCTTGCTTAACACTGGAAATTCTGGTCCCCATTGTGGTGATAAGTTAAGGACTAGCTTAGTTTATCTGAAAAGACCATCCAGCTGAATTTCTATATGATGTTGGCCTGTATGCACAAGAACACACAAGCGGTCTGAAGAGAAAGTAACCACCCCTATGATTGAAACTTCATAGCACAGTATTACAAAGAAGGGTTGATGAGAAGTGTGACAAGAAAAGAAAAAAAAAACCTGGATGATTGCATGTTGGAGCATGATCTACATTTGTCATATGTGTTTATCTGTCTTTTAAAAAACTGTGTAGCTTAGTCCTGTTGTGTTAAAAGCATCATAAAAGAACTTTGCTTTGACATAATTTTATCCTAGAACAGTATTTCATGCAAGATTTGTTATTAAGGGGGGGGGGTGTGGTAGATGGCCAGGTAGACAAGATTATTAAGTATTACACCAAGAGCAAGGAGGGGCTAAATGCCAAGAGAGGCTTCCAGAAATCCTTCATGCAAAATGCTTTTAAAGGAAAACATGGTTGCATTAAAAGCTTCTTCTGAAAATCTTTTCGATTTCTGCTTCTTAAAAGCTAGAGTGGAAAGGCTGCTATGAAATGTTAGCCAAAACCACTGGATGCTGACAGCGAAATAAACATTTTGAATGTCCCATTTGGCACCGGGATTTCTTGCTCCAAGTATCCTTTAAATCTTAGGTGCCTTTCTCGAGTCAGCAACCCTATGTTTCAAGTTAAAAAAAAAGGGGGAATTTATCTAAAAGTTTGATAAAGAGGAGGACAGTACTGTGGCTATTTTTGGTCTTGTTTGAATCTATTTCCATTTTGTAAGAGTTTGATTTATTTTGAAAGAGTAAATGCGTCTCTTCTCTGACTGCAACCAGTACAGTCTAGTAACAGATATATTTCCCCACCCCACCCCTTGTAAGCAGGTAGTTCTGTTAGTTATATGTTATTAAACATGTGTCTCTGGCCCTGCACTCTCTAAGATGTGGCTGGCAAAATACATTGGAGACTTCGTGTTGCTATGAAACTTATCAAGGGAGGGGCTTAGAACTAGACTAAAGTAATAGTAATAGTAATAGTAATAATAATAATAAGGAGCCTTGGTGGAGCAGTGGGCTAATGCCTCCTTAAGTAACACCAGCTGCCTGCAATTAGTGCAGGTTCGAGTCCCACCAGGCTCAAGGTTGACTCAGCCTTCCATCCTTCCGAGGTAGGTAAAATGAGGACCCAGATTGTTGGGGGCTGAATTATATCGGGAAAACAAGAGCTTCCAAGCCGCTAAGGAAAAGCCGGCCCGGCCGACATTTGACAGTTGACAGCTGTCAAATGGCCGCCCGAAGCAACGGCGCACGCGCACAAACCAGCCGGCCGCCATTCCCGTTGACAGCTGTCAAAAGGGCTGCCGGAGGCCAACGCGCACGCGCCGGATTTGACAGTTCCCGGAACTGTCAAATCCGCAGTCTTCAACCTAGTCCTCCAAGTGAGCTAAGCGCTCAGCTGGAAGGAATTCCCTGACAGCCGCCGAGCTGTCAAAATACTGTTCATCGATTGGCCGCCCTCAGAACGGCGGGAAAAACACTGTTACCTGATTGGTTGTTTGTTTTGACAGTTCCCTATAAAAGCCCGGATTGTTTTGACAGTCAGCTGCCGGGAGCTGAACCGAATAAACCTTTCGAACCTTGCCTACGGTCTCGCGTCTGTCTTTCTAAAGACAATTCACCTGGCGACGAGGATGGGATTCCGGTACTATAGAGCTGCATATTGAGCCGAGTCACCCCGCAAAGGAGTTCCGATCCCTCCCGCTGACAAGTCACTGCTGAAGCCACTTGGAGGGCAAAGGAACCCCTTGTAGCAGCTTGAACAGTACTGTGGACCCAGACCATGGCAAATTTAGGTCACGTCAGAGAATTCGACGTCCGCCATCCTGAAGGATGGGAGTCGCACTGGGGACAAATTGAAGGCTACCTCGTTGTCAATAAGATAACAGAGGACCGCCACAAAGCTGCCGCCCTCCTCTGTCTAAGCGGGCCTGCCGTCTATGACATCGCCGTAGGGCTTTGCAGCCCTGACCCCATCGCGACCATCCCGTACGCCGTGCTGACCGACCGCCTCAGCAAGCACTTCATGCCCCGTCGGTCCGAGCTATTCTGGCGCCTCCATTTCGCCCGCCGCCACCAGCAACCGGGTGAAACTACCACAGCCTTCATCGCGGCGGTACGTCACGCCGCCCGCCGGTGCCAATTTCCCGACCTGGAAGACCACATCAGAGACCAGGTTATCGCCGGCCTCTCTAACGAGCGGCTCCAGCGGAAGCTGGTAGCCAGGCCCACGATGGACCTCGCTCAACTCACGTTAGAGATCATGGCCTACGAAGATAGCCACCGTGAGGTCTCTCCGGTGTACAGAGGCAGCCCAGCCGGTTCAGTCCACCACGCCAGGGAGCCGGACGACGAGCAACCAGAGACCTACACCGGCGTCGACGACATCATGTCTCGTTTCAGCAAGATGAGCGCCGACCACGGAAAGAACCGCAGGCCATTCAGACCAGCCGGTCCGGGCTCAAGGCCCACCGCCACAGGGCTGAAACCTAAATGTGCCAGCTGCGGCGGGGCTCACGCCAGAGCCACCTGCCGTTTCAGAAACGCCAAATGCCACGGATGCGGGAAGACCGGGCACATTCGCTCAGCATGCCGCAGTTCGAACCGGGAAACCCTCCACGAGCTTGAGGAAATTCCGGCAGGTAGGACCCAGGTCCCTCCCCCAGCCAAGGGAATTCCCCGGCCCTCAGTCTTGTCCATACAAGCCGAAACAAAGAGGTCGCCCATCCACCAGTTACAACCCAAAATTAAAGTTTGGGTTAAAATCCAAGGGGTGCCCTGCGAGATGGAGGTCGACTCCGGCTCCTCAGTTTCAATAATGTCTTGGGACACCCTCAGGAAAATTGGGTTAAAAAATAGACGCCGTATTCCCCTGCAGCCCTCCAAAATACTCCTCGCAGATTTTCAGGGAGCTGCCATTCAATTAAAGGGACAGGCACAAATAAAAGTAGAATATAAAAAGTTCCTGGGGCAATTAACGATCCAGATCACTGAGGCACCCAGGTCCACCCTCCTGGGGTTAGACTGGTTTGAAGCCCTGGGCATCCACCTAGAAGGCACCAACCGTATACAATCCCAAACATTAGAACAGGTTTGCCAAGCGTTCGCGGACGTTTTCGACGGAACGCTTGGCAAATACACAGGCACCCCCATAGACCTCAAATTAAAACCTGAGGTGGCTCCCATCCGCATCAAGGCAAGAAGGGTCCCCTTTGCGTTGAAACAAAAAATCGAGGCAGAATTAGACCGTTTAATCAGCCTTGGGGTCCTAGAACCAACAGACGGGGGAACCTGGGAAACTCCCATAGTCACACCAGTCAAACCCAATGGTGACGTGAGACTATGCGCGGACTATAAGGCGACGCTAAACCGCGCTTTAAATCCCCATGCATACCCAGTGCCAGCTGTCAGGGACGTGCTGTCAGAAATTGGGTCCGGATCAATATTCGCCAAACTCGACCTAGCGCATGCCTTCCTGCAACTACCTGTCACCCGAGAAACAGCAGAAGCTCAAACCATTGTCACACACCGAGGCGCTTTCAGGGTAAACCGCCTCCAATTCGGCATCTCAGTGGCTCCTGGCATCTTCCAGGAGGTCATGGAGAAAACATTAAAAGGAATCCCAGGTGTATGCCCCTATTTCGATGACATACTCATCGCAGGGGAATCAGAAAACAATTTAGCAGACAGACTACAAGAAGTATTATTAAGATTTAGAAAAGCGGGGCTGAAACTTAAACGGGAAAAATGTTCTATAGGCGTCCCATCTGCAGATTTCTTAGGCTACAGAATTGACTCACAGGGAATTCACCCCACGAACTCAAAAGTCCTTGCTATCAAAGGTGCCCCTACCCCAAAGAATAAAACCGAGCTCCAAGCTTTCCTTGGACTTTTAAACTTTTACCATGCTTTCCTACCAGGGAAAGCAACAATCGCAGAACCCCTACACAGGCTGCTTGACAAAGGGGCAGCCTGGCAGTGGACAACAGCCCATGAAAACAGTTTTAGAACACTCAAACAAATGCTTTCCAGCAACGCCACCATCTCCCACTACAAAGAAGACAAACCCCTCTGTCTAGCCTGCGACGCATCCCCATACGGGATCGGAGCAGTTTTGAGTCATTTAGACAGCAACGGCACCCAAGCCCCGGTGGCATATTATTCAAGAACACTTTCAAAAACCGAAAGAAATTATGCCCAGATAGATAAAGAAGCCCTGGCAATTGTGGCGGGAATAAAAAAAATTTCACGATTACCTTTATGGCCGCCCCTTTGTGATTTACACAGATCACAAACCACTGCTAGGACTATTCACATGGGACCGCCAGACCCCCCAAATATTATCTCCCAGGATGTTGCGCTGGACAACGTTCCTCACAGCATATTCCTACCAATTAATATACAAGCCTGGACACCAAATGTGTCACGCTGACGGCCTCAGCAGGCTACCCCTACCCCACACAGAACCAGACCCAGCCCCAGCGAGCAACATCTTAGCCATTCAAGAGCTACCAGAATGCCCACTGACAGCAAAAGACATTGCTGCCGCAACTTCATCTGACAAAACACTCAGCAGAGTGTTAGCATGGGTACACACAGGCTGGCAAACCTCTTGCCCGGGCACAGAATTTCAGCCATATTTCTCCAGGCAAAGCGAACTAACGTCACACTTAGGATGTTTACTCTGGGGATGCAGGGTAATCGTGCCTTCCAAACACAGACAAAAAGTACTAGACACATTACATGAAGGCCACCCTGGCATTGTAAAAACAAAAGCACTGGCCCGCAGCTACGTCTGGTGGCCAGGAATAGACCAGGACATAGAAAGATACATCGCTGGCTGCTACCTATGCCAAGAATCCCGCCCACTCCAGCCCAGAGCTCCAATTCATAAATGGGAACTCACAAAAAACCCCTGGTCCCGAATCCACATTGATTATGCCGGCCCATTCCAGGGACAGGTCTTCCTCATAGTTGTGGATAGTTATTCCAAGTGGCTGGAGGTTCTCCCGGTTCACAGCACAACGTCTGCCGCAACCATCCAAGCCCTCAGGGGAATCTTCGCAACACACGGTCTCCCCGACGTTATTATTTCAGACAATGGCCCTCAATTTACTTCTCATGACTTTCAGATCTTCACGAGGAGAAATTGTATTAGGCATTCAACATCGGCTCCCTTCCACCCATCGTCCAACGGCCTTGCGGAGGTTATGGTAAGGACCACCAAAGACGCCCTCAAAAGAATCATCACAGGGAACTGGCACCGTCGTTTGTCTCAATTTCTCTTAGCCCACCATTCCACGCCCTGCACATCCACCGGCAAAAGCCCAGCCGAACTACGATGGGGCCGCCGCCTGGTGACACGACTCGACAGACTCCACCCCGACAGACCGGCAGCCGAAATGACACCAAACACACATCCAAAAACTTTCTCCAAAGGACAAAATGTTTGGTCCCGAGATTATGGGGGAAGGGATAAGTGGTTTCAGGGGGTTATCCTGGAACAAACAGGACCATTATCATACACAGTGGACACTGGGACTGGACTCATACAACGCAGACACTCGGATCAGCTCCGACCCAGGTCACTGCCCAACCCCCCTCTGCAACCGACTCCGGGTGAGTCTTCACCAGCCGTCACCCCCGGACCTGACGAACTCCTCCAGGACCCTCAACCACCTGTCGAGCCCCACCAAGAAACAACTCCTCCAGCCACGCAACCCGAAGAGAACAACCCCTGCCCCCGTCGGTCCAGCCGAGCTAGAAGGCCCCCCGCATACCTCGCGGACTTTGAATGGAAGGGAAACTCGCCGTCTGTTAAAGAACCTGTTAACCTTACTGTTTCAAAATGTTCAACTGTTGTTATGCATAACGTACCTGTTCGGGGGGGGGAAAGGGGGTGAATTATATCGGGAAAACAAGAGCTTCCAAGCCGCTAAGGAAAAGCCGGCCCGGCCGACATTTGACAGTTGACAGCTGTCAAATGGCCGCCCGAAGCAACGGCGCACGCGCACAAACCAGCCGGCCGCCATTCCCGTTGACAGCTGTCAAAAGGGCTGCCGGAGGCCAACGCGCACGCGCTGGATTTGACAGTTCCCGGAACTGTCAAATCCGCAGTCTTCAACCTAGTCCTCCAAGTGAGCTAAGCGCTCAGCTGGAAGGAATTCCCTGACAGCCGCCGAGCTGTCAAAATACTGTTCATCGATTGGCCGCCCTCAGAACGGCGGGAAAAACACTGTTACCTGATTGGTTGTTTGTTTTGACAGTTCCCTATAAAAGCCCGGATTGTTTTGACAGTCAGCTGCCGGGAGCTGAACCGAATAAACCTTTCGAACCTTGCCTACGGTCTCGCGTCTGTCTTTCTAAAGACAATTCAGGGGCAATAAGCTGACTTTGTAATAATGCCGCTTGGGGGGGGGGCAAAAGCCCTAATAAGCAGGCATATACATAGAATGAAGGCTATTGCTAAGCACATTGATTTGTGCTTTAGATTGTAAGCCGCCCTGAGTCTTTGGAGAAGGGCAGGATATAAATGAGATAATAATAATAATAATAATAATAATAATAATAATAATAATAATAATAATAATAATAATAATAATAATATTTGTGAGCTCATGACCATCTTGCTACTTTTGCAGCTTTCAACCATTGCCTGAGAAGAATTTAGCAGCTAGGTGGGTGGGAGAGATTGTTTCGCCAACTACACAATAGTAGGCAACAAAGGCGTCACTTTAATTGTTTCCCTCCTTTGATGGCAAGTGTAATTTATTCTGTGTTTACCTACATGACTCCCAATTGTGAAGTGTGACCCAGATTTCATGTGCTCTCCAAACTTTCATTAGGCAAGAATGACACACTTATCATTAGAGCGCACTAATTAAAGGAGAAAGTGACATTTCAAAATAACATTGCTCCCTGGTGCTTTAATGAAGTACTACCTGGTTTATTTTTGTCTTAATGAACTAAGATATGCCTTTTTTTCTGCTTAGGTACATTTATAAGGCAAAGCTCCTTTCCCTGGATTTGTGTAGCTAGCATTTTGAAAATATATGGTGGGTAGTTGGATTTTGTTTTTCAGATTTCCATGAGGGCAGAAGTTGGACCCTCTTTGATTTTTAGGAATGAATATGTGTTCTTTTGTGTTGCCTAAAAGTCGAAGTTCTAAGTCCATCCTACGTGAGGAAGAAGGGAGATCTCTGGAGAAAGAACGAGGAATGATAATGAGAACTTTGGAGAAGCCCAATTTTTGAAAAGTGTTGCACTAGCAGGATGATGGATGTTGCCAATGTATATATTGCTCTAACATGCCTATGAAATGTACTACCTTTTGTCTTGAGCAGAGTGATATATTTTTTTCATTGGGATCTCCCTGAATCAGAGATATGATGAAACAGAGCACTGTAAGGCTTGGCTTATCAACCTTGGCAATTTCAATACGTGTGGATTTCAACTCCCAGAGTTCTGCAGCCAGCCATGCTTCTAGTCTTCTAGTCTAATCTCCTGCCCATGGCAGGAGTCTATTCGGACAAATGGTTGTCCAGTCTTTTTCTTCAAAACATCCAGGGATGGAGCATCCACAACTACAGGAGGCAAGCTGTTTCATTGATTAATGATTCTCATTGTCATTATTTCTCAGTCTCATTGTCTTATTTCCAGGTTGAATCTCCTTTTGATAAGCTTCCACCCATTGCTTCTTGTCCTGCCCTCAGAGGATAAATTGATGCCCACTTCCTTGTGACAGTTCTTCAAATATTGGAAGATTGCTATTGTGTCTTTTCCTAAGCCATCTATTTGTTAGACTACACATACCTAGTTCCCTTAGCCGTTCATTGTATGAGTTAGCCTCCCTGACCCTTTCTCATCTTTATTGCTCTTCTCTGCATTCTCTCTAAGGCTTCTGCATCTTATTTATATCAGGGATTCTTCGCCATCTGCTCAGAATATTTTAGGAGATCTTGTACTGAGCAGAGTATTAAGCTAGATGACCTCTCTGTTCCTTCTAACCCTGGGATTCTGTGATTGATTGCTGATGGTCACAAGCCTGCTATAAATTTAACTGTCACCACCATCCTTCAGAGGTTGAGAAACAGAAAAGAAAGATGGTATGATTCAGCTTCAATGTCAGAACGGTAGAGGGCTTAACCTTCATTATTTGTTTTTAGATCAATATTTGTATTTAAATATGCCCTGGCCTTTGAGGCACCACGGATATTATTTATTCCAACTCATGAGTGGATGTGATGTTTAGAAAGTCATAGATTAGTGAAGTTTAGAACATGCATTTGATACAGTACAGTATCTTCTCAATTGATCCCTTCAATTAGGGCTACCGAATTTCTGAATTGACTGCAGCTCTAAACATTGATTCCATTAGGATGGAGGGCATCTTTATAAACGAATAATTTGTGGGCTGATGTAATCGGACCAAAATAAACCTTGTCAATGCCTTCCATTTATTAGCGAGCAAAAAAAAGTTGAATCTGTCTATATAACACTGTAAATTTGCTTGAAGTAAAATACCATTTCCTCACTCCTACCACCTTCCCTGTGACAAATTACTATGGTTCCAGGCTCATTAAAGTTCACAGCATTCCAACACTTGGAATTTTGCTTAAAGCAATCCATTTGTTTGCTCTTTAAATCTTTTCTCCTTTTACATAACATTAGCATACAGCGAACCTTAGTATCATAATGGCAGCAGTTTTAGCATTCATAATGAAGGCTGCTTAGCATATGATTACATAATTACCTTGGATTTTTTTGGAGCATTTTCATTACAGAGCAAGTAAGCAGATAAAGTAATGGCCGGAGAGCTATTTAGCATGTCCCAAAATTCTATTCCATTTTGAAACACACCAGAGTTAAAAGAACAACCATATTGTGAAGTTTGCAGATGATACAGCAGTAGTGGGCCTTATTCATGATGACAAGGTGGAAGCTTACCGCAAGGAGGTTGAAGGGCTGGTGAACTGGTATAAGGAAAACAGTCTAGTTTTAAATACTGGAAAAACCAAAGAGATCATTGTCGATTTCAGAAAAGCCAGGCACAGCCACACTTCTGTGTGCATAAATGATTCACCTGTGGAGATGGTTACCAGCATCAAATTCCTGGGTGTGCAGCTAACGAGTAGGCTGGCTTGGTCGCTCAACAGTGAGAAACTGGTGAAGCGGGCACAGCAGCGCCTACATTTTCTGTGTCGCATGAGAAAAGCACATCTTCCTTCCCCTGTCCTGACCACTTTCTACGGAGGGACGATCGAGAGCATCCTGTCATACAGCATCACAGTCTGGTTTGGAAGCATCACTGCTTCAGACAGGAAGGAGGTGCAGAGAGTGGTGAGGATGGCTGAAAAGATCATTGGCAGTTCCCTCCCCTCCATCCAGGACATAGCACAGAAGCGTTACTATCTGGAACACTACACATCCTCTTCACGACCTGTTTTCCTTATTACCCTCTGGGAGGAGGCTTTGTGGTATCCACAGCACAACATCCAGATTCAGCCAAAGTTTCATTCCATACAGCATTAACCTTGTGAACTCTCAAGCTTCCTCCTCCCGTCATATATTCAAGATGAATAGTATTTAATATTTATTTGTTATGTATATGTAGGGGTGTGGATCTATACATATGTGTATATGGTATGGTTAGGTGTGTGTCATGTATGTGTTCCACTTTGAGAGCAGGCAACTAAATTTCACTTTTGATGTGTGCTGTTGTGCCCACCGTAAAAAAAAAAACGACAATAGAGGTTATCTTATCTTAATTTACAGAGGATGGAGTAAAACTCTTTTTCAAGTATATCTTTTTATTTTGGTGGAGTGGTACTGCTAACTAGTTGTATCAATATCCAAATAGTCCAGAATGTACAAGAGCATATATGACACTGGAGGGAACACTAAGGTCTACTTTATTTCCCTCTTAGCATCTATTTTTGCCTTATGCAGGAATTTTTTTTAAAAAAAAGTATTTAGAAGCATCAGTTGATTAGATGCTTTTTAAAACAATGCGGTGTTGTTCTCTCTTAATTTTTATTCAATTCCGCTTATACTTTAACTTTGAGTCTTTGTCCTTTCTGCATGTTCCCTCTTGGGCTTTGCATAAGGCAAATCTAATGGTATGTGAGAAAGTCCTTGAGAAACCCAGTGAAGAGATGCTGCCTCCCTAGGGAATGGTTACATAAAAGAGGGGGGTTGGCTGCAGCTGTAGACAGGTCCTCCTTGACTTACAACAGTTCGTTTAGTGACTGTTCAGAGTTACAGTTTCACCGAAAAAAGTGACTTGTGACTATTTTTCAGTTTACAACCTTTGCAGCATCCCCATGATTATGTGATCAAAATGCAGATGCTCTGGCAACTGGTTCATATTTATGACGGTTGAATTGGGTTGAGAGTGACTGGTCCAAGGTCACCCAGCTGGCTTTCATAGTTAAGGCAGGACTTGAACTCACGGTCTCTTGCTTTCTAGCGTGGTGCATTAACCACTAGACCAAACTGGCTCTCTAGTTAGTATTAATACCTGAATTGTGCTGTAGTGTTTTGAAGACTACCTGATCTAGACTACAGTGATCCTGGTGACCAGGAGATGGCAGCAAAAAGTTTGTGTTTTCTTCATTCCTTTGCTGCCATCCAGTGGTCCCTGGGATTTTTGCAGCCTGAAACTGGCAGACCTACATATGCTGAAATCTTTAACTGGAAACCCAAATGAGTTTGACAGAATAAGAATGTAAAATATAAAGTCCAGCCCTGAATAGTCCATGCTCTTAGTTTTAACTTTTTGTTTATTTAACGGTTGTTACTCTTAATGCTTTTAATGTTTTTATATCTACATTTTTATACTATCATAAGCCACCCAGAATAACTCATGAGAATGAGATGGGTGGCCAATAAATTAAAGAAAACAAAGAAACAAAGAAATGTAGGGCTTCGTAGGTTGAAGAACAAAGAGAAAAGGAAAAAAAGGTTTCTCGTTCCTGGATCATTTCCATGTAATTATCTACATTATATGGTGCCACCAATAAAAGCTCCCTTGATGACTTCAGCCATTTAATGGGGTTCTGGATTCTGTAGGATTCTGGATTTTGTATATTGCAAAGAGAAGTAGTCCTGATAATAAATCTATACTGTAGATTGCCCTCTTTCTTCTGTAATAGGTTTGGTTTGTAAGCCCTTCAATTTGCGTTTCTCCACCTTAGCAAACTTAAGATGTGTGAACTTCAACTCTCAAAATTCCCCAGCACTTCCTTCAGCAGATTTTGGTATTTTCAAGACAGGTTTTTCTATCATTCATGTTTAGATAGGATAGCCTCCTTCCCTTCCTCCCTGTTCTTATGCAGAATATTGCAACAACTTTGTCTGTGGGCTGCTTGAACTATTTAAGCATGCAATAAATGGAATGGCTGGAGGTAGTAATAAAAAGGATGACAAGTGGAAGAAGCAAAGAAAGGTTTCAGTGGGATCTTGGCAAATATGTATTGGCAGTCGATATGTGGCATAGTATTTAATATACACCTTGTGGATTTTGGAAATATAAACCAGAATTTTTTAAAAAAAAAAAACATGGTATTTTATCCATAGAGTTTAATATAGTAAAAATTGCTGGTTCCTCTGATTGTCTCAAAGCACTTCATAGATATGAGTGAATTAAAGTTTGCTACCAAGAAGCCATTATCGTTGTTTTTTGCAGAGGACATGTAGGTTAATTGTCTTTCCAAGGACTCACAGGGACTCTGGGCAAAACCTGAAATAGAAACCAAGGGGGACATCCACACTTGGAGCCAGTACATCCATTTTAATCACAGAAGACCACAAAGGCAAGCGATAAAAACGTGTCAGAGCTTTAATCAGGTAACTTATGAAGTTGCACATCTGAAAATCTGTACTGAGAAACCCCGCTATTTATGGCACATGATGCAAACTTCCCAGAAGCCAAAATTGTATCCTTAATCTTATGATTTAGGTTACAGATGAATGGCTGTTAGGGCTACCATCCAAAACAGAGGATGTGGCAATTTTTGGTTTTTCCTCTTCAAAGATTATTCTGTAGTAAGAAAAAAAAAATGGCACAAGACAACAAAGATGTGGAAGGTGCTCCAACTCTGGAGGTTTTTAAGAAGATATTTGGACATCTATTTGTCTAAAATGGTTTCCTGCCTGAACAGGAGGTTGGAATAGAAGACCTCCAAGGTCCCTTCCAACTCTGTTATTCTGATGGTACCCAGTAACCTTGGACAATGCTTGGTGTCAAAGATGACATTACCTAGAACGTTTGAAAAATTGAATGAGTAAAATTATGGTGTCATTGTATAGAAGGATGCTTGGTTATGTATTAGTTTAACCATCATTTGGTGTCCATGATGGGAAGCTGAATTGGATCAGGACCCCCCTGTTTGATTTTTCCCATCACCCTCAGCTCTTGATTTAGGACCCTTTGAGACAATTAGGATTAAGAATGTCAGTTGCAAGAAATCAGGAGCCAGCATAGAATCTGATCTACTAACAGTCAAGGCAAATTGGTGCCAGATAAGAGTCAACAGACCTGAAGGGGGATTGGACTTATTGTGATGGCTCCCCCAGATGATTCCCCAAATACCTCTCTAAATGTCACCTGGGGGGAGGATGAACCAGTTCTTGGCACCTTGGGAGCTGAGTTAATTTATGGCTCTGAGCAGCCATCTGGAAGGAATTTGGCTGAGGCTCCAGCTGGGAAAGCACGCAATTGCAGATGGTCAGTGATGATGAGCAACTGCCTTCTGTACCTGATCCAAGAACATGTAGGGCAGAGAAAAGGCTGGAGCAGAGGAAGTTAGTCAGACTATTTGAGAGAAGAAAGCCTTGCCCTCCTTGATGGGCTACACCAGGAGCTGGCTATTTAGCACAGTAGACAGAGGGAAGCATTGCTGGGAAAAACGAGTTTGTTTCCTAGATGTGTGTTTTCTGGTCATTGTGATTCCTGCCTCACTTTGGATTGACACTGCCTTGACTTGAATTGTGTCTTGGAAACTCTCTTGCCATTGCTCTGTGGGCTAACATTGGTCTGCTCATGGCTGGACTTAACTGGGACAGTTCTGGATTTTTTGGTGAAGGGAATTGCTGTGGAATATTAATAAACTCACTAAACCACAGTTACATTCATGTGTGAGAGGGTGGGGCAGCACACTTATAGGGGTGCAGAAACTCCAAACTGATTATGCATTTGACCCCGCCTTTGGGCTCAGCCTGGCTATCTCCTGCAAAAAGGCATTTGTTGGTATGGTTTACAAAGTGAAAATTTTTGGCATCAGTTATTGGGAACCTTTTCCTCATATGATTGCTAATATTGTGTAGTGGATTAAGGATGAACTGAGGAGCAGTATAAGTGGGTTCAGTTTTAATTTGATAATCTCCCGGATTTACCAAGGCATTTTCTTTCCTTAGAAGGATTCACATTTTGAAGAAGGCAAATGGTTTGAAGCTGAGAAGCAGTGGAAAATTTTGCTTTGTGTGTATAGTCTGCATTTCAGTGAATGGCGTTAACCTTTTATTGTGACTGCTTCTTCATTTGCAGCATGGGTCTAATATCCATAAAATGTTTGTGGATTCCTTGATGAACAGCATTATAACATACAAAGACTTGTTATTTCCATGGTAAAGAACTTCTAAAGCTTTTAGCAATGGAATTAATTTGCGTTCTTTCTTTATTAAAACTCAGTCTGGTAAATCCAAGATAATGCATTTGGTTTAATGAGTGATGCCGGGATTATGATTCATCACTCATTTTCCTAATTATCAATACTTGACTTTTTAGTGCCAAAGTGCCTGATCTTAAAACTGAACCTTCTATCTCTCCCTTCTCTTTGGCAGTTACCTCACAAGATGCTTCAGTGCCTGTAGTTATGGCATTAAAAAAATAAATAACACCCACTTGGCTTTTCTGTTTTCCTCATTGGGAAATTGGCCATTAACAATAAGGCAGTTCAACATAAAGGTAGGGAGCTGTGACACAACCTGCTGGGTTTTTGTGTTTTTTAAAAAAGAGCTGTGTAAGTACAACTGCTGATATTTTAACACTAAGTGAGCTCTGTTATTCTTGACAGATGAAAATCTTCATGTAATAAAAGATTTGAACATCTTCAAATATGGCATTATTAGGTTAATACTAGCATTACTAATATTACAATTCTGTGGTTCCATGATGGAAGGATGGACAGTTACAAAATGGCGGATGGGATGATTGGCTGGATAGAAGTTCACTGACCTCTTTTCCTCTGTCAATATTCTGTCATATTCTACAGTTATTATTGTTTTTTTTCTTAAAGCCTGTTTAAAACATTAATTCTAGATACCTAGACCTAAAGCAAGAAAACCTTGTAACAGGACAACTCCAGAGTTTGATATAATGCAACCAGCAACCAGCAACTTCCAGATGAGTAAGTTGTATAGTTTCCAGCCACCATGGGTACAAATATGTAGTCCCATCATATCAGGAGAGGGCATTAGGTTACAGTGACATGTCATGCTGTCTTAGGTAGCTTATGTGCCTAGAATTTCAATCAATGTTTCTGACTTCTATTGGAGAAGATCCATAGGTTATACCCAGGAGAATGAACAAGTTAGTTTTCTAGCTGTGGCTCCTTAAGTTTTCTATTTAAGGTTCATAATCCATTTTTTTGGGGGAATAGATCCTGGAAAAATTGCACAACTTTGATTTTGGGAAATTTCAGAAGGGTGAAATATTTTTTCTAAAATTTAACTTTAAAGTAGGCAACTTAAAGTTTTGCAAGGCTTAACAGCAATAGCACTTAGACTTATATGCCACTGGTAGTGAGCAGAGTTGGCCTGCAATACTGCAGTCTAATCACTGTGCCACCACAACTCATTAATGCATTGATTTTTCTTTTAAGAATCCATAAAATCTTTTCAAAAATACTGCTTCTCACCACACCAGGTGGCAATGGTGGGTGTTTCAAAGGGATTTAGGACATCTATGAAGAGACGAGGGAATTTTGTGAAATGGAAAGATGTCTGCTTTATTTCCAACTGGCAAGTTTGTGGGATCTCCATATACGTTTCTTTACAGCCAATAACAATTCAACAATTAGCATCTTAGGATATACTTTTAATCAGGGCTTTTTTTTGTCATAGAACGCACCGGAACGGAGTTCCGGCACCTTTTTTCAACGGGTTTTCCAGAGTTGCATTCTTTTCCTATTGTTTCCCTTCCTATCCTCGTTTGCTTTTGAAAATGCCCCGCTGGAGGTACGGTATCAGCGGGATCCCATCTGGCACTGTCTGCCTCCTTTAGGAGGAACCATGTGGTGCCGGAACACCACAGCCAGAGCGTGGCTTGATTGGCTGAGTCGGACCATGTGGTGTGGAAGCCGATGGTGGTGGTGGGTGACACATAAACATGGAGGCCATCTTTCATGAGAGTGTGAGTGAGCCTTTTCCCTTCCTTTACAGAAGGTGGGGTGTGCGTGAGGTTAAAAAGAGGCAAAGCAAGAGGAAAGAAAAGTGGCTGGCATAGAAACTTGCCCGACAGTGAAACTTTGCTGTTGCAGTTCCTTGGTTAGTTCAAAGGCTGGGATTTCTACGAAAATCTCTTTTTGGTCTTTTATACTTTATATTCAAGCTGCAAAGGGGAATAATCAGAATAAAGCCAATGTCTTGTGATTTGGAGGTATTATTATTAATAATAATATATATTAATTATGTATTGGTCAGATGTAAAGGTAGACCTACAGTGTGAGATTTAATCAGATCTATTTATTAAATTGGGTTTAACTTAAAGGTAAATTAAAAGTAATCTATTCACTGACAAAGTTTCAACTTTAATTTGTTTCAAGTCAATATCCATATTAAACTCCAAATGTAAATTTTTCCACCTTGTTTAACAACATCTTAAAAATAATTCAGTCTTTTACAAGCAACCAATTTTTTTTATTGGGTCAATTTCATTCCACAAAGAAAGCTGACATTTCCACTCATTAAACTAAATGGGTATGCCAGTGGTAAATGTCCCAAAAGATTAATAAAATGCCTTCTTGTAATTTAAAGCCACACAATACATGGTAACATTAATAGTATTAACTTACCTTGAACAAAATCCTAGTCTTTTAGATACACTAAAAATTGAAGGGTTTTTTTTTAGTTACAAAGGTAAACTTTGTTGTATGAGGTGTGTGAGTTCCAGTACTTTTTTTTTAACAAAAAAGCACTGCTTTTAATCATTAGTCATGATGCTTTATTTAAAATATATGTTTTATTTCTTCATTAAGCAATATTTGGAAAGGAAAAAAGAAAAAAATCAAACTGAATGAACAAACATAAAATTATGTAGCATTAAATTTTAGAATTTTGGTATTAGAATCTCATTTTTTACGCACCTACGCCTTTTAGTTGAAAAATATTTTGGAAACAAGAATTTTTTTAAAAAAAAATGCCACAACTATATTTCATTACGGTACATTGAATGCTTTGCTTTTCCATGTAACCTCAAAGAGCCTACACGCTAGATATATATTTCAATAGCTCTGAAGTCCCTGGTTTCAGAGAAGGGGTCTCGAGAAATTTGGGTAAGAATAGTTAGTGTGTCATTTCCTTTGGACAAATTTTCCTAGGCATTTCTGTGAGAAACAGAGAGTTGTCCTTGACTAGATGGTCTCTTAAGCTTTTGCCTAATTGTCCATTGGGAACTAGTTTAGGAAGGATGGGTTATTCATCTCTCTCCATGATTGATTTGTGATAGCTGTATCCCAGTCATATCTTGAAAGTATTCTTATGGGGGGAAAACTCACCTCTAAAGAAAGCTCAAAGACTAGAAAGGCACAAGTATTGCTCTCTTTGTTAAAAACTAGCAAAGGAAATTCAGTGATTGTCAGGTTTCCAATAAGCAACTGATTGAAGGACAATGCGGACCTTCTATAGAAATCATTCTGTCTCATTCCATCCTACTCTAAGACCTAGAGAACTTGTAATTCTCAGGCTGAAATGCTGTTATATGCAATACATATAGCCCTTGACTTATGACCACAGTTAATGTCTGTTGCTAAGTGAGACAGTTAAGTGAGTTTTGCCCCATTTTATGACCTTTCTTGCCACAGCTGTTAAGTGAATCACTGCAGTTGTTAACCTAGTAACACCAGTGGTTTTTTTTCTAAAAAAAAAGGTGCTGGAACTTAGAAGTGCTGTCACTGCGAGTGATGCTGGTATCTTGCTACGGCATCGCCGCCCGTCCTTTGCACCCCCGCCCCTGCGGCTCAGAGCCACATGCCATGTGGATTCCGCTCCCCACAGCCGCCATGGGGATTCCCCTCCCTGTAGTTGCTATGCCGTGGCCCGTGCTGAGCCCCCACCCAGAGCTGCTCCGAACCCCGACCCAGAGCTGTATTCCTTGTGGCAGTGGTCTCCGGCGCCAAACAGCTTCTTTCCAACCACATCTAGAAAAATTTGTAACAAACATTTAAATTCTCAAGGCCATGTTTGGTATTTCCCAGCAATCTGTTACTGGAAGGAAAAAGCAATCCCTGCTGTGTTACTGATCCCAGAGAAGCATTTGCATGTATGCAGGTATCCTTAGGGTGCCATAGTTATGGATGAGAAATACTGGTTGCAAAGTTGGCATTTCTGGATGTAATACAGATATTTTGGACTTATTTTTGTTTCTTTGCATGTTTGATATTTTTAAAAAGGCATATGCTACTGACTACACTTATGCACATATGTAACATCTTTTGCTAGGATACATGACCACTGCTTGTCCAGAATGTGAAAAGTGAAAGATTGTGACTAAACAAAATTTTAATGTACAGATAATACCACCAGAAATTATTCTAATAAATGTTGTTATTGATGTTAAACTCACCATGGAAAACATCATATATTGTTATGTATATACTAGATTAATTATTTAAAGACTGAAGTGCAACATAACTAGATTCTAAATAATCTATTTTTCAAAACACACAACGGTCCAAACAGTAAAAGTAAAGTCCAAATTAAGAATATTTCATTCTTAAGAATTGTTTAATTTAAAGCGATTTAGTTGTAATAGATGGTTATAGATTCAAAATAGTTTTCCAGAGTGTACAAAAGATACTATTTTTTTCTAGCAACAGCTAAAATAGACATATTACATTGAGAAAAATGTTTCTCATTTCTTTCCTATTACCTTTATTGATTTCATTGCAGAGATATTAGCATAGGAAATAGATTATTTTGTTATCTAATTTTACCTTCCAAAAGACAGAAGCAGATGAAAAATGTGAGGTTCTTTCCTGTTGGCTTTTTTGAATTAGCTGTTTTAGATTCTAAACGAACTAAGATTGCCTACTCCTAAAGCCAATAGAGGGAGTTTTGTTTTTTTGTTTTTTTGAAAAAAAAAAAAGGTGCCGGAACGCCGTTCTAAGCGTTCTATGAGAAAAAAAGCCCTGAGCAACACCATTGTTAAGTGAATCTGGCTTCCCCATTGACTTTGCTTGTCAGAAGGTTGCAAAAGGTAACCATGTGACCCCAGGACACTGGACCATCCTAAATATGAGTGAGTTGCCAAGCATCTGAATTTTGATCAACGGACCCTGGGGATGCTGCAATGGTTGTGTGAAAAATGGTTATCAGTCATGAGTTGTAACTTTGAACGATCACTAAATGAATTGTTGCAAGTTATACATAGAAGCAACCAAGCAGCCAAGTATCATATAATGCAGTCACTTTTAATTGTTTATATTTTCCCTTGGAAATTGTTTGTATGTACAGTAGGATTTTGTACACATTTTCTAGGTGGATGGCTGGAGAGCGTGGGACCTGCTGGCAAAGAACCTGCTTTTTGAAAATGTATTGCTATTTTTATGCATTAGGAAACAGACTGAAATAACCAAGAGTGAGAAACCATTCTGAGTGTTATTGTTTAATTGGTTTTGATTCCTTTATTTTGTTAATATCTTTCCTGGAGCTCTGAATGCTCAAAAATGTAATTGTTTTTTTAAAATCAAATTTATATCTCCCAAAGGTCTTTTCAAAAGGCAACTGGACTTTCTTGGTTTTTCCTTGAAAGTAAATCTGGGCAGCATACAACAATCCAGTAAAAAATAAATAAGACAATCTTTCTTTAAGCCATTACATAATGATCATTAAAAACAGTTAAAAACAGTAAAAGAAAGCTAAAATAAGAAAGACAATAATAGAAGGGGGGATGTTAATATTAAGTGAGCCAAATGTCTATGCAGATTGTCAGTCATCCAGGTCATGATTGTTCCGAAGATGCTTTTCCAAGAGTCAACTGGTCTTCCTTGTTTTTCTTTGTAGACGTTTCAATTCTCATCCAAGAAGCTTCTTCAGCTCTGACTGGATGGTGGGAAATTGAAGGATTTATATTCCTTGCAAGCAGCTGATCATTTGCATTCTTTTAGAGAATCGTTGAGGCCACTTGGAGGTTTATCTGTGTCCTCAGGGTCACCTGAATAGTGCAAATGGGTGTGGAGTCTTGGAACTGCTGAAAGGACTGTGTTGTAGACTGCAGATAGATGGTCTTGTATCTCTCCTCCTCTGTTGAGAGAGGACTGTTCAATTTTTACATAGATGGCTTCTTTGACCCTTCTTTCAAACCAATGGTCCTCTCTGTCCAAATGTGGACTTTGCTTTCTTTAAAAGAGTGGCCTTTGTCTTTTAAATACAGATGGATTGCTGAATCTTGTCCTGATGGGTTTGTTCTCCTATGTTGTGCCATGTGTTTATGGTTGTTTTGTTTCCCCTATGTACAGATCTGCACATGTCTCACTGCATTGTACTGCATATATCATGTTGCTCAGTTTTTGTCTGGGTGTTTTATCCTTGGGGTGGACAAGCTTCTGCCTTTGTGTTTTCTTGGGTTTAAGCCACTTCATGAGTTCATCTGTCCCATGGGATCCCCAAGCCTGTTGGCATAATCAGGTCTTGAGGGACCTTCAGAAGTTCAGGAATGACGAGGGTAAATTTATCTCTGGAGGGAGAAGATTCCACAGTATGGGCACTGTAGCAGAAAAGGCCCACCACATAGGGCCAAATGTAGATATCAGAACCCATAACATATTCATTCTGTGAGATCTGGTTTGACTTATGCATGAAATTGGGGAAATAATTTGTTCCCATGCCAGGTAGGGCTTTAAAAGTCAACACCAGCATCTTGAATTGGTCTTGGAAACAAATTGGTAAGCTCATGCAACACAGCAATATCATGTGCTTTTCCAGAAACACACATAACTGTTCATGTTATAACATTTTATACCATCTGAAGAGTAGCCCCATGTAGAGCTCATTGCAATATTCCAACTGGGAAGTGACCAGGGCATGAATGACTGTGAGAAGGTCCCCTTGATCCAGGAAAGAGTACAAAAGTATGAAGTTGTGCAAAAGCCTTCCTAACCATGATGCCCCTGCTCTTTGAGCAGGAATTATGAGTCCGGAGGACCCCTAGATTGTGTACAGGGTCTGTTTGAGGCAGTGCAACCACATCCAACACAAAAGAACCAGATGCCTAAAGCCACTCAGTCTTGTCAGTGTTCTGTTGAAGCCTGTTGATCCCATGAAGACCCTCACCACCTCCAGACCACCTGGATAGGATGCTCACAACATCGCTTAATTCACCAGGAGCAGAAGTATACGGATGATATACTTCACTTCATAGTGACAGATGAGCTCACCCATCATTTCATGTAGCTGTTAAATAGAAGAGGGGACATCATTTTGACCCCTCTGGCTTCCCACATAGAAGGATCTGAGGGTAGAATCTCCCCTCCCCAATCCTCACTGTAGGTGAACCAATACAACTTTGTGTAACCCACCCCCAGTCCTTTGAGTCCACCCAGAAGGCTACCATGGTTGATAGTACTGAAAGCTGCTGAGAGCTCAAGTAAGGCAAGGATGGGTGCACCACTACCATCCCGCCCACACCAGAGATCATTGAAAAGTGCAATCAATGCCATTACTGTTCCTGGAAATCTGATTGAAAAGGATCCAGATAATCCGCTTCATCCAGGGTCCTCTGAAGCTGCTGTACAACCACCTTCAATTTTAGGTAAGATGATTTCATTGATAATTGGTTTCATTGCCCAAGGACCAGAGGTGGAGTAAGGGAAGAATTATATCATATATCCCCAGTACTTATTGTATCACAGCCAATTTTCTTAACTTTTAGGAATTGCACAATTCAATAAGAAGACACGAGGTCATATATCTTGTAATTGTATAGCATAGTGATTGAGACCTCTTAGAGTTCCAAGGTTTCATAACTTGCTTTACAATAGGTCTGTGCTTGGAAATCGGGTAAAGAAAAAATTAATCACACAGCAGACTCAGACCAATCTTGAGAAGATGAAGTTTTCCGTCAACAACCAAACTCAATCAGGTGGCAAGAATGAGGGCAATTCATCACTAGAACAAGCCATTTTGGGGTGGGGGTAGTAGAGCTGCCCTTTTCTGAAGCTTTATAAAAATCAAGACCGCCCTAAAAAAAGATATGCTGTAGTGCATACGGAGTTGCTTGATTGTGCGATGGTTGCATATTAATTTAATAAATAAATATTGTTTATTTATTAAGAGGAGGAGATGTTTTGCTTGTTGGATCTTTTATGTCTCAATAAGGTAACAGGCCATACTAGGGGTTAATATCAGCCCGGTGACAGCACTGGCCAATTATTGCAGATCTTGAAAAGTGATGAACAATTGGAGCTGGTTGGCACTTCTTTAGGGGATCATCTGGAAACTTGAGAACTGCAAAATAGGAGAAGACATTGAAAAGACATTCTGGAAGAAACCCATGACAAGTCTTGTTTTTTTGCCTTGTGGCCAGAAAAACTACATGGATGTGTTTCTGAAATCATTTTTTTTAAACTTAGTTTTCCTTAGTTTTGCATTATTTCAGAAATCTTGGTTTTGATTTCTGAGCAGACATGCTTCTTTTTTTTGTTCTTGTTGTTCTGATCGAGTTTTTTTTTCTTAATGCTGTGACTGTTGATATTCCTGGCTTACACATTCAGGATGTTACAAATAGAGCCAGAGTTTACATAGATTTCTTACTTAATTTTTAAAATTCATTCTGCATACTGATCCAAAATTCAGGCAGGGACGTTATTGGGAATTTTATTTTCAAAGGAGAGAAGAAAATTAATTGCTCTTCCTTGATAGTCGTGAAAGCATCAAATACAAGGAATGGATTTATTAAACAGGTTTTTTTTCCTGTTTTCACATCTGAGATACCATCCTGAAAGTGTAATTTCAGAGGGGGAAAAAAGTGACTTAAAACACAAGTCATCACATCTGCACTAAGTTATGACTAGCTGCTCTTAGTAAATGGTTTTAAAGTAGGAAGCATGTCTAAATTTTTATTTTCCATTTTACTCTTCCACAGTTCAACTTTCTTAGTAACTAATTTTAATTTATCACTGATTTATAGAATATTATTTTTGGCACCTTGCAATGAAGTACCAAGAATGTTCAGCTTATAAAAATGTCACTTAAATATGCTAAATGATATTGAAATGAGAGTCTGCTCATTTCCTTAGTTAAGTACAAATGATGTTCATTTCTCAGTTAAAAAACACATGTCAAAACTCTGCCTTATTTTGACTCACAGTAAAACGTAGTCACCATCCATGTCATCACAAAACTGCAAACTTCCTAGCTTTTATAGGTCTAGTTTTTATATAGCTGACACATTTATAATTATTTGTAGAAACTTCCGCCATGCTGGGCTCATATCTTTCATAGCAAGAGCTTGTCTACAAATCATGCAGTGTGTCTATGAAATAACTCTATGTATGTTAGACCTGCGAGGCTGGCACATTGTGCAATTAGCTCACATGGTGTAACAAGATGGTGGGTTTGTTGTCACTGTGAGTTGTGGTGGTGGTGGGGGCACTAAGGGAGGCTCAGCCAATCTCATTATATACATGTTGTACTTTGATAATAAAAGTTTATTCATATTTATTCAAACAGCAGTGGAGGATTTTTGGCATGTTAAAGCTTGAAGTGTTTGTGGCAATCTGATAGAGCATATAGTCCATCATTGCATATCCCAATGCAATATGCAGTGGTAACCATATCAAAAGCTGCTGGAATAATGAAACTTTCTCTCCGTGTAGCTTTCTAAACTAAGTAGTTGGGTGTGCTACTCGATAGGAAGGGAGAAGTGACTTTAAAAAGATAGGTTCACATTAAATGGTCTTTATTCTTCTCATGACTTCTTGAAGGGAAGAATCTCAAGGTTTTTAGCTGTGTCTGTATGACAGGTGTTGAGGTGTTCTTTTGGATTGCTTATCTTGGCACACAGCCTTTTCTGACAAATAACACAAGGATATTCTTCCACTATAATGAAGGGAGGTGTGAAAATCAAAGATGTGCACCTGCCTTCATATTTCCTAACTTAGACTTACTTTATTGGCACTACAGCTGGACTAACCTTTTAATATACATACATATATGTAATGCTGTTCTCTTCTGGGATCAGCAAAATTATCCAGAAATTAAAAAAAAGTCTGAATCAAGCTGTTTTGGAAACCAAGCATGCTCTGAGTTACTATAACCTAAGGAACCATCTCACCCCATTGGGATTGGCTCCCTCTCCAGCAGAAAGGGTGTGTTCTGGATCCCACTGGCCAAAGAATTGCAATCTGTGGGATCTAGGAGAACCATCTTTACTACTATGGCTCCCACCCTTTGGAACATCATGCCACTTGAGGTGAGATTCGCCCTGACACTCCTGGCCTTCCAAAAGGTCCTGAAAAGCTGGCTCTGTGAATTGGCTTCAGGCCCCGATGGAGCTATCCCATTTGGGAAGTGGCTAGTAGATTAGGAGAAGATCCCACCTCCACTCCATCTACGCATTAGTACTTTTTATTCACTTTGTTGTCAATTTTAATGTTTCAGCTTTCATGTCCAATATTTTAATGTTTTAAATCTTGTAATGGTTTATGCCATTGTAAGCTGCCCAGAGTTGCTTGATAGTGAAATGGGCTGGATATCAATTTAATTAATGAATAAATGGAATATTGAAAGATGTTCCTTAAAGATTGTTCCATTACTAGCATAGCTGCATTTGGTATGTGTAAGTTTCCAATTACCCCCCCTTCATAGTTTCAACATTTCAAAATTTAAAATTTGCAGATGACACCAAGCTGGCACGAATAGCCAACACTCCAGAAGATAAGCTTAAGATACAGAAGGATCTTGACAGATGAAGTAGCCGAAGGACCACTCAGGACGACAGGCTACTTAACTAAAGGTTTATTTAGAGCAAGGCAAAAACAGGATAACTTGCTCGGCTTTTATAGCCGGCAGCTGTCAGTGAGGGCCAATCAGAAATGTTCCTTTTGGCGCCGCGTCTAACCGGACCAATCCGCGCCGTCTGCTCTTGACAGTTCTTGCTTCCGCATGGCTCGGTGTTTTGACAGCCGCGAGCTGTCAGTGGCTGCGCCTGCGCCGTGCGGGGAACTTTGACAGCTGTCAAAGTTCCCGCGTGTTCTCCTGTCAGATTGTTATTTCCCTCACCGTATAACTGGAATAACTTGTTTATCTTATATTAATGTTGTTTACAGATATAATACACCCCTTACCCCTCCCCTGGAGCGTTCCCTCCCCCTTGGTCGTTGGAACCTGCCCACTGGTAGTCCTTTAAGTATGAGGGGGCTCTTCTGTTCCTGTTGGAGTGTCTTGGAAGTGGGGCGATGTCTGGTTCAGGTGGCAGTAAGTTTTCTTGCCCCTCTTCCTCTTGGTTTGGTATCGGCAGTATTTCTGCGGGGGCTTGCAGCTCGCGTTGGGGTTCTGGGTTGTGCGGTGGTTGTCTTGGTCTGAGTTGATCGATGTGGCGGCGTAGACTGCCGTGAGTTTGTGTGGATATTAGGTAAGAAATGGGTCCTGCTCGCTTCGTGTTGCTTGACAGGTGTAGCACCCTCCTACATATTTTTCTATCTCTTTATCTATGCCAGGCCACCAGACATAACTTCTGGCCATAGCTTTCATCTTGACAATGCCTGGATGTCCTTCGTGTAAGATGTCTAATGTTTGATTTATGTTCCTATTAGGTATTATGACTCGATTTCCCCATAGAAGGCATCCCCTATGTGAAGATATTTCATTTTTCCTGTTATAGTATGGCTGGAATTGTAGGTGTGGGTTTTGTGCTGGCCAACCTGTTGTTGCCCACCTGAGGATTCTGCTGAGTATTTTGTCTTTAGCTGGGTTGTTAGCTATAGTCTTTGCAGAGAGGGGGCAGTCTGGAAGTTGAGAGATTGCTAGAATCAGTCCAGCTGGGTCTGGGTCTGGGTCCTTGCTTTGAATTGGCAGTCTGCTGAGGCAGTCTGTGTGTCCTAATTCCTTCCCTGGTTTATGTATTAATTGATAAGAATAGGCAGATAAGAAGGTGGACCACCGTAGTATTCTCGGTGAGAGAATCTGTGGTGTTGCTTTATTCCACGTGAATATTCCTAGTAGGGGTTTGTGATCTGTGAATATGGTAAAGGGTCTCCCATAGAGGTAGTCATGGAATTTTTTAACACCTGCGACTATTGCTAGGGCTTCTCTGTCTATTTGTGCGTAATTCCTTTGTGCTTTTGACAGAGTGCGTGAATAAAAGGCTATGGGTCTTTGGGTGCCGTCCTTGTATAGATGACTTAACACCGCCCCAATCCCATAGGGCGATGCATCGCAAGCGATGCATATTGGTGTGTCTTCTCGGAAAAGGGTGATCGTTGAACTGTTACAAATAATCTTTTTTAATGATTGGAAGCTATTTTCATGTGTTTTGGTCCAGGACCAGGCAGTTCCCTTGTCCAGGAGCCTATGCAGAGGCTCCGCTATGGTGGCTTTGTGGGGAAGGAACGCGTGATAAAAGTTTAATAATCCTAAAAAGGCTTGGAGTTCTTGTTTGTTCTTTGGGCTTGGCGCTGTTTGAATAGCCCTTAGTGTTTCTGTGGTGGGGTGGATGCCTTGGCCGTCTATTTTGTACCCTAGGAATTCTGTGGATGTGACTCCGATGGAGCACTTTTCCCGTTTAAGTTTGAGACCGGCTTCTCTGAGCCGGCTCAGCACAGCTGACAGTCTGTCAGCTAAGTTTGCTTCGTTTTCTCCGGCGATGAGAACATCGTCGAAATAGGGGCAGACCCCGGGTATTCCCTTCAGGGTTTTCTCCATGATACCCTGGAAGATACCCGGGGCTGCCGATATGCCGAATTGGAGCCTTTTTACTTTAAAGGCACCGCGGTGGGTGACAATTGTTTGGGCTTCCGCGGTGTCATTTGTGACAGGCAGTTGCAAATACGCCTGCGTCAGATCGAGTTTTGCAAAAATGGCGCCGGAGCAGATGGAAGCGAATACGTCCCTTACCGCTGGCACCGGGTAAGCATGAGAGCTAGGTTGAGGGTCGCCTTATAGTCCGCGCATAATCTTATTTCACCGTTAGGCTTAACTGGGGTGACTATTGGGGTCTCCCAGCTTCCCCCTTCCGTAGGTTCTAGTACCCCAAGACCTACGAGGCGTTCTAGTTCATTTTCTATTTTTTCTTTAAGGGCAAATGGTACTCTCCTAGCTCTTATCTTTATGGGTTGGATTGCTGGGTTTAATTGTAGAGAGATGGGGGGACCGGTGTATTTTCCTAACGTGCCATCGAAGACGTCTGCATACTTGTTGCAAACGGCTTCGAGGCTAGAGGATTGGACTGTATTTACCCCAGTAATGGCGATCCCTAGAGGCCCGAACCAGTTCAGCCCTATCAGGTTGGTGTGGTTCCCTGGCGTCACTAGAACTTCTAGGGGGCCCTTGAATTTTTTGTACTCCACAGCAACCCTAGCCCTTCCTTCCAGAGGAATGGGGTTTTTTTGGAAATCTGCTAGGTGGACCTGGGTTTGCCTCAGAGGGATTTTTCCCTTGCTTTGTTGGCAGATCTCCTGATACGTTTTGAATGAAATTAAGGAGACTGCTGACCCGGAGTCCACCTCCATGGGGCAGGGGACTCCCTGAATTTTTACCCAGATCCTCACCTTTGAGCTTAGGCTGTGTACCTTATCAATTGTTTCTACTAGGGCCCCTGGCGTTTTTTCTATGTTGGCCCGGGTAGCTGGCCTACCTGGGGCATTGGCTTCCAGATCATTCACGTTGTCACGGCCCCGGCTTCGGCACACCGGTTTGATGTGGCCGGTTTTCCCGCAATTGTGGCACTTAGCGTTTCTGAACCGGCAGCTCCCACGGGCATGATTTCCCCCGCAGCTAGCGCAAGCGGCCCGTTGCTCGTAACGTGGTGGCGGTGGTGGGGGGTTCCTGGTTCTTCGGCGATCCGATGTGTCGCTTCTTCTCTGTTGTCTGCGTTCCATCCTGCGCTGAAGGGCTTCCCCGTCAGTGAAGTCCACCGATTCGTCGCTGTCACTGAGAGTTGCGCTCTCTTGGTATACGGTCGCTGGGCTCTCTGGGGTCGTGGTAGTCGATTTCTTCTTGTGGTTATACTCGTAGGCCATAATTTCTCGAGTCAATTCTGCCAGACTCATGTCGGGTTTAGATGTCAGTTTCTTCTGTAGTTGCTCATCCCTCAACCCGATCACCACCTGGTCTCTGATACGGTCTTCCAGGTCGGGGAAGCAGCAGTTCCGCGCGGCGTGTCTGACCCCGGCGATGAAATCGTTTGCGGGTTCGTCTGGTCGTTGTTTCTTCTGGGCGAATTGTACATGCCAGTACAGTTCTGAGCGGACCGGCATATAATGCTTGTTAAGCTGGTCCACCAGGTCCGCGTAGACTTCGGTGATGGGTACCGGGCTAAACAGCCCGACGGCAGCGTCGTATACTGGGGGTCCGCTGATGTATAGGAGAGCGGCGGCCTTTGCTCGGTCGTCGGTGATTTTGCTGACGAGGAGAAATCCCTCGACTTGCCCCAGGTGTGATTGCCATCTCTCGGGATGGCGGGTATCGAATTCCCTCACACGGCCGAAGTTTGCCATGTCGTCCGGTCCTAGGTCTCGCTCCGTTGGAAGTTAAAACTTCCAGTGACAGCTCTGGCCGGGAACTCTCTTCCTCGGCCGTGACTTCAGCTCAGGAGCGATCCCACCTTCGTCGCCAGTGAAGTAGCCGAAGGACCACTCGGGACGACAGGCTACTTAACTAAAGGTTTATTTAGAGCAAGGCAAAAACAAGATAACTTGCCCGGCTTTTATAGCCGGCAGCTGTCAGTGAGGGCCAATCAGAAACGTTCCTTTTGGCGCCACATCTAACTGGACCAATCCGCGCCGTCTGCTCTTGACAGTTCTTGCTTCCACATGGCTCGGTGCTTTGACAGCCGCGAGCTGTCAGTGGCTGCGCCTGCGCCGTGCGGGGAACTTTGACAGCTGTCAAAGTTCCCGCGTGTTCTCCTGTCAGATTGTTTTTTCCCTCACCGTATAACTGGAATAACTTGTTTATCTTATATTAATGTTGTTTACAGATATAATACAACAGACTTGAACATTGTGCGATATCTAACAAAATGAAATTTAATGGTGAAAAATGTAAGGTTCTATATTTAGGCAAGAAAAAACAAATGCATAGGTACAGTATAGATGGTACCTCACTCAATAGTAGCAACTGTGAGAGGGATCTCGGAGTCCTAGAGGACAATCACTTAAATATGAGCCAGCAGTGTGCTGCAGCTGCCAAAAAAGTAATCACAGTGCTAGGCTGCATTAACAGAGGGACAAAATCTAGATCACATGAAGTGTTAATACCACTTTACAATGCCTTGTTAAAGCCACATTTGGAATACTGCATCCAGTTTTGGTCACCATGATGTAAAAAAGATGTTAAGACTCTAGAAAGAGTACAGAGAAGAGCAACAAAGATGATTAGGGGACTGGAGGCTAAAACATATAAAGAACGGTTGCTGGAATTGGGTATGTCTAGTTTAATGAAAAGAAGGGCTAGGGGTGACATGATACCAGTGTTCCAATATCTCAGGGATTGCCACAAAGAAGAGAGAGTTGAACTATTCTCCAAAGCACCTGATGGCAGGACAAGAAGCAACAGATGGAAACTAACCAAAGAGAGAAGCAACCTAGAACTAAGGAGAAATTTGCTGACAGTTATAACAATTAATCAGTAGAACAACCTGCCTCCAGAAGTGGTGAATGCTCCAACACTGGAGGTTTTTAAGAAGAGACTGGACAACCATTTGTCTGAAATAGTATAAGGTTTCCTGCCTGAGCAGGCGGTTTTGACTATAAGTCTTCCAAGGTCACTTCAAACTCTGTTATTCTATTCTATTCTATTCTATTCTATTCTATTCTATTCTATTCTATTCTATTCTATTCTATTCTATTCTATTCTATTCTATTCTATTCTATTCTATTCTATTTTAAAATGAAAGACATATTTAATGTATGGCTATTAAATGTTTATGTGCTTTTACTCTCTTGATATGTGAAATACAACTGTATTTGTCCTAGTCAGTGCTTCAGAAATAAATCATGCTGCTTACTTCGTAATGCCTGTGATTTGATTGTTTGGATAAGTTTTCAAGTGGTATCCTCCAGATCCATTAGAATTGTGCCTGTATTTGAAAGGTGCCAAGTTAACAAAAGACAAAAGAAGCCTGCCAAAATGTATTGTGTGACTGCTGAATGGACTTCATGTTCTGAGCCATTCCGTACTGTTGTAAATAATAAAGAAAACTGAAGTACATTTGTTGAAAATTCTTAGCTCAAACAATTGAAACTGATAACATGTTAACTTTTGCAATCTGCTAATCTGCAAAGAACTGCTGATATTCCCTCTACAGCTCAGCCTTTTAGTGTATATAAATAGCCTTTAGCATCTTATACTGCACACGTCTTCTGTCTGTGGCCCCATCATCTTAATAATACTTGTGAGTCAGAAAACATAATAGTTACAAGCAGGCTTTGACACGTTCCACCATGTTCTTTCCAATAGAAAACTCTCTGTATAAGGATGGTTTGAGGCATCCTACTACACCTGCCAAAGTAACCCTCAGGGTTTACATGTGTTCAGGCTAGTCAGCGCCTCTTTCCTGCATTAACTTCTTGATACCAGAAAAATGTTCATTCATCCACAGTGGAAGAGTTGGGCTTGGGAAATGCCAAGTCACAGGCCCAATCAAAGGGTAGATGAAAAAGATAGAAGACCAAGCTTGAATTCCAGCTCTCATTCCAATGCTAGTGGAGAAAACGTCCATGTGAATTCTCCTTGTTACAAAGCTTGCTTTATTTAATATGTTAACTAGATTAGGGCCCTGAAAATGTGTTGTGCAGAATATAGTGCGGGTGTAAAAATAACCAAAGTAGGCTATAGAACAAAGATGGAAATAAAAACAGCCTGGAGAAAAAATAATAGCAATATTGACTATAATTGTCAGATATTATTTATATATCAAGTTGATGTCTCTGCTTTCTGCTTGGAGGTAGCCGATAATCATGAAGATAAAAGGCATGCAAACAGAGAAATTAAATGACAATTAAAATGTAATTACAAACACATTGATGTATTAGTCTGTGTGATAATTCTTCTCTTTTCTCTTTTTGTAAACCTTGTTCCACAAGAACAGAAAACTCCAGGCAATTATAAGAAGCAATTGATGGAAACTAATCAAGGAGAGAACAAACCTAGAACTAAGAATAAATTTCCTGACAGTGAGAACAGTTAATCAATGGAATGACTTGTCCTCAGAAGTTGTGGGTATTCCAACACTGGAGGTTTTTAAGGAGAGATTGGACAACCATTTGTCTGAAATGGTATAGGGATTCCTGCCTGAGAAGGAGTTTGGATTAGAAGACCTCCAAGGTCACTTCCAACTCTGTTATTCTGTTGTACATCTGCTTTCTTCATTATCCAGAGGTTCTTCAAGGTGATCTGTATGAGACATGCAGACAAGGATGATTGCAAGGAGCCTCCTCTGCAGCCACTGGGCACTTGCCATGGAAACAGAAAAAAGATGTGCTGGCTATTCTTCCTTTTGACACTTCTCACCAATTCTTAAGAATGGGGAAATGTACTTTATACATGGGTCAGAAGCTAGACAGCTTCAGAACAATTGGGATGTTGTCAGGCATTCTTAATGAACGGCTATAGAAAATCGAATACATTAAGAATAGGACAATGTACATTATAGGCATTTGGTCCAAATAAGTGAGAGCTACAATTTTATTGGGTGGGAAGTGAATAGGAGTCTCTTGAAGTTTCTTTTTCAAGATCCATGGTTACATGGAAGACTTCTGTTCATATTCCAAGAAAGGAGAGGATTGGCATGCAGGCAGATGCTTGTCCTTTTATAGAGGTGCAAGAAACTTCAACCCCACATCTGCTTCCTCTTTTCTGCCGCTTTTCCCCACTGTCCTCAGAGCTGTCTCTGATTGTGCCATGAAATGTTAGTACTGCAACTGCATAAGACTATACAAGAACATGCTGGATCAGACCATTGGTCCATCTACTCCAGCCTTCTAGATGACACAGTAGCTACTTGGAAGCATTTGGAACCTCTTCCTCATGAACTAGAGGGCAAGTAACCCTTCCAAAGCTTCTTATAAGGGAAGATGCAGCCATCAAAATGTTAGTCTGATCTTCCAGGGATAGATCCAGTTTCAATGGAAGAGAATATTTGTAGTTGAACTGTGGAGTCTTTGGTGCTCTCTAAGCTTGGTTGTTTTCTTGCAGACATTTCATTACCCAACTAGTAACATCATCAGTGCTAGGCTAGGCTAGTAGTGATGATGTTATCTAGTTGGATAATAAAATGTCTTCAAGAAAACATCCAAGCTCAGAGAGCACCAAGGATTCCACAGATCCAATTTCTTCTTAAAACCCATCCAAATAGGCTGCCATCATCACAGCTTCTGACAGCCTATTCCTCAGGTTAATTGAACATTACTTGAAAAAAAATTCTTTCAGTCCTGAATCAGTCCTGGATTGTTAATTTCAAATTATTAAATAACTGGGTTGAAACTGTAGACAAGTACTGTTCTATTTCTTTTGAGAGTCGACCATTATATCTTTGTGTGTGTCCATGTGTAACAGAGAAAGTAAGAGCATATGTAGGTATCTGTGTGTGCATTCAGAATTTGTCATTCTGAAACAAAGACATTGTTTCCTCTTTTTTTTTTAATCCTTAACCATCTGTAATTTTTCATCTTTCAGGATGTTACCTATAATCTATAGCAGATGATCTAGTGGCCCTTAGAATTTATTTAATTTTCTGCATAAAGAAATATACTAAATATTATAATCAAAAAGGCATTAGTGAGGCACTCTTGAATGTTGTTTGACAATATTCTTCTAATATTATTAAATGTTGCTTAGTAATATTTTATTGCAGCTGATACTATATATGTTTTCCAGAATTGTATGTAAATGTGCTCATTAGGCAACAATATTGTGCAACAATCATTTGGCCTTAGGATCATTAATCTTCCGAAAACATACAAGGCCATTACTAATTATTAAAAAAATAGGTGTTTAGTTTTTAAGCCAGCATTATGATTTTCCGTTATTCATAGAATTAGAATTATACTAAAAAGACAGCAAATGGCTCCCTGAAATTTGAGTACCTGCATCTAGTGTAAATACCCAATTCAGTCCAGAAAACATTGAATTAAATTTGAATCTGGTAATCAGTGCAAATTTTAGCCACAGGCCTCTTGAATGGGTGGCTTGGTTAACCTCAGTTCTGTCTATCAAATGGGAATAATACAACTGTCTATCGAAGGTTTGTTTCAGGAATTCAAAAAAAATCAAATGATTTTTTAATGTTATCGATATTACACATCTTACAGAAATATTAGACTTTGTGGAAACAATTTTTAATTATTGTTAAATGATGTCAATATAGTTGAGAAGTATACTTTTGTTGTTCAGTCACCAAGTCATGTCCGACTCTTCGTGACCCCGTAGACCAGGGGTAGGCAACCTTGGCTCTTTTATGACTCATGGACTTCAACTCCCAGAATTCCTGAGTCAGCTGCTGACTCAGGAATTCTGGGAGTTGAAGTCCATGAGTCATAAAAGAGCCAAGGTTGCCTACCCCTGTATATAGATCGTAGCACACCAGGCCCCACTGTCCTCCACTGTTTCCTGGAGTTTGCCCAAATTCATATTCATTGCTTTGATGACACTACCTAACCATCTCATCCTCTGCCGTCCCCTTCTCCTTTTGCCTTCCATCTTTCTCAACCTCAGGGTCTTTCCCAATGAGTCCTCTCTTCTCATTTGGTGGCCAAAATATTGGAACTTCCTTAAAGTATATTTTAAAAAAGTGTATTAAACAATTTTAAATTCCCCAAGCAAAGAACAGAGTTTACTCTGTTCAAAAAAGAAATTCTCCTTAGCAAATGTTATTAAAAGTCTTTTAAGTGGAATGCTCCACAATACCTGCTGGGCTTACCTTTCTTGCCACCATTGTTAAGTGAATCACTGTAGTTTTTAGGTTAGTAATATGGTTGATAAGTGAATCTGCTTTCCCAATTTTGCTTGTCAGAAAGTCGCAAAAGGTGATCACGTGACCCTGGGACACCGCAACCATCCTCAACATGAACAAGTTGCCAAGCATCCAAATTTTGATCATGTGACCATGGGGATGCAGCAACAGTCATGAGTGTGAAAAATAGTCATAAGTCATTTTTTTCAATGCTGTTATAACTTCAAACAGCCACTAAATGAATGGTATAGTAAGTCGAGGATTATGTGTATATTATAATTTTAATAGATATATAATTATAATATACAATGAATAATTAATTTAATTTAATTTATTTAATTAATTTATCCATCTCAATCCATGACTTTGGGTGGCTTACAATGATTCATCTATTTATTATAATCATAATCTATGTATGTATATTTATTCCATTCATTTCAAAACATCATTTTAGCCTTTGTCTATCCACTGCAGGATGAAGGCCTCTTCCACATGTTTCCAATCAATGAGGTCCTGAGCTTTCTTTTGTCAGTTGGGCCTGCAAAACTTGCTGATGTCGATCCATTTTGTTTTAGATCTCTTTCCTGGACACTTTTTATCAAGTGGGATCCATTCTGTGACTGCCTGGGTCTGCCTACCATCAGTTCTTCTTGCTATGTGGCCAGCCCATTTCCATTTCAATTCTTTTACCCTCTTGATGATGTCGTATACTTTTGTTTGTTCTCCAATCCATGTGGAGGTCTTTTCATCTGGTCTTGTAATGCTGAGCATGTATCTTTCTATGGCTGTTTGCGCCACTTGCAGCTTTTGTATTAATTGTGAGGTTAGTGTTCATGTTTCACAAGCATCTGTTACAACAGGTCACACACATTGATCGAAAACTTTTCTCTTCAGGCATAGGGGGAGGTCAGTTAATGTTATTTAATTGAACTTATTATACTGTTGGTTCCAAATGGTTCCAAATATATTTATTTATTAAACATATATAGCTGCCCAACTCATACATTGATGATGACTGGGCAGCTGACAAGACTTTATATATTTACATAACAAACATATGTGCTTTAAAAAAATAGCAAGAAAGGAAGCAAATGAATAAATAAATTAATAGATATTTTATCTTGGATCCCCACTATGTCACCCCCAGTTTTAGGATTTTTTTTAATAATGAAGTATTTTTTTATAAGGAAGTAAAATTTCCCACGGACATTGAACACAGTGTCAGGACCTTATTTTTCTGCTATTAGTCAAATACATGCAGTGTGTGAATAAAATGCCTATGTTGCATGCCAACATATAATACTAATACTAACGAGAGAAAACAAAGGCAGTGTGTGTCAGTTGCAGAGGAGAACAGTGTGAAGAACAGAAAACCAGGGCAGAGGAGAGAAATGAGGATGGTGTTTTTGTAAGTATCAGCTTATTGTTAGAATCATCTTTTGGAGTATTGAGTTGTTGACTAACTAAACAATTTACAAAGTTTGAAAACCCACAAAAATACTGCTAGCGTGAGGAAAGATGTCAACTTTTGAAAGATAATGAGTCGATTACCAATCTAATGTTTCAAATCACAATTTTAAAAATTAAATTAGGAGTATTGTTAAGTAGGCAGCAAAAACTGCCAGACCACCACCAGATTGCTCATGGTACAGTTGTGGCAATCTAGATTTTGCAGTCCTGACAAACCTAATAAAGCAAACTGTTATCAGATATAGTCAGTGGGTTCTTTCTTTAATTGGCATCTTTAAAAAATAATAATTAGGCATCTTCTTATTCTGATATTAGTTACAGAAGCTGTCATGGTCCATGATAAACAATCAAATCTCAGTAGAGCTATGTACAAGTCACTTGTGTATACAAGATAAGAACAAGTCCTTCATAGTAGTCATAAAGCCTTTGATAAATTTTAACTTTTCATTTAATCTAAACGAGAAACACTGTTTATAAACTTCAGTAAGCCAGGATATTAAACCAGCTTTATATTATGATGTAGGAACCTGGCATCTTCCAAAAGAATTTTGAATTTTTTTGGCCAAACTAATGATTTGTTCAGCTGGCTGAAATGAAAAGTTCCAGTTAATTAGAAGTTTCCTAATTTAAACCTTAGCTGTTTTCAAATACTTCATGCACAGTTAAAATAGATATTCATATCTCAGCTTATTAATATGACATGTAATCATCAAAAGCATGTGAAAAGTGATTTTTCTTTGCTTCCTTTTCAGTAAACTATTGGTTCCATAAATGGTATCAATCCATATGTTTTTTTAAAGTAAATAGTGTTATATTTTGGGTTCGTCCTGGTTTCTAATTATAATGTGAATTTTTATATGTAATTTTGTATATAACTATTTTTACTTCCTGCTAATATGAACATAATTGGGTTCTGGACAGAGAGCTACCAAAGAGAAGCTCAGCAATGCAATAGAATTGAGTTTGATTGAAGTGTTTCTTGTGAATCTAAAAGAGCTATCAATATAAATGGAAAAGAACTTTTAATTATCAGTCTCATTTAGGCATTTAATGCTCACGTGGATGCCACTTTTATTCCTTCCATTGCTTTTTTAAAAAGGAAAAGAAATGAGTAAAGTGCTATGAAATGAATCAACCCATGACCCCGCCTTTAAAACTGTCTACAGATCTTATAGAATCAATAAATCCTAACTTCCAGAAAGGTGTTATTACCAACTCAGATGAGCCATCATAATTTTAATAGTCCTGCACCAGACTAATAACATGTAATGTCTGTGTAAGAGAGGTAAGGGCCTGAATTTTTGTCAGCTTTCCTATCCCACTTAATACAAATGCTATATAATTTCTTGTTAAACAAAGTATTTAATTTTCTTAGATTGTATTGGCAAGACTTCATGAAAAAAATTGAGGACGCACCGTAGTTCAGTGGTAGTGTGTATATTTACTGTCTGCAATTATTCCCAAACACACAATCCAGAATGCCGTTCTGGGTATGATCCTAACGATTCTAAGGCCAAATGATTGTTGCACAATATTGTTGCCTAATGAGCACATTTACATACAATTCTGGAAAACATACATAGCATCAGCTGCAATAAAATATTACTAAGAAACATTTAATATTATTAGAAGACTATTATTAAAAAACCTTCAAGAGTGCCTTATTAATACCTTTTTGATAGTAGTATTTAGTATACTTCTTTATGCAGAAAATTAAAATAATTTCTAAGGGCCACTAGATCATCTGTTATAGATTATAGATAACATCCTAAAAGATGAAAAATTACAGATGGTTAAGCATTAAAAAAATAAGAGGAAATGATGTCTGTATTTTGGAATGACAAATTCTGAATGCACACACAGATACCTATACATGCTCTTACTTTCTCCCAAAATGCAGCAATGGAAATAGTTCTGGGTGTTCCTTGGTGTGCTTATGTAACCTGTGTGCTATGCAAACTGTGTTATTAGTTTGCTTTGGGATGCAATTCACAGAAATAGCTGTGAAGTAAAACTGTAACTAGCTTTATAACTGCCTATAAAATCCTTCAAGACACAGGGCAGGAGTCCTCAAAATCTTTAGTTCATCAACCCCTCCAAGAACGTTTAGATTGTTCAGTGATAAACCCAACATTTATTATATGAAAATAATGTAATACATGTTACTCTAACTAATAGTGCTATGAATAATAATAAAATACAAAGACCTGCAAATAGAAATAGAACGACTGCTGCGAAAGAAAGAAAAGGTAGTACCAATAGTAATGGGTGCCTTGGGTGCAATCCCAAAACAACTGAAGCAACCTAGTAGAACCAACCAAAGAGAGAAGCAACCTAGAATGAAGGCGAAATTTCCTGACAGAACAATTAATCAATGGAACAACTTGCCTCCAGAAGCTGTGAATGCTCCAACATGGGAAGTTTTTAAGAAGAGACTGGACAGCCATTTGTCTGAAATGGCATAGGGTTTCCTGCCTGAGCAGAGGGTTGGACTAGAAGATCTCCAAGGTCCCTTCCATCATCATCATCTGAACACCATCGGCATTGGCAAATTCACCACCAGCCAATTGCAAAAGGCAGCTTTACTGGGAACAGCTGACATCTGAGCCTTGGTGGAGCAGTGGGCTAATGCCTCCTTAAGTAACACCAGCTGCCTGCAATTAGTGCAGGTTCGCATCCCACCAGGCTCAAGGTTGACTCAGCCTTCCATCCTTCCGAGGTAGGTAAAATGAGGACCCAGATTGTTGGGGGCAATTAAGCTGACTTTGTAATAATGCCGTTTGGGGTGTGTATGAAAGCCCTAATAAGCAGGCATATACATAGAATGAAGGCTACTGCTAAGTTTGTAAAGCCGCCCTGAGTCTTCGGAGAAGGGCGGGATATAAATGGAATTAAAATAAAATAAGAATTAAATCCTGCAACCATATCTCTGTCACCATCAAACATCAACATCTACCCCAGATCCTTGGGAAAGGCTCAATTGGTGGACAAAAATGCCAAATCCAGTGTAAACATTTGACTGACTATGTGACAAACCATAACAATAATACTTGGTTAAGTTCAGTAAGTGTCCCCTGAATGTTACTGGACTTTGTCAGTTCCTGGTTATCACCATCTTTCCTTTCTTTTATTATTTGGTACAATATGTCCCTCAGAGTGTTGTGAGTTAAGTGGATTTACAAATTTTGACCAATCAATCTTTGAAGCCCTAGTAAAAAAAATTTTGTCCCCAATTTGTCTGTGATTTTTAATTTAATTTGAATTTAAATTATTATTCAAAGATAAAGCATTAATGTTCTGGAGCATCACATGCGTGTTTTAAAAATCATACCAGAAAAATGACATTAAAATGACACCAGATGAAATTACATTTTCATAATCTTCAAAAGAAAATCTGTATTTGAGTGCATGAGTATGAGTCCACCTTTAAACACTGATGCTGGAAGACAGGCTGAAGGAGAATAAATTCATTCATTCCAAGTACAATTTTGACTTTCACTGCATTCAGACAACCTTCAACATTCATTGTTATCTATATTGTGGCATATTAAATGGCACCATTTGTATTTTCATCAGATTACAAATACATCATTTTGTTAACATAGATGGCCTTGGGATATTTGATTAGTTTTCTTTTGTTTTACACAAAGTGCTTTGGTGAATGTAGAGCCAAAAAGAAAGTGGTCTGGATCACATAGAGATTTTATTGATAAGTTCCTTCATTGCTAATTATTATGATATCACTGGAAACTTTTAGAAAAAGGTTAGCAGATTTTACAGTAAAAATGCAAAGTATGGATACAGAAAAGCCAAATAATATTTCTGAAATTTCCAGTGTTAGTGTTTATTAGCTCATAATTTTTATTAAGTTTTATAATAAAATAAAAATAGAGGGGGGAAAAAACAAAAGTGAGAACTAAGAGAACGAAAAATTGCAAAGAGAAAAAAAGTGGTGACTTCCAATGTTTTCCAGTGCAGTAAAATAAAAATAAAAAATAGTACAACCTCAACCTTTTGCTTTACATTTCACAACATTTCCAGCTTTTTCTATAATAACAAAATCATTCTAATCAACAGTATTTATTTACAATCCATGTCTTTTAAATAAAGTCTTTAGCTGTTGACTTTTGTTTTAACCCATTTATTGGTTGAAAATAAACTCAAACTTGAATTGGGGATCTCGTTATCTTTCTCATTTGTTTAATCAAGAGCGTGCTTTCTCTTAAATGACTGGGAGATATATGGGGAAGGCATTTCTGGAGGGCTGTTAATAATAATTTGCTGTGGTTAAAAACAGAAAAATGGCAGTTTAAAGATTTCTTGTGACACCAACTTGTATGAATCGAAACTGTGTGTGAAATGAAGTTGACATGCAAACTATTCTCAGCGCATGCAAAAAAGAAGAACTAATAAATGGGACTGAAGGAATTTGAAATCCATTAGTACATGACATTTTTAATCCAACATTCTAGCATATACTTACCAATTACAATTGTAGTAATTAATAACATCGTTTGTTCAAGTTCAGTTAACTCATGCAGTAGAGTAAGAAAGAAGAGGCCCTGGAATATATTGTAAGTTAAAAAATACTTCTTAATAAATGCTAGCTTAGGTCTTTTCCATATGAATCTTTCTGTCGTAGGGTACTAGATACACAACATGTCATATATCATTGCTATGATTGCAAATGAAACAGCTTCAGCACAAATGTTGCCCCAGGACAACTTTGGGGTCCCAAGATTCCAGAGAGACTGTTGAGCAGTGAAGTGGATATGTTAAACCACAAAGGCAATGTGTAAGCTGTAAAATATTCTGAACATGGAAACCAGTCCAACAGCAAAGGAGCCAAGACTTTGATGCAACCTCCCTCCAAATTTTGGTTTAGTTCTCCAAATGAAGGCCTAATTAAGTGGTTTAAAATAGGTACACATATCCTGGTTAATCTGCAAGTATCAGTTTACAGAGAAGAGGAATATCTTTTTGATAAGGTGATGGATGTACATTTATCAGTGGGACCTCAAAGCTCAACAACAATCCTGTACAGGAATCATCAGTATCAATAAAGTTGTAGGAGGATTACACAGAGGCAAGTACATATTTAATAGTTCTTCAAGCATAAGACATACATCAATTTCACAGCTACTAAAATTGTTGGCCAAGCAGGTACAAAAAATAGCCAGGGAAATGATTGAAGCCTTGTCAGTGAACAAGAGTGCTGATAGTCAAAAAGAGCGCTTATCAAACACTTAGGAGCCAAGAACTTGGCAGCACAAGGAAACAACAGCTAACGACTTAATAATAAGCCATCAACACCCCAATCAACAACCCAAAAGCCGTATACAACCAGGCACCACATAAATACTACACACAGACTACTAGCCCAAAGCACACACTCTATTAGAGAGAAGTTCCCTGAGGATGGGCTCAATCAGTGGAACAGCTTGCCTTCAGAAGTTGTGGGTGCTTCATCACTGGAGGCTTTCAAGAAGAGATTAGACAGCCACTTGTCAGAAATGGTATAGGGTCTCCTGCTTGAGCAGAGGACTAAACCTCTGGTCCTAGTGACTGACCCAGATTGGATCCTGCAATATTATCCTAGGATACATGTATTTTCCTTCACCCATGCCTGTAATTGCACCAAGAATGTCCCCATTCCTCCCATCGGTATTTTTTTTCATCCTCTTTCTCAGTATCATGTGATCCTGGTGGTTTTAATACTATTGAATCTATATATCAGTCTACATATGTAGCACTAACCCAGTAAATCAGTGTATCCTATTCTTTCAAGGTAAGCTTTCTCACCTCAGTGGTTTGGTCCTTTTTACTTGTAGAAGTTATATGTGAAAAGACCTGATCAGTTTTGGTATAAACCAGCTTTCCTGACGCTGACTTCTTACCACACATGTTGGCATTTCAAATGAAGTCACTAAGCAAAGTTATTTTGAAGGGTTTCTTGATGGACATTGACAAGGATGAGCAGAGCAACTCTTGAGCGAAAGAGAGCTTGTACAAAAAAAGAGGATACTGAGTATAGTTAAGTTTACACAGCAACCACACAGATACACTGAGGTGTGTACAAAAGTTTTACTTGTGGGATAAGAGAATAGCACAGTCCAGGAAAAAACAGTCCAGGTCATACACGAGTAATGAAAAGATAGCAGATAACAACAGTCCAAAGATTATCCAATACAGAGTCTTCTTACCAGTCCATAAGTGAAACACAGTTCTACAGGTTTAGCAAAACAGTAGCAAACCCGCAAACCATGATAAACAGCAAGTAACAGCAAGTGAGAGTGAACGTAACAGAGAGAGAGAAGCTATGTCTCTAGCTCCCTCTTATGGCCGTAGGAAACAGTGCTGGCCAATCATTAGAAGGTATGATACAATGCATTACATAGTTAAAGTGATACATTACAGTTCTATAACAATGATACAATCGTAGTTCATATATATTGCCAACCCAACCAGTTAGGCCACAGACATATACCTAACAGACATCCTGGTAGACAATACTTGCTGGTCACTCCATAATGGAATGTACAAAACTTTGAGTATATTTTCATTGCTTATGGACCATGGCTCTTAAAATCAAATGTGTGAAATATTTACAAGTAACCTTTGCACAAGCTTGCTTTTCAGTAGGGTAAATAAGCTTTATGTTTCAGAAATCATAATTTATATAATTCACATTTAGAATGATAACTAATAATGGATCAGGTGGTAGAAAAGAAAAATCAGGGATCTGGCCAGTCCAAATAAAGTTAAAACAAGGGATTGTTTTAAACTTTGGACTCTAATTTTTAATCAAAATGCAAATGTGTAGAAAAATTGAAACGGATAGCTCAACATTTGACTCAGCAGGACTGCTTCCAGGATATACCAGTAAATCCCTTTATTTTAATTCCCCTAGTCTGGCAAAGATGGTTCATTGCAGCAAAAATCCAGCTTTTTTGTGGTAGAAGCTTCATAGGAGATACAACAATGACAAAGAAATGTCAAATCTTTCCCTCCCCCCCATCTTTCCTCTGTTCAGATTTTTCTAATGCTGTGATTCCCCAGACAAGATTGGATAAATGTTTTGGTTTCAATTTCACTTATTTTCTTATATTTCCAATCTAATTTGAGTGGTTCTTAAATATCCAAACAAGAACAAATTGCATTTCTATATATATTTGTTCTGATGTTTATTTTTATATGTAGATTTGCCTAATAGATGCATTTTATTGTGTAACTTTAGTACAGTAGTCCTTCTTCTATTCATCTGCATATTTTGTATATACTTTCCTGAACCTATGAAGTGTATATTTACTTTTTTGCTCAGGTGTTTGCTCTGTGAAAGTTTTGAGTAGTGCAACTGTAGTGCAACTATAGAAGGGTAAATAATAGGTTTATTGTTGTTACCTTGGATTACAATATCATGTCTAATACTACTTGCTCATTGATGCTTAGTATTAAAGATTGGCTATCAAGCATAATCAGGTCTAATAGCTAATGCTTTTTTTTAGCTGTGCCTTAAATACATTTTTTTTCCCAACAGCAGAGATTTAAATGCTATCACTACCAAGTTTAAGCAACTTTATGCAACTTTCAACAAATGTACAGCACTGTGACTTAGAAAGTTTGTTTATATCACATAGATTCTCATATTGTGTTTTCTTGGTTTTGGCTTAAGATTAAATAGAGTAGTACAATGTGCAAATCTAGTTACTGGTCCAGCCCACTCTTGACTTAAAAGCAACTTATACCAATTTTTCAGCAACAAGAAAAATAGAAAACTCCTTTATATTAAGGCTGATTCCTTCCTTCCTTCCTTCCTTCCTTCCTTCCTTCCTTCCTTCCTTCCTTCCTTCCTTCCTTCCTTCCTTCCTTTTCTAAGCTGTCCATTTCACCTCAGTGACCCTGGGCAGATTGCAAGTCCATATTTCTTCAGTCTTCACTCCTTGAGCCCAACAACTGAATGTGGAACCTTCTGTCTAGCAAGCATGTGATGTGCCACTGTGTCACTGCCCTTACTTATCTACTATTTAAGAAATTTGCTGTGTATTAATCACTTTGACAGCCTGCCTTTTATGGTCCTTCCTACCTTCATTTCACTGACATGGAGCCATCAATTGCAAAGAAATTTAGAATTCCTGACATATCACCAATAGTATTTCCTTGTAGATAGTGTGCATTTAAGTATTGATCATTTCCTTCCTCTGTCATGGTTCTCTTAGTATAAAATTAAACAGTGAACTTTGTTTCCCGGTATGGGAAGTATGTGAAATTCATGAGGCTGCAAAGTATAGTTGGTTATTTCAAGCTATTTCAAAAGCATTAACTTTTTGGTTTATGAGGGACCAGGGCAAATAATGGATGGCGGAAAAACATGAATTAAACATCAAATTAACACCAGATATAACATGTTTCTATAGGGTACAAAGTTAGACACAAATATTTCTGCAAAAGTAAATGCATGGTTGCTATTGACATGCAGTTGTTTATAGATTGAAAATAAAAACTCATTAATGAATATAGCAGGTATAGAGATTTGGATGCCCCTTCACTCAGTAATTCCCAAGAGCTCCTTTAACAGAAACGTTAACTTCCAAATGTTTTCAGCCTCCATTCTAACTTTCAGTAGTCTCAGAAATGTTCTTAGGTTTTTTTGCATACATGGAATGCTTGAAAATGATTTTCTGTTGTATTCAAGTCTGGAAACTGTGTAGGCCATTCCAAAATCTTTATCTGTCTTTCCTATAACTATTTCATGGTTGAATTGTAAGCCACCCAGAATCATTGGCTGAGATGAGCAGCTATAGAAATTGAATACATGAATTAAATAACTTCCTGTGCTGCTGTATTCTGTACAGTTGAAGCTTGTGTATATTCTGCAGCCCTATGTAGAGCACATTGCAACAGTCCAATTTGGAGGTGACTAGGGCACATGTAGAAGGGACGCAGTGGCTCAGTAGGTTAGGACGCTGAGCCTGTCGATCAGAAGGTTGGCAGTTTGGCGGGTCAAATCTCGGGATAACAGAGTGAGCGCCTGTTACTTGTCCCAGCTTCTGCCAACCTAGCAGTTTGAAAGCACGTAAAAATGCAAGTAGAAAAATAGGGACCACTACGGTGGGAAGGTAACAGCGTTCCGTGCGCCTTTGGCGTCTAGTCATGCCAGCCACATGACCACGGAGACGTCCTCGGACAAGCGCTGGCTCTTCGGCTTTGAAACGGAGATGAGCACCAGCCCCTAGAGTCGGAAACGACTAGCCCGCATGTGCGGGGGAACCTTTACCTTTACCTTTTTAGGGCACATGTGACTGTCAGCAGAGTCTCCTGATTGCACTGGACACAACTGGGGCAAAGCAGAAACCTGTGCAAAAGCCCTCCTAGCCCCAATAGCTACCTGCTCTTTGAGAAGGACTTTAAGTCTAGGAACACCCTCAGATTGCACAGTAGGACTGTTTGGGACAGGGCAACATCATCCATTACCAAAGATGGCATAGTTCTAGAACCAGCAAGCCTAATCAAGTTGGCCCTGGTGAATGCCTGGAAATCAGCAGGTGTGAATTGTGGGCCATTGTCAGAGACCAACACATCAGGCAACCCATGAGTGGCAAATAGTCCCCAGAGCACCTGAACAGTCTTTGCAGTGGTCATGCTAGAAACTGGAACTACTTCCAGCCATTTAGAGTGACTGTCAACCACCACCAAAAACAGTTGTCCCTGAAAAGGCCCCGCTACCTGCTCCTCTATGGCCTTGTCGAGGCCAGGCCACCATAAGTAACTCCTAGTTAAAGCCTTCATCCTGACTATGCAAGGGTGACCCTTGTGTAGCAACTGCAAAACCCTCTCTCGAAGCTTCTCCGGAATAATAACTCGGCTACCCCACAAAAGGCATCCTTTATGAGAAGACAACTCATGCCTTCTCATGAAATATGTCTGGAAATCTGGACCCGGACGCTTATCCTGCCACCCAGACACCACCCATATTAGGACCCTGCACAATACCTTGTCTGATGTGGTGCCATCAGCAATGTCCTTCACCTGGAGGGGGCAATCTGGAAGATCTTGGTTGGCTAGGATCTGCTCTGCGGGTGCTGGGTCAGGTTCAGTGATCATTAGCGGTAATCTGGTTAATGCATCAGTGTGGCCCATGTCCCTCCCTGGTTTGTGGACCAGTTTGCAAGTGTATGCAGATAGGAATATGGACCACCTTAGCATCCTTGGGGATAGAATTTGAGGTGTTTGTTTATCAGTTGTGAACAGCCCCAACAATAGTTTGTGATCTGTAAAAATAGTGAACTCCCTGCCATACAGGTAGTCATGAAATTTCTTGACTCCTGTCACAATTGCCAGGGCTTCGTTGTCAATTTGCGCATAATTCCTTTCTGCCCTTGACAGTGTTCAGGAGTAATACGCAATAGGCCTTTGCTCCCCGTTTTCCTCCATGTGACTTAATACAGCGCCCACACCATAAGGGGATGCATCACACACGATGCAGATGGGCTTATTTTCTATAAAATGTGTGATGGTTGAGTCACTGGACAATAGTTGTTGAGGTTTCTAAAACTCTGTTTGTGGGCCATTGTCCAATTCCATGTAGTTTTCTTATCGAATAGTCTGTGTAAAGGCTCTGCAATTGCTGCTTTGTGGGGCAAAAACACATGATAGAAATTAAGTAACCCCAGGAAAGCTTGCAATTCAGCCTTAATAGTTGGGGTTGGAGCCAATTTGATTGCTCTCACCTTGGAGTCTGTAGGGTGAATTCCCTTGGCATCAATCCTGAACCCTAAAAACTCAGTGGATGCCAGTCCAATACTGCACTTACTCTTTTTAAATTTGAGCCCAGCAGAACGAAACCTGCTTAAAACAGCCTGCAGCCTGTCAGCCAAGATCTCTTCAGACTCTCCAGCAATAAGAACATCATCAAAATAAGGACATACACCAGGTATGCCCTTCAGAGTCCTCTCCATCACTTTTTGAAAAATTCCTGGAGCTACAGAGATGCCAAACTGCAAGCGGTTAACTCTAAAAGCTCCTCTATGTGTCACTATTGTCTGAGCGTCTGCCGTTTCCTTAGTAACCGTGAGCTGCTGGTACGCCTGCGCAAGATCGAGCTTGGCAAAGATGGCGCCACCCTGTACTGCAGAGAGGACATGCCGGACTGTCGGGACCGGGTAAGCGTGCGGATTCAAGGCCCGGTTTACCGTGGCCTTATAATCTGCACATATTCTTACTTCCCCATTAGCCTTAAGTGGGGTCACTATAGGGGTCTCCCAGTCTCCCCCATCCATGGGCTGTAACACCCCTTGTTCCACCAACTTGTCCAATTCGCTCTCAATCTTGTGCTTGAGGGCAAATGGAACTCTCCGGGGCTTGATACGAATCGGTAGGACCCCTGGGTTTAGGTTAAATTTAATGGGGGGCCATGTATTTACCCAGCTTGTCATCGAATACGTCTGCAAACGTTTTGCAGATGGATTCAAGACTTTTTGGCTGGATGTTATGTACTCTCCCAACCAAAAGCCCAGGGCATCGAACCAGTCCAGCCCCACTAGACTAGTCCTCCCCCGTTGGTCACCAGGACGTCCAAAGGACCATGGAATTCCTTGAACCCCACAGTCACGGTGGCCTTTCCCTTGATTTTAATGGGGGTGTGCTGAAAATCAGACAACAGCAATGTGGTGGGCTTTAAAGGAACCCTCTGCTTGCTCCGGTTGCAAATTCCCTTAAAGGTCTCATATGAAATTATTGAGACTGTGGAACCAGAGTTGAGCTCCATCGTGCAAGGTACTCCTTGCAGATGGACCTGTATCATAATTTTTGGCTTGAGCAACTGGTGGATCTCCGTATGAGACACAGTCCGCCTGCTCCCTCCAGATTTTGGTGATTTGTGCTGCAGGGACACAGTACCTTCGAGTGCCGATGCCATGGATTGTAATTCGTTCAGGCTGTCCCGGTTGTGATTCCGGCAGATGGCTGTGATGTGCCCCATCTTGCCAGAGGATCGACATTTCACAATTCGGAATCTGCAGGTCGCTCTTGGATGATTCCCTCCACAGCTGGCACATTTTTGGTTGGAGTAGTTGGCTGCTTTTTGTTCTCTGCAGCTGCAGCTGCAAGCGGTGCTTTTGGTGGCCGATGTGTATTTCCGATGGCTTCCATCATTGTCCCGCCACGTTGACTGTTTCCCGGGCCTTTGCTGAACCACATCTATCTCTGCCTCTCCGTCTGTTTCTCCGTATCTGCTGTTCGCGGCACATTCATGATGTATTGTCCCTCCTGGGCTGCTGCCAGGACGGTGTCTGGGCTTGCCGGCACCATTGGCTGCCTTGTGAGCCATTACCTCGTCTAGGACTTCTCACAGATTCATCGGCGGTTTTGTGAGGATTTTTTGTCGGCACTGATGGTCTCTAAGCCCGAACACCACCTGGTCTCAAATTCTTTCTTTGAGATCAGGGAACTTACACAAGTGGGCAGCCTGTCTCAGAGCTGCAACGTAGTGTGATGTTGTCTCGCCCGAGAGCTGGATGCTCTGGGAAAATTGGAACCGCCAAAAAATTGGGGCCCTCAACGGCATGAAATGTTCAGCTAGTTTATTCTTGAGTTCAGCATACAGGACGGATGTGACAGGCATCGGTGAGCACAATCCGATGGCCACATCGTACACGTCCTGACCACTGAGGCACAGCAGGGCTGCTGCTTTCATCCGGTCTTCCATGATCTGGTTGATCAACAGAAACCCTTTGATTCGCCCCAGGTGTGCTTCCCACCACTCAGGTTCGTCGATGTTAAAACGGAATTTGCTGGTCTGTCCGAACTTAGCCATGGTGCGCCCGGTCCATTGATACTGCTTTGCTAGGAAGGTTCTTGGGAAAGATTTGCCTTTCCACCTTTCCTAGTGACTTCAGTGCGTGAATCAGTATCCCACCTTCATCGCCACTATTGTGTAGTGGGTTCTGGATTGCATGGATGGCTCCGGACAACAGGGTTCAGCATATCATTCTTTATTGAAGTAAGCACAGGCTCGACACAAAGGGCTATTAGCCACTCTTATATACCTAGCCAGGTATACCTGGGACCAATCTCCTTATCAGGATTTCCCGCCGAGGACCACCCTGCCAATCCAGACAGGGTACCATACCACCTGGTGGTATCAGTGGCTCATTACTGTGGAAACATCCCCTATATACATAACACTACTGCTGGCAAGTATGCTTTTTTTAGAGGCTGCGTAAAAGATTCTCATTCAAAGGATGACCAAAATAATCCTCTTCAGTAAATGACTTTCCCATTCTTGGATGTCAAGCGATGCTCAATTGGTACTTGACTGTACATAATCTCATTCTTTTCAGTTGGTCGGAAGGACCCCTGACTGCTGTCATAGCTCCCCTATGCATAAGCCTCGTTATGGTTAAATTCTTTTTATAAATACGGCAGGGCGTAGTTTTATTTTCCCTGCTGTTTTATCCAGACATATTCTCCTTGACTTTGTTTTGGACACTTTAATTCTCTATTCCTTTTTCTTGGAATCTGCAGCTCCATTAATTATAAAGAAGACTAAGGGACTGGAGGCTAAAACATATGAAGAATTGGGTATGTCTAGTTTAATGAAGAGAAGGACGAGGGGTGACATGATAGCAGTGTTCCAGTATCTCAGTGAGTCAAGCTATCCTCCAAAGCACCTGAAGGCAGGACACGAAGCAATGGATGGAAACTAACCAAAGAGAGAAGCAACCTAGAACTAAGGAGAAATTTCTTGACAGTTAGAACAATTAATCAGTGGAACAACCTGGCTTCAGAAGCTGTGAATGCTCCAACACTGGAAGTTTTTAAGAAGAGACTGGACAGTCATTTGTCTGAAATGGAATAGGGTTTCCTGCCTGAGCAGGGGGTTGGACTAGATGACCTTCCAACTCTGTTATTCTGTACAGATAGTCCTTGACTTACAACCGTTTGTTTAGTGACCGTTCAAAGTCACAATGGCACTGAAAAACATGACTTATGACCATTTTTCACATTTATGACCATTGAAGCATCCCTATGGTCACATGATTTACATTTGGATCCCTGATTACTAGTTCATATTTATAACAGTTGCAGTGTCCCGGGGTCATGTGACCATCTTTTGCGACCTTCTGACAATCAAGTCCATGGGGAAACCAAATTCACTTAACAACCATGTCACTAATTTAAAAACTGCAGTGATTCACTTAACAAATGTGGCATGAAAAATCGTAAAATGGGACAAAACACACTTAGCAAATGTCTCACTTAATAACATAAATTATGGGCTCATTTGTGGCCGTAAGTTGAGGACTACCTATAATAGGACATAATATTTTCCCATAAAGAATGGGATTTAAATTTGTATCCCAGGAATTATTAGCACAGGACTGTATTGGTGCAATATTGACTATAGTATCAAATATACCTGCAACAGCAGTAGATAGGATAATTCCTTGAATTCTGTAATTCGGCAACTAATTCCTATTGTCTTCCATAGTCTTTGAAGGCAAAAGGTTGGGGAAATGAGCATCATTTGTATGTGTAGATGTGCAGGATGGCGGTTTAGTAAGTGGTATAAGGATTATTGGTAATGCTGCTTTTAGACTTTGGGGAATTTTGAGACATATTAAGTTGCAGAAATGATGGAGGTGTTTCTAAAGTGCCTGTTTGTGCATGGACCTTCTCATTCACAGCTGCTGCACTTTTGAATTGAGCACCAATTAACACCCCTTGGCAATCTTCCAAGTAAGTGATCACTTTGGATTACAGTTGATGATACCAGTACAGGGGAAACATGAATTCTTAAAGATTTATGCTTTGCATTGAATCGTTGTTACTCAATTACAAATACATTAGCAAATTACAGTGGTCCAGTTCTCTGCTAGAGCATTCAGGAAACGCCCTGAGCTTCCATTAACGGTAATGGGAATTCTGTATTCAATTTCCGTCACATTACACGGAAGACACAGTGCATAAGCCTGCCACATAGCCCTTTGCTCTAAGCTCAGGGTTGACTTTTCAGCAAACACTTGCCTTCCTTCTGCAAAGAATAGAGTAGGCGAACTGTAAACGCCTGAGGAAGATCTAGGCAACACTATGTACATAATCATCTCTTGGTATCCAGCAAGTTTTTTGAATGGTTTCAAATCTTTTGGACATGTTTTTCCCCATTAACGTGCATAAGGGAAGCAAGTTAAAGTTGTGTGTGTGTGTGTGTGTGTGTGTTTGTGTGTGTGTTAGAAGCAATTTCAGCTGAAAAGTGGGAAAATGAGATAGTTGAGCTCTGCAGTCAGAAATGGGTTGAAGGCATCACAATGGAAGGCCTCAGTGCACTCTCCTAGACTGTTGCTTTCTCAGTGTAATGCTATCCCTATTCCATAATTGGTAGATGATGATGATGATGATGATGATGATGATGATGATGATGATGATGATGATGATTCATTACACAGTCAGCCAGATGTTCAGATTTGGCATTTTTGTCTACCTAGTGAGTCCTTACCAAGGACCTGGGATAGGCAGATGTGGATGTTTGAATTGATGATATTACAGATATCATCGCAGGATGGAAGCAGTTCCTCGTAAGGCCTCCTTTTGCAATTGACTAATGGCTAATTTGTCAATGCCCATGGTGTTCAAGTGGTGCTCCAGTTGTTTTGGGATTGCACCCAAGGTGCCTATTACTATCGGTACTACTACCCTTGCTTGTGTTTGCCACAGTCGTTCTATTTCTATTTGTAGGTCTTTGTATTTTGTTATCTTTTCCAGTTCTTTCTCGTCTATTCTGCTGTCTCCAGGCACTGCCACGTCCACTATCCAGACTTTTTTTTATTATTATTAATGATAATAATAGTGATAATAATTATAATAATAATTTTGTTTAACAACAACAACAACAACAACAACAACAACAACAATAATAATAATAATAATAATAATAATAATAATAATAATAATAATACTTTGCTACTCCTCTCCTCTCGAAGCAACTCTCAATAGCTTACAGCATAACATTTAGCAACCCACATGCAGATATTTTGTTAACATAAAGTCTGGCCCTTTCTTTTCTTGAAACTTATGGGAATTGAAGTCAATATATCTTGAGAGCATGACATTTGGAGAAGCAGCCCTATGGCTTTAATATCATCCCACTGAAATTCAAAGTAATATGATTGTAGTATCTAACTAGATTCAGAAATTAGTTAAATGGTTTTATAATGAGTTTCATTTCTGGTCCTCTATAGACATATGCTTGCCATTTTGTCCTACCTATTATAAACAACTTGTAGATTTCCCAAGTTAGACTTCAGTGATCTCCTTAATCCCATCCATCTACTTTATCTTCCCCTTTTGCTTCCTTCCAACTTAATAACTTTTTCTAAGCCATTATTTTCTCAAATTCCATGCTGAAGCTAAATAATGTTGATATATCTGGATTTGATCTAGGACTGATTCATTGGTTCTTGCAGTTCACATTATATTTAGTAGCTACTTACAAATGCACAAAAACTTGTTCAATAAGAGACATTATTCTGTTTTGCACATAATACAAACCTTTAAACCATGTTGTAGGAACCACCATGTTTGGGTTCTCACATTATATTATCTAAAGCCAAATATTGTGGCTTAGTTAAACCCGGTCACTATCTGTTGATATAACATTTCTCACAGGTTTGTTAAAAAGACTGAACCATCTTTCTGTTTTATAAAAGGGAACGGTACGTTAATTTTGGGACAATTGTAGGAACAAGCAAAGTTATAAATTTATACAAGATAAAGATTGGTGGAAACTCAGCAAGGATTCTTGTATCTTGAAGTTGCAGATATTCTCTTTTTATTGCTTTAACTTTTCTCTTATCCTTTGAAAATGACTGTTCTTTTTCTTTTTCTAAAATAGCTTCTGTACAATTTTTCTACAAGAGATTGTCTGCTTAAATAAAGAATCTTGCAAAAAGTGTCTCCAGGTTTTAATAACTGCATCTTGAGCTAGATATAAAGCTTGATTAGACTCATTCTATTGCTATACATAATTAAATTCTTGTCTGTTCTAGATGGGGAGGATCTTCTGATTTAATATGTATTTCTTCAAAGGAGAAACGGTCTGAATACTTTTTAATTTATCATGCTAGGATTCATATTAGAAGATGGAGTGTGGAATGCTATATTTGTCAGAGCATCTGATGCTGTTGTTGCATTGGGTCTCTTTCAACTCAGTGAGATGAAAATACTACTTTGCCCAGAAACAGAAATTTTGACTACTTTCCCCAAATCTTTCTTCCTAATTCAAGCTGTGCTGTGCACAGAAAACATACAAATCTATTTCAGCATATATTGTACCTCCCACTTTGTTGTGGGTTTTGCGCTGCAGGGACTTTATCCCGCCTTCTTCCAAGTTGATCATTCTCCGAGATAATAGGTGAGTTCACATCTTATGAAATGCTGGTCTTCTCTTTCATGCTTTTTGGTACCGGTTTACAAACTACCTATCTGTTTTTCCCTGATGCATTCTGCACTCTCATTCTGTTCTTTCCTTTCTGGATTGTTGATAACATCCCAATTAGTCAAGCTGTTTTGTTCAAAAGATGATTTGCTAGCTAGAAAAAGTGAAGCATGATATAGAGCATGCATATGAAAGGTGGAAGATACTGAGCCAAGTGTTTCAAATTTCAGCTGAAACATCTGGACAGGACCTAGAGATTTTCCAAATACCACCCAATATAGCATTAAAGCAGATCTGGGTTGTAATCTTTCTGTCTAAAACTCTTGGTGCCATAATAAATGATCCAACAGGCATGATTGATAAAAAGGTAACAATTGACTCCGGTGTCACTAGTTTATTTGTAGACAGTTTTATGTCCAAATTTTGTGTCTAATAGTTATTAGTGCTGGAGAGAGACTGGTGGAGCCAGGAGGAGGAGTCAAGCTGGGAATTAGTTTAAAGTCTCTACATAGTCACAATAGAACAAAGTGTAACTCACTTTGAATGCCATTGAACCTTATCTATTCCTACCCAGGTGCAAACTGTTAGTCTGAGTCTATCCTGTGTATAGGCTTGAGCAATAAATCAGCTAACTTAATTTTTCATGCCTGGATCTGGTTGCACCTGACAATCAAACACAAAACATGATTCCAAATAAGTCACATTATAGGTTAAATTAAATAATATGAAAGAAATAGCTTATCACTGAATGAAGGGGAGAAGTTGGAAAGGGTCAGAAGTAAGGTATCAAGATAAACCTATTCAAAAAATAATATTCATAATTCATCCAGTGTTGTCTTGAATCTAGATAGGCTCATAATTCTGTAGCAATCATCATAAGGAGCTATAATGGAGAAAATCCTGATAAATCGTGTGCCTTCATTGTGTGATATTAAAGATCTCTTGTTTTAGTATAAACAATTTGGCAACTCTTAAATCGTCATCTCTTTCTCAGGTTGGTGTTCTTCCATGTTGTTGTTGTTAGCTGCGAAGTCGTGTCCGACCCATCGTGACCCTATGGACATCATTCCTCCAGGCCTTCCTGTCTTCTACCATCTTCTGGAGTCCATTTAAGCTCACGCCTACTGCTTCAGTGACTCCATCCAGCCACCTCATTCTCTGTCGTCCCCTTCTTCTATTGCCCTCAATCTTTCCCAGCATTAGGCTCTTCTCCAGTGAGTCCTTCCTTCTCATTAGGTGGCCAAAGTATTTGAGTTTTAGCTTCAGGATCTGGCCTTCTAAAGAGCAGTCAGGATTGATCTCCTCTAGGACTGACCGGTTTGATCGCCTTGCAGTCCAAGGGACTCGCAGCCTCAATTCTTTGGCGCTCAGCCTTTCTTATCTTCCATGATGAACTGTAATCTGATCTGGAAAAATAACTATTAATGTTTTCTGAATTAATAAAGAGCATTGTGTAGGAGTAAAGATTAATGAAGAGGTTTATTCATCTTTTTCATTTCTCTTAGAACTTGTGATGTTAGATTGGGACACGCTTCTAACTTGGTATTGATATATTTTATTGTATATAAAAGTGTGCCAAATGGTAGTGGTATAAGTACTAAGCAAAAAAGAAAACAAGGTGTATTTGATCAAGTTGTTTTTTATTAATATTGTGGCAATTAAAATAGTTAAACATTTAAATTATTTCCCCAATTTTGATAGCTTAAAAGGTAAAATAAAACCATGCATTAAAAAAACAGCCTCAAGAACATAACTACAATGCTATTTCCAAGATTTTTATTTGGTTCTAACATTTTAAAAAAATAGCTTCTCTATTGCTTGTTACAAATGCAAAATGCAAAATATCTCTATTTTTATAACATTGGTATATTATTTCAGTCTGTTGTGTTTGATGTTTACAGTAATTAAACATAAGCTGGAACATTTTTAAGGAAAAAGTTGGAAGAACTGTTGCTTTCCCTGAATAAGCTATTAGAAGATAGGTTTAAGGCAGCCTTTGTCAATCTTGATCTTTCCAGATTTTATGGGTTGCAATTTATGGCTAGACATGATATTTAAATAAATAGAATTGTAGGGCTGAAAGGGACCTGGGAGGTCTTCTAGTCCAACTCCCCGCTCAAGGCAGGAGATTTATACTGCCCCAGACAAATGGTTGTCCAATCTTTCATTGAAGACCTCCAGTTTTCAATTTATTTATTTATTTATTATTTATAAGTTTCTTATTCTTCTAAGATTAGTCACTTTGCAGAGCAATGGTTACTAAACTGTAGTTAAACATACCAGAGGAATACCAGGATGAGGTGTGTTCTGAAAAATGAGTCATGTTGTCTTTAGCTTACAACCATTCATTTAGCAGTCGTTCAGCGTTATGCAGCACTGAGAAAAGTGAGTTATGATACGCCTCATACTTACAACCGTTGCAGGATCCTCATGCTCTCGTGCTTGAACTTCAGGAGCCTGGCAACCAGCATGTATTTATGACAGTTGTGGTGTGTGCCAGAGTCATGTGATTGCTATTTGTGACTTCCCATCTGGCTTCTGACAAGAAAGGCCGATGGGAGAATCTGGATTCATTTAATGACTATATGTGATTCACTAAACCTCTGTGGCAAATAAGGTTGTAAAATCCAATGCGATTCACTTAATAACCACCTTGCTTGACCCAAATGTGCTTTTTCGGGAGGCAACTGGACTTTCTTGTTTGTTTTTTTGAAGACGTTTCGCTTCTCGTCCAAGAAGCTTCTTCAGCTCTGACTGGATGGTAGGGGAATGGAAGAGTTTATACTACTTGCAGACAGCTGGTCATTTGCATTCTTTTTGCATTCTTGCTTAGAAACAGAAAGTCAGGTCCAGTGGTGGGATTCAAATACCTGAACAACTGGTTCTCTGCATGGATGCAGGCCTGGGCCTCCAAGGCCTAGAATGGACTTCCAGAAGTAGCATCCATGCAGTTCCAGTGGGCCGTTCTAGACCTGGGAGGCCTCCTCCAGGCCTCCCAGGCATAGAACGGACTTCCAGAAGTTGCATCCATGCACTTCCAGTGGGCCATTCTAGGCCTTGGAGGCCTCCTCCAGGTCTCTGAGGCCTAGACTGGACTTCCGGAAGTAGTGTGCATTCAGCCGGTTCTCCAAACTCAACAAAATTTAGCTACCAGTTCTACCAAACCAGTGCAAACCGGCTGAATCCCACCACTGGTCAGGTCCCCATTGTGATTATAAGTCAAGGACTAACTGTGTACATAGGTACTCTTCCTGTTGATGTTTAAATGAAGGTGTAACCATTTTAAATAAATATAAAACCCACAAGACATAGCATGGGAAGAATAAGGGGTGAAATGTTGAACTTGGATGAAAGCTATTTCAGTTTTGCATTCTAACTCATGTAGCTCCAACCTTGATGTTATGCAAAAAAATCCTAATGACCTGGTTCTTCTCCCAGATGACTGTGAAGCCTTTGTTTTGGTTTGCTCGTTTCTCTGATTTTTTTTTTCTGGTTTGCTTTTGGTTTTGCTGTTCTGGCTTGGTTGCACTTTCTATAAGTTGGCTTTTTAGATGTAAGCCATCTAAAAACTTTTGGAATCAGGTGGCCCATTAAAAAAATAATGACCCCATTAGGGGCATCTTTAACTGTTGTTAAGGAGCCATGAACTTGTGACGGGCAGCCATATAAATGGAAATAATATCAACTATCCTGAGATTGTGCTCTGGACAAATTATTAACAGCAATCCTGCTGTATTCTGATCATTTTTTTCATACAGTTGAAATCAGCATGAGGTACTAGTCTGGCAGGTTTTAAAATCCTTTTATAACAAATTAATGGTTCTGAAGTATAGTTTAACCTGAAATCTCATACCCACATAGGAAAGGAAAGTTACTGTAGCTCCTGCTATATTCAGCAGGGTGATGGCAACGTTGCGTCCAGCCATACCATTTCAAAGCTACAACCTCTTTATATGGAAGATTTTTGATGTGTATTGAAAGAGGAATTATTCCTTCTCATTTTCACTAATAAATTAGAGCTTCATTGGTGCAATAAATGAGAACCATGTCCTGTTGTCACACTAATATTTCTCCAGTGTTTGGCAGTAGTTACAGTTAGGTTTTTATGTTATTTATGAGCTTTATACTTATTGCTAATTGTTATGTTTTATTATGTTTTTATACTTTCTGATGTTAAGCACTGGGAGTCTACTCTGAGATGATGGCTGTATATAAAACTGACAAATAAATAAGCAAACCAACTGAGTACAGGAGCTGCACATGGCTGCAGTTTAATTTTACACCTCCCCAAACCTCATCCTGATCTCCAGATGTTCCTGTCTTTCTGTCTGCAGATGTTTGCATGTGTAAGAAAGAAATGCGATGGGTAACCCAGAGAGAGGACGAAAGATGCACTGCTGCAATTTCAGGTGTAACTACAGCTTGCGTAAATGTGAGATCCTGATACATTTTTCTTATGACCAGTCAAAATGGTTTTTCTTTCATCAGCCATATCTCATTCTCATGTGAAAATCCATCCATCCATCCATCCATCCATCCATCCATCCATCCATCCATTGATTGATTCATTGATTGATTCATTCATTCATTCCCTAAGACCAAAAGCAAGTTCAAACCATGTCCAATTCTCAGACATAGCCAGAACAAGTCCCTGCATTTTTCTTGGCAAGGTTTTTCATTGTCTCCTTCCTAGGGATGAGAATGTGTGGCTGACTTAAGATCACCCAGTTGGTTTCATGCCCAAGGCAGCACTAGAATTCACAGTCTCCTGGTTTCTAGCTAGATACCTTAAACACTATACCCATGTTGTGATTCAGGGTCAGCCTGTGGGTTCGGCAGTTGGGTCGGATGATTCAGAGAAGGAGGAGGGAGGTGTTGGAGAGGTTGCTGGGGGTGTTGGAGAGCTTGCTGATGAGACCCCTCAGCCAGGCCCCTCCCACCTGGTTACGACGCAGACGCAGCTGTGTGAGCCTGACAGCGTGGATGAAGATGACCCACAGCTGGCCCTGTTCAAGGACGCCCGACGCAGGAGGCAGTCAATCAGGAGTAAACAGAGGAAGGCAATGGGGCACCTCGGAAGGAGGCAAAGAGAAGCCACGCACTGAACTGTTTAAAAGGGGAATGCGTGGGAGGGCTGGTTTGCTGAAGGCAACCGTTTGAATAGCTCCTGTTTCATGGTTCGTGTCTTGTTTTTGCTCTGTTTGCTTTTGTGTCCATAAATTTGGCAGGCTTAGTTCCAGCCTCTTGCCTTCTTGTAAAAGGGGTTGTCCCTGCCTTAACTGCAGAGCCGGTAGTAGGCTGGTACAGAACAACCCAACTTACCCTCAAAAACAGGATTCTTCTTCTTGTGCCATATCCGTTATCGGACATTGGTGATCATGTTGGCGATCCTGTGTTTATCAGCAGCCACATGAAAAAGTAATAAACAGAAGCAGGAGGAAAGAAAGAAAGAAAGAAAGAAAGAAAGAAAGAAAGAAAGAAAGAAAGAAAGAGAAAGAAAGAAAGAAAGAAAGAAAGAAAGAAAGAAAGAAAGAAAGAAAGAAAGAAAATCTTTATCAGCTTTACAGCCAATCATTCACGAACAAAATTTTTAAAACAATCTTAGTTCCTTCCTAGGAAGGTTGGAGGGAAAGAGGAGGAGAAGTGGGGAGAAACGGGAGGGCAGTGGTGAGGGAAAGAGGAGAGGAGAGGAAGAAGAGGGAAGTAGGAAAGAAAGGAGAAAGGGAGAAAGAAAGTAGAGAAGAGGGAAGAGAGAGAAGGAGGGTGGATACAGTGAAAGGGGAAATCGACGAGCAGCACCCAAACTTACGTGTATGTATTTATGTATGGTGATATATAATATCTACAGCATTACTGATATAACAAATGTTAAATACCTGAAAAAATGTTTATATTTCATTGGTTAGTTTGTGGTATATTAAAGGAACTGTGAAAAATAAAATAAAATAAAAAATAACTGAAAAAACCCAATCTAAGTTATTCCCTAATTTATTAGTAGGAAAAAATATTTTTTTTTCATCTGGCTTAATCTAACCAATAACTAATAAAAGCATTAGGATGTTGGCATGCCATGGTTGGTACATAGGTCATAGGTTGTTATGGTCTGGATTTTCTGAAGAGCCAGACCAGACAAATCATCCGAAGAACTAATAGCCAATCAAACACTTGTAGCAGCTCCCGGTGATGATGAATCTCAGTAGATGGTAAAGATTTGGAAGGTCACCTAGACCAAGAACATGCCAGCAGAACAGAAGTAATCAGCCCGTCTCCTTGCACAGAGAGGAAGCGCCACCTCTAATCAAGCCAACCTCCAGGCCCCTGACTCTTCCTTGCAAACAACTCTCAAATTTCAAGACAAGTCCTAAATCTTTGACTGTGTCTACTCTTGAGAAGTCTACAACACATCAAGAAACTGAAACTTGATGTCTACCCAGCTTACTACTTGACTTTCTTTCTACGTTTCTCAGAATTGTGAACTTCTCAAGGTAGCTAGATCTTTTCATAATATGTCCAAGGTATGATACTTAACCCAGTTGAACTTTCTGTAGTGTTCTTGCAAAATAGCAAGCTAGAGAACGATCTTCCATCACGAGTAGTTCAGATTTATTGAGGGACACATACTTTATGCCTTCGAAGTGTGAAAAAAAAAACTTCCTTGCTGAAAAGGAAGCCTGTTGTGATGCCATGTACACAATCCTTTGATTATGAAATATTTCTCGATGTAAAAAAATATCCACTATCCTGAATTACACTATTTAATATTGAAATTGTAAATATAAACAGAATCAAGTTTACCACTATTCGATGAGTCCACTTACATTTTAATGTTGGTTGCAATGCTAATTTCTTTTTATTATGGCTATGTTTTATGTATAGGGATATTTTATTTATGCTGCTGCTATCGATACTTAATTTTTTAAAAAAAATTTGTAAGCCACCATGCGTCTATATGGATTTGGTGATACATAAATGGAATGAATAACAAATATTTCAGCAAAGTGAAATGGATATTTTTGCTGATTTTGCAATACTGTGATAGGACAGCAAACGTCTCCTGTAGCCCAGTGATCTTCTAATTGCCTGTCATGTCTCTTACCACTCTTGGTTTTTGATGAGAGACTGTGGATTAGGCAAGAATGTCAGCACCTGCTGGAGAGAAACATAGGAATTGATCTCCATTCCTTCTTTTTCAACAAGAGGTGCATTGTTGAAGGCTGGTTTCCAGCCTTGAATCTAATAACTCTGGGATTCAGCTGTAGCTTTGGCAGGGATTTGCAGCTTCTTTTATAATTAGCGTGGCTGCCTTTAATTGGAATAATTCACTCGGTGGCTGCGAAGTGCATACAGGTTAGATCTTGCTTCTCTGCACAGTAATGAAAATTCCTGGAAAGGTGTTGAAGTGATAAATCTTAATGTCAGTTGTTTGTACAGCATTAGCATTATGTAGCTGACCTGTTTGAAATGAGCCATAGACAAAGTCAGCTTGCTTAGAAGAAGGATGGCTTTCTGTTTACAATAACTTTAAATAAACAGCATTTGCTGATTGACCTCAAAACCTGAGCTTGGATTTGCTTTGTCTCAGCATAATGGGTCTTGAGCAATCGAATGGTGATATTTTTTTAAGCAGCATAAAATATTTGGAGTACTGAAAACTGAGGATATTTTGTGGCATCACCCAAAGCTGCTCATGGAAGTGATCCACTTTAATACTGAAAAATGAAAGGCTCTATCAACAGAAGAGAATATTTGCAACTTTGGGTTGGACTGTGGGGAGCCCCGTTGCTCTCTGAGCTTGGCTGTTTCCTTGCAGATGTTTCATTACCCATCTAGGGAACATCATCATCAGCAATGATAATGTTAGCTAATTGGCTAATGAAACATCTGCAAGAAAAGAACCAAGCTCAGGGAGCACCAAGGGTCCCAAAGTGCTCCATCTCAGCACCTGCCAAGTTGAAGGTTTAAGGATGGGTGCGATGTCTATCATCTTTGGTTCAGGGGAAGTGTATTCTGCACATATGAGGATGGTCAAAGGGCCAGCAAGGCTCCAGTTCAGTATGTTGAGGCTTATTTCAGCAGTGCCTGGAAGCAAGAGTTTGCTTTGTTTTATGTAGCTTCATTGAACTTTGATCAGAGTGAAGGATCCCTTCAGGGCTTCATATCAACCTATTCTCTTACTATCACTGTCCTTTTATTGGAGTTGTTTTGGTTTGTACCACTTTTGTTGGGAGGTCTGAATAAGGGATTCTCTCCTCTCCTCTCCTCTCCTCTTAAAAGCCAGGGGATATATATTTTTTAAACATTTGCTATTGGATTTCCATGTGGGACTCTTTCTGGTAGATGCCTAGACACAAGAGTTTTAGAATTATATAGATCAAAATATAAATTTTTAAGCAAAGCAATCAAAGTCATTGTGACCTACTACTGTCTATTATGCTATCCATGCATTCTTAATTGAGTCTATTGAGAAACATTCTTTGCCATTTTGACTAAGTTGGCCTCAAGAATCGCTTAGATTCTTAGATGCTGAGTTTGGGGGGGAAAATAGAAATGTTTCTAAACAACACATATAAAAGAATAAAGTGGTACATGACCATTTATTGGTGTAACCTTGAGAAAAGATTGCTTAAATGCTATATTTGGAAGTGTCAGATGACAGATCATAAGATTTGCACTACAGCAAAAAAAGTCTTTGATCATAATTGGTGAAATGTGCCACCTTTTTACGGATGATTAAATAATTTAATCACATCTAAGTTTCTTCAGGCAGTGGCGAATATGATACACATGTCACATAATCAATCCAATGTCTTGGTTTTTCAGATACTTTTGAAAAGCCTAACAACTTTGGAATCCAGGAAATAAATTTAATTTTCAAAGCTTTATTCCAAAGCCAGCTGCTATACTGCTCAGTTTTAATTAAATAGTTATCCCACCATAAAAATGGCTTCTGTTCACTTGGACTACTTTATTTAAAGTTGGTTTCACAGATTATATTTTGCCATCATTTATTTAATTTTGGATGGTTTGAAAAACTACAATGGCTGGGTTTACACAACATGGGAAGTCAAAATGAGACAAATCACCTCTAAGCTTTTAAAAAATGTGTGAACACACCCTAGGAGCTTATAAGGCAATATCAGGGCCAAAGGTTCCAAGTAACAAACTATTATTTAATCTTTCAAAAATCTATTTTTGATGATACAGATATAAAATAGGTAGTACCTAACTCAGGGGTCTTCAAACTTGGCCCTTTTATGACTTTCTGGCTGAGGAAGACCCCTGACCTAACTAAACAGTAACAATTATGAAAGGGATCTTTTAAATATGAGCCAGCAGTGTGCTGCAATTGCCCCAAAAGCTAATGCAGCCCTAGGTTGCATCAACAGAGGGATAGTATCAAGATCTCATGAAGTGATAATGCTGCTTTATACAGCATTGGTGAAACCACACTTGGAATATTAACCCAGTTCTGGTCACCATGATACAAAAAAGATGTTGAGACTCCAGAAAGAGTGCAGAGAAGAGCAACAAAGATGATAAGGGGTCTGGAGGCTAAACCTTATGATGAGTGATAGAAGGGTACTACGTACTGTATGTCTAGTCTAATGAAGAGAAGAACTAGGGGTGACACAGTAGTAGTCTTCCAGTACTTTAGGGGCTGTCACAAAGAAGAAGGGGTCAATCTATTCTCCAAAGCACCTGAGGGCAGGACAAGAAACAACAGATGGAAACTTATCAAAGAGAACGAAGGAGAAATTTCCTGACAGTGAGAACAATTAATCAGGTGGAATGGTTTACCTCCAGAAGTTATGGGAGCTTGGTTGCAGCCATTTGTCCAGAAGGTTTTGCTTGAGTGGGGTGTGTGCGTGTGTGTGTGTGTGTGTGTGTGTTATATCAGAAGACCTCCAAGGTCCCTTTCTAGAGGGCACAGCTTCATTTGGAGGGGGGAATATAAAGATGGGCTGAGGGGGACAGCATCCTAGAGCAGAGGTCCCCAACCTTTTGGGCACCAGGGACCAGTTCCGTGGATAGAGGTTTTTCTGCGGACTGGAGGGGGCATGGTTTAATGTGCTGCCTGCATCCTGTGGATGGGGCTTTCCTTGTTTGTGCGGACCGGTTGCTAGCATGCTGCGGCCCGGTACTGGTCCACGGCCTCCATTCCCATCCTGATTTAAAGAGAAAAAGTGAAATAGCCCACACTCAACATTTTGGCTATTTTGCTGCTTCGTTTGATATAATTTATCACATAGTATCTTGTTTATAGACACTCCACATTTTTTATGTAAAGTTGTATACAGTCGGTTCTTGTCTTATGGCTGTTTAGCAACTCTTAGTTACAAAAAGCACTGGAAAAAAACTGCTGATTCTCACGTTTATGATCATTGCAGCATCCCCATTGTTCATGTGATGAAAATGTTGGCACTTGGCAACCGGGATGTGTTTACGATAGTTGCAGAGTCCCAGCGTCACGCAACTTTCCAAGCTGGCTTCCAACAAGCAAAGTCAACGGGGGAATCCAGATTTGCTAACGACTGCATTATTCACTTAGCAACTGCAGCGATTTGCTTAACATCCATGGCAAAAAGGTTGTAAAATTGGGCATGGCTCATTTACTGACTGCTTTACTTAGCAACAGAAATTCTGGACCCAATTGTATTTGCCAGTCCTAATATTTTCCAGTAATAATTATCTGAGAAGATAACAATTGTGCAATGATCCATTTGTTTGCTTTATTAGCTATGCATGTTATTCTCAGGAGTCTTCGCCGGCACCAAAGTTCAAAAGCATTGATCTTCACCCAATCTTGATTCTTCAAAGCCTAACTTAATTGCCTTTTGGAAAAGCACCTTTGGGACAACCATGATCTAGATCAGTGATGGCGAACCTTTTAGAGACCGAGTGCCCAAACTGCAACCCAAAACACACTTATATATTGTTGGGTGCCGGGTGGGCGTGGCCCATTGGGTGGGCGTAGCTGCAGTGGTAACGGCAGACTGTGTGGGACTAAAAAGTTCAGTCAATTCCAACTTTGCAGGATTCTTTTTTTCCCACGAGAAGTTGAAATTCATTGATTGAACCTTTTTTTTTGCACACGGCAGCAGAGGCCAAAAATGAAAAGGTTTTATAAAACTGAGCTGAAGACCTAGGACTGGGGTGATGGCACGCATGCCCACAGAGAGGGCTCTGCATGCCACCTGTGGCACATGTGCCATAGGTTTGCCACCACAGATCTAGATCATTGAGACTTTCCATAGACATTATGCAAAAATCTATTTCTTTGAGTAGAGTTTAATCCTGGGAAAAGTGGGAGGAAGGAGAGGAGGATGACCAGCAGCAAGGTGGATAATTATGGTGGCAATGGGTGCACTGTTGGAAGATATGAAAGCCCACCTTAGGAACACACCTTTGTGGAAAATATCTGTTTATGTGGTCACTAGGAGTTGACACTGACTTGATGGTACATAATCAGTCCAATTTCTCTGACACATGTTTTGTATTCCTCAACCAGAGGAGCAAGAAGCACTTTCAAAACAGATAGTACTTTTCAGATGGCCTGGTGCACACATAAAAATGGCCAAGCCACTGGTGTTGTCAACTCTGCAATGAACCTGGCTGAAGCCATCTTACTCATTTTTGGTTGCCACAAGAATGGGGGGGGAGGAATGGGGAGTTTTATGCTAATCTAAACAATTCTCTGTACCATGGGAACCAAGGTCATTTCTGTTCGTTAGACTGGGGGTTGAACCTAATGTTAGAAAGCCCACCAAACTATTCTATTGGGAAACATAGTTGATTGTATAGTTTCTGGGTGGGAAGTTTAATGTCATCTTTGAAAATGAGCATAGCTGTGGCCATTTTCCGTATTCATTTTCAGTTGACACATAGAAAGGGGAAAGGGGGGATTGCGAGGTGCTTCGCTAGTCAAAATAATCTTTGTCCCATGGGAATCAAGGTCATCAGCTGCTCCCAAGACTGCTGGCTGGGCATTTCATGAAAAGCCCACCAAGAGGATGTAGTGGAGAACATAATTGCTTGCATAGCTTTAGAGGTGGGGTTTCTTAACTTTGTATTGGGAATTGTTACGTGTGTCTTCAGACTTGGGTTCACTTTTGATGTGCCAATACTTTGTAACTAATAAACATGTTCTTTGAGGAATTTCCAAGCCTCAGAGTTCTGCTTTATTTTTCTCTGTCAGTCGGAACCATGACATTTAACTTCGTAATACTATAACTTTTTGGAGGGAATTGTAGTCTTGGTTTCACTTTTGATTGCACCAATACTTTGTAGCCAATGAACATGTTCTTAGAGGAAAACTCAAGCCTCAGAGTTCTGCTTTAATTGGTCTCATCTATCAGAATCATGACAGGTGTTTCTTAACCTAAATACCTAAAAAAAGTCCTGCTAGGATGTCCTAGATCATGGCGAACCTTTTAGAGACTGAGTGCCCAAACTGCAACCCAAAACCCACTTATGTATCATTGGTGCTGGGTGGGCATGGTCCATTGCGTGGGTGTGGCTGCAGTGGTAATAGCAGATAGGGTGGGACTAAAAAGTTCAATCAATCAATTCCAACTTTGTGAGATTTTTTTTCCCCGTGTGAAGTTGAAATTGATTGATTGATTGAACCTTTTTTTTTTTTTGCACATGGCGACGGAGGCCTAAAGCGAAAAGGTGTTATAAAACCCAGCTAAAGGCCTAGGACTGGAGCGATGGCGCACGTGCCCACAGAGAGGGCTCTGCGTGCCACCTGTGGCATCCATGCCATAGGTTCACCACCACGGTCCTAGATGGAGAATAACCCAATTAACCCAATGATTGGCAACTTATCCTCTCTACCTTTGTTTAATATTTTTCAGCTCATATACTTACAATATCTTTTTTTCTGAACATGTATCATTCTCAGCTATTGACTGAAATGCCCTTTCATTTTCACATTGTTATTTCTTTACATCTAGCTTGGGATGAAAATCACAGCAATGTTGCTTATGACAAACATTTTGCATACGTCTGAAGACTGTAGTATGACTGGCTTTGAAAAAAGAAGAGAAAATATATTTTATCCCCAGAATATTAACTGAAAATAAAATCAATTCATATAAATACGTTTTGGAATCCTATTTATCTATATTACGGTTCTATCCAACTTTAATTAGTGAAAGTACTGCAGAAAGGGCTGACTACATTAATCAGCTATTTGGTGTGTATCAATGAGTAATCAAAGACTTTAGACTTTATATTTGTCTATAATTAGAAATAACCCCCACAGAAATGATGAAGCAGTATATTTTAAATAATCTTCACACAGCTTTTGATTCAAGCTATATATTAGGATCAGTTTGAGGTCTATAAAATAATTTCTATTCATTCTAATCTAACATCATAGACCAAGGATAATTATAAATGTCCAATGTAGGGAAATGTTGATCATTCATCCAACAGGTGAAAAGTTTATTGAGCTGACCTTCTTTAGAAGGGTCCTTCTTTCAAATGAATATGTTTGCTGATGTTTCAGTTCATATTCAGCTTATGATCTAAGATATATTTATTCATGTAGGAAGTTTTGTTTGCACATTTGCACTGTTCTTATTCACACTGGTGAATAAGGAAAGAGTGATTTTTGAAAGAAAAGTTTGCTTTGTTTAGCCATGCCAATCCCAGTGCCAAAAAATTCCAGAAACCTGTGATGGTAGGTATGGATTTTATTGTGCTCAAATCTATTTTATTTATTTATTTATTTTATTAAACTTATATAACCGCCCTTTTCCCGTAGGACTCAGGGCGGTTCACAAGGTTTTTTTAAAAAACAATGCAACAAATTACAAAAATTAAAAACAATTAAAATGATTACACTAACCTTGAAATAAAAACCCAATTACAATTAAAAATACAATTAAAACCCCAGTTAATACTCTCAGTCTAGGCCAGAAAGCTCGAAGAGCCAGGTCTTCAGGTCCCGGCGGAATGAGCGAAGGTCAGGGGCAGTCCTAAGCTCTACAGGCAGCTGGTTCCAAAGGGCTGGTGCACCCACAGAGAAGGCCCTCCCCCTGGGTATTGTCTGCCGGCAATCTCTTACTGGTGGTACCCTGAGGAGACCCTCCCTGTGGGAGCGCACAGGACGAAGGGAGCTTGATGCCGGCAGCAGGTGTTCCCTCAAATATTTATTTATTTATTTATTTATTTATTTATTTATTTTAATTCCATTTATATCCCGCCCTTCTCCGAAGACTCAGGGCGGCTTACAAGCTTAGCAGTAGCCTTCATTCTATGTATATGCCTGCTTATTAGGGCTTTCATACACCCCCCAAGCGGCATTATTACAAAGTCAGCTTAATTGCCCCCATTTAGGGCTTTATAGGTCATCACCAGCACCTTGAATCTCACCCGGAGGGCAACCGGAAGCCAATGCAGCTCGCGGAGTAGAGGTGTTACATGGGAGTATTGGGAAACCCCCATCACAACCCGTGCGGCTGCATTCTATACCTTTCTTAGATTCTTCATAATTTCTTATAAAGGAATATTCAAAATGTTTTTCTGACTCCCTTTTTTCCTTTGTTCTGCTTTGAAGCATAGAGTCCCAAAGCCCTGAAATACTTAGACTTTCTTTCATATATCTAAGGAAACCAGGGGACCATCTCACTCCATTCAAAAAGGAGTAAAAATGGAAAGACCAGGCATAAAATTATTCATTAGCGTAATACTTTATCTGCGTCAAATACCCTGGTAGAGTCATATAGCTTAGAAGAGTATCACAGAACAGACAATTATTCCAAAGCTGATAAGAGCTGAAATAATAATAATAATAATAAAATGCCAGTAGACTACGTTTTGTTGGGAAAGATACACTGGCCTCATTTTGATGTCATATTAAGTTGTTTCTTGCTGTTACAGGCACAAATCCTCAGGCTCGTGTTCTTTTCCTCCCTTTTCCAGAGCTGCTGGAACAAATATTTTGAGTTTTCATTTATATTTTTAATAAACCAGTTCATTTTGGGGTTTAACTTTCTATTACCTTTTTTCTTTAAGAAGCAATAGGACTGTAAACACTATTCGATAAAGTATGGATTTCCCCCCCAAAAAAATATTTTGTGGGACCGTATTGACTGTGCAAAGTTAGTTGTGAGCACAGCCAAATTCCTACTATAATAGCAGAAGGCTATAGTGGTTGATATATATTTCAGCAATAATGATTACCATCTTGTTCATGCCATGTTAGCTATAACAAATCCACAAAATGTCATGAATAGCTCAAGGCTTAGTGACATAAATTAAAGTTACTTGTTGTGCGGTTTGAAGCACACATGGATTACTATCACAGATAGAAATATTTCTATCCACACAGTATTATGACCTGGTTCAGATCTCTGTGTTGAATATCATAACTTCCAAGCAGTCAATGGAGGCACAGTAAAGAACTCCCATCTGAATTGAAGATATGCAAAGGGAATTCAAAAGACTTCTGGAATGTCAAATGATCTATTTTTATCCTCCTTTCATGTCTTTAGTGGTATACTAATATTTTGTTTTTTATACATACTATTTACTGCTGGCTATTTGTCATAACAATACTAAATCATTTCTGCTCCCCCATGTAACAACCACCATCAACATACCTCCAGCATTCTGCATGCTTATGGGTGAAGACCAAAAAAAGTGAAAGACCAGCCTACTGTTAATGATGTCTGTATCAGGACTACTATATTTATTTTCTGTTTTCCTCCTTCATTCCTCTTCGCAGTATTTTGAAGTTAGAATATTACATTCCAAAGGTCAAGCAGTGCTTAAAAAACAAAGTCCCACGATGCCAAATAATTGTAGCTTAAAGGTGGGGGAATGGGAAGGGAAGACCTGCAAGTTGATGAAAACACATTCAGGGAATGTTGTGCATGTTGACAAATTGAAGTATATTGTTTGCACGTGTTTACATGGAAGTCATGTTTGTTCGTAGGTGCCAACCAATGTATAGCACAGTGATGGCAAACCTTTTAGAGACTGAGTGCCCAAACTGCAATCCAAAACCTGCTTATTTATCACCAAGTGCCAACATGGCAACTCATACATTAACATCTTTTGTCTTAAAAGAAAAATACAATAACAAAGGTTTCAATGATACAAACAACTTTTTACTGAAAGGTTAAAGTTTCCCTTTGGCATACTTTTGAACAATTAATGTGATTTTTGCTGTTGTATGCATGCTGATAATTTGTCTAACCTTGGCTTATACTTTGTAAGTTTGAGAGCAACACATGGAGCACTCAGGTCATCTGTTAGTCTGTTTCTGGTGTCAGATTTGATATAAGTCAAAGCTGAAAACAGCACACTTTTTCCTGCAAAAACCTAGCCAAAGAACAAGGCACATGTGCCCACAGAGAGGGCTCCAAGTGCCCCCTCTGGCATGCGTGCCATAGGTTCGCCATCACTGGTTTTGCATACTGATTGTATTCTCTTCTTTGCAAGAGAATATTTACAGCTCAGGATTGAGCTATCTATCTGCCTAGTCCCTGGTGTTCTCTGAACCTGGTTATTTTCTTATAGGTGTCTCATTATCCAACTAGATAACATCATCTCTTCCCTAGTTGGGCAATGAAATGTCTATAAGAAAACAACCAAGCTCAGACAACAGAAAGAACCCCACACAATTTTCTTTCTTGTTTGTTTGCACTCTCATACCAGATAACTATGGATGTTAATTTGTCTTGCCCATATACAGAGATGTAAATATCAGTATGGAAATATCTAACATATGGAGGCAACTTACTCATGACAAGTTCCAGCAAGAAAAAAAATCAGTCATATAGTGTCTTCTAGTGGCCGGTAGCCGATACCGTATAATCATTGTACAGCATGTTGTATGAACCCAATTTATTGAATGGCTTAGTATGTTTTAGTAAGCCAAGTATGTCCTACTCCATAAACCATAAAATATAGGTTCTTACGATGTATGAACCCAGCAGTAATCTTTGATTTTATTCCAAGTGAAGCTCCATGCATATTCAATACATTACATTCCCTTTGTAATTCAATAGTCTCTGCAAACATTCTTAGATTGGCCTCATTGATTCAAATAATATGTTTGTTGATCAAAATGAAATTTAATTTTGCTGCATAATACATGTTTCTTGTGCAACTGAAATTAATTTCACTGCAGTTATTTGTCGATCAATTGTCTGTTTTTCTATTTCCTCTCAGTGCAACTTAAAAGAAGAGATTTTTTTCAAGAAAGCAGTGGAGAGGAAAGGATTAAATTTGCCCTTCCTGCTGGCTGTGATCCTATTTATTTTCAGCCTTTTCCCTCGAGCGCCTATAACTTGCATGATATCAATACCCCATTCCTGCATCTTAAATGCAGAGATGCATGTAAAATGACATTTAGCTTGGTCTGTATTTCACTCCGTTTGTCTGTCTGAGAAAAATAGGATAGGCAGCTCTTCTCTTAATGATTGCACAACTATTCTAAATTTAAGACACTGCAAACGGACACTTAAGGTACACAATCAACATTAGTCCATATCTTAGCTACCCCTCTCTGCCTGAAATCACACAGTTTACTTTTAAAAGCTCTATTATTTCTTAAGGTTGCAGAGAAATTCATTTTGCTAAGCTAAGCCTTCTGTTTTCTTCATTTCAGTTGTTCCTTTCTTGCTGGCGTGTCAGTTTGTATAAGGCTGCCTTGGAGAAGCTGATCCAGCCAAGCAAACAACTGTTTTTTGCTTCACTGCATTTCTGCAGCCATCAAGGAAAAATATATGCCAGATCTAAGAGAAGGATCCAGATAACAGGAAAGCCACCCTGCTTCTTAGGACCTCATCCGTTAAATTAGTACTCTGGGTTTAATTTGCAACTTAGAAGTTACTTCAAATGGTGTGCTAAATTAGAGGGGAAATATTTTAAATGAAGAGGGTTGAGATGTCATTTGGTTTGGGCACTATGGGCCAGGTAAGATATTTTCAAAGCATTTCAGGGAATCAGTTCTCATGGAGATGAATGCTTCTGTCTGAGAAGAAGCCTCTTAGAACTCATCACTGCAAGAGAGTGGTTTGGAAATGATGAATGGAATGGAATGGAATGGAATAGAATAGAATAGAATAGAATAGAATAGAATAGAATAGAATAGAATAGAATAGAATAGAATAGAATAGAATAGAATAGAATAGAATAGAATAGAATAGAATAGAATAGAATAGAATAGAATAGAAATCTTTATTGGCCAAGTGTGGTTGGACACACAAGGAATTTGTGTCTGGTGCATAAGCTCTCAGTGTACATACAAGTAATAGTGATAATCATGATCATAAACAACATGAAATACATGCATCTAAATTGTAAAATACAACACTTCATCATCAATCGTAAGATGCACTATTTAGTGATAGTCATAGAATACAGGGACGCGGTGGCTCAGTGGATTAGGATGCTGAGCTTGTTGATCAGAAGGTCGGCAGTTTGGCGGGGCGAATCCGTAGTGCCACTTAACAGATTGAGCGCCTGTTCCTCGTCCCAGCTTCTGCCAACCTAGCAGTTCGAAAGCACGTAAAAACGCAAGTAGAAAAATAGGGACCACTACGGTGGGAAGGTAACAGCGTTCCATGCGCCTTTGGCATCTAGTCATGCCGGCCACATGACCACGGAGACGTCCTCGGACAAGCGCTGGCTCTTCAGCTTTGAAATGGAGATGAGCACTGGCCCCTAGAGTCGGAAATGACTAGCACGCATGTGCGGGGGAACCTTTACCTTTACCTTTTTATAGAATACTAGCTAAGCAAACAACATAAATCATACTAGGATACTAAAAACAATATAAATTGTAGGATACAAGCAACAAAGTTATAATCATAAGCAGATGATAGGTAAGAAAGATGAGTATCATAGTAATACAGCTTTACTAAGTAGTTTGACAGTGTTGTAGGAATTAGTTGTTAAGCAGAGTGACGTCATGGGGGGAAAAAACCCCTGTCCTTGTGTCTAGTTTTTGGTTTGCAATGCCCTACATCATCGTCTTGAGGGAAGAAGTTGAAATAGTTTATGTCCAGGGTGTGAGGGGTCTGTTGAGAAATCAAAAGTTTGACATAAGAAGTGTGCACTTTTATTTATCATATTTAATGTATGATGAGAAACTTGACAAGGAGAAGTAAACATGTGACTATATAGACAACTTCTACAGGAGTATAGCAGTGGCCTCATAACTGGATGTCCAATTCAGCTTTCCAGGCAATCATCTCTGGCATTGCTTCAAGTAGATCTTGCACAATATGTTTAATGGTTTGCATATCAGCAAACCATTAACAAGGTTAATGGTAACAAGGAGAATGTTTTTACCTTCCTCTCTAGATATAGGGCAGAGGCATTTTTCCCCCTGCCATGTCTAATTCTCATTCCCCCTGCCATGTCTAATTCTCATTTCCTCCAGACAGAGCGAGGGAGATTAAAACCACATAGTTTGGTAGAGGGATCACTAATGGCCAAGCATGCATTTTAAAAGAATGTGAAAGTCTGAAAATATTAAACCAACTCTCACAATCAAATTAATGTATATTTGATTTTCTCATCCAGAAAATATTATCTTAAATGTTATTTCCACTGTATCTCCACAGTACAATGATTCACTCATTATTTTTTCTTTTACTCGTTACTTTTTTAAATAAATAAATAAGGTCCAATAATTTTGAATGTTTTGTTATTGTTGAATAATCCACATATTATGGATATAGACTTTAAAATAGTTTTCCTATGTTTAGACAAAATGGGGGTCTCCAGTTCTTTCTTATATTCGTTTTCTAAAATTGGCATGTGGTGAATTTATTCTGTGCCTAATTCCATGGAGTGCACCAGCTGCACCCATTCCTAGATTAGAAGACCCTCTAGTTGTCACTCATACTCTAGTCAGCTCAGACTATTGCAATACCCTCTATAGAAACTGCCCTTGGATCTCGCAGAAGCATCCCGTGGTCCAGGATGAATGCAATAGTATGGGACGTATTGGGACTGCCCAGTATGCTTATATAACACCACAGTTTCATGAGCTACAATGGTTGGCAGTTTGATTCCTTGGGATTCAAGGTGTTGGTTGTCATCTTTAAAGCACTGCATAACATAGGATCTGGCTAGTTGAAGGACTGCCTGTGGTATCTCCCTGGCTGGCTCATACAGATAGGGCAGGTGTGCTTTAATTGTTCCCATTAAACAGTGCATCTTTTGGAACCCAGGAAGCATCCTTCTGTGTGGTGGTTCCTGCCCTCTGGCTTTAGGTCCTCCTCAGAGACCAGTGTTGCTCCCATCTTGAGGATGTTCAAGAAGGTCTTAAAAACCTGGCTGTTCTCTCAGGCCTTGGATGAGGTCTTTGAGGAGTCTTGTAGATTTTGGCTAGAGAGATTGAGTTTGCTCAGTTGCATAGGATGTATAAGTAGTTCTTGACTTACAACCATTTGTCTAGTGACTGTTTATAGTTACAACAGCACTGAAAAAAGAGCCTTATGACCATTTTTCATACTTATGACCATTGCAGCATCCCCATGGTCATGTGATCAAAATTCAGATGCTCAGCAACAGTTGCAGTGTCCTGGGGTCATGTCACCACCTTTTGCCACCTTCTGACAAGCAGAGTCAATGGGGAAGCCAGATTCACTTGACAACTGCGGCAAGAAAGATCTCGAAATGAGGCAAAACTCACTCAACAATTGTCTTGCTAAGCAATGGAAACTTTGGGCTCAGTTGCGGTTGTAAATTGAGGATTACCTATACTTGCTCTTTTGTGTTGTTTTCTTGATTGTATTTATTTGATGTAAGCTTTCCAGATTCATTTTAGTGTGGGCAGCTTCTAAATCTCATAAATTAACAAATAATGGGTGGGGTGGGATGGGGTGTTGTTTTGATAGGCTCGTTATTAATGGGCTAGTAGTACAAATGTAGCTGATTTGGCTGCCTGGATACTCAGCTGCTGGATACTCGTTCCTGTCAGTCATTCTGAGCCCCAGTTCACACATTATTCTTGATTAACATGATATGTGAACCTGCTCTAATGGCTTAATATAGGGCAGTCATTTGGCTGAGAACACAGTGCTTGGGACAGTGGTGCAGAGAGGATGGATGGCATTAGGTATATGGGTGGATGGAGTTAGTTGGTCTCTACCATTTTCACTCCTCAGTCAGTCTAAAGGAGTTTGAAACACACACACTATTGTCTTCATTGTTTCAGGCTGGAAATATATATTTTAAAAAATGCTGTGATTTCCCTGAACCAATCAATCAACCAATTTATTCATTGATTGATTCCTATGCCATTAAATCGGCATCAACTCTTAACCAATAGGAAAGCAAAAGATAATCTGTTCCCCACTTCTGAGGCCCTGGGCAAACACAGATCCTCTGAATGTAAAAAAAGGAAGTAAATTGCTACCCTTATTCTGTTCCGTTTCTTCCCAAACACCCATGTTGCTATGATGAGAAGCTACTTGAGACATGGAGGTTACAGACAAGGAATAAATTTGCCATAAGCATTGTGCTGAAGATAAAAGTATAGGAAGACACATGATATCTTACTGCCAGTTTTGCAAACCAGTTGCTTTTTTTCCAGATAAATTGATTGCAAGGGCAGCTGGCTATAAGGGAAATAAGCAGAAGCTTATTGGATCCGATGCTTGGATGAAAATGACAAAAGCACCATTGCCTTGTCACAATACACACTCCTCCCCTTTCTACTGGTGACATCATTACATGTAAATGAAAGGGGTGGAGCTTGCATCTCTATGCAAGGCTGCTTTCATAATTTCATTCCCTTGAATGATATTTCTGGAGATGTCCTTAAACAATTCAGACAAGCTTCAAAAATTCCACTAGAAAAGACCTCCAGGTTTGACCTAGTTTACTTTGATCTCTGCTTTCTTGTACAATTACCCAAGGAAAGTGAATGGAAGTGAAACTGGCAAAAAATTTTCTTCTCTTTGGCAGGGAAAGAATGTAAAGTGTTACGTTGTGTAAGTATGGTTGGGAGTGGAGAGTGCTTGCCTTCCCAGAAATAGGGAGAGGGAATCTTTTGATCAAGAGCATCCTGTCATACAGCATCACAGTCTGGTTTGGAAGCATCACTGCTTCAGACAGGAAGGCGATGCAGAGAGTGGTGAGGATGGCCGAAAAGATCATTGGCAGTTCTGTCCCCTCCATCCAGGACATAGCACAGAAGCGTTGCTTGAACAGGGTCCGTAAGATTATCTGGTCGTAAACATCCTCTTTACGACCTGTTTTCCTTGTTACCTTTGTGGTATCCCTAGCAGAACATCCAGATTTAGCCATAGTTTCATTCCATACACCATGAACCTTGTGAACTCTCAAGCTTCCTCCTTCCGTTATATATTTAAGATGGACAGTATTTAATATTTAATATTTTATTGTTATGTATATGTAGGGGTTTGGGTCTATACAGATGTTGTATATAGTGTGTTTTAGGTGTGTGTCATGTATGTGTTTCACTTTGAGAACGGGCAACTAAATTTCATTTTTGATGTGTGCCGTTGTGCCCACAGTAAAAAAAAAGACTTATCTTATCTTATCTTATCTTATCTTATCTTATCTTATCTTATCTTATCTTATCTTATCTTATCTTATCTTATCTTACCTTACCTTACCTTACCTTACCTTACCTTACCTTACCTTACCTAAAAGGGATCGGATCTGTTATACTTTCACTTCCTGATTCAGATCCTCATACAACATGGGGTCCCATACTCTTGTCCCTGACCTCTTCTCCTCATCCTCTCGAACAGAGAAGAAATAAAATTGCAGAAACTAATTTGGGAATTTCTTGAACTCTTTAACCGTGCTTGATTGTTAAAGCAGATTTGCCAGCTTCTCACAGCTTGGAAGTTGGAAGAAGGGTTAAATATGTTCTAGGGTCCATTCTGGTCTTAAACAGAGGAAGAGAGAGTTTCAACAATCTGTTTGAATGTCAGTGGAGATTCTCAATCATTAAGGTCATGTTTGGTCTTGGACAACCAAGAAAGTCCAGTTGCCTTTTGAAAAAGCACTTTTGGAACAATCTGCTGGAACCGAGAATTTGCCACTGAACATTTCAGGAATTCTGTGTAAAAAGCAAAGAGCCTCCTATTAAAAGAGTTTCTTTAGAGCTGAACCAGCATCCTTTTAGAGAAGTTCCATGAAAATAAACCTTTGAATGTGTATTACAACTTTATTCCCATCATACATTTAAAATATTCCTATAGTCTCAATTTTATTTTAGCAAAATAGCAGGATATTCTATTAACTGGTCCAGAATTGATGCCAATAGTGAAAATTAGGTTTCTGACCCATTTATGGAATATTAACTCTGTATTTGTATTGAATCCATTAAATATTTAGGAACATGTATACCAAAGGATATAACTCAGTAACACATAATATAAACAACATATAAAACAATCCTAAGGTAATTTTGTGGGCATTTTTATTGGTAAAATTAATCTCTTTACCATTTTCATTCTTCTTTCAGCATTTCTAAAAATCATACTTGAAAGGAAAATAACTCTGAATGGAAGCCAATCATCCTAAAAAAGGAATAGATGGAAAAATGAAAAATTGTCAACTTCAGGAAAAGCCAGTACCAGACTTTCTTCCTCCCCAATCAATATGTGCATGTGACAAAATTGTTTATGCGTGTGGTTTTAAAATTGGAGGAAGAAACATTAATAACTTGCACTATGCTGATGACACTTCTCTGATAGTGACAGTGGAAAGAATCTGCAATCTCTAGTAATGAAAGGTGAGCACAGTGAAAAAATAAACTTAAGATTAAATATAAAGAAAACTAAAGTGATAACTAGAGACACAGCAACCAGTCTTAGAGCTGACAATGAAGATATAAGGTAGTGGACAGTTTCTGTCTTTTGGGATTGACTATCAACCACAAAAGAACCAGCAGTCAAGGGACATCAGTTTGGTAATTTGAAGATGGCTCTGTTAAAAATAGTGCTGATGGCCATGGCAGAATGAAATGCTGGAAAGTAAACTGGCTCTTTGTAACTCCTCTCTGGACAAGAAGAGGACTTGGGATTGCCCACAAATGCAATCTGTTTTAATCACTTTGGGAAATAGTTGTTAACTCCTTTTCAGCCACTAAGACCTTCAGATTGACAAGTGAATTACCTTCAATCCTTAACTAGAGAAGGATTAAATACAAGTTTTAAAACTTTTTCATTTAAAAATGACAGCCTAGAACAGGGGTCTGCAACCCGCGGCTCCGGAGCCGCATGCGGCTCTTTCAGCCGTCTCCTGCGGCTCCTGGTCCTCTGCCATGTGCAGTCCAAAAAAAAAAGTGGGACTAAAAAAGTTCAACCAATCAATTCAAATATGCAGGGTAGTTGCATATCTCGCCTTGGCTCTACTCTTCAGTCAAACCCTGTTCTGTGCATGTGCGCATGTACGTGCATGCGCACATATTTTTTGCGGCTCCCAGTTTTTCCTTTTGTGAGGGAACCAGTTCCGAGTGGCTCTTTCACTGTTTGAGGTTGCTGACCCCTGGCCTAGAAGAATGGTATGGGAAAAACATGCTACTCTGCATATTCAAATCAAAGCAACTGACATAAGGAATATGAAAATAGGAAACCAAAAGAATGATCTGGATAACTGTCCAACACTGGATTTACAAGAAAGATTTGTTAAAGCTTTGAAGAATTTAGTGCAAAGAACAAATAAAAAATGAAAAGAAATCAAGTTCTAAAACATTATTTGAAGGGATTAAAGATCAGCCTGACTGCTGTTTAGAAGGCCAGATCCTGAAGTTGAAACTCAAATACTTTGGCCACCTAATGAGAAGGAAGGACTCACTGGAGAAGAGCCTAATGCTGGGAAAGATCGAGGGCAAGAGAAGAAGGGGACGACAGAGAATGAGGTGGCTGGATGGAGTCACTGAAGCAGTAGGCGTGAGCTTAAATGGACTCCAGAAGATGGTAGAGCACAGGAAGGCCTGGAGGAACGTTGTCCATGGCGTCGCGATGGGTCGGACATGATTTTGCAGCTAACAACAACAATAACAAAGATCAAGTCTATTCAAAGTAAAAGAAAGGAATATAAAGGCAGTTTATTTGATCGAGTGTAAAATAAATAAGTTACTATCTCTGATAACATAATGGGAGTTTTGCTGATCAAGACTGAAGGATGAGGCTTTAAGGATTTGTTTACAAGTAAGAGATGAAACATGGGAAGAAGAGATCATTTGTTGTATTTTAAGAGAAAGTGATTAGTTACCAAAATTGTTTATATTTGTGATGAAGGGGGAAGCTATTTATTTACATATTTATTTTTCTCTTTTTTATTATATTTGTCAAGTTTCCGACGTATGGGCTTTTCAAGTGACTCTGAGGCATTGTTTACCTTAAAAGTCCTTTATTAGCCTAATACACCGGCAAATGCTTGCTCGAAGGGAGCTGGAATCTGAAATCTCCGTCCCCTTGCACAATATATTAAAACACAATTCTCCACCTTTCTAATTTTGTCATTAATCATATTCTCCAATTAATTTAAAGAATCAGTTTCCCTTCTGTTAGAAAACCCGGCCAAGCTCTTATCTTCTTTAATTTCAGATGGCCTTGAGGAACAATCCTCCTCTTCCCCCCTCCCAAACTTAATCCAATCTCTTAAAGCAATACACAAGTTTAACATATGAAATGGCTACTTCTTCATCTCTTGTCAAGCAATAACATTTGATGTTAACAGCATTGACAATATAATTATTTTTTCTTTTTTTCTTCCTTTCTGCACTTTGTTTTTTCTTTTTATTCCTTTCTCTCCCTTTTTAGTTTGTATAAGCTTTTATTCTTTGAAAAGTAATGTTTAATAAAATTATTATAAAGATGATGGCAAAAAAGAAGAAACAGTGAAGAATTTACACTGTAGACTAGCACTTGGTAAGGTAGCAACAAAGATCTTGGTAAAGATGCTCAGATGCCTTGAGATTTCTATACTCGGAGACTTGGTATAGTTTTCCTTCTGTGAAAGCAAAAGTTGAACTCTGAAGAAACAAGATAGAAAGGCTACCAATATTTTTGAACCTTGGCATTGGAGAAGAATCTTACAAATGTAATGGACAGCGAAGTATACAACCAAAGACATCATAGAACAAATCAGTCAGAGTTCTTACTCAAAGCACAAATGACCAGGCTCAAATTAACATATGTCCTGTAAGTGACCCACATTTTTCAATTAACACCTTGCTTAGACAAGCTAGCTCTTCTATGCACTTTCACAAGTTTATTTATTAATTCTGCCTTTATTACTTTCATAACAAACTTTTTGCTCTAACCATAATCAGATAATTACTTTCCCCCTTTTGTAGTAGCAGGTGCCCAATGCCTGCTAGACACTTAATCCTCATTAATTTGTAACCTTGCTTTGTAATACCAAGCAACTCTTGGGGTGAAGAAGGAAAGATGTTTACAGGGCAATAAAACCTCCCCCCCAAAAACAAACCCTTTGTGAATTGAATTTTGGAGACTGGGCTTACTCTGGCAATTAGAAAGGGACCCCAGTGCTGTAATTAGTGGAGACTACTTAAGTAAACATGAAGCCATTTGTTTGAGTCCTGGAATCTCTTTTAATATCCTCTTGCTTCAGTATCTGTCCTGCAAATTCCATATTAGCTGGGGGATCAGAATGATCAGATTGGTGACTGATCACCCTGGAGAGCTATCTGTGTGGAAGTTGAAAGTCAGCATCAACTGAATTGGACTTATTTGATCAATGAACCCATAAATGTATAAGAAGCCACATTCCAAAAGAGGACAAGGCAAGAACACAAATTAATTCACCATATTAATTAAAATTGCCTGTACAGTAAGGTGTATCTTCATAAAACTAATGGATCTTCCATCTTCATATACAAACTATTCTATAAGTAGTGTGAGGACTGTAACAACCACTATGTAGGACAAACAGGAAGACTAGCAGAACACATCCGTGAGCACTAACCAGCAGTAGCAAGGCATAATGAAAATTCCTTAATTGCACAACACATGGGCAGGCTTTACCATAGTTTCAGTTGGGAACCTGTGAGCATCCTAGAGCAAGCTAAATCCCCAAAATGCCAGAGATTTCCTGGAAGTCTGGCACACAGACAAATCAACCATTCACAGGTACATAAAGTTAAACAACTTCTACATACCCTCCAAAAGAGACAATAAGCCAAAAAGGAAACAAAAAGAACAAAATGCCTCCTCACCAGCAGTCAACACCCAGATAACCAGAGCTGAAAACCAAGATTAATATTAGAGCAACAGCCAAACTGTAAACAACACCCCAGTCAAGGAAGTACCAACTCAGACAATCAAACAGTGAACAATAACTTAACTGAGGAACCACCGAGAACTTTTCCAGCAACACCAACAGGGCAATAAAGAAGAGCAAACCCCAGGCTCTTGTAGCACTCATGATATTACCTAGTTGGGTAATGAGACATCACCAAGAAAACAACCAAGTTCAGAGAGCACCAAAGACCCCACAAATTATCCAATCTCTCAGACAAATCACTCGCTAACACAGAGAAACTCTTTCACAAGAACATATTCTTCTCTATCCTTTCAGCAGAAATATGCAGGAAGAAAAAATCAAAAAACCAGATGGGGCACATAAAGTGTGAGTTAAGCTAGATAAAACAGAGAAAGAGGTAAAGTAGGTGGAAATAAACAGAGGGGGGAAGAAAGTTGAACCAAGAAAGAAAAAAGAGAAAAAAGTTCTATTTGGGCATTACAAAAAGTTTAAACTAGGGAGAGAAGCAAATCCTTTCTGCTAAACTTTTATTTTAACGGTATTGTGTACTGGGTTCTCGACCTCATGGCAATACGATGGACAAAGGGTTCAGCATAACAGCTCTTTATTAGTGGAAGTACTGAACAGAACAATAGGGGTTACCTGTGCCCCTTATATACCTGGCCAGGTATGCAGTGGCGTAGCGTGGGGGGTGCAGGGGGGGCCGGCCGCACCGGGCGCAACATCTGGGGGGGCGCCCATTAAGCTCGCCGGAGGGGGAAGATTCTGCTTTGCCGAGGGTCGGAGGAGCGAGCGAGTGGGCGGAGCGCAGAAAGCAACCGCATTTGCTGCGCCCAGCCAGAGCGGGATCCCGTCCTCTCGCGGCTGCGGATCGCCTCCTTTCTTGGTTGGGGGTGGGGAGGCTTGGCGGTGTCTCGCCTCCCTCTCTTTCTCCCGCCGCGGCTCTCCTCCGCTTGGCTCTCAACCTGCAAGCCTGCCCCCCCCAACCCAGCTCCCGCCCCGTCTCCTCCTTTCCCGGAGGTAAAGGTAACAACTGCAGCCGCCGCACCTGCGGCTGCTTGCTGCTCCTCCTCCTCCTCCTCCTTCTCCTCCTCCTCCTGCCGTATTGACTCTCTGTGGCCACTCGGTTCCCCCTGCAGGAGGCGATCGGGACGCCCCCCGACACACGTCGCCAGCAGCGAGAGTTTCCAGCCAGGCCGGCGAATCTTTGGGGCGAGGTGCCAAAGAGAAGGAGGCGGCTTGGCTTGGATAAGCAGCGTCTGGGCAGAAAATAGGTCAGGCGCCACAGCAAGTATGAACTCCTGGGGTTCAGCCTAAGCAGGCAAAGCTGCAGGGTGGGTTGGTTGGCTTTTCCGGCTTTGGAATAACCTTGGGAAGCTGAGGCATTGTAAGTTGGAAGTCATTGTTTGTTGCCTAACATGTTGGGTCACCCCACACCACATGCTAAGCCATAAACCATGGTTGGTATCCAGGGTTTAGGACAAGATGGAGAAAACTAGCCAATTGTGGGATCATAAATCTTGATGTAGCCCATCATCGCTCCATGTGATGTATGCACTCAATCTACAAACGTAGTCCAAGCCTATTCACATCTGTTGTAAGGTCATTCTCTCATGGGGTTTATCCTGACGTCCACTAAGAGTGGAACAAACATGCCCCATTAACCATTTTCAACGCCATGTCCTCTCTTTATCTCATCCTAAATCACAGCTTAGGCACCTTAAAGTTGCCTTGTTTCAGTTTTAAAATAGCATTTTCCCTCTTCTCCAGAGACCCTTTTTTGCCTTGAACCTAACTCAAGGGTAGGCAACCTTGGCTCTTTTATGACTCATGGACTTCAACTCCCAGAATTCCTGAGCTAGTGGAAGAGACTCGCGTGCTAAAATCCACGGGTTAGGGGGCGCAAATTACTTGCCTTGCCCCGGGTGCTGACAACCCACGCTACGCCACTGCAGGTATGCTCATGGCCAATCCCTTTATCTGGTTTTCCCGCCGAGCACTAGCCAGCCAATCCTGTCACAGTACAGCACCACCTGGTGGTGTCAGTGAGCCACTGCTTGTCTTCATTCATCCCCGTACATCACCCCCCTTCCCCCATAATAACAAACAATAAACAACAATTTTTCCTAACATATATTCACTGGTGATGATTAGACACATCGAGTCCTTCCTTACGACCTCACATAGTCCTCCAAATAGGCAGGTGGCCTATGAGCCCTGGATGACCATCTCAGGGGTTGCTCCCCGTCCTGGACAGCCACGAAGTTGAGACCTGGTTCTGGGGCTCAATGACCGCATTGTCATGGTGGGCCAGCGCCTGTTGTTCTTGTTGTTGTTCAGCCCTGCCCAAACTCTCTGATATCAGTTCAGTGTCCATGAGATCCTCCTCCATCCCGGATCCCATTGTTTTTTGTTGGGTGGGCCGGTCGACCTGTGACTTTTCAGGGACCCGCTTCCTGATCTGGTCTATATGTCATCTGACCTGACGGCCCCCCTCCACCTCTACAATGTAAGACAAGGGCCCCGTTATGTCAATCACCACCCCCTGAATCCACACATGTCCAGGCCCATAGTTTCTGACCCAAACCAGATTGCCGACGTGTAGTTCCCTGGTGGGGATGGGTTGTTCCGTCTCTGTGGCCACTGTGTCAGGGTGGAGTCTGTCCAACTTAGTGATGAGCCGTCTGCCCCAATGCAGCTCTGCAGGGCTCTTGCCAGTAGTCGTACATGGTGTAGTGTGTTGTGCAAGAAGGAATTGGGCCAACCTTTGGTGCCAGTCTCCTTGGTCATCCTCACCATACGTTCTCCTTGCCTGTTGGACAATGGGTGGAAGGGCACGGAGGTGACGTGTCTAATCAAGTTGGCCCTCATGAAACCCTGGAAATCAGCAGATGTGAATTGTGGGCCATTATCCAAGACTATCACATCAGGCAGGTCATGCGTAGCAAAAAGTCCCCTGAGCACCTGGACCGTCTTGGTTGTGGTCATGCTAGTAACTGGTACTACCTCCAGCCATTTGGAGTAGCTGTCAACTACTACTAGGAAAATTTGACCTTGAAAAGGGCCAGCATGATCAATGTGGACTCTAGACCACGGTTTGTGTGTCTCCTCTCACTTGTGTACCGGTGCGTGCGGCTGTTCTGGCCTTGACCTTTGGCATGTGTAACATCCCATGACCTGTTCCTCTATAGCCTTGTCAAGGCCCGGCCACCGCAAGTAACTCCTGGCTAACGCCTTCATCCTGACTATGCCAGGGTGTCCCTCATGTAGTGACTGTAAGACCCTATCCCTAAGTTTCTCAGGAATGATGACCCTGCTACCCCACAATAGGCATCTCTTATGTGAAGACAGCTCATGTCTCCTCGTGAAGAATGCCTGAAATTCTGGGCCTGGACTCTTTTCTTGCCACCCTGAGGCTATCCATGCCTGTACCCTGCTCATGACATTGTCAGCTTTGGTACCAGCAGCAATGTCGTTAGCATGGAGTGGGCATTCAGGTAGATCCTGGATGGCCATTATCTGCTCAGCAGGTGCCGGATCTGGTTCTGCAGTGGCTACTGGTAACCTGCTTAATCCATCCACATGGCCCATGTCCTTTCCTGGTTTGTGTACCAGTTTACACGTGTATGCAGATAGGAATATGGACCACCTCAGCATCCTGGGTGATAGCATTTGTGGGGTTTGTCTGTCAGTCATGAACAACCCCAACAGAGGCTTATGGTCTGTGAAAATAGTGAATTCCCTGCCATATAAGTAGTCACGAAATTTTTTGACTCCTGTCACTATTGCCAGGGCTTCCTTATCTATTTGGGCATAGTTCCTCTCTGCCCTTGACAGTGTTTGGGAGTAATAAGCAATGGGTCTCTGCTCCCCATTGTCCTCCATGTGACTTAGGACAGCACCCACCCCATAGGGGGATGCATCACATGTGATGCAGATGGGTTTGTTTTCTATAAAATGTGTGACAGTTGAATTACAGGACAATAGGTCTTTTAGATTCCGGAAACTATGCTCATGGACCTTGGTCCAATTCCAAGGAATTTTCTTGTCTAAGAGCCTGTGTAAAGTCTCAGCAATTGCTGCTTTGTGGGGCAAGAAAGCATGATAAAAATTTAGTAACCCCAGGAAAGCTTGCAATTTGTTATATATCTAATGTTAAACAAGTTCAACACCTCACACGTTCGTGAGGAAAACACGAGTTCATTCTCCTCACACGTTCGTGGGGGAAACACGGCAGCCCATTGACAGCACCCCCCACCGGAGCAGCAAGCAGCTGATTTTGACAGATGTCAAACTGCCGCGCAGGCGCAGTACACTGACAGCTGTCAAACCTGCCTGGGCCGCGCATGCGCAGTTCAGCCGGAGCTGTCAAAGCTGCCAGCTGGCCACAGCAACAGCTCACTGACAGCCGTGGCTGCCACAGCTGATCTCACCCGATTGGCTGCCGCCGCGTGGCGGGTGAACACCGCCAGATGATTGGTTTATTGTTGTTTGTTGTTACCGTAGTTTTGTATAAATAAGGGGGAACCCCGGCGGTGCCTCGCCCGGGACCTGAGCCCAAAAATAAACTGTTAACCGTGCCTGCTGTCTCCTGGTCTTCCTTCGGAATAATCCACAATTCAGCTTTGTTTTTTGGGGTTGAAGCCATCTTAATTACTCTTACCTAGGAATCAGTGGGTTGAATTCCTTTGGCATCAATTCTGAACCCAAGGAATTCAGTGGATGCCACTCCAATGCTGCATTTGTCCTTTTTTAGTTTTAACCCTGCAGAGCAGAATCTGCTTAAAACAGCCTGCAGCCTTTCAGCCAGGACCTCTTCAGAATCTCCAGTGATAAGGACATCATCAAAGTAAGCGCATACTCCAGGTATGCCCTTCAGAGTCCTCTCCATCACCTCCTGAAATATTCCAGGAGCTACAGAGACACCGAACTGTAAATGGTTAACTCTGAAAGCCCCTCTGTGTGTAACAATTGTCTGAGCTTCTGCCGTTTCCCTGGTAACCAGGAGTTGTTGATACGCCTGCACCAGATCGAGGTTGGCAAAGATGGTGCCACCCTGGAGTGAGGAGAGGACGTGTCTTACCGTCAGGACCGGGTAAGCGTGCAGGTTCAGGGCCCGGTTCACCGTAGCCTTATAATCCGCACAAATTCTATCCTCCCTGTTCACTTTAAGTGGGGTGACTATTGGGGTCTCCCACTCTCCCCCTTCTACTGGTTCTAACACCCCTTGGTCTACTAATTTGTCCAATTCACTCTCAATCTTGTGTTTGAGAACAAAGGGAACTCTTCGGGCCTTAATTCTCACAGGAAGGATATTAGGGTTCAACTTAAATTTTATGGGGGCCCCTGTGTATTTGCCGAGCTTGCCATTGAATACGTCTGCAAACGTTTTGCAGATGGATTCAAGGCTTTTGGACTGGGTGTTATGGATCCCTGAGATCCCTATCCCCAGAGCCCCAAACCAACTCAGCCCCACTAAACTGGTCCTCTGGCCCTCGGCTACCAGGATGTCCAAGGGACGCTGGAAGTCTTTGAACCCCACTAACATGGTGGCCTGCCCCTTAACCTTAATAGGGGCATGCTGGAAATCAGATAACTGAATGCTGGTGGGTTTCAATTGAGCCCACCGTTTGCTCCAGCCGCAAACTGCTTTAAATGTCTCATAAGAAATTATGGAGACTGTGGACCTGGAGTCAAGTTCCATCTTGCAAGGTACACCTTGCAAATGGACCTCCAGTTTGATTTTTGGTGTAACTGGTGGATCTCCATGTGAGACACGGTCCTCCTATTCTCAAAAAAATTGGTAGAGATGGGCTGAGGGGACTCAGTACCTTTAGGCCACGCGTCCATTGATTGAAGTTCATACAGGCTGTCTTGTGTGTGATTCCGGCAGACGGCTGCGATGTCTTGCCGCAGGACTGACACTTTGCGTTTCGGAATTTGCAGGTCACTCTCAGATGATTCCCTCTGCAACCGGCACACTTTTGGATGGTTTCTCTGTAGCTGCAGTTGGTACATTTGTTGGCCGTTGTGGGCTTCCGCTGGCTTCCATTGTTGTCGCGCCACGTTTGATGTCTCCCTTGCTTTTGATGTAATGCATCGATCTCAGCTTCCTCCAACGTGTCCCCGCTTCCACCATTTGCAGCCTCTCCAAAGTGAATGGAACCACCTGGGCTGCTGGGTCGGACTTGATGGGTCGCGTTGACTGCTCCAGTGGTAGCTTTGCTGGCCAAGATCTCATCCTGAGCATCTTGGAGTGTAATAGTTGGCTGGGCATATAGTCGCTGCTGCAGCCATTTGTCCCAGAGCCCTAACACCATGCGATCTCGCAGCCTTTCTTCTAGGTTGCTAAAATTGCACAGGTGAGCGGCTTCCCGCAGGGCTGCGATAAATTCGGAAGCCGACTCACCTGGCCATTGGAACTGCTGGTCGAACTGACCTCGCCAAGCCAGTTCAGATATTTGTGGCTTAAAATGATTGTTCAGCTTCTCTACGATGTCCTTGTATGACACGGTCTCGATCGCCATCGGCGCGCACAGGTTAATGGCCAGATCGTGGATCGCTGGGCCACTCAAACAGGTCAGAGCTGTGGCTTTTTGAACATCGTCGGTGATGTGGTTAGCCCGTAGGAACGCTTCTACCTGGCTGAGGTGAGAAGCCCATCTCTCAGGGTGATGGGTGTCGAACGGCGGAACCTGTCCAAATTTCGCCATGGTGTGTCCTGTTCCTCTGCTTTGACTGCAAGCGCTCGCTTGGCCGGCTGTAGATGGTTCGGGGAAAGATGCTTCTTTCCTCCGATCCTTAGTGACTTCAGCTCCTCAGGAGAAACAGGATCACACCTTCATCGCCACTATTGTGTAGTGGTTTCTCAACCGCATGGAAATACGATGGACAAAGGGTTCAGCATAACAGCTCTTTATTAGTGGAAGTACCGAACAGAACAATACGGGTTACCTGTGCCCCTTATATACCTGGCCAGGTATGCTCACGGCCAATCCCTTTATCTGGTTTTCCCACCAAGCACTAGCCAGCCAATCCTGTCACAGTACACCGCCACCTGGTGGTGTCAGTGAGCTACTGCTTGTGTTCATTCATCCCCGTACATAACAAACGGCATCCCTGCTTTTGGGCAGTAGTACAGTTATCTGAAATGAAATTCCTCCTACCATTTCTTTGTTTTCAATGGCTCTTCTAAGGGGTATAAGACATGCCTGCTCCACCTTCCAAAGGTAACGATTTGGGGAAAATAATATCCCTGTCCTGTAAATAAGGCAGTGTGAATCTTTTCTAATTTACCAGGATTTTGATGAAGATCCCCTAACAAGAACCTGACAATTATGTATGAAGTTTGCTTCAACTGCCTGAACACATTCCAAAGTATTGTAGGTAAATTAGATCATTTTAAACAGACATACCCTAAATCCTTGTAATTTTAAATTTTTCGCTTTGTTTGTTCACTGAGGAACCGGCCAGCATTTTCTTCTATAAGGCTGAACAATGATTGCTTCCCTCTGCCTGTAAAAAAAAGGGCAAGCAAATTGCATTTATACTTGCACAGTTTTCCAGGCCAAATCTTCCTAAAACTCAAGACGGCAACCTGAAAATTACAATTACAAGGATTCAAGGTACCTTTGTTTACATAGAAATTGCTTTCTTATAGAAAAAAGCTTTGTTATTTGTCCACACAATAAAATCAAGCAAATAAAAGTGTGGAAGGATAGAAAGTAGTTTTAAATTAGATTTAATGCAATTGATATTAAAGTGACAAAATACAGTTATTAAGTTTTCTCAGTGTGTACTAATGATAGTGCTATTCTGTCTTATTAGAAAAATGCAGTTCTAGATTTTTGGATGGGCTCTAGCTTAAAATCCGAGGCAATTCTTTCTTAAAGGGCTCTTAAACACAATCATTTTATTTCTTGGCTGTGAGATGCATCCCTGGATTTTTTGCAATAAACATGAGCTTGACATCCAGTACTTTTCCAATATGAATAGATATTTCCTGTGGAACATCTTGCCCTCAAAGTGTGATTTCCCCCCCACACACATCACACACTCAAACCTCTTGGCCTGAAAGGGCCTCAAATCTTGACCCTGACAACTGACTTGGGGGCCTGATGAGGACATTCGACTATGGAGGTGGGTTTGTACAGGTAGTCCTCATCTTTATGACCACAATTGTGTCCAAACTTTCTGCTGCTAAATATGACTTTCAACAGTTGTTAAGTGAATCAGTTTTTGCCGTATTTTATGACCTTTCCACAGTTGTTAAGTGAATCAGTTAAATTAGTAACATGGTTGTTAAGTGAATCTAGCTTTCCCATGGACTTTGCTTATCGGAAGGTTGCAAAAGGTGATCACGTGACCCCGCGACACTGTAGCCGTCGTAAATAAGAATAAGTTACCAAGCATCCAAATTTTGATCATGTCACCATAGGGATGCTGCAATGGTCATAAGTGTGAAAAACTGTCATAAGACACTTTTTATAACACGATTGCAACTTCGAATGGTCACTAAAAGAATGGTTGTAAGTCGAGGACTATGTGTAGATTAGGAGAAGATGCCATCTCCACCCTGTTTATGTATTGGTCCCTTTTAGCTAGTTTTTTTTTGTTAATTTTAATGTTTAATACTTAATTGTATTAGCATTTTTAACATTCTGTTTTATATTGTGTTTTATGATGTTGTAAGCTATCCAGAGTCACTCAAGTGTGAGAAAAGTATCATTAAAATAAAAATAATAAAATAAAATAAAATAAAATAAAATAAAATAAAAATAATAAAATAAAATAAAATAAAATAAAATAAAATAAAATAAAATAAAATAAAATAAAATGGTGCAGTGGATGGGTGAGTGTATGTGTATATAGTTATATAGTTATGTACGGTAGTTATAGTTATATAGGTATAGTTATATAGTTATAGTTATATATAGTTACAGTTACAGTTATAGTTATATGGTTATAGTTATATAGTTATAATTATATAGTTATGTAGTTATAGTTTCATAGTTATAGTTATAGTTAAAGTTACAATTATAGTTAGCACAGAGTTCCACTGTTGGTATTCCATGAGGGATGGTGCACTAATAAAGTGGTCTAAACTTGTCATGAACTATCTGCAAGAAAAGAAGCCCACATAACACCAAGAATTATTAGTCAGGAAATGTTCATCACATTGTTCTCTGAAAGATATAATCATCCACAGCAATAAGAAGGAATTTTCCCCTAGGTTTGATATGGAGATTATACCCAAAAACCCTTAGACTGCACTTTGCCAGCCTTTTCATCATCTTTTGCTGATTAACACAATTAATGGCGGTGTCTACTCATAGCTGCCATTAATCAACTTTTTGTCTTCAGCACTTTCTTGTAATGTGGCCATGCAAACTGTTTTCCCCCCCAATGCCATATTTTCTTGCTGCAGATATTTATCACACACTATTTTGTGAACACAACTCAAATCGTATCTGCTTCTGAAATCATTCATTTATGATGGAATATTAACTTTGCTTTGACATCTTCAACAAAGTCATTTGTATTGGGACATTAGAAGTCAAAGATAGCTGGTCCCTAATGAAGAAAAAGATCTGCAAGACAAGTCAGGAATTTTCTAGAAGGATCATTCTTGGCCAGAATTTGCCTTCCAACATGTCAGAGTATTTGAAGTCTCCCATTACTATGCCTCCATGCCTCTGCAGTTTTCTTTTAGAAGCTATGGTTTGTATTTTCTTTTGTATTACTATTAAGTTAATCCATTTATCTCTCATGCTGTTGAGCACAAAAGTAATGATAATAATCATTAGTTACAATTTAACTGTTCAGTCTAAATACAACTTTTTTTTTCTTCCATTCAAGCATGTTAGATTCTCAGAGAGTACCTGGTGAAGTCCCTGCAGTTTGCAGAAGTGATTTGCCATTGTCACTTTCCTAGGGCTGAGAGAGAATGACTGGTCCAAGGTCACGCAGTTGGCTTGTGCATAAAGCAGGACTAGACCTCGTGGTCTCTCAATTTTCTAGCCCAGGGGTCTTCAAACGTGGCCCTTTTATGACTTGTGAACTTCAACTTCCAGAATTCCTTAGCCAGGCACACTGCCTGAGGAATTCTGGGAGTTGAAGTCCACAAGTCATAAAAGGGCCAAGTTTGAAGACCCCTATTTTGCCCTAATGCTTTAACCACTACATTGAAGTAGTCTCAAAGACAAGCTACAAACATTTAAAAGAGCTGAATAAAATATTTTATTTCAAGATTGGAAAATCAGTGTATTCCAACGTAGATTGGGTTGATTTTTGGAGTATGGTAACGTACCCTCATACTAGCAATTCATAGCAAAAACCTGTGATAGTAGGTTTGTTGATACCTTACTTAAAACCACTTTTGATTTTTGGAGAGAGTAATTGTATGCAAACACCCTCCTCCTTCTTCGGTGATCAGTGTTGCTTGGAAAACTGTTGGAATACAAATAAGGCCATCTGATCATCTTTAGATAAAAGGCAGGTCTTGCTTTTCCTCATTCAGTATCACAGATCCTATTCTAAAAATCCAAGTGAAATTTAGCTCGGAGCATTTGGGAAGCTGTTTTCAATACTAAAATCTATTTAGTACAGTAACTAACAGAACAGTATTTGATTTAAAATAGTGTCTGGAACTCAGCTGATGACAGCCCTTCATTCTGAGGTGAGCCATTTAATAGATAACTCTTATATTCAGACAAGAGGGAAGTGACAAAGCATCAGTTGTCTGAAGGGAAACCAACAAATGGTTGTGATGTATTAGACAGTCTGAATGCTTTTTAAAAAATCAGAATACTTAAACAATGATATATAGTCAGAAGAGAGGTGGTTTTGAAAAGATTGTTACATGGTAGGTTTTGGAGTTGCTTTAACATTTCTTAAGTGGGAACCTGAAAATCTTTTTATTTCATTTGAAGTATATTTTTCGTACACCATTTCATTCAATGAGTTTGTTCATTTTTGTTTAAATCCAGTGCTTACACTGACAAATCTTCTCTATTGTGACCCGAAATTGTATTTCTCTTTCACATCGGAGACAAAGTTATCCTTCTGAGACCATTTTGTTTTCTGGGTCACTGTGACATGGGAAAAGTCATTTTTATTTGCAATTGTCATCTTTTGTAGATAGTCCTTACAAAATACATTTGGATAGGTTTAAGGAGTTTGGAGAAATGGGTTTCTGTTCTGACATTTTAAAAATTACTATTTTGTGAGTGTCATTAAGTGCCAAAAGTTCTTTTCATCCTTGATTCCAGCCTTTGACAATCTCTACTTTGTGGCAACATGCCCACTGAAGATTATTTTCATTTTGTTCTTTATTCAAAGATGTGTTGTGTTTTTCTGAACTTGGTGCCTTTGACATTTGTTCAGCTAGTGGAGAATTGTTGGATTTCCAGTGCTAATATATCTAGGTGGTGCCAGCTTGGTGCCACTTTGATGAAGGCTGATGTAGGTAGTAATGCAGATGTGCTTCTGGAGATGTGCCCCAGGAAAAAAAAGTAAAAAACATAACCACAATTTTTACATTCAACTTAGAATGCAAGGACAATCATCTTTTCATCCAGATTTTGCAGTAATTTTTAGTGATTGTACATTAAACTATATGTGGGTGCCATATCTCCTAAACAATGTGAATGCACAAATTTATTTATTTATTTATTTATTTATTTATTTGTTTGTTTGTTTGTTTGTTTGTTTGTTTGTTTTATATACCACCCTTCTCCCGGAGGACTCAGGGCAGTGTACAGAGCAATAAAGAAGAATACAATAAAGTAATATAGTGAAAAAAAAAATTAAAACCCAAATCCATCAGGCCAGGCCAGCTTGTTGGAATAGATAAGTTTTTAGATCGCGCCGGAAGGAGCGAAGGTCAGGGGCCATCCGGATTTCAGCTGGTAAGCGGTTCCAAAGGATTGGCGCACCCACTGATAATGCTCTCCCCCTGGGGGTCACCAGCTGGCATTCTCTGACCGGTGGCACCCTGAGGAGGCCCTCTCTATGGGAGCGCACAGGACGGAGGGATGTTGACGCTGGCAGTAGGTGCTCCTGTAGGTAATCCAGACCCATGCCATGTAGGGCTTTGTATGTCATCACTAGCACCTTGAATTTCACCCGGAAGGCAACTGGAAGCCAGTGCAGCTCACGGAGCAGAGGTGTAATATGGGAGTATCGGGAGACCCCCAAAAGCACTCGTGCAGCTGCATTCTGCACCAGCTGAAGCTTCCGAGTGGATCTCAAGGGCAGCCCCATGTAAAGAGCGTTGCAGTAGTCAAGACGAGAGGTCACAAGTGCATGGGTGACTGTACACAATGCATCCAGGTCCAGATAGGGTCGCAGCTGGCACACCAGACGAACCTGAGCGAAGGCCCCTCTAGTCACAGCTCCTATATGATCTTCTAAGGAGAGCTGTGAATCTAAGAGGACACCCAGATTGCGAGCCTTATCTACGGGGGGTAATAACTTGAAGTGGGCTTCAATTTTAAAAGCCTATTCTAAAAATACTGCCTGTGTGCAAGAGGTAGTTCAAACTTTTGATTATGACCATGTAATAAAAATGATTAAGGGTTTGCTAAATATGTCTCAGCCAGCCATGGAAGACTTGATGAAGGTGAGGATGAAGCAGAGAAACTGTTTCAGGAAGAAGCTGCAGGTTGATCCCTTGACACTTGTGCCTGGAGAAAAGGCTTAGCTGCTTTTCAGGTTTTAAAGCTACAGCAAACAATGCAGGCATGTAACTGTGATTTTTCTATCTTCCTTTTTGTTATTCATATTGTATTGTATTTTTTTTGTCAGAAAGAACACATAAAACCACACCTGAAATACTGCAACCAATTTAGGTCACCATACTACAAAAAATATGTTGAGACCTTGGAAAAAGTTTAGAGAAGGACAGGACAATTAACCAGTGGAAGAGCTTCCCTCCAGAAATCATGGGCACTCCATCACTGAAGATTTTTAAGAAGAGACTAAACAGTCACTTGTCTGAAATGGTATAGGTTCTCCTGCTTGAGCAGCGGGCTGGACTAGAAGACCTCCAAGGTCCCTTCCAGTTTTACTCTACTCTACTCTACTCTACTCTACTCTACTCTACTCTACTCTACTCTACTCTACTCTACTCTACTCTATTCTATTCTATTCTATTCTATTCTATTCTATTCTATTCTATTCTATTCTATTCTATTCTATTCTATTCTATTCACAAAAAAATGAACTTCAATACAACCATAATAAGAAATCATGAACTGAGAGTTGAGCAGCAGACAATAAACGCAGCCAAAATTGACCAAGAAGTTAAAATCCTATTCATAGTTCTGAACACCCCCCTAGAATCTTTTCATGAATGAAAAGTTCAGAAATAGTTTAAATGAAAAAAGCTGGTCTACAAATCCAGATTAATATGCACTAGGCTAGCCACTCTGTTCGGGCAAGAACTTGCATCAGTTCTACCCTAGGGAATCAACATTGCTGAGCAGGTTCTTCTGTCCGATGACATTGTAATAAATAAATGAATCACCAAACTGGGTCATCAGCAATACAATCATCCATGCAACTTGGATCCAACCTTTTATACTACTTAAAGACAGAAGGCTAACCAAAAGGCAATGTAAGGTCTATTAGAAAACTTTAGAACAAAGCTTCCCTTCCATGCCTGTTCCTAACACTTCATTTCACTGCTTGTAGCCACCACATTAATAAAGATGATCATCTATCCCTCTACTTAAAAACAGCTTTATTTTCCAGGATGTCATCCTTCACTTCAGCCTTTGGTGATATTGCATGCATCCATGTGCTTCTGCACTGTCTCATTCTGGAACCACTGGAAATAATTTTTATCGAGTCCCTTTAGTGAATTATTAATGTTTCTTACATGTAGCTAAAGAATTAATTCAGAGCATGAAGGAGCATATATCTCTGTTGTATTGCTACCGGAGCAGATGTTTTTTTTGGTTGCACTGCCACTGTGACGTCCAGTGAACGTGAGTAAGAATTTAATGGCAAAGTGTGTTGAATATAATTAGCTAATAAATTCTAGCGCCTTGTGTTTTTCACCCCAACTTAACTTATAGAGATGCCATTTATGTATCTGATCTATATCCTGAGTTTCCACTCCACTTCGGTCTCTGTAGGAGACAGAAGTATTGAAATATTCTCTTTGAACAAGCTGATGCATTATTTTTATACCAAACTAAACAGCTTTGCTTTGGGATGCATTCCAGAAATGGTTCCTTAGGACTCCATCGGTGGTCATTGTTGCTTGACAAAAAAAAAATAAATAAAAAATCCCTCTTCGTAATTTACCATTCTGCAACTTTGTAAATAATCCCTTTAAAGTTATTAGCCTGTTGAGAACTGGGAGAAAATAAACTTCACAGCATTTCTGTGATGGATTTGCTTCTTTCGTCTAACAGTCTTTGGGTCTCTGTTCCAGATGCAGACATAGGATGGGGTTTGTTATTCTTTCTTCATCGTCTCATTGATTCACCTTTATGGATTTACATAATTTATTCCTCTGCTTGCAATTCCTCCACATCTTGATTGGGATAGACAAACTATGGTTAGTTCCAGACAGCCATGGATTGTTGCATTCAACTATAGCTAGCTGGTTTCTCTTCTGTTTGCTTATTAACTTTTGCAGCAAGTTCCTAATCAGAGCTGCTTCTGCTGGGATAGGAATACAGTCTTCCTCTCTCTCTCACTCTCTACTCCATGGGTGTCAAACTTGATCACTTCACGTGACGTATCACGATGTTTTTTTTCCCTTTGCAGAGCCAGGGTGGGTGTGGCCGGCATGTGACATACCTGGGCTGCGGGCCACCAGCTTGACACCCCTGCTCTACTCACTGCGTAAGTGTCCTCATAGTCCCATGTCTTCAAGAGAAAGTAACAGAACTGGGAAAGCAAAGATAGTACGATTGCTCCAGTCTTTCTGTTATCTTTCTGTTGAAGGAAAAGTCTTCATCATGGTTCAGTCCAAGCTGGGAATAAACAACATGGCAACTGCTTTAGAAAGGGGGGGTTGGTTTCTGCCTTTAAATTCTTCAGGGAAATATATTCTGTCTTTTTAATATTTCCTTCTCTGGGGGGGCGGGGGCTGACTTCCCACACCTCCCTAGGTGAACCAGACAGGAAACAACACTAGATTAACTAATTTTATTTTACTGTAAGGCTACATTAATAGGATCTTGCAAATCTGAAGGCATAAATCTCCCACCACAACTTTCAATTGCTTGATACGTTAGGGTAATCCTTCCTATGTTTTTTTTCTCTGATCTTTAAGCCACTGAGCATTCCTGCCTCAGTTATCTGTTGTTTCGTGGACAGCATATCTTTCCTTTGTTTCCCAAGATCCCACATGCCATTACACTTCTTCATAGCTGGCAGAAGGACTGTGCCTTGCGCACAGTCACTCATGCGCTCGTGACCTCCCGTTTGGACTACTGCAATGCTCTCTACATGGGGCTGCCCTTGAGGACTACTTGGAGGTTTCAGCTGGTGCAGAATGCAGCCGCGCGAGTGGTGGTGGGGGTTTCCCGATACTCCCATGTAACACCTCTGCTCCACGAGCTGCATTGGCTGCCGGTTGCCCTCCGGGTAAGATTCAAGGTGCTGGTAATGACCTATAAAGCCCTAAATGGCATGGGTCCGGATTACTTATGGGAGCACCTGCTGCTGGCATCAACTTCCTTCGTCCAGTGCGCTCCCACAGAGAGGGCCTCCTTAGGGTGCCGTTGTTCAAAGAGTGTCGACTGGCAGCCCCCAGGGGGAGGGCGTTCTCTGTGGGCGCACCAGACCTTTGGAACCGTTTACCGGTTGAGCTCTGGATGGCTCCCGACCTTCGCTCCTTCCGACATGACCTAAAAACATACTTATTTGAACAAGCCGGCCTGGTCTGATGGGTTTGGGTATTTTAATATTAATTGTATTAATTTTTTTTGGAATTGGGCTGTATTATTTACTTCTTTTTTAACTTTTGTACATTGTATTTTTATTGTATTTGCCCTGTACACCGCCCTGAGTCCTTCGGGAGAAGGGCGGTATAGAAATTAAATAATAATAATAATAATAATAATAATAATTATTATTATTATTATTATTATTATTATTATTATTATTATTATTATTATTATTATTATTATTATTATTATTATTATTATTATTGATTCCCATCTGGGTTCAGAAAATGCACAAAAGACCCAGGTTTTTTTTGGGGGGGTTTGAGCACCAATTAACAACTTTAATTCAATCTGTGGTATCACACAACAAAGAGCATCAGATCTGGTCTGCAAAAGTCCAACCACTGGAAAGCTGAAAAAGATGAAGAAATTAAGTCTTGGCTTCCACCTACTGTTTGTCCAGAGCTTTGTGCCCAGATCAGGCAGCTCAACTGTATATCCAATCACATTATAGCTTTGTATATTATATGAAGGAAGTTTAGATGTATATTATGATCATTTATGGCAAGCATCATGATAACAATAGCAATATTGCAGCTTCCTTATTTAGATGGGATGGGAGGCAGGGGTGATGAAAAGTGAGACAATCTCAAGTCCTTTTTCTTTAATTTAATTGGAGCCATTTTCTAGCTATACCAGGTTTAGATTTAGGCAAGACTATTTGATATTCACTGATCCTATATGGTCATAAGAAAGTCATTCTGAATAGTGAAATGGGTGTCATATAAAATTAACAATAAAATCAGATTTGGATCACAGTCATACCAAAGGTTTGTACTGATTTGAAAATGTCCCTTTCCTTTTTTTTTAACCCCTGACAGATCTAATATATGCTGTTTATTTCACATTGCTGGAGCAAACATGTCCCAGTAAAGAAATAGTGTGGATGGAACGTGCAAAGAGTTGAGTCAGCATCCTGTAATTCACACACTGTCTCTGGCTTTAAGAGGATGTCATATGTCTGTGCAGATATTTAGGATATCTGCACAGAACTGCAGTCAGACATAAAGTAAGGCATAAGTCACCAGAATAGGGAATTTTACATTGAAGTCCCCACTTCTTCTGTCATATTTCATTTAGGTTATCACTGGTGAAGATTGATACAGAAATTTCTTTTCTGCCTATATGTATATGTAAATATATATACAGGTAGTCCTCAACTTACGAGCACAATTGAACCCAAAATGTTAAATGAGATATTTGTTAAGTGAGTTTTGCCCCAATTTACAACCTTTCTTGCCATAGTTGTTAAGTGAATCAACTGCAGATCATTAGTTAGTAACCTGGTTGTTAAGTGAATCTGTCTTCGCCCTTGACTTTGCTTTTCAGAGGGCCACAAAAGGAGATCCCATGACCTTGGGACCCAGCAATGGTCATAAGTAGGAACCAATTGCCAAGCATCTGAATTTTGATCACATGATCATGGGGATGCTGCAAAGGTCGTAAGTGTGAAAAATGGTCATTACTTTTTTCAGTGCTGTTGTAACTTTGAACAGTCACTAAATGATCTGCTGTAAGTTGAGGAATACCTGCATGTATACTGGAGAGTTTCTACCATTGGAAATGGGTTGTTTATGGTGTAGAACAAGGGTGTCAAACTGCCAGCCTGCGGGCCGGATGCATCATGGTGAAACCGTGCCCATCCCTTTGCCGGCAGTGGAAAAAAAGTTGCTGTCAGTGCTGCTAACATCAGATGTTTTGCATTGACAACAGATGGAAATGTAGCCTTCTTTTTCCTTTTCGCTTTTAGAGTTAGATGATGCTGGGAGGGGGGATGTGAATGAGAGTCTAGCTAGACATAACAACACTAAACGTAGCATGAGAATCAAGGTTACTGAGCCTAGAGCTGATAAAGAATTGGCGGGCTGGAGAACTGGGGAAGCTAATTGAGGAATGTGATTTATGACTGTTAATTGCAGGAGGGAATTGTGCTTTGATACTATGTGCCCAGGGGAGGAAAATTCAGTTTTTGGCTTCGATTATGTAAGTGCCGATATCATGCTACTCGAATAAAAGATTCTTTAAGGTAAACAATGCCTCGAAGTTCTTTTAAAGAGTTTCATCTGTCGGAACCATGACCATTGCGATACGTCACGACACGTCATGTGATGTTGCGAGTTTGACACTCCGGTGTAGAAGATAACAAGGAAGTGTTTTTTGAACAAAGAGGCCTTTGATAATCCAAGGATAAACTGCTGTTTTTAGTTATTTATAACTTAAATGTCACTTTTCTTGAAGGGAAAAAAGCTAGCGTACTCCACAGCTCCCGAATATAAAACCACAGTACAAAAACAATCAGAAGTGCTGTCATTTGTTCAGCTGAAATATGGGAAAGAATTCTGTTGCTGGTATGAAGTGGACCACATTCTATAAATGCTTAGGCTGCAATAAATCTGTCTGTCTATAAATTACTAAAAGGCTCTGTTGTTGTTTTAGCTATGAGTTGTTCTATTTTCTATTGCTGGCATTTTGTACAATAAATGATTTCTTAAGCAAATACTAGTTTAAAATGATATCTATCTATGCTGCCTTTTCTTATCCACATTTATCCACTTATGCTCTTTGTAACTTGACATACTTCTACTATTTATAGGCCATCCTACAAAACTCTAATAAAACAATTTAAAATTCATTAACCATAAAAGTGGAAGATAAAAGACAGCTCAAAATTACCATGTCATGTTCTTTTTTTTAATGTTTAATATCAGGGCAAATTTAAAAAGTCCTGGAAAGGGAATGCTTATTTATATACTTTCATTCATTTACTAGGGTTTAGTTTATATGCCTCTTCACTCTGGTGACTTATACTATCTTCTTATAGTAGGAAGATTAAAAGAAACCAACAAAAAACAAAACAATGACAGCAGAAACAGAAACAAAATTAGAAAGATATAATGATAAAAGAACAGTAAACATTCAAATACAACCCAAAATATACTAGCATAAACAACCAAATAACTAACCAATCCAAGTACACTAATGCTAGATTCCATTAGCTTCATTGTATTGAATGGTCAAGTTTTTAGGGTTATATAAATTTCAGCAGGGACGCGGTGGCTCAGTGGGTTAGGATGCTGAGCTTGTCGATCAGAAGGTCGGCAGTTTGGCAGGTCAAATCCCGAGTGCCGCGTAACAGAGTGAGTGCCTGTTACTCGTCCCAGCTTCTGCCAACCTAGCAGTTCGAAAGCATGTAAAAAATGCAAGTAGAAAAATAGGGACCGCTACGGTGGGAAGGTTCCATGCGCCTTTGCCGTCTAGTCATGCCGGCCACATTACCATGGGGACATCCTTGGACAAGCGCTGGCTCTTCGGCTTTGAAACGGAGATGAGCACCAGCCCCTAGAGTCGGAAACAACTAGCACGCATGTGCGGGGGAACCTTTACCTTTACCTAAATTTCAGCAGGTGACAGCTAGTCTGATCCTCGGAGGTACAGGTAATCTTCCATTTATAACTATCCATTTAGTGACCATTTCAGGTTGTAACAGCTCTGAAGAAAGGAACTTATGACAGTTTTCACACAACTGTGAGAGCATCTCCATGATCATGTGATCAAAATTTGGGCGCTTAGCAAATGGCATGTATTTATGACAGTTGCAATCTCCCGGGTCACATAATCATCATTTGTAACTTTCCCAGCCAGCTTCTGAGAAGCAAAACACTCACTTAACAACTGTCAGAAATTTTGGGCTCCATTTTGGTCATAGGTCGAGGACTAGCTATACAACTCAGTATAACAAAGGATACTCAATCTCATCTCAGGAAATGTTTTCACTGAATAACATGTAGATGTTTAAAAAGACTGGTGAGAGTGTTACACCCTGTAGCCACAGCAGAGAGCCCGAGGGTACAATCCCTATATCCACAGTTACTTACTCCATCTCATTTCAGTATCATGCTACTGTCATTATAAACAAAGCATCTCATTCCCAATCTGATAAGATACCCTGACATTAAATTATATTGCACAGTTCCATTTGATACCTTAGCCCTATTTGGAACTCGCTGGCTTTACAGATCATTCCGAAACTCAGATTTATCACATGTTCACATAGTATATGAAGCAGAAGTTACCAAGATACAGAAAAACGAAGTGCAAGTCCATCTCTGTCTATGTAGACAAATGATGTATATGCGTCCAATGAACATTGTAGATGCAGTAGACTCTTCTCCAGATGTCTGGAGTACACATTCCACAATCTCTGATCATGGACTAATGGTAATTTTTCCCAAGATTTCTGGAGAACCCTATGGTGTTCACTCCAACTCTAGAACACAAACTATTTAAGTCATTATTATTATTGTGGTCTCACAATCAGTAACTTAGACTGTGATAGACATAGTCAAAAGACTGGTACACCCCTACCTAGTAGTCAATGCACCCTTGCTTGGAGCAAATTTTCCTCTCAGTGTATATATTTGGTACAAGAAGGAAAGTACAGGTAGTCCTCAACTGTCCAAAGTTACAATGGCACTGAAAAATGTGACTTATGACCATTTTTCACAGTTACGAGCTTTGCATCATCCCCATGATCGTGTGATCATAATTCAGAGGCTTGGCCACTGGTTCATATTTATGTGCCTTTTGAGAACTTCTGTCAAACTAAGTCAATGGGGAAGCCAGATTCACTTAACAACTAGGTTACTAACTTATCAACTGCAGTGATTCACTTAAAAACTGTTGCAAGAAAGGTCGTAAAATGGGGGAAAGAATCACTTAACAAATGTCTCATTTGACAACAGAAATTTTGGGCTCAACTGTGATCATAAATCAAGGACTACCTGTATCCTTGGTAAAGGTTTGTATGGGGTCTCGGGGACAAATGTACTGCCTAGCAATAGAAAGTGGTAAGATGCTTGGCCCAGAAGCTCATTATAGGCACAGATCTACCAGTACAATTCAGATTGTTAGCTGGAACAGAAACAATGGTAACGTGCCAAGTGAAAATACAGAAGCGCTAATGAGAGCACAAGCAAGGCAGAGGGGGAAAAAAGAATATCAGAATATTCTTGCTTTGCATCTGGACCTCTTTGTGGACAGTAAACTTCCTAGAAACAAGTGGGAGCTGAAATGTACAGATAAAGCACAAAGGAAGGACTTGAATAAAAATGAGAAATATATGCCAGAATCTTATGTTCCGTGTGCATGGGATTTCTTATACTTTTCAGGTTCTGCCATTCTCCTGGGGGGGGGGGGAGATGTGTATTTGTTTTGCTCTGTCTTTTGCTCTATCCTCTATGATATGTCTCTTAACAGGGTGAGAATGAAATGTACCTCCGGCCATCTGCCTTATCTCCGAGCGGGGAAGAAATGGCGCAGATATCTAACAACCTTGGAAGCAGCACCTGATCACTCTGTTCCCACAGGATTTTCACACCTGTGGATTGGCCTGTTTGAACCTTCTGGATGGACAGTTTGGGTGGGGTTATTATAGACACACTCATTTACTTGATCCACGCAGGAAACCCTGCCTTCTATTCCTGCTGTCAACACCTCCCAACACCTTTTGAAATGATGTTGTTTTAAGAGTTCTTGGGAGAACTGATTGAGGCAGGTCCTTACAGTAGACATGGATCCTACACTGCGCATGCGCAGAAGAGCTATTACTGAAGTTGAGGAAACATGGATAAGAAAACCTATTTTGGTCAGCATAATGTCGAGGCATAGACAAGATCCAAGCACAGAGGAGAGGTTAGAACAAGTGGTAGTGCCTCAAGAATATAGGACAGCGCTACCGAGGTTAGCTCATGAAAATTCATGGGCAGGATCTATGGGTCATGGTCGACTCCCTAATCACCTGTTGGATAGGTTTTATTAGCCCCAGGTAACAGCAGCTGTAGAAAAATACTGTAGATCATGTTCTGAATGACAATATACTAGACCAAACAGAGAAAGTGATGAAATACCAATGGAGAACATCCCAGAAGTTCCCTCTAAAAGAAATAGATATGGATATTATAGAGAGCCAGTTTGGTGTAATAGTTAAGGAATCAAACTAGGAACTAGAAGACTGTGAGTTCTAATCCTGCTTAGGGACAAAACCAGCTAGGTGACTTTGGTCCAGTCATTATTAGCCCTAGAAGGAGGCAATAGCAAACCACTTCTGAAAAACTTGCCAAGAAAACTGTAGGACTTGTCTAGGCAATTTTCCGAGAATCAAACCTAATTGAACCAGAAGGAAGAACAAGGATATTGCAGCTCTTTATACAAAACTACCAAAGACCATCAAGATATGCTGCCATTTGATTATGCTACTTGATATCCAAAAGCAGTACCTCTAAGGACTGTGGTTGCATAGAAGATTGCTACTGAGTTAATTAACATCTTTAGCACAGTAGGAGTATCCTATGAGATTTTGACAGGTCAGGGATCAAATTTTTTTTTATTTTATTGAAAAGTTTTAAAATACAGTTTTCCTTTAAAAAACCCCCCTTCCCCCTCCCTATACCCCCCCTACCTCCCCCCAACCTCCCTCCCTCCCCCCCTCCTTCCACCCCCCCTCCACCCCCCCGACTTCCCAGAGCTAAATACAAGGTATATATATATAAAAAGGCAATGATAAACAACCATATACTAACAACTATAAGTTCTAAAATCCATCACTCTCTAGCTTATATAGGATAAAACACACCTTAACAATATTAAATATATATAAAAAACTAGAATAAAAAAAAGAAAGAGAAACGAAAGAAGACTTATTCGAATGCTACATAAAACTTCTTAACCCTATACTTGTTCTGGATAAACTCAATCCATTTTCTCCATTCCATAATATAACGTTCTTGCGAATGATCTTTCAAATAGGCCGAAATCTTCGCCATCTCTGCCAGGTCGGAAACCTTTAAAGTCCACTCTTCTATGGTCGGCAGTTCCTCTTTCTTCCAATATTGGCCTATCAAAAGTCTTGCCGCCGTAATTAAGTTCAACATCAGCTTGGTGTCCACAACTGTAGCGTCTGCAATTATTCCCAGCAAAAAAAGTTGCGGACAAAACTTTATCCTTTGTTTAAAAATCTTCTGCATATTCCACCAGATTTTTATCCAAAAAGCCTTAACCTTCTTACATGTCCACCATATGTGAAAATATGTTGCATCTTCATCACCACACCTCCAACATTTAGGCTGATAATTCGGATACATACTTGCAAGCTTTTTAGGATCTAGATGCCATCTATAAAACATTTTGTAAAAGTTCTCTCTTAGATTTTGAGCTTGAGTAAATTTTACGTTTCTCACCCAAATCTTTTCCCACGTATCCATTATAATAACTTCCTGGATGTTTTGGGCCCATTTAATCATACAATCCTTAACAAGCTCTGTTTCCGAGTCAATCTCTATCAATGCAAGATATATCCGTTTAATATGTGCTGGTCCCTGATTTCTAATCTGCTTTATCAAATTTTCATCAGTCATTGTAAATCCATTTTTCTGGTCTTCTTTCCACCTGGCCTGTAATTGAATATATTGAAACCAAGTTTGAACAACCTTCTCTTCTCGCAAGAGGCTATATGATTTCAAACACCAAACGTTCCTTTCCAAGCTTAAAATTTCCTTGTACGTAGTCACATCATGTTTGAAACCAGCATGTATATTTTCTATTGCGTGTTTTGGAATTGCCCACAATGGTATCTTGCTGCTTAGCTTATGTCTATACTTCTTCCAAACTCTCAGCAATGCCTGTCTTAAAATATGCATCCTAAACACAGTATCTACCTTCTTATCATACAACAAATATGCATGCCAGCCAAACAACAAATCATGGCCCTCAAGATTTAATAACCTCAATTGCGTCATATTAATCCAATCGCTTATTCCTACTAATGCAGCAGCTTCATAATATAATTTAAAATTAGGCAGTTTAAGGCCACCTCTCTCACGAGTATCCTGCATAATCTTAAGTTTAACTCGTGGCTTTTTCCCTGCCCACACAAATTTATTGATACCACGCTGCCATTCCTCCAAGTTGGAATCTTTCTTAAGAATCGGTATCATTTGAAACAAAAATAAAAATTTGGGCAGGACATTCATTTTCACTGCTGCAATCCGTCCCAACAAAGACAGTTGCAATTTTTGCCAACTCTCCAGTTCTTTTTGAATCTTCCCCCATAGTTTTTCATAATTATTTTTATATAGCTTTGTATTAGAGGGCGACAAAATCACCCCCAGATATTTAACCCTTTTAACAATCTCAAATCCAGTTAATCCTTCTAAGAGAGCCTTCTGTGAAACTGTCATATTTCTAGCCAAAATTTTAGTTTTCTGTATATTTACTTTAAATCCAGAAACATTCCCATATTGTGTTATTATCTCCATCAGGTCCACAACAGAGTTCTCTGGCTGGGTCACTGTAACAACCAGATCATCTGCAAATGCTCTCAATCTATAGTCCTGATCTCCAACTTGTATCCCCTTAATTTTTTCCGAATTCCGAATCTTAACCAATAGTATCTCTAATGTTAACACAAATAACAAGGGCGATAACGGACACCCTTGCCTTGTGCCCTTCTCAATATTACATGCTGCTGTCAGGCTATTGTTAACTATAATTCGGGCAGTTTGTTTTTGATATAATGCCCTAATCGGCTGTAAAAAATTTTCCCCAAAATCCATTTTATCTAACACTTTCAACAAAAATTGCCAATTCAATTGATCAAAAGCCTTTTCAGCATCTAAGAAGATTAGCGCTGCAGAGATCTGGTTGTGCCTTTCCAAAAACTCTAACACATCAACTATATGTCTCACATTATTTTTCATTTGCCTACCACTAATAAACCCCGTTTGATCCCCATGAATCACCTGTTGCAGAACCCTCATCAGTCTATTAGCCAAAACCTTAGCAAATATCTTATAATCTGTATTTAAGAGCGATATCGGTCTGTAATTTTTAACTTGAGTAGCATCCTGGTCTTCCTTCGGAATCAAAGAGATAAAAGCTGTCTTCCAAGACGGTGGCACCTTTCCCCCCCTCTGAATTGTCTGAAACAGTTCCTTTAACGGCTTTATCATCTCAAATTGTAAATTTTTACAAAAGGCCGCAGTCAAGCCATCCGTGCCTGGCGCCTTATCGACCTTCAATTCCTTAATTGCTATAAGAATTTCTTCTTCTGTAATCAGTTGATTAATCCCCTCTTTTTGTGCTTGCGTAAGAACCGGGATGCTAGCATTCTCCAAATATTTATCAATATCTTTTACATTAATTTCCTCTTTAGTATATAATTTCGAATAAAAATCCACAAAAGCATCCTTAATAAGATTCTGTTGAAACACAACCCTTCCTTTATACTCAATCTTGTCTATATTAGAGGCCCTTTGTTTTTTCCTCAGTCTATAGGCTAACCATCTGCCTGGTTTATTAGCGTTGCAAAAAGTATTGTGCCTAGCAAACCGCAGATTGGTTGCCACTTGATCTGCCATTAATTTATCAAATTGTCCTCTTAACAGTCTAATAGCCTCCTTGATCTTCACATCCTCTGAATTCAAAATCAGAGCCTTTTCTTTTTCCTTTATTTCATTCTCCAGTTCTTTCCTTCTAGTTTCCACTGCACGTCTATGTCTATTATTCATATATATCAACACTCCTCTCATATAGGCCTTGCTAGCATCCCAAACCATATCCATAGAGGTACCCTTATTCATATTAATCTCAAAAAAATCCTTCATCCGCTGTTTACATTCTTCCACATTTCTCTGATTTCTAAACAAATTCTCATTTACGCGCCACGAGCGCCTGTCTCTTTTCTCCTTATCAATCTCCAACCAAACTGGACTGTGGTCAGAGATAGTTCTTGCACATATCTTCACCTTTTTAGTTCTCAAAAAAAAAATCATTAGTCAACAAAATAAAATCAATCCTCGAAAAAGATTGGTGTCTGTCAGAATAAAAAGTATAATCCTTCTGCAAGTGTCTCTCACGCCAGATATCTCGCAATTCCAGGTCATCCTTCATTTCAAAAAAAGATTTAGGCAGTCTAGCATGACTTGGAATGCGCTTAAAAGCTCCAGCCTTATCCAACTGTACATCCAGAACACCATTCCAGTCTCCCATAAAAATAAAAGATTTATAATCCAACTGGGTAAGCTTTGTGTGGAGTAAGCTAAAAAAATCAGCTTGTTGTTGGTTAGGTGCATATAATCCAACTAGAAGCGTCTTTTTACCTTCTAACAACAGCTCAATCATAACATATCTTCCATGCTTATCTGCTTCAATTAAGTCTGCTGTTAAGGCACTTTTAACATAAACAACCACTCCATTTTTCTTATTCTCTGCAGAGGCAACAAAATGCGTACCCAGTCTCGAGTTCAGTAAATGCTTTTGATCCAAAACTCTAATATGCGTTTCTTGCAAACATATAACATCTATCTTAAATTGTTTTAAATATTGAAAAACTTTCTTCCTCTTCTGCGGTGAATTCAGTCCATTAACATTCCAAGTTAGAAATTTAGTTGCCATGCATATCCTCCAGAAGCTCTTGGACCACAGCTTTGATAGGACTAACTTCTTTAGGCCGTGCTCCTCCCACAGCTTGACTATATGTACGTTGTGAAGAATCTGAAGACTTTTGCTGATCTTGTTCTTTTATTTTCTTTGCTCGTTTTAAAGCAGCACGCGTTACTCTTTGCTCTCTAGGATCATCCAAAGAAGTTGTAACTTGATCTCCTCCAACACCACTTTCCTCTGTTTCATCCTCTTGATGTTCTCCTTCTCCAGATCCCTTTCCAGCTTCCAGAAGTGTTAATGGGGTTGCTTTTAAGACATTGTTGTAGAAATCACGCGCTTGCTTCACAGTAATCAGCCGGTACCTTTTACCTTCATGCATCACCATCAGCCCCTCTGGAATCTCCCATCTGAACCTTATATCTCTTTGCTTAAGCTCATGCACGAGAAATGTATAGTCCTTCCTTCCCCTTAAGATCCTTGGAGGAATTTCTTTTAAAACCAAGACTTCTTGTTCAGCAATCACCACTTTAGCATCATAGGCAGCTTGTATAACTTGGTCTCTGATTTCTCTTTTTGCAAAATAAACCACCACATCTCTAGGCAACTTTCTCTGTCTGGCAATCCATGAATTCACCCGGAACACTTTATCCATAGCTGCTCTTATTTCAGATGCTGGCTGGTTTAATACCACTTCAAGAGCCTCAGAGATCAGCTGCTTTAAATCTTCTTTAATATCCTCTTTTAAACCTCTAATTCTGATAGCAAACTGCATCTGGTAATATTGGGCTAAGCTTAACTCCTTTTCCACTTTATCTCTTGCATTTTCATTCTCCCGTGCCTTTACTTCTAATATAGCATTCCTTTGAGCCAGATCATCCATTTTTTCATCTAATTCTTCCACACATTCCGCCACTTTATGCACTGAAGACAAAATGTCTACCTTCATCACGCTGAACTTCTGTTCCATCCTCTCTTCCATTCTCTCCTCCAATTTCTCCAATTTCTCCTCCATCTGCGCAAATTTATCACCCATTGATTGATTGATTGATTCCAAAAGTTTATCCAGAGCATCTCGTAAATCCTTCGGTGTCAGCGCTTCAGGAGGGTGCAATGCCTGTAATGATGATTGTTGCACTGGCGAGGATCCACCACTCCGAAGAGTTTTAGGGGGAGGTTTCGCCGCCATCTTTTAGTCCTCAATTATGACGCACTTTCACTTAAAGTTTAAAAAGTCCAACAAGCTAGAGAGTATAGTAAAATAAACCTCTTCACCTTTGTCTCTTGTACCGCTCTGCCTGCTCCTTTAAATCATAGTCCTTTCTTCAGGCAGGGATGGTTCGCAGACGCCTGGCTCTGCTCCAAGGAGTTCGGAGCAGAGACGCCGGCCAGCTGGGAGCAACCCAGGCTTCGGGGGAGTTCGATCCTTCAGCCGCCCAAGCTCCAAGCTCAGGCGGCCCCGGAGAACTCTACCCCTACCTGGGGCCTCACCCCCTCCTCTTCTCCCGAGGAGGGGGCTTCAATTTCGCCCGAACAGCTGATCGGCGCTGTTTCGGGCGAAAAAACAAACAGCTGAGCCGCGGGCAGCCCGGGAAGGCTGTCTTCGGCGCCGCGCCACCACCGGAAGTCCAGGTCAGGGATCAAATATTCAATTGTCCTTAAACATTTGTATGAAGATCTAGAAATGGCAGAAAATTGTACTAGTTCTTGTCATTCCCAGACAGATGGACTTATAGAACAATTGAAATAGATGCCAAAAAATATGTTATGGAATTAGGCAGCTGAGGCTCCTAAGCATTACAGGGAGTGCAGAATTATTAGGCAAGTTGTATTTTTGAGGATTAATTTTATTATTGAATAACAACCATGTTCTCAATGAACCCAAAAAACTCATTAATATCAAAGCTGAATATTTCTGGAAGTAATTTTTAGTTTGTTTTTAGTTATAGCTATTTTAGGGGGATATCTGTGTGTGCAGGTGACTATTACTGTGCATAATTATTAGGCAACTTAACAAAAAACAAATATATACCCATTTCAATTATTTATTTTTACCAGTGAAACCAATATAACATCTCAACATTCACAAATATACATTTCTGACATTCAAAAACATAACAAAAACAAATCAGTGACCAATATAGCCACCTTTCTTTGCAAGGACACTCAAAAGCCTGCCATCCATGGATTCTGTCAGTGTTTTGATCTGTTCACCATCAACATTGCGTGCAGCAGCAACCACAGCCTCCCAGACACTGTTCAGAGAGGTGTACTGTTTTCCCTCCTTGTAAATCTCACATTTGATGATGGACCACAGGTTCTCAATGGGGTTCAGATCAGGTGAACAAGGAGGCCATGTCATTAGATTTCCTTCTTTTATACCCTTTCTTGCCAGCCACGCTGTGGAGTACTTGGACGCGTGTGATGGAGCATTGTCCTGCATGAAAATCATGTTTTTCTTGAAGGATGCAGACTTCTTCCTGTACCACTGCTTGAAGAAGGTGTCTTCCAGAAACTGGCAGTAGGACTGGGAGTTGAGCTTGACTCCATCCTCAACCCGAAAAGGCCCCACAAGCTCATCTTTGATGATACCAGCCCAAACCAGTACTCCACCTCCACCTTGCTGGCGTCTGAGTCGGACAGGAGCTCTCTGCCCTTTACCAATCCAGCCACGGGCCCATCCATCTGGCCCATCAAGACTCACTCTCATTTCATCAGTCCATAAAACCTTAGAAAAATCAGTCTTGAGATATTTCTTGGCCCAGTCTTGACGTTTCAGCTTGTGTGTCTTGTTCAGTGGTGGTCGTCTTTCAGCCTTTCTTACCTTGGCCATGTCTCTGAGTATTGCACACCTTGTGCTTTTGGGCACTCCAGTGATGTTGCAGCTCTGAAATATGGCCAAACTGGTGGCAAGTGGCATCTTGGCAGCTGCACGCTTGACTTTTCTCAGTTCATGGGCAGTTATTTTGCGCCTTGGTTTCTCCACACGCTTCTTGCAACCCTGTTGACTATTTTGAATGAAACGCTTGATTGTTCGATGATCACGCTTCAGAAGCTTTGCAATTTTAAGAGTGCTGCATCCCTCTGCAAGATATCTCACTATTTTTGACTTTTCTGAGCCTGTCAAGTCCTTCTTTTGACCCATTTTGCCAAAGGAAAGGAAGTTGCCTAATAATTATGCACACCTGATACAGGGTGTTGATGTCATTAGACCACACCCCTTCTCATTACAGAGATGCACATCACCTAATATGCTTAATTGGTAGTAGGCTTTCGAGCCTATACAGCTTGGAGTAAGACAACATGCATAAAGAGGATGATGTGGTCAAAATACTCATTTGCCTAATAATTCTGCACTCCCTGTAGGATGTGTTGTTGCTTGTCTGTTATTTCCATATTGGGAAGTTCCACAGCTGTCCACTGGTTTTAAACCCTTTGAACTCTTATATGATAGATGACCCAGAGGAATCTTAGAAAGCTAGACAAACAATGGAAATGCCTAAAATGAGACCCAATGAGAAAAATTTTAAAAATACAGTTAAGGCAGCAAAAATTAGCAATATTCTCTTTCTCTCTTCCTCTTCCTCCTCCTCCTCCTTCTCTCTCCCTCCCTCTCGCCCCCCCCCCACCCCTGAACAAACACATTACTATGGTTGAAGCAAACAGGTCCCAGTTTTAGTGTTACTTTGGGGGGATTTCTTTGAGCCTTTGAGTCAGTTTTGACTTCCAGGCAGTTTTCTTGGCAACATTTTTTGGAAGTGGTTTGCCCTTATCTTCTTTGATAGGATTGAAGAAGGTCACCCAGTGTAGGAGGAGAACAGGCAAAGCTAGGGGGATGGTGGAGTTAAGTGCACCATCAATGTAGAGTTGTTGCATTGCCACAAATGACTAAGTTCACCCCCCCTAGAATTCCATTGACTTTATCTGGTGCCAATTGAACTTTAGTTGACTAGATTCTTGGGCATAGGCTTGAGCAATGAATCTCAAGCTGCAATTTAATGCATGATCTTTTGACACCCAGCTGACCTCCTGTCTAAGACAGGACTAAAACCTCCCATTTTCTTGCCTGGGTGCTTTAATCACTACAGACTGGCTCTCTACATTGCTACTACCTGATACTGAATATAAATTACAAGCTAAGTGGCATGGACCAAATAAAATAGCGGCCAGGATACAATCAGTCAATAAGAGCAGGAAGACAAACCAAATCTACACTATGTATATTTATTAAGATAGTGGGTAGAAAGAGATAAAGACTATTAATGGAACTAGCTGGAACAAAAACAGTTCCAGCATTTAAGGACATTTCTGTTAGGAAAAGGATGTTTTTGTGATGCCTATCTTGATAACATTATTGTATACAGTAAGCTCTAGCTGGCAAGAATAGTTAGAACATTTAAGGTAAGTTAGTACCAACACATAAGGAGACGTTAGCATCAACCCCAAAGAATTCAAGGATTTAGGATACCTTCGGTCTATTGTAGGCAATCAAGGAGCTAAACCTGATGGGGGAAAAATTCAGTCTATCTCCTTTTTTATTAATTTTATTCATTTATAACATAAAATGTGACAATACAAAAGCAAATAGTAGGGGACAACAGTAGACAAAGGGAAAACAAAAAAACAGGAGGGGAAGAAACAAAAGGCATTGACTTCCAACTCTCTCTGTTGCAGCAAAATCAGACATTAAAATCAAATCTCAACTTTTTTACGTTTCTATAGTACTAGCCATTTCTGTATCAGCAAATCAGCCTAATCAGTAAAACCCAAAATCATAATATCATTTTTTCCACCTCAAGCATAAAGTCCAGAAGTGGTTTCCAAGTAGAAACAAAAGTACTTATGTTTTCTTTTATCAGCAAAAGTTCAGTCTATCTTATACACACCGATGCCAATAACCAAGGAAGGTGACCTTCCCTTGGATTGATAGCATGCAGTAGATGATTTGTTCCCTATTTTTCCACACAAGCTCAAGTGCTGATGGAACTTAACAAAGAAACAAGCCCCCATCAAAGCACAATGATCAGTCTAATGCCACAAAGCTCTTCAGACTTTAAAAACGGCATTATCAAATCCTATGTTAAAAGGAGTTAAATTTTGATTTATCTTTTACTGTATATGTAGGTATACCTGATGTGGGTTTGGTTGCAGAACTTGGACAAATTTATAAGAATGGAATACAACCTGTATTATACTTATTGAAAAAGTTAATGCCAAGAAAGCGAAGGTGCAGTAGTATAGAGAAAGTAATGTAACACAAGACACAAGCGATAGAACAAAGTCAACCTAGTGTCTTAGACTTTAAGAGAGCTGATTTCATCAAACTTTGAACTTGGGAAAGATCCCATTAATGAAAATCTTAATGGGGAAAACAAGTCAAGATTGGTTGCGGGAACTTGGAAAGATAAGGGCTAGGGGTGACATAGTAGCAGTCTTCCAATAACTGAGAGGCTGTTGACTTTGCACCTGAGGGCAAAACAAGAAGTAACAGATAGAAACTCATCAAGAATTATGGAGAAATCTCTTGTCAGTGAGAACAATTAATCAGTGGAATGGCTTGACTTCAGAAGTTGTGGATGCTCCAACACGAGAGCTTTTTAAGAAGAGATTGGACAGCCATTTGTCTGAAATAGTATATGGTCTCCTGCTTGAGCAGAGGGTTGGACTAGAAGACCTCCAAGGTCCCTTCCAACTCTGTCATTATGTAATTATGTTAAGTAGGGTATGTATTGAATATTTAAAAGGATGCCACGGTCATTCCGTAACACCAACCTCTTGTAATGGCGATAATAGAAAGTTAACCAGGCGGTATTTGGCACTTTAATCTTACAGGTTTAAAACACAGTATTTATTTATTATATTTAATTAAATTTTTATAACGCCCTATTCCCCAAGGACTCAGGGCGGTTTACAGGGCAGCATAAAATACAATATAAAAATAGTATAAATTAAAATACATTAAATTACTTAAGCCCAACCATTAAAACAATATTAAAAGCTAAAACCCCTTCAGTCCAGGCCTGATAGATCAAAAAACCAGGTTTTCAGATCCCGGCGAAATGAACGCAGATCGGGGGCGGTCCGAAGTTCCACCGGTAAATCATTCCAAAGGGCAGGCGCGCCCACAGAGAATGCCCTCCCCCTGGGGATCACCCACCAGCATTCCTTAACTGCCGGCACCCTGAGAAGGCCCTCCCTGTGGGAGAGCACAGGACGATGGGAAGTTGATGCCGGCAGCAGGTGTTCCCTTAGATAATTCGGACCCAAGCCATTTAGAGCTTTATAGGTCATTACCAGTATCAGTCAGGGAAGCAACTCTGAGGGGCAGATTTCTTGTCTAGATATGGAAAAAACAGCGCAAGCTCTTTGTGTTCAAACAGTGGAGCCTTAGGAGGGTAAAATCCCTGTGTCACCTCTTAAAGGAGAGGAGGTATGCAGAAGGAGGATGCTGTGTGAGGACCAGTCATAAGTAACATTTTTCAGTGCTTTTGTAGCTTTGAACTGTAATTAAACAAATAGTTGTAAAGGTGAAGATTTGTTCTCCGAGCTTGCAGGTTGATTTTTGAACATTTTGTTAACATCTTCAGAGGAGTTTAGGGAATGTCCGTGTCAGTGTTCTTCTGTTTATAAGGGTTTCGGGTGTGGGTGTGTCAAGTGAGGGTCTTGCGATGGGTCTTGTGATAGGTCAGGTGTGAGTCAAACCTGAAGCCCATATAAACAGAAGAAGACTGAGATCCCCTAAACCAGGGGTGTCAAACTGCCAGCCCACGGGCCAGACACGTCATCCAGAAGCCGTGCCCACCCCATGGCAAAAAGGCTCTGATACGTTGTGCAAAAAGGCTCTGATACGTTGTGCGACGTCACATGACATCGCAAGTTTGACATGTCTGCCCTAAACTCTGCTGAAGATGTTACCTAGCCTGGTAACAAAACATTTGGAGACCAACCCACAAGCTCGGAGAGCGAAACTTCACCCTCATCCTACACCTGAGCTACAGATATTTGCCGCTATTGCAAATAGTTTTAAGTCAGGGACTACCTGCATGAAATGTTCCCTCTGTGGTTTAGATGTGGCCATCTCACTTAACCAGGTACCCCAGCTACTTAAGCTTCAAACTGGAAACTTTCCAATTCAAGAGTCCTGAGTCCCAGTGAGAGAAACTAGCATAACAACAATACTATTTTGATCAAATTCATACCCGAACTGGCACATTCCTGTATTGATTTGTTTTCTTTGCACAAAACTGAACAAAATGATACTCCTATAAATGCAGCACTTCGTGCAAACAATAGAGAGGATTTCAAGAATTTAACTTTATTTCAGCGTTCTGTTTATTACAAAGAAAAGGTGAAGAAAGACACGCACCCAATTTTTGTGTTTAGGGAAGAAACCGAAAGACTAATTGTTTTTACGTAGAACAATTAAGCTGCCAGTCTCACAACAGGCTAAGATATATTTGTAAACCCTCTTTTCAGTCAAATCTGGGCACGACTGGTTTGACATCCTTATTACTGACTATGCAGACCAAGCGAAGGTCTTTTATTTCACCTGATTAGAATGTGAAGTGCAGCAGCCAGAACAAACACAACTCTAGGTAGACATCAAAAGGGCCTTTCTTAGTTTGATCTACAGTTTGCTGGGCCTTTTTACTCAATCTCTCCTTTTGTACTTTTGAACACTTGGGGAATTTTCAGAGATGCGAGTGACACCAACTGATGAGGGCATTGGTTCCCAGCTGTAGCCGGCGCCTAAATCAGAACTTTCCAGTGACTCTAAAATATAATCAGTCTTGTTAGATCTTTAGGAACTGCATGATGCCCCCTATTAACATCAAACATTGAGACTTAATCGATGGGGATTTTTAAAGATGTGTTTAAATAGCCTCGAGCTTCTTTTTTTTAAAAAAAAAAAAAGCTTTAAGATATGTTTAAGTAGCCTTGAGTTTCCTCTTCTCGCCTTTCCAGCTTCCTATTTGTCTAGTTTAATCACTTGAGGATAGATTAACAAAGGATATCTGTAAGAAAAGGACAACTAATGCCGAGCTGAAAAGAAAAAAAGCAAGATGGTTAGAGTAAGAAATCTTGCCTTAAATAACACTCCGAAAACTGTCCTCATTGCTCCATTGGGTTTCAAAGTGATTACTGGGAAGTTCAAGGCTGGGATAAACAATGTCAATCAAACTTCACCTTCATATGTGATCTTAACAGGCATGTAGCAACAAAGGTAGCAGCCCCGCCATATTCTAAACAGACTGAATATGTGTGAATAGCCAGTTATCTAGTGAAGTGTTTCTCAACCTTGCCAACTCTATGCTGGCTGGGGAATTCTGGGAGTTGAATTTGTATTTAATTCTTGATTTCTTGATTTGACTCCAAATTTGGAGATTTTTTTTTGCCATTACTTAGATGGCACATCAATTGTTAATATAGATATTGTCTGAAATAGCAATAACTGATAATGGAACATGTTTGTATGTGAGCTCATATATATGATGCAAGCCTATAATGCAAGATTTGTGAATATCTGTACAATGTTATTGATGCATTTGAGAATATTTCTAAGTGTTCTTTCCAGGGCTTTTTTTCTCATTGAACGCTCAGAACGGAGTTCCGGCACCTTTTTTGGATGGAACCAAAAGGCAAGGCGGGTTATATGACATGTGTGAGTTCCGGCACCTTTTTCTTTTACAAAAAAAGCACTGGTTCTTTCAAGCATCCTGAATGAGGAACTTTTGCAAAATTATCATGAAGCGATGTAGAGGCATTGCTTGGAGTTAAATTTGTTCTGGCCAAATAAATAAGTAGTTCACAAAGAGAATACAATTTGCTTACAGAAAATTAATAAACAAACAAAAAAGTGTACGCATGTAGATTATTATTCTGTAGAAGCTTATTTTGTGACTGACAACTAGATTCTTGCCATTACAGAACAATACCGCTAAAGTTTCTCTGTGCTTTTCAATATTAGGTAATTATTTTAATCCCATTGGCTCTTCATTCTAACACTGTATTACTAAGGCTTGTATCCAGGTCAGTATAACATGTGGCAGATGTAAAAATTTGCTTTTCTCATCCCGGTGAAGTGTGAAAATATTTGGAAAGTGAAAAAAATATAGCTTTCTAATAAATATAATGACAAAGCCTAGCTTTGTGATAAGAATACATTACTATGAATGCCAGTGCCTGGGAAATGTTTGTACAAATTGCAAAGATGATTGTTAAAATGATATCAAAAGCAACACAATACAAAACAACAACCTCGCTTTGTCCTGCTACAGTTTGGTAATTTTATCAGTAATGCCAGATGGCATCCTATAGGACACAGCAAGGATTTTTTTAAACAAAGAATTCAAGAGGGAGAAAGAAGCTTTTATTATTTTTCTGTTCTGTGCTTGTTTTTTTGGAGGTCAAATGGCCAGTATGACTAACACATGCAGATACATTTAAGAAAATTGGTAAAAATAAGGGACTCATGCTGAGCCATAGCATGGAGAGATTAGAAACTTGAGGCAATTAAGATTCAAGCTAGAATCAGAAGTGAATTCTGACTAATTTGCAATGCAACTGCGCCATCAGTTCTTCAGTCACCTCTCAGGGCTTTGAAGATTATTTAAGTCTGCAAAAAAAAATTTGATTCCACTGTCAAACTACTGTTAATATTAATGTTAAAGAAAGTTTCCTAATATTCAACTGAAATCTGAATAATAAGGATTATAACTGATATAATGCACATAAATCCATTATACTACATCCTGTTTCTGAGGTGATGGATCTTTTGGGAGACATAAGCTGTTGTTGTTAGCTGCAAAGTCGTGTCCGACCCATCGCGACCCTATGGACAACATTCCTCCAGGCCTTCCTGTCCTCTACCATCTTAGACATAAGCTAAGAGTCTTAATTTGGAAAGAAGAGTCAGGATAACCAAATAAGCAAAAGAAGTTCTGTGGCCCCCCCCCCCGATACTCTCACTAGCTAAAGAAAGAAGAGAGAGAATATGCACCAAGATATTAGTGATCCATGACAGAGCAGAATATGCACCAAGATATTAGTGATCCATGACAGAGCAGAATGTTGTTGTTGTTAGTTGCGAAGTCGTGTCCAACCCAGGGGGTTGGGAGTGGGTGGCACTGTCTTACAGTGGTTCTCCTCCTACCTTCTGGGTCGTTCGCAGTCGGTGTTGACAGAGGGGCAGAGGTCGGCCTCGAGGCCTCTCGTTTGTGGAGTCCCTCAGGGGTCGGTCCTCTCACCTCTCCTGTTCAACATCTATATGAAGCCGCTGGGCGAGATCATTCATGGTTTTGGGGTGGGGTATCATCAGTACGCTGATGATACCCAGCTTTTTATTTCCACCCCAGATCAACTCAGTGATGCCCTCTCCGTGATGTCCCGTTGCCTGGAGGTGGTGAGGGTCTGGATGGGGAGGAACAGGCTTCGTCTAAATCTCGACAAGACCAAGTGGCTGTGCGTACTGGCATCTCGGGTTGTCCATTCTATTCCATCTTTATCTATAGGGGGTGAGGTGTTACACCCTGTAGATAGGGCTCGCAACTTGGGCGTCCTCCTTGATCCACAGCTCAGTTTTGAAAATCATATAGGAGCTGTGACCAGGGGGGCTTTTGCCCAGGTTCGCCTGGTGCGCCAGTTGCGGCCCTATTTGGACCGGGACACCTTACGCACAGTCACTCATGCGCTCTTGACCTCTCGGATAGACTACTGCAACGCTTTCTACATGGGGCTGCCCTTGAATACCACTCGGAGGTTCCAGCTGGTGCAGAATGCGGCCGCGCGAGTTGTGATGGGGGTTTCCCGATACTCCCATGTAACACCTCTGCTCTGCGAGCTGCATTGGCTTCCAGTTGTCTTCCGAGTGAGATTCAAGGTGCTGGTGATGACCTATAAAGCTCTAAATGGCATGGGTCCGGGTTATTTACAGGAGCACCTTTTGCCGGCGTTAACCTCCCATCGTCCTCTGTGCTCCCACAGAGAGGGCCTCCTCAGGGTGCCATCGGTTAAGGAATGTCAACTGGCGGCCCCCAGGGGGAGAGCATTCTCTGTGGGCGCACATGCCCTCTGGAATCAGCTTCCGGTTGAGCTCCGGATGGCTCCCGACCTTTGCTCATTTCACCGCGACCTGAAGACCTGGCTATTTGAACTTGCCGGCCTGGACTGAGGGATTGGATTTTAGAGTTTAAATTTTTAAAATTTTAAATTTTAGAATGTATTTATTACTTAGGGCTATTGATTTAATCTTATTTAAATTTTTATACCTTGTGTGTTGTTAGCGTTTTAATTGCCCTGTACACCACCCCGAGTCCTTGGAGAGGGGCGGTATATAAATCTAATAAAATAAAATAAATAAATAAATTGCGACCCCATGGGCAACATTCTTACAGGCCTTCCTGTCCTCTACCGTCTTCTGGAGTCCATTTAGGCTCACGCCTACTGCTTCAGTGACTCCATCCAGCCACCTCATTCTCTGTCGTCCCCTTCTACTCTTGCCCTCAACCTTTCCCAGCATCAGGCTCTTCTCCAGTGAGTCCTTCCTTCTCATTAGGTGGCCAAAGTATTTGAGTTTTAGCTTCAGGATCTGGCCTTCTAAAGAGCAGTCAGGGTTGATCTCCTCTAGGACTGACCGGCTTGATCGCCTTGCAGTCCAAGAGACTCGCAGGAGTCTTCTCCAGCACCATAGTTCAAAGGCCTCAATTCTTTGGTGCTCAGCCTTTCTTATGGTCCAACGTTCATAGCCATTCATTGCAACTGGGAAAACCATGGCCTTGACTATATGCACTGTTGTTGTCAGGGTGATGTCTCTGCTTTTTAGTGTGCTGTCTAGATTTGCCATGGCTTTCCTCCCCAGGAGCAAGCAACTTTTAATTTCTTGGCTGCAGTCCCCCTCTGCGGTGATCTTGGAGCCGAGGAAAATAAAATCTGTCACTACCTCAATTTCTTCCCCATCTATTTGACAGGAATTGAGAGGGCCGGATGCCATGATCTTGATTTTCTTAATGTTTAGTTTCAACTCAACTTTTGCACTCTCCTTCTTCACTCGCAACAAAAGGCTCTTTAGTTCCTCTTCACTTGCCATTAGAGTGGTATCATCTGCATATCTTAGGTTGTTGATATTTCTCCCGGTAATCTTAATTCCAACTTTTGATTCATCTAGCCCTGCCTTTCTCATGATGTGCTTTGCATATAAGTTAAATAGGCAGGGCGACAGTATACAGCCTTGCCAGACTCCTTTCCCAATTTTGAACCAATCAGTGTCCAGTTCTCACTGTTGCTTCTTGACCCGCATATAGGTTTCTCAAGAGACCAGCTCCTGGTCTTGTTTTTACTGACTGTATAGAGCATAGCTCATAGCTTCATTGAATTACACAAGCCCCTTCGCCATGACAAGGCAGTAATCCATGAAGGGGAGAGCAGAATATGCACCAAGATATTAGTGATCCATGATTAGGCCAGAATGCAACCACTGAGGGCTCACTTGTAGGCCATGTCACTCTTCAGAAATATATGGGGAATGTTTTACTAAATATCTTCATTGGTCTTCATACTTTTCATGTGATTCACTTCTTTACAGATGGATCTAGAACTCCCGTTCTAATCTGTCAAGTGGGTTCTGTTCTAATCAGTGAAATGGAGTGTAACTTTTTGTTTAAAAATTTCATTAGTGTCACTTAGGGTAGGGTACTGTTAAAGAACTCTATTGAAAAATAACTGTCAACATTACCAATGGCTGTGTAATGTGGTTACCACCCATCAGCATCAAAGTTTACTGGATGATAAGCATAATGGGGGGAAAAAAACCAGAATATAGTATGTGTGGTCCTTGATGCTTTCTGAGCTTCATTGTTTTATTACAGACGTTTCACGACCAAACTAGGTAACATCAGTAAAAGAGACTATTTGTAGCTCACGGCTGAAATGAGGGGTCCTTGGTGCTTTCTGAGCTTGGCTATTTGCACTGATGATGTTACCTAGTTTGGGTAATGAAACATCTGGAAAAAAACAACCAAGCTCAGAGAGCATTAAGGACCCCTCACTAGGAAACAACACTAGTGATGGATGTTATGTGGCAAGGAAAACGACAACAGCACTGTCTACCACCGAAGTATGTCTGCAAGACACTTGACAGGACACTCTCTTTTAAACAGTACACTAAGGCTAAAGTCAGAAAATTAATAAACTACACATGAGGAGCTCAACTGCCTACGTTGCACACATCAGATTTGGCCTTAAGTGTCTCTATAGCAGAGTATGCTGCTCCAGTGTGGGGTGCATTTGCACATGCAAAACAAGTTGTGATCACCATCAATGAAACAATAATTGTGACAGGATGTCTCAAATCTCAAATTGAGAAAATATATCCTTGTACTGGCATTGCCCCACCTAAGATTTGGAGAGAGGTAGCAGCAGATGCTAAGAGAACTAAGTAAGAGAATGATCCTGGACATCCTCTGAACAGACAGAAGCCCCAAGCCCACCGACTCAGATCTAGGAACAGTTTTATAGCATGAACAAACATCCTTAAACAAAACTGAATTAAAAGGTGGAGGAAGGAATCAAGCAAGCAAGGAATAACATCAAAGGAAGATATGGCTGAAGGACCCAACCTTCCTTATATTACTTATAGGACCTGAATAGATTGAGAGTTGGAGTGCCTAACTGTAAACCAATATGCTGAAGTGGAGGTTCTTAGCAGATAACTACACACTGTGTGAATGTGGAGAGATGCATAGCCCAGCCCATCTGCTGGTATGTCAGCTATTACCAGAAACGTACTAATAATGACTTATTTTTGGCCAATGACAAAGCCAAGAAGGTAGCTTCATTCTGGCAGTTTCAAGTTTCAACTAGACATGGAAGGAGGAGGAGGAAAGGAGGAGGAGATGAAAATGAAGATGAAGGAGGAGGAGGAGGAGAAATAATCAGTGCTAGGAGGGAGTAGGGTTTGCCATCTGTTCTTATACTAGTCACCTTGCCCTGTCAGTGCTGGTGGGAGTCATATTGATAGTTCCTTGACTAGGCTGTTGTTAGTACAAACTATAGAAATGCATCTTTTGTAACTTTTAAATTTTGCATCTCATCTTCAAGCTGAGTATTTTGTTTTCAAAATGACTTGCAATGATTTGTTGGTTTTCTAATCATATGAAGTCCCAGTTCCTAAAACTCCTTTTTAAATCCCTAACAGAGTAATATTAGTTTGGCCTTATAAGAAAATGCTGAAGGTTGACGGCAGAGCTTGGAGCAGAACACTTTGTTATTCTTCTCCTGCTGAGAGAGTGACATTTCAAGTACAGTTCTGAAAGTTCCTGTTTCTCATCAATTTGTTTTGTCTTTGGAGAAAGTTGAGCTGTGTAATTTACCTCTTTGCCAGGTGACATACAGAAAGAGAACAAAAGTAGAGAAACAAATGTTCCTGGAGGTTAGAATGAAATAAGGTGTGTTTCTCTTTGTGTGTGCCGAGGAGGTAGATCTCATCCAAACTCTAGTGTCAAGCTGCTCTATGCATATCTATAGATTACAAAAGCTGAATTTAGAGGATCCATCTTGTTTTATTCAGCCACTATTATAGTGGCAGAATGAAACAGATGCTTTGAAAGCAAAGGCACCTGTAGTGCCTCTTTGTAAGCTCTTACTCATTTGGCACAAAGCAGAGGACTTTGCCTGGTTTCCTGTGTGCTCATGGATGGATCTACTCTGCAATATTCTCAATTATGGATGTGGTGCTACGTCGCTTCCTGTAGCCTAGATTGCAGATAGGCGAGTAAAATAGGCAGCTCATAAAATGAAAGATAAATAAGATATATTGCTACATTTTCAAAAGCCCAGGCATTGTACAACTGGTTGCTCAAATGGACAGCTGGGTAATTAAATTTTGGGGAAAAGATGTTAGATGCTCTTTTAAAAAAATAAAAATAATAAAATGGGTTGATTCAACTGTTTTGGAGGTAGAAGGCAGGAATAGAGTTGAAAAATACAGTGTTCACATATAATTGTGGAATTTGCCAAACAGCTGCCTTTTGCAAATGAAGGCAAATAGACGTTGGGATAATGTTGCAGGATCCAAGCTGAGTCAGTCACTGGGACCAGAGGTTTAGTTTTCCAAGCATTTCAGATTCATGCTGGAGCCCATCCTCAAGGAACTTCTCTCTCTCCAGAATGTGTGCTTTGGGCTACTCTGTGTTTGGCATTTATCTGGTGCCTGTTGTGTGTGGCTTTTTCACTTGTTGATTAATTGTTTAGATACCTTTTGCTTGTATTTTTTCAGAATTCAGAGTAAATTTGGGTATTCTGTAGCACAGAGAGTTGCAATTGAGCCTCTGTCCTATTTCCTACTTACTTTTTTTTTAGCATCAGCCTGCTGAAGGGAAGAAGTGGCAGATCCTTTCAGAAGATGCCAGCTTCATGCTACAATTTGGTTATAGGCAGTCTGGTTATAGGCAGTGTTGTGTCCTGGGTTCTTGCTGGAAAGCAGGAGACGAGGCGAGAGAGTTCAGGCAGGAACATGCTTTATTGAATTGCAGGAACTAAACTGAGAACCAGGGCTGCAACGCAGCTATTTATACACTGGCCACTAGGTGGTGGCCAATAGGTTTAAAGCATCCTATTGCCACCCTAGAGCCAACCAATGGTGGTCCTGGAGACTGACTGTCTGAGGAGCTGGCGACTGTTATCCGCTTCCTGCTTAAGCAATCTCACAGCATTCAAACCCCACATGGTACAGCTCAAGTTAACTAGGCCCAATACATTACAGGCAGTGTAGCAATCCAAGATGCCTGGATCATTATTTGGGAGGCATTTCCTTATGAAAGAGAAGGGATCCGCTGTAGGTTATTTCATAAATGGTGTATTTGATTACTTGGATCTTTTAACTTCGGTAAACAAGTGCCTTCTGGTCAATCTTGACTCCAATCTGGGCAAGTTACAGCAATTTTCTTCATAAGATTTTTGGAAGTATTTTAGTCTTGCCTTCTACTTCCTAGGAGAGAGAGAGAGAGAGAGAGAGAGAGAGAGAGAGAGAGAGAGAGAGAGAGAGAGAGAGAGAGAGAGAGAGAGAGAGAGAGAGAGAGAGAGAGACTGGCCCAAGGTCACTCAGCTGTTTTTATGGCTCAGATCAGGCTAGAATTCACAGTCTCCTGTTTCTAGCCTGATGCCTTAACCACTACACCATACTGACTGTACCTATGACCTGTTACTATTTTAACTCTTATTGATGGATTTTATTATATTTTGTTAGCAGCTTTTGGATTTTTTTGGTGACATGAATTCTTTGAATACCCTTAAATAATAATGCAATAACTAAATGCATTCTTTCCTAATAGCATCACTCAGGTTGGAGATACAACATTTCCAAGTTTCAGGATAGCATTTATCCCAGCTAGAACTGTCTAGGAACAAGCCAATCTAGCTGAAAATTATCTGATAAGAATAGGATGCTATGTTACAAATTTGTTGTTGTTGATAGTTGCGACGTCGTGTCCGACCCATCACAACCCCATGGACAAGGTTCTCCAGGCCTTCCTGTCCTCTACCATCTTCTGGAGTCCATTTAGGCTCAAGCCTACTGCTTCAGTGACTCCATCCAGCCACCTCATTCTCTGTCGTCCCTTTCTTCTCTTGCCCTCAACCTTTCCCAGCATTAGGCTCTTCTCCAGTGAGCCCTTCCTTCTCATTAGGTGGCCAAAGTATTTGAGTTTCAACATCAGGATCTGGCCTTCTAAAGAGCAGTCAGGGTTGATCTCCTTTAGAACTGACCGTATTTATTTATTTATTTATTTATTTATTTATTTATTTATTTATTTATGGGATTTATATCCCGCCCTATCTCCCAAGGGACTCAGGGCAGCTAACAACAACAAAACTTAAAGGTCTATGTACAGTAAATTAAAAATAAAAATTTGAAATAAATTAAAATAAATTAAAGAATAGAGTTAGAATTGTAAATATAATTAAAATCCCTGTCAGTCTAGGTCAGCCAGGTGGAAAAGGAGTGTTTTGAGGCCGTGGCGAAAGGACTGGAGATCTTGGGCCATCCGAAGCTCAGGGGGGAGCTGGTTCCACAGGGTTGGCGCTCCCACAGAGAAGGTTCTTCCCCTGGGGGTCGCAAGCCGATATTGTCTAGCCGACGGTACCCTGAGGAGGCCTTCTCTGTGTGAGCGTACTGGGCGATGGGAATTCGTTTTGATCACCTTGCAGTCCAAGGGACTCGCAGGAGTCTTCTCCAGCCCCATACTTCAAAGGCCTCAATTCTTTGGCACTCAGCCCTTCTTATGGTCCAACTTTCACTGCCATACATTGCAACTGGGAAGACCATAGCTTTTATATAACTTACGTTTCTATATGTTAGGTGAGAGAGGCAAGAGAATTCCATATACACACTTTTGTTGTCAGGGTGATCTCTCTGCTTTTTAGTGTGCTGGGCAGTCTGCCGGGGGGGAGATGAGCAGTCTTAGGAATGTCATCTGGGATGAATTCGACCCTGTGACTCCGGAAGAGGTGGACAGGATCATGGGGAGGCTGAGTTCCACCACATGTTTACTGGACCCGTGCCCCTCCTGGCTGGTATATGCAGCTCGGGAGGGGACACGAGGCTGGCTCCAGGCAATAATAACTGCTTCTTTGAGGGAGGGTAGCTTCCCTGCCGCTTCATGGTCTTGTTTTTACTGACTGTATAGAGCGTCTCCATCTTTGGCTGCAGAGCACATAGTCAATCTGATTTCTGTGTTGACCGTCTGGTGATGTCCATGTGTAGACCCCTCTCTTGGGTTGTTGGAAAAGAGTGTTTGCTATGACCATCGTATTCTCTTGACAACATTCTATCACCCTGTGCCCTGCTTCATTTTGTACTCCAAGGCCAAACTTGCCTGCTATTCCGATTATCTTTTGACTTCCTACTTTAGCATTCCAATCCCCCATGATGATAAGGACATCATTTTTTGGTGTTAATTCTATAACGTGCTGTAGGGCTTCATAGAACCGGTCAATTTCATCCTCTTCAGCACCGGTGGTTGGGGCATAGACATGGACTACTGTGATATTGAATGGTTTGCCTTGGATTCGAACTGAGATCATTCTGTCATTTTGAGGATTGTATCCCAGTATTGCTTTTCCTACTCTTTTATTGACTAGGAAGGCTACTCCATTTCTTCTGAGGGATTCTTGCCCGCAGTAATATACCTGATAGTCATCTGAATTAAATTCACCCATTCCTGTCCATTTTAGTTCACTGATTCCTAAGATGTTGATGTTAAGTTTTGTCATCTCTTGTTTGACCACGTCCAGCTTTCCTTGATTCATGGATCTTACATTCCAGGTTCCTATGGAGAAAAAATCTTTATAGCATCAGACTTTCCTTTCACCCCAGATACATCCATAGCTGAACGTCCTTTCGGCTTTGGCCTAGTTACTTCATTCTTTCTGGCGCTACTAGCACTAGCCCTCTGCTCTTCCCCAGTAGCATATTAGATGCCTTCCAACCTGAAGTCATATCTTTTTGCCTTTTGGTACTGTCCATAGGGTTTTCATGGCAAAGATACTGGAGTGGGTTGCCATTTCCTTCTCCAGTGGATCACGTTTTGTCAGAACTCTCTGCTATGACCTGTCCATCTTAGGTGGCCCTGCATGGCATAGCTCATAGCTTCATTGAATTACGCAAGCCCCTTCACCACAAGGCAGTAATCCATGAAGGGGATGTTACAAATGAATGTATGCAATTACACAGTGTATTATAGCTTTGCTATGTAAGTTGCTTAGAGATTGTTATGTAATATATGAATATTTGAAATAAATAATTATTTAAAAAGCACAATGTCACCATACTGCAAGACTGATATAACATGAAATTTGGATATCATTATATGAGAATTATTGCGGCCCTTTGCTCTGGGATATACATATTTTAAGCTTTTCTCTATTTATTTTACACACAAATTCAATTTCATTGCCTTTCATTGAATCACGATTATTTTTTCATGTGTACAATCTCTGAGGGAGTATAATTTCATAAAAACAATCATGTTTTAAAACATGCATGTTTAGGGTCTTAATTCCCTGAATAAGAGTTTATTGAGGAGAGATTTCTTCAAGATATAGAAATTTTGATACTAATTGGATTATTCCTAATCATACAGAGGCTGTGAATAACTGTGGCTCATAATAATTCATAATAATTCAAACTACCAAATCAGACAAAAGTATATTTCTAACTGTGGAGTCCTTGGTACTTGTTTAATTACCCAACAAGGTAACCTTATCAGTGCTGCTAAGTATGAGATTCATTCCCTGTTTATATACAGTTGCTTGCCCTGCATGTGTTGGTAGGGATATGGTTTTTTTTCTTGGTAGATTCTTGATTAGGATATTGTTTTGAGTAGCTATTGATTGCAATATTGCAAACTCCACATTTACCAGCACTGATGATGTTACCTAGTCAGATACTGAAATATCTGCAAGGAAATGACCAAGCTCAAAGAGCACCAAAGATTCTACAGTTTAACCCTCAGCTATATATATTCCCTTCTAGTGGATATTCTTATTTGTATTGCAGAAATGTTGATTCATTTATTTATGAAGACAGGGCTTGCAAAGAACTTATACATGGAGAATAAGTTCTTTTCACTTGAACAGAGTTTAAGGATTTATTTATTTATTGAATTTGTATACCGCCCTATTCCCGTAGGACTCAGGGTGGTTTACAGGGCAGTTAAAACCATAAAATACAAAAATTAAAATCAATTAAAACAATTAATTAAATTCAAGCCCCAAAAGTAAATCTAAAACCCAATTAAAATTAAAAACCCCTCAGTCTGGGCCAAACAGCTCGAAGAGCCAAGTTTTCAGGTCCCGGCGAAATGAGCGAAGGTCAGAGGCAGTCGTAAGTTCCGTAGGTAGTTGGTTCCATAGGGCAGGCGCACCCACAGAGAATGCCCTTCCCCTGGGAATAACCCGTCGGCATTCTTTACTCTTTGGATAGAAAGCTAGTAGAGCTGAATCCCTAGACCAGGGGTCTTCAAACCTGGCCCTTTTATGACTTGTGAACTTCAACTCCCAGAATTCCTCAGCCAGTGTGTCTGGCTGAGGAATTCTGGGAGTTGAAGTCCACAAGTCATAAAAGGGCCAAGTTTGAAGACCCCTGACCTAGACAATGAAAAGAGGGAATCCAATGGATTTCCCTTCCTTTATCAATAACCTTCTCCCTTCTCCCCCAACCAAGCCTGCACTGAACAAGAAACCTCTGTAAGAAGGACTGACATGACGATCAACCAATAGTTCAGCTTTGTCATACATGAGAGATTCATGTTCTATAAAGAAGACTTCTCTAATCCAGGTTCAGTTGAAGTTTTGATATCAAGAGATGTTGCTTCTTTCTCTTAAAGTGGAAAAGAACCGTAAAAGTTGGAAGAGATTTTTCCTGCCCTATCATTATGTTTAAAAAAATGCTGTCTTGAGGAGTATGTCTGTTTTATTTGCTCTGTCTTTTGACTAATAAAGATCCATGAACTGTGATAATCAAATACAGGTGATTCAGATGAAAATCTAGTTTGGCTTTTAACCATTTGGACCTCTGTTTGCTGTATTCTTCAGTAAAGGTTGGAAAATTATTAAAAATGTTGGAGTCTTGATTAGGTTGGGATCATGGTGGAAAAACTACATTGGTCTAGCATATTTTCAGCTGGAAATCCTATTTTTAAAAGGGGCAGATAGAAATGCCACAGAGGTATTGAACAATTGGACCAGATATCTTTTGATCTCTTGTTCTTAATTTCAGATGCCTGGATGTGTACAGGATTACATTTTTTTCCGCCTGCTACTTATTTGGATTTTTTAAAAAAATAATATTTTAATCAAATCACGAATAATGTTTTGTTGTATCATTTTAAATTTGTATTCCTCTTCTCAGTTCAACGAGCACTTTCAATTGCCATCAGAGGAATGCAGAGGAATGCTATGAGTATATTGAAACTGGATGACAATGCCATTTTTCACTCCTTGTTTTATTGCTTTTCAAGTCTATGTAATTACATACTGTGACGGTTGTGTACGATGGTGACAGTAGCTGGTCAATGTCTGTGAGCAAGTACATGGTTAGGTGAGCATCTCTATGATAAAAAAAAATAGAGATGCAGGCTATCCAAACACTGCCATGGAAAAGTCCTCTGTCTTCTGTTTTCTCAGCCATTTCATTCAGTACATCAAGGTAATTTGTAATATGCCTCTACCTCCTCTTCCTCCCCCTTGCTCCTTTTATTCCTTTCTCCCTCCATTTATATTGGGGTGGTAACCTTTTGATGTTTGGATACAGCATCAGTCAGAAGCACAATAGGCAGGTCCAAAAATTTCTATACTTTTTCCCCTGGCATTTTTAAGAGAAGTTGGTCCTTTTTCTTTCCAATCCATGTCCCAGGTTGTCTCTTGTGCTACAGCAATTATAATGAAGGCTTTTAGATTCTACAAGGGAACAGGAACATATGGATTTAGATAGATAGATAGATAGATAGATAGATAGATAGATAGATAGATAGATAGATAGATTGATAGATTATATAGATAGATGATAGATGATTGATTGAGAGATAGATGATAGATAGATTAGATTAGATAGTTAGATGATAGATAGATTAGATTAGATTAGATAGATTGATAGATTAGATAGATGATAGATGAATGATTGATAGATGATAGATTAGATTAGATAGATGATAGATGATAGATAGATAGATAGATTGATAGATTGATAGATTAGATAGATGATAGATAGATAGATGATAGATAGATAGATAGATAGATAGATAGATAGATAGATAGATAGATAGATAGATAGAGTGGTATAGTGCTTGAGTCACCAGATTAGAAACCAGGAGATTGTGAGTTTTAGTCCTGTTTTAGGCACATTATGCGCTCTCTCAGCCATATGAAAAAGGCAGTGGAAGAGCAAAACTCTTGCCTAGAAAACTGCAGGGACTTGTTCAGGCATTTGCCAAGATTCAACACTGACTTGAAGGCATAAAACAAACAAATAAAAAAGTGGACAACCCCCCATCTGCTACTACATGGTTAAAAAAATAGATTTCATTTGAACAATGTTTATTCTCAGAGTTTGGAGTTAATTCAAGGTACAGTAGATATAAAATCATTCTTTATATTATATTCTTTCAGAATAATTTATGTACCTATAACCAAAATATTAAGCTACCAATATAATACGTAAACAATGCATTATGCATTTGTTGGGCCAAATAAATAATCTTAAACAACTGGAACTTCTTTCTCTACCTTTTCTACAAATTCTACCTGTCCACTCCTAAGCTAAACAGTGGTTTAACTTTGAAGTTTACAGTTTAATTCAGTTAGTTTCCATGTATATGTGCTCTCTGTGAGTCAGCAAATTTCTCTTCATAGTTGATATTCAAGCAACTTTCTTGACTTGATATCTTTCGTACAATGTTGGGACTACAATCTCCAGACCATTTAAACAGCATGACCAATATTGGGTCTGAAAAATATACTTCTGACACATCTGGAGTGTGCCAAATTAAAGAAGTTTGAAATAAAGCTTTTTGTACCTTTATGTTATTGCATGATACGAGTTATTCCTGGACTTCCCAATCTTGGACACTTTAAGTCTTGTGGACTTCAGCTCACAGAATTCCCCAAACAGCATGGTTGGCTGAGAAATTCTGGATGTTGAAGTCCACAAGTCTTAAAGGTGTGAACCCCTGAGTTATTCTATGCAGCAAAAAGTGATGACTACTTAAATTGGTCTCAGGTCTGTTTTCTTTAAAAAAAAGTCATTTTCTTCCTCTTCTTTCATCTGTCTTTCTTGAACCAATTGCGTCTCTTAAAGAATTACACACCATCTTCATGTAAACAAACATTTATATTTTCTACTGCTCACATAGTGCAATTGTTCACAAGGAGGCAGAAGAAAAAGTATCATACCATGAAAGAACAAAATCAAGATAGTAAAAGGGGAAAAAAACAGGGTGTAGTTAAGACCAGTGCTTTTTTTGTAAAAGAAAAAGGTGCCGGAACTCACACATGTCATACAACCCGCCTTGCCTACCCTACAAGGTTCTATCCAAAAAAGGTACCGCAACTCCGTTTTGAGCGTTCTATGAGGAAAAAAAGCCCTGGTTAAGACTATCATCCAGAATCTCACAACCACCAAAGGAGTGTTGGTGTATATATTCACTAACTGCTACAATTAATCCTTCCTTATGTATGTAGGGCTACTTGATGAAATTTTCTTCCTCTTTACTTCTTCTTTTCTTCAGATGTAGAGAGAGTTCTTGTTCTTACACTCCTGGTATCCTCAACCATGGTTATTTGATGTTGTGTTTTTGATGTTGTCTTTCCATTTTCTTCCTGGTTTCACTTGTGTTCTTTGACCTTTCTTCTTTTTGTATATGCCTTTCATGGTATAGAATCCCAAGACATTCTCTCCAGGTGAGCAAACCACTGAACTTGCTGTATTTGTATGTAGTTTAAGATTGGTTCTGTTCCAATTCTTTCTCTTATGATCTCATTTTTTATTTTCTCCCTTTTGGTCATTCCGGCAGCTTTCCTCAAACATGATGTTTCATGAGATTCAGTGAAACAATTTTAGTAAAGATGCACCTAGGATATCCCATTTTATCAAAAATTGCAGTATGCAATATAAGAAACATAGTATATTTAAAGTAACTGTAAACTGCTTGTTGTCCTTTGGTTTGCTATGGGCTGTGGTGGTGCAGTGGTTGGAATGCAATATTTCAGGCTAACTCTGCCCACAGCCAGGAGTTTGATCCTGAATGGCTCCTTGTTGACTCAGCCTTCAATCCTTCCAAGATCGGTAAAAGGAGGACCCAGATTGCTGGAAGCAATATGCTGACATATGTAAACCTCTTAGAGAGGGCTATAAAGCACTGTGAAGCCGTATATAAGTCTAAGTGTCATAGCTATTTGGAGCAGGAACCTCAGTAAACAAACCTTTGGGTTGCTGTCTGCCCAAGGTGCCCTTTTCATAGTTCCTGTGGTCCTCTTGAACCATATTGTAGACGGAATTTCCCTACTATGGTTTTGACTGGAGCATAGCAAAATTGAACACCACCATCTAGAGGTAATGCTGCCCTCTGTGGAATGGATGACAGCTTCTAAAGCCGATATTGTTTTCCTTTGCCTCTTGTGTTCACAGCAATGAACAACCTGTGCTGTTAGCTAATGTGTCGCAGCAGCTCCATAATCACCTGCAGGATGACATAAAGACAGACCTGCTGGGGCAATGAAAGGTGAACGGCATGCTAGATGATTTCCATAATACAAATGATGACTGCCACTTATGAGATTTTCTTATCCAGGAATGACTGACTTCTGAAATATAGCTTTGTAATCATATTATGACTTTGTTTTCACTGTATGTGCTTTTTTACTTACACAGATTAGTTAATGCCCAGTCAGAGCACTGATTTTTTTTTTAATGCAGTGAAGCTGGTGGAATTTAATGATTGTAGAGCTAAATGGCACACAAGCAGAATAACAAAAAGAGTTGTTTGGTTTAAGCAGCAGTGACAGCTATTTGTAATGCTGTATTACAGAGAGAGAAAGAGAGAGAGGGAGGGAGGGAGAGAGGGAGAAGTACTATGTGTACTTATGGAATAAAGCAAATTAATTATGGATGGGCTATTACTGCCTCCCCACAAAAAATAAACCTCTGTTAGTGAATTGTTTTTGAATATTTTCACTGTGTATTCAAGAGGAATTGATTATGTGCCTGTTTCACCAACGTTTTTGGGGAGAGTACATATTGTGCAGCTTGGCAACAGCACTTCCCCTTAACTGTCATTAAGGTCCATTCTACATTATTAATAAGTTTGTTTTGTGCTTTGCATCATTTTAGACTGGATCCTACACAGGTGCCCAATATTTGCTAGCCTACAACAATTTCACGCACGCATCCGGGTATCTTTGTCACTCGCCAGATCACAGTTCTTTTTACTGTTAAAAGTGGCTTTTCCTGAAATTCCCACAATTCTAGGATGGGACGCTCGGGGAGCTTTGGAGGATCACTTTTCCAAAATGCAACATGTTTTTCAGTTAACTGTCAAGAGCTAATGGGGCTAGTGCCAGGAACATATAGTAGATATTCATACAGTAAGTCTCCAGGATATAGGCTAGAATTTCTTGTTTGGTGCATAGAAATTGAACAGCTCTGTTCATCTAGATTCTAGGTAAATAATTGGTTCTTCTCCAAGACAGCCACAAACTTCTGGTTAAGATGGTACTTCTTTAGGCACTGGATCATATTCATTTGGATTTATTACTTAGCCCCATTTTTATTCCAGATGTGGATTCTGAGAGTGTACCCACTGGACATCTTCTCTGATAGTCTATGTCAGTGTTTTTCAACCTTGGCAACTTTGAAATGGGTGGACTTCAACTTCCAGAATTCCTCAGCAAAGCCATGGATTTTACCTTAGGTCAGTGGTTTTCAGACTAGCACTGAAGGAGATTCTTCAGAAAACCATGTTTTTTGTTCAAATTTATAGAGTAAATAAATAAATAAATAAATAAAATAAATTCTGAAGGCTGACCACATTAGATCTTTCTGATGGGGTCTGTCAGTATTTTCCCAATTTTGATTTTTCTTATTAATTTCATTCTATTTGTCTCATCTTTGGAATCTAAGTTTTTTGGCCATTCTATGATTTGTGGGTTGTGGTTTTTTCCCCCCTACTTCTTTCCCTTACTAAGAGCAGCTGAACTTCTGAAAAGATAGACCTGTGCAAACCCTTTCAGCTATCTAAGCATTTGTCTCTTTTGGTGCACGCATAGCAGCACAAGAAGAACCTTGCTGGATCAAGGTCAAGAATTCATCTAATCCAGTCTTCTCCATCACAGAGTAGCCAATATGCACAACATAATACAACAATTACAAAAAAAATAAAAGTAATAAGCTAGACCAATATTCTCCTTTATTGGTGTCCTATATCCTGCCTGACTAGGCCCTCTTTTCAGATCTGTCTTTCAGCTTGCTACAAACCAAAGTTTGATTTTTTTGAGGGAAGCCATAGAAATATTGAGCCAAACTGTTATGTCTGTTTTGTGCGTCTTTGTTTCTTTGTTTTTTTTACTCTGTGTGTGAGAGAGAGGGGGGGGGGAATGTGTTGGAATTTAGAAAAGAGTGGCAAATTAGGTAAAAATAATCACATTTGTTTTGAGTACTTCAAGCTGAGAGAGAGTATAAATAGAGTAGAGGGTAGGGGAGATGGAATAGATTGAAGGTATGTAATTACAGAAGCTGGCAGTCTTCTGATCAACTCTAAAAAATGGGATTTTGCCTGATTAGTCTAGATATGGGACTAATCCTAGAGGTGTTGATTGGACACAGGAGTTTTAAAAAATATATCTTGAAGGAAGATAATCACAATTTATTTCCACAATGGTTAAAAAAATAACATGGGTGTATTTATGGAAAACACTAAGAACTGAGTTTATTGAAGGTGATTTTATCTTTAAGAGCAAGTAACTCTCACAATCCCTTGCTGTAACTTTGCTGGTGAGGCTGATATAAGTCCAAATCCTCAGACTGGAACAATTAACAAATATCATAGAAAGACAGGAGATTAGAGCAAATAGTCTCACCTTTCTCAATGACAGATATCAGAATATGGTTTGGGTGTTGGATTGTTACGTGTTGTTGTTAGTTGTAAAGTCGTGTCCGACCCATTGCGACCCCATGGACAACATTTCTCCAGGCCTTCCTGATCTCTACCATCTTCTGGAGTCCATTTAGACTCACGCCTACTGCTTCAGTGACTCCATCCAGCCACCTCATTCTCTGTCATCCCATTCTTCTCTTACCCTCAATCTTTCCCAGCATGAGGCTCTTCTCCAGTGAGTCCTTCCTTCTCATTAGGTGGCCAAAGTATTTGAGTTTTAGCTTCAGGATCTGGCCTTCTAAAGAGCAGTCAGGGTTGATCTCCTCTAGGACTGACCAGTTTGATCGCCTTGCATTCCAAGGGACTCGCAGGAGTCTTCTCCAGCACCATAGTTCAAAGGCCTCAATTCTTTGGCACTCAGCCTTTCTTATGGTCCAGCTTTCACAGCCATACATTGCAACTGTGAAGACCATAGCCTTGACTATACGCACTTTTGTTGGCAGGGTGATGTCTCTGTGTTGCAGTGTGCTGTCTAGATTTGCCATGGCTTTCCTCCCCAGAAGCAAGCATCTTTTAATTTCTTGGTTGCAGTCCCCATCTGCAGTGATCTTGGAGCCAAGGAAAATAAAATCTGTCACTACCTCCATTTCTTCCCCATCTATTTGCCAGGAATTGAGAGGGTTGGATGCCATGATCTTGGTTTTCTTAATGTTTAGTTTCAACCCAACTTTTGCACTCTCCTTCTTCACTCATGGATTGTTACTAACTTCTATTTATTCATCAGAATATCCAGAGTAGCCTCTAGGTGAGGTGGGTGGCAAATAAATAAAGAAATGAATAAACAAAGAAAGAAATGTTTTGTCAATATCATGCTGCTTGTATGTACAAATACTGCACAATCCAAGGAAGCAGTGCAATTATTTTAAGAGGCTTTATACATTTGCCTTCCTGCACACTCCAGGCCCTTTTTGAAGATGTACCTTGAAATTCTGTACAGTCTTGAAAATGTGACTTTGCATGTTTCAGCAAGCACAAACAAAACAAAACAAAACAAAACAAAACTGCTAATTTTCTAAAGCATCCCTTTTTCTGGAACTATATAGATGTTTAAAGCAAAATGTGATTTTTTAAAAAATATTTTATTCATTCACAAGTTGTAGCCTCTTGGCAAAGCTTGACTATTTATTAGCATCCCAGTGTTTATTTTCCATTGTAAGCAAAAAGCACTCTGTATTGATCTGGGTGTTTCGTGATAATTAGAGCAGGGTTCCCCAATGTTTCTGGCTTTGTGGACTGGCAGGAGAGGGAAGGGGGATGGTTCCACGTCAGCAGCTGCAAGCACACATGCGCACACAGCTCCATTTGCATGAGCGGCATGCGCATGCACCTGATGCTCATGCAAATGGAGCATGCACACACACACTCACCCACTGCTTGCATAAGTGAAGATGCACATGTGTGCATATGCCTTTGCTAGCCGTTTCTGAATCCCGGTTGGAATCCCCTCACAACCCAGTAATGGGCCACAGCCCACAGGTTGGGAAGCCCTGAATTAGAGCTTGGAAGGTAGTGTAACACGTAGTTGTCATGTGTACTAGGAACATGTATTTCTGTGGTATATTGTAATCTACAGCTATGCTTTCAGCTAATTAGCACTCCGAATACTACCACTGAAACTTGTTTGTTTTTTTTTAAATCCCATTTATATCCCGCCCTTCTCCGAAGACTCAGGGCAGCTTACAATCTAAAGCACAAATCAATGTGCTTAGCAATAGCCTTCATTCTATGTATATGCCTGCTTATTAGGGCTTTCCCCCCCAAAGCGGCATTATTACAAAGTCAGCTTATTGCCCCCAACAATCTGGGTCCTCATTTTACCTACCTCATAAGGATGGACGGCTGAGTCAACCTTGAGCCTGGTGGGACTCGAACCTGCACTAATTGCAGGCAGCTGGTGTTACTTAAGGAGGCATTAGCCCACTGCTACAACAAGGCTCTTGTTAATCAAATTTATTCAAGTAATTATATTTTGAACGTTGTAAGACTCATGGGGCTGCAAGGAGGATCGTGTGAGACAGGGGTGTCAAACTGCCGGCCCGTGGGCTGGATGTGTCATGCTGAAACTGCGCCCACCCTAGCTGCGACAATGGGGGGAAAGTTGTGATACGTCAAGACATGTCACATGACGTGACGAGTTTGACACCCCTGATGTGAGAGGTGTTGCCTTATTCCTTCTACCACGTGCATGGCCTGGTGAAAGTATGAAAGAATTGCCAGGTTTTCTTCTCAATATATACCCCATTAACTGAGCCAATGCCATTAGTTCTGAAATAAACATCTGCGGGCTAAAACTGCTAAATTTTGCTTAGAGTATGAGGTTAAACTTTGCCTTTTTGCTCTAAGTGTCACTGCTCTCTCTGAAAAGTCTTCCTCCTCTTATTACAAGAAGTTTGAAATTCACTTGTATATAAGACTTTTATACTGCTTCAGTTTTACTAGTTTAATCTTAGGTAGCATCATATGATATATAAACTATATCAAGTAATTTTGGAATGAAGTCAACTCCTGACTTCTTTTGTAGTCTCCAGGAAGCTGCAGGAAACTTCATCTATGATTTTACATTTTTAAAAAAGCTTCTACTGAATGTGCTCTTCACTTTCACGCAGTTAACCAGTTAATGCAAAGAGGAACTGTAACCATCATCTGTATTTTCAAGATGCTGCCTGAATGTCTCTCTAGATATACAGTAATGATGTGGTTTATGTTAGAGTCCCTATGTCCTTTAATAAAACATGTCTTGTTTTATTTTAGCTTATGGCTTTGCCATTTCATGCAGAAGATTGTTGCTTCTACACGTCTCATTAGACTCCACAGGAATGGCATGTGCAGGTCTCATCAGTCAAAGAATATCATCTTGCAGAACCAGGAAGTGGGCATTTTACGTTGTTGAAGTTGCCATGTGGAACTCTTCCCCTGAGAGTAGATTAGCTCCAACCCTAGTAGTTGTCAGAAGGCTCTTAAGACATTGATGTGTTTCTGGGCATGGGGGTTAGGTATTTATGATGTGTTTTTTATTTGTCTAAATGGCTTTGACTATTGATTTAATTGTTTTTTAATGTTTGTAATGTTTATATTGTTATTTATATTTATGCCCTGTAAACCGCCCTGAGTCCCTTTGGGAGAAGGGCGGTATATAAATCTCAATAAATTAAATTAAATTAAATTATTGGCTTTGTTCACAATTTTTATTATGTTGTTATATATTATGCTTTTAAATGATGTAAGTCATCCAGAGTCATTGCTTTTCATGAAATAGGTGGCCAGCAAATGAATGAATGAATGAATGAATGATAGCTGGGACATAAAACATAGAATAACAGAGTTTTAAGGGACCTTGGAAGTCTTCTAGTCCAACCCCCTGCTCAAGCAGGCGACCTCATATCATTCTGGACAAATGGCTGTCCAGTCTCTTCTTGAAAACCTCCAGTGATGGAGCACCCACACCTTCTGGAGCTGTTCCACTGAAATGGTCTGAAATGGTATAGGGTTTCCTGCCTGAGCAGGGGGTTGGACTAGATGACCTCCAAGGACCCTTCCAATATCATCATCATCATCATCATCATCATCATCATCATCATCATCATCATCATCATTATAGATCATTGCACAGTCAGCCAGATGTTCAGACTGGATTTTGGCATTTTTGTCTACCTATCGAGTCCTTACCAAGGACCTGGGATAGGCAGATGTGGATGTTTGATAGTATTATAGATATCGTCGCAGGATGGAAGCAGTTCCTAGTAAAGCCACCTTTTGCAATTGACTAATGGCGAATTGGTCAATGCCAATGGTATTCAAGTGGTGCTCCAGTTGTTGTTGTTGTTATTACTATTCTGATGTTTTCATTAATATTTTTTTGCTGTCTTTTACAACTAAAAGCCAATAGTAAGTGAATACTTTGAGAAAGGCACTTCTAGCTCTTGTTCTAAAATTATTGCATTATAGCTATTGGCATGATTTTTCTGCAACTGTGTCAGGTCTGCTAAGTTTAGCTTGGCACCTCACAGGCAACCTGCCATCAAAGGCTGGAGTGGGGAGAGGGAGGATAGGTGGGCAATAAAGCTGTGTGTGCATGTAATGGGAAATAAGGAAGGGGGAATGGCAGGTGATAAAGATCAGAGAAGCTCAGGGAATAAGTTTGTACAAGCATCCAAGGCCAGCCACCCTGAAAAAGAATGTGGACAACTCAGCATTCTCAGAACACTTTGGCGAGTTCTGATTGCCTGAAGATGGAGTGGTCACTGGGGAGGGCTGGAATGAGGGGAAACATTTGTGTATCTTTTGAGCATGGGGAAACCCAGAGCTGGCCTGGCTTTAGCCAACAAATTTTAGTAAAAAAACCCTTTCTCGACTTAAACCAACCGGAGTTGAGGGTCTTTCTTTCCTAAGGCACTGCTTTTCAACCCATGATACACGTACCACGGGTGGTACTTTAGCACCTGGCAGGTAGTATGCGTACGATGGGTTGAAAAGCACTGTAAAAAAAGTGTAAAAGTATAGCAGGTGTGTGTGTGAGCTAAAGCGGCGGCAGTGCTACACAGGTCTGTGGGAGAGTCAGCTGGAGCTGTGGTGTTGCTGAGGCTCTGCTGAGGTCTCAGGATCAACGCAGGGCTCCAGCTGATCAGCACAGGGTTCCAGCTGATTGGCACTTCCGGGAGCAAAGCACAACCTTGGGGAGGAGGAGTCAGCTGGAGCTGCACCAAAGAGAAAAGTAGGAGGGGAGGGGAGAGAGGAGAGGATATAAAAGGAGGAGGTTTTGGTGAGAGAGGGAGAGAGAAAAAAGACGATGGGGAAAAAAGAAGGGGACAGATAAAGAGACGGAGAAGAGGAGAGGCTTTTTTGAGACACGCAGAGGGAGAGAAGGAGATAGAGCAGTGGAAAGATTAATGTCGGAGAAAGAGGCTTAAGTTTCCCATTAAAAGTGTGGTAAGTGGATGTACAGATAGTCCTCAACTTACGACCACAACTGAGCCCAAAATTTATGTTGCTAAGTGAGAAATTTATTAAATGAGCTTTGTCCCATTTTAGGACTTTTCTTGCCAGATTTGTTAAGTGAATCGCTGCAGTTGTTAAATTAGTAACACGGTTGTTAAAAGTGAATATGGGTTCTCCGTTGATTTTGTTTGTCAGATGGTCGCAAAAAGTGATCCCATGACCTAGGGACACTGCAACTGTCATACATATGGATTGCACTTGCATTGCATTCCCTCCTGCAGCCTTTAAGTCAGTGACAATCTACTGCTTAATATATGAATGATTAATATTAATAATATATTCATACATCTCTATATGAATAAAACGGAGAGGAAAAGAGTTATTCTGGACAGGGCCAAATATCTTACTTTTGAGTTTGAAAGGTTAAGGAACTTTACTCCTCTCCTTGCTGGGTAGCTGAACTGGAGGAAAAGAGAAATTTCCTGACAGTTAGAACAATTAATCAGTTGAACAACCTGCCTGCAGAAGCTGTGAATGCTCCAACGCTGGAAGTTTTTAAGAAAAGACTGGACAACCATTTGTTTGAAATGGTATAGAATTTCCTGCCTGGGCAGGGGGTTGGACTAGATGACCTCCAAGGTCACTTCTAATTTTATTATTATTGTTAGTATTATTATAAGAGTATATGTAAATGTCTGCATGCTGAGCATTAGAGACTACAGAATAAATCCCCAATTTTGTCTTATCAGCATCTGAGAAAGAAGCCAGGAATCAACCTCCTGCGATCCTAGCATTGAAGGAAGTTGAAGAAGTTTGTCATTCTTCTTCTGAGCCTTTGACATGAAAAATGGGATGGCTTTTGTGCCTTGATCCAAATTTTGTTGAATTTTACCTGTTTAAATCAGTGCTGACTTATGTGTCAAAAATGCTTGCAGCTGAAGATTTATTTGACGCATTGGAGTAATCAATTAAAATTTCAAAAACAACCTCTATTTCTTTTTTATAAATAAAATGTAGTGTTGGTGGTTGCTCCTTACTGAATGGAATATCATGTGGTTTAAAATCTGTACAGTTTTGAATTGTCTTAAGAACTTACAAATTCCAATTGTTAACCTGAAACCAAAAAAGGTTACCGTATTTTCCGGCGTATAAGACGAATTTTTAACCCATGAAAACCTTCTCAAAAGTCAGGGGTCGTCTTATATGCCGGGTGTTAGGGTTAGGGGTGGTTTTATTGTCCGATGTTACAGGAAAAACTAGAGGCAACACCCCTCCACACATACACACACGCAGGCAACCTCGGCAGCTCATTGATAGGGGGGGCGGAGGAAGGGGGAGAGAATCACAAAATTGCTGTCTGTTGTCGAGCCCTGCGGGCCCGACACTACGCAGGGGGTCTCGTTCCAAAAACAAGCCCTGCTTCACCTACTCACCCCCCCCACTGCACACGGCTCGCTCCATGACCCGGCGCTCCGACAAACAAGGGAGGAGGTCGCCCGTAATCAGCAAGCCCGACTATCAGCTGATCGTCAGTTCCTGGCTCTGCAAACCCGACGACCAGCTGCTTCATGGTGTTTGCACGCGCCTGCATCGCAGGGCTTTGCTGAGGACCCCGCAGGCACTCAGGAGGACAGCCCAGTCTGCCTTGCCGTACAGGGAGCCTGGGCACTACAAAACATGCTAGCTGTTCCCTTGCCTGCCGACGGACCTGTGCCGGGACTGCATGCTATAGCCTGCACGCTGGAGGCAGGGCCAGCTGTTTTCCATCGGTGTCAGATGGACCAGAGCCGGGGACTACTGGAGGGCGGCCCTGGGACGTGTGGACGAGCCCGCTGGAGCCAGATACAGATGGGGGGCGCAGTTGGTTGGAGAGGGATAGGCACACACTGGGAGCACGTTAGCATTTTCACCCGGGTTGGGGTAGAGGGGGTTTGGAGAAGAGTCACCCAGTATACTAACAGCAGCAAGGTTTACAACGCTGAAGTTGTCAAGAGTCGGAAGCATGTGGAGGTTAAAGAAATGCAGGCAGGCTCTGGATGCCAGAAGTGTACTTTGTACATTGCTAAGCACATTGATTTGTGCTTTAGATTGTAAGCTGCCCTGAGTCTTCGGAGAAGGGCAGGATATAAATGGGATTTTTTTTTAAAAAAATTGTGTCTTGGAGACAGGGAGGGCTGGGCAGGCAGGGAGGGAGAGAGAGCTGACCCACCCAATCCAAGCAGACATTTTATGCAGTGGGGTAGTCTTATACAGCGAGTATAGCCCAAACCCTATAATTTAACAGGAAAAGTACGGGGTTGTCTTATACGCCGGAAAATACGGTATGTGTGTGTGTGTATTTTCTTATTTCCTGCTCAAGCAGTTACAACATTTCAGAGGCCATTGGCATCAGTGATGGATTGTACCCTTCTGTCATGTACATGACTAGCCTTCATAAACTAGATTAAAGCAGACTTCTCCAGCCTTTGAAAGAGGCAAATCTATGGTCACCTAGAATTCTTAGCAATGCCTATTCTGCCTGGAGGTTTCCAAGGTTTGAAGTCAACCATTGTGGAAGTCACTTAGATTGAGGAAGCTTTGGTTAATATTATTTGTCTGTCTGTGTGTCTGTGTGTGTGTGTGTGTGTGTGTATATCTTCTATCATCTGTCTTTAATCTAACATATAAAAGCACATTAATTATAAATACATTATAGCAGTGGTGGGATTCAGCACTGCTGAAATTTTTTTTATAAAACAATGATATACCGAAAGGTAGTTTATTATTTCATGCATTCAGTACTTAAATAAGAACAATAAAAGAAATACACAAAACTAGATTATGTTACAAGAAAGAGTATTGGTATTTAGAAATACTGATACTCTTCCTTGTATGCCCCAATCCTCCTTTCCTGTATGCATCAATCAGGAAACTAGACAGAGATGAAGTGTCAATTTCTGAAATTACCTCAGAATTACCACCACCTAGTTTTCGCCTGAGTGACATAATCGAAGGCGACGTGTCTCTGTTTGGTTTCCATCACGCCTCTCTTGGACTTTTGGAGAGGGTTTTTTTTCCCACCTGGAAGGAAGTTGAACGAAAACCAGACGTGTTCAGGAAAACACAGATTTATCATAACCGAATCGTCAAAATCAACAAAAAATTAGGTATCGGTTCTGCTGAACCTGTGCGAACCGGCTGAATCCCATCACTGCATTATAGCCATCTATTTAACTATCCACAATATTTCTCTATTCACATCAAATCTAATCCTAAAATGAAAACTTTACTTTTCTCCTTATCCTGTAGAAAATCTAATAGTGGACTCCAAGAATTTTCAGTAGTATTTTGAATAGCATCAATATTGTACAAATATAAAGGGAAAGGAGAAGGAGAAGGAAATGGCAACCCACTCCAGTATCTTTGCCATGAAAACCCTATGGACAGTACCAAAAGGCAAAACGATATGACGCTGGAAGATAAGCCCCTCAGGTCGGAAGGTGTCCAATATGCTACTGGGGAAGAGCAGAGGGCTAGTACTAGTAGCGCCAGAAAGAATGAAGCGACTGGGCCAAAGCTGAAAGGACGCTCAGCTGTGGATGTGTCTGGTGGTGAAAGGAAAGTCCGATGCTGTAAAGATTTTTTCTCCATAGGAACCTGGAATGTAAGATCCATGAATCAAGGAAAGCTGGACGTGGTCAAACAAGAGATGACAAGACTGAACATCGACATCTTAGGTATCAGCGAACTAAAATGGACAGGAATGGGTGAATTTAATTCAGATGACTATCAGGTATACTACTGTGGGCAAGAATTCCTCAGAAGAAATGGAGTAGCCTTCATAGTCAATAAAAGAGTAGGAAAAGCAATACTGGGATACAATCCTCAAAATGACAGAATGATCTCAGTTCGAATCCAAGGCAAACCATTCAATATCACAGTAGTCCAAGTCTATGCCCCAACCACCAGTGCTGAAGAGGGTGAAATTGACCGGTTCTATGAAGCCCTACAGCACCTTATAGAACTAACACCCAAAAATGATGTCCTTATCATCATGGGGGATTGGAATGCTAAAGGAGGAAGCCAAAAGATAACTGGAATAACAGGCAAGTTTGGCCTTGGAGTACAAAATGAAGCAGGGCACAGGCTGATAGAATGTTGTCAAGAGAATACGATGGTCATAGCAAACACTTTTTTCCAACAACCCAAGAGAGGGGTCTACACATGGACATCACCAGACGGTCAACACAGAAATCAGATTGACTATATGCTCTGCAGCCAAAGATGGAGATACAGTCAGTAAAAACAAGACCAGGAGCTGACTGTGGCTCAGACCAGGAGCTTCTTGTTGCAAGGTTTAGGCTTAAACTGAAAAAAGTAGGGAAAAGCACTAGGCCACTCAGGTATGAATTAAATCATATCCCTGTTGAATATACAGTAGAGGTGACAAATAGATTTAAAGAATTAGATCTGCTAGACAGAGTGCCTGAAGAACTATGGACAGAGGTTCGCAACATTGTACAACAGGTAGCAACCAAAACCATCCAAAGAAAAAGAAATGCAAGAAAGCAAAATGGCTGTCTGAGGAAGCTTTGCAAATAGCTGAGGAAAGGAGGGAAGCGAAAGGCAAGGGAGAAAAACATAGATATGCCCAATTGAATGCAGAATTCCAGAGAATAGCTAGAAGAGATAAGAATGCCTTCTTAAATGAACAGTGCAAAGAAATAGAAGAAAACAATAGAATAGGGAGGACCAGAGATCTTTTCAAGAAAATTGGAGAGATGAAGGGAACGTTTAATGCAAAAATGGGCATGATAAAGGACCAAAATGGCAGGGACCTAACAGAGGCAGAAGAGATTAAGAAGAGGTGGCAAAATTACACAGAAGAACTATACAAGAATGACCTTAACATCCCAGATAATCACAATGAGGTGGTCACTGACCTCGAGCCAGACATCCTAGAATGTGAAGTGAAGTGGGCCTTAGAAAAGCTGAGCAACAATAAAGCTAGTTGAGGTGACAGTATTCCAGCTGAGCTATTCAAAATCTTAAAAGACGATGCAGTAAAAGTGCTACACTCAATTTGCCAGCAAATTTGGAAAACTCAACAGTGGCCACAGGATTGGAAAAGATCAGTTTACATTCCAATTCCAAAGAAAGGCAGTGCCAAAGAATGTTCAAACTATCGCACCATTGCACTCATTTCTCATGCTAGTAAAGTCATGCTTAAAATTTTACAAGCTAGACTTCAGCAGTATGTGGATCGAGAACTACCAGAAGTACAGGCAGGATTTCGAAGAGGCAGAGGAACTAGAGATCAAATTGCCAACATACGCTGGATCATGGAGAAAGCTAGGGAGTTCCAGAAAAACATCTACTTCTGCTTCATTGACTATGCTAAAGCCTTTGATTGTGTGGATCATAACAAACTGTGGCAAGTCCTTAAAGAGATGGGCGTACCAGACCATCTTATTTGTCTCTTGAGAAACCTATATGTGAGCCAAGAAGCAACAGTGAGAACTGGACATGGAACCACTGATTGGTTCAAAATTGGGAAAGGAGTCCGGCAAGGCTGTATACTGTCGCCATGCCTATTTAACTTATATGCAGAGCACATCATGAGAAAGGCAGGGCTAGATGAATCCAAAGTTGGAATTAAGATTGCCGGAAGAAATATCAACAACCTAAGATATGCAGATGATACCACTCTAATGGCAGAAAGTGAAGAAGAACTAAAGAGCCTCTTGTTGCGGGTGAAGAAGGAGAGTGCAAAACTTGGGTTGAAACTTAACATTAAGAAAACCAAGATCATGGCATCTGGCCCTCTCAATTCCTGGCAAATAGATGGGGAAGAAATGGAGGTAGTGACAGATTTTATTTTCCTGGGCTCCAAGATCACTGCAGATGGGGACTGTAGCCAAGAAATAAAAAGACGCTTGCTCCTGGGGAGGAAAGCCATGGCAAATCTAGACAGCACACTAAAAAGCAGAGACATCACCCTGTCAACAAAAGTGCATATAGTCAAGGCTATGGTCTTCACAGTTGCAATGTATGGCAGTGAAAGCTGGACCATAAGAAAGGCTGAGCGCCAAAGAATTGAGGCCTTTGAACGGTGGTGCTGGAGAAGACTCCTGCGAGTCCCTTGGACTGCAAGGCGATCAAACCGGTCAGTCCTAGAGGAGATCAACCCTGACTGCTCTTTAGAAGGCCAGATCCTGAAGCTAAAACTCAAATACTTTGGCCACCTAATGAGAAGGAAGGACTCACTGGAGAAGAGCCAAATGCTGGGAAAGATCGAGGGCAATAGAAGAAGGGGACGACAGAGAATGAGGTGGCTGGATGGAGTCACTGAAGCAGTAGGCGTGAGCTTAAATAGACTCCAGAAGATGGTAGAGGACAGGAAGGCCTGGAGGAATGTTGTCCATAGGGTCGCGATGGGTCGGACACGACTTCGCAGCTAACAACAACAACAACAAAGGGAAAGGAAGTACTCTTGAGAAAGATCATTTATTTGTGCCAAGTACAGTTTTAATAAAGATTGTATCTCAACCAGGCAAGCTTAAGATAGAGTGGAGGTGAATGTATAATCTTTTGAGAAAGCATATTGCACCTAAATTAAATCCAGATAAATAGTTACTAGAAATGAGTGTTTAAGGGAGCAACTAGAAAACTATTATCTGCCAGAAATCCCTCCCCACAAGCCATTGTTTCCTCTTTGCACAGCTTGTTAAAAACTAATTATATAATTTTACAACAGGCCAAATGATATATTCACTAGCTTTCTCATTGTTGTCAAGGTAGCAATAAATTACCTGTTTTTTATAGCGAACATAAAGTTATTATTCCCTACATCTAACCAAGGTATATGGAAAGACTCATGCATCAAGAAATTGTACAAAAGTGGCACAGATGTATTGATGTCAGCTTCATCCTAATGTTACAAACAAAATAATGTATGTTTGTTAGGGACTGGCACAGGGTTGAAATAATAGTGCACAGCCCAGATTTTGCAAAATTGCAAGAAGTTAGGGACTTTTTTTCATCTTGAATTGGGGGTTTTCTTTTCATTTTGAGGTTCAGAAAATGTATGTCAGCTGAATTCCAAATATAAAGAAGTCTATCACATAAATAATAACCTGAAAGACGAAAGGAAGTGAAGATGAATGGACATAACTCACATATGTTGAGTTTCAGAGAAAATGATATTAATTTATGAGTGAAACAGACAAACAAGAAGTGAATGAGGGTCACTTTGAAAACAGTTTGGTGAGGAAATTAAGTAGATGTCACTCATATATTTTCCTTTTAAGTAAAAAAAATCTGCACTAGCTAAGCAGAGTTTTAGAAGGCAACAAAAAAATAGAAGGGTGATTTTTGTCTTAGTAGAAAAAAATGAATGCAGAGGTATTCATTTTGCAAATGCAGTGCTTATGATATTTTTTGTTCCTACCTAAAATGAACAGAACAGAACATCAGAGTTGGAAGGGACCTTGGAAGTCTTCTAGTCTAGCCCCCTGCTCAAGCAGGAGAACCTATACCATTTCAGACAAATGGTTGTCCAGTCTCTTCTTAAAAACTTCCAGTGTTGGAGCATTCACAGCTTCTGGAGGCAGGCTGTTCCACTGATTAATTGTTCTAACTATCAGGAAATTTCTTCTTAGTGCTAGGTTGCTTCTGTCTTTGATTAGTTGCTATCCATTGCTTCTTGTCCTGCCCTCAGGTGCTTTGGGGAATAGCTTGATTCCCTCTTCTTTGAAATTAATATATATTTGCCCCAAGTGCAAACTGCTAGTAATGCATAAGAGGAGCAGTGAGTGGCCACTTCAATTGACAACAAATGCAGAAAAAAAAACTTTAAGAGACGCAAATCCTGACACTAATACTCAGGATGGTTTTATAGAGATTTATCTGGCAGTAGCTTGAAAGCCCTGTCATTATCAGAAAACAGCATGTCAACATGGCTTGCAAGACTGATTCATTTTTATTGGGCATTTCCTTAATATATTGTTGGAATGCTATAGATCTATTATAACTTGATGCCAACAAAAATATGCACCAAGATGTGGCATAATATTCTGACTGATTAGGTTAAGTCTAAGTTGGTTGACATGGCCAGTAAGGGGATACATAGCTTGCTTGGAAATCATATGCAAAAGTATTAATTAGTGATGTTTCATTAAACAAGAGACAATATTGAGTGAGGTGCCAGAATTCAGTTCTAGGCCTTGTGGTCTTCAGTATTTTTAATTAATGACTTGGATGAAGTAGTAGAAGAAATGCTTAACAAATTTGCAGGTGGCACAAAATTGGATGGAGTAGCCAATGTATTAGAAGGCAGAGATAATTTTGCTAAGTTAGAAAGATGGGCAAAAATAATTTAATAGAGAACCTACAAAATTAATCATTCAAGAAACAGGCATTCAAAAACACAAGTACAGGATGAGGATAATTGGAATGAGAATTTTTGAAAAAAAAACTTTGTCGTTGATCATTTACTGAATGTGAGTCAGCAGCTATAGGAATTAAAATAAGCAGTTTTGCCTATTTATTGTGGTACCAGCTGTGGTCTTGGCTAAAAAAATCCCACATTAAAAAAATAGATACAAGTGTTATATACATTTGCTGAATGCTGATATATTTAATAAGGTGCACACAAACACCAGTAAAAATGCAGGTCAGTTTATTAAAACTATACTATGTTACTTTGACTAGAAAGTTATGCTTTATGCAGGATGAGATTTATAATCCCTTGTTACAAAAAAATATAGACAAAGGATAGACATACATATTTTAATTTTTGTATATTATGTGTTGTATATAGTGTTTTAATTGCCCTGTACACCGCCCCGAGTCCTTCGGGAGAGGGGCGGTATATAAATCCAAATAATAAATAAATAATAAATAAATAAATAACATGATGGGAGACAAACCTTGATTATATCTCAAAGCCATTACATAATAATTATCCAAATTACTATGCATATTGCTGTAACAGCATATTTGAGGTGTAGTCACCATCTCTCTGTCATAAACATGTTGTGGCAATTTAAAATGTACAGTGAATAATATTAATGCAGAAAATCCACAGTAATTGTCACTACACTTTAGATGAACAGAATATTTGAACCAATGGAAGAATTCATTTCCTACCTTTGTATGTAGGGCTTGCCAGTGTGTCATGTGAAAGAAGGAACACAGGAAGACCATCATATTCTGAGATTACAAGTTAGCTAGTAGAAAAGATGGATAAAGAACTAAAAGAGACATAGAATACAATATACTATATATATTTGGATAAAATGGATAATATAAGGAGTTGTATCTGATAACTTCCAAATATAACTACAAGCCCAAACCATTGATGCAGATAGCCTAGAGAATGGCACTGAGGAACAGAAATAAAGCCAATAAAGGAGAATATTTGTAGCTCAAGGTTGAAATGAGGGATCCTTGGTGCTCTCTGAACTTGTTTGTTTCCTTGCAGATGTCTTAGAGACTACCTCACCAACACTGACAGGGTAAGCTACTAGAATATAAACCAACATCCTTACACTGATGATTTACCTAGTTTGGGTAATGAAACCTCTTCAAGAAAAAAACCAAGTTCAGAAAGGGAAGGAAGTAATGACATGTCAAAAGTGTCCCAAGCACAATTAGGATATGAGCCTTCACTACAAGAATGCATAGGTGTTGATAGGAACCTTTTTTTGAAAGAACGTATGGGCATTAATTAGAAAACCATAACTGTGGGCTGTCAGTCGTATGGGACAAAGAAAAACAAAAGATCCCTAAATCTAAATCAGAATACCCTAAAAGGAGCAGATAAAACAGACATAAATGAAATCTCAAGGAACAAAGGATTGCAGCTGTTAAAAGCCAAAAGTGAAAAACAAAACAAAAAAACAAGCCAAGTAGTAACCACAAAGGTGAATAAGAACAGAGACCTCAAATCAACCAAACGAGCTGGAGCTGATGATAGGAGTCAAAGATACAACAGGTAGTAGAGCTGTAACAGGGTCATCAGGACACCAGAATCAGAAGAAGCTGGAGTTAAACATAGACATGCTGCTCAAAAAATAAATCACAGCTGTAAATATCGATATCTTGGAGAATGTATGAAATGTATATTTTAAGAGAATGTATATTATACATCTGTCTTTATATGTTCCTGTGCGTATGTGATTTTGGGGTGGATTATTAAAGAGGCTAAACCAATTAAATAATTGAGAACTGCTATGTGTAGCAGTATTAAAATAGGATTGGAAAGACCCAGGTTCATGTCCACCCTTATTTTTGGAAACTCTGGGTAACTATGGGCCACACATCCTCTCTCAGATCAATCTATTGCACAGCGATTTGTTTTGGGGGAAAAATGGAGGAGAGAATCCATAGTGAGGTGTTCCTTGGAGCTTCCGGAGGAAAGGAAGGATATATATCTAATGGATAGATAAATAGATAATTGATATTTTATTACGATCTTTAAATACAGGCTCCCATTAGCAATATTAGCTGCATACTAGAGTAAGGATTCTGAGATTACAAAAGTAAAATCCAGAACTAACCTTTCTTGTTATTGCTGGGATGGCTAACAATGTCTGTAATCATCACTAGATATATGGGAAATATGAGGAAGGTTTGAGCTGATCTTATTGGACTTTAAATTGAGCAATTCTCTCATTGCAATGACTGCAGCCATAAAAAGATCATGGCTATGTCCTTCTCTTTTCTCTATATGCTAAGCTTTGGCATGAGTATTTTCATTTTTCTGGACCAGAAGCTATGACCATCCTGTCTGATTATGATTAAAGTTCTCCTTTCCCTTGATGGACAAAGTACTTGCCTACTTGATCAGTGTGTGCAAAGGGATCCTGCACGAAATAGGCTTTGAGCATCTTTTTAAAAAATATGTTTTATTGATTTTTTGCAATAATAATCTTTAGTGCTTGGTGAACAGTGGGTTCTTTGGGTTCATATATTTAACAACAATCAATAATAATTAATTTCTATAAATCCATAATCAACATACTAGCTAGAGATACTTTCCTTGATCTTCGCTTCTTCCAATAGTATTCTGCTTTTACCAACATTGAGCAAATACAGTTCTTAGTATACATACAAAGTTGAATATAAACATTTTTCTAGTATTTATACAAATAACAATAACATCAGTGTGTAACATCTTTTCAACCAGCTTATGTTTCAGTTGTATTTATAAAGGATCATCTTGTTAAATCATTATAGGTCCTGTTTTCAAAGTTTTTATTTAAGCTTAATTTCCCTTCAGCATTCAGAACATGTAGTATTCTCAAGATTAATTACATTTAAATATCCCAACATTTCATTCACATAAGTCATCCCAGTATTTTTACATTTCCCATAACATAAAAAATACTATACTACTTATAAATCACATCCCTCTTATTGTAGGACCCATTTATATCCAAAATTTATCTATTCTTTTAACCATATTCAAATTAGTGTTTAGTTATACTCTGATCCACAACTAGATGTCAATAACTGTTCATTTTCCAACTTTTAAAACAGAAAAAATATTTTCTTGTAATTTCATCAATACTCTTTCAAATGAAAAATCTTAACAATTTCCATAATTTCCAGGTTTATCTAGTCTATAGCTTTATATTAATTCCATTTCAATGTATTACTGTCCCCCATAAAAAAATTGAATGCCGCTTCCCTCTATGGAAGGGTGGGGTTACAATCCCCTTCCTTCTCACATTCGGAGGATTTCTGCTTCTTGGGGATCTTTTCCAGGAAATCAGTTGCAAGATTGAAGAGAAAAAAATCGATATTCTCACCCAGTTCTAAACACGCTGTTCACACGCTGTTCTGGTTTGTGCTTTTGGACTTTGGCTGTCAGTTGCTTGGGTAGTTACTGAAGTGAAGCTAGCCTTTCTCCTGTTGGTTTGGAGGGCTTCCCCCAGATCAAATGGATTGACTGCCATCTTTTCATGATTGATGGGAGCCCCCATCTTTGTCACCTCTCTGGGGCGACTTTAGACCCATTTAGGGTCCCCTGGCAGGACAAAACCAGCCGTGGGGTACTGAGCCCCGCAATCCCTTGGCTGTGTTGCTATAATGCAAAACCGGAAGTCCAGGCCTTGAGCATCTTGTTTTGTCTTTAGTTGGGTGTTTTTTCTTCAGTCACTTCTGTACCTGTAATGCTCAGTATTAATGATAGCTTAGCTTCTTTATTTTCTATAGGATTCTTCCCTGTTTAAACATTTTGGCTGCTATTTTGTGCCAGACTTAATGCTATCTCAAGCATTGCGTGAATGTTGTGGGATGGACTTTTGCAAAGAATAGGGAGGAGTAATTTTAAAAAGGTTGTTATAAGTTTCTGCACATCCACAATACTAACTCCATGCACACACAATATCCTTCCTCTCTGTCTCCCCAAATTGGAAAGTGGGGCATAATTACATTTTTCAATTTCCCATTTGTTTTATTACAGTATCCCATGGATTTGTGGCATGCATTATTTTTTTCCTCATTTAATTATTCTCCCCCCTTTTTTCACAGATAGGAGATATTTAGCAATACTGTTGACCTCTGTTCTTTGTGAATAACTTAGCATATTGTGCTTTTTGACATTATGTTCATTAGCAGAAGAAATAGGTTTTCATCGCCACTGAATTAACCCTAATTGTAGGAGTTTAAACTTCTGTGAGGCTAAGGGTCATTTCCTGAAAACCCTGCTTGGATAATGAGGTAGTTCTTCAGTTAATGTCATTTTATGCTTGCATTTCTTGGCCAGTGTCTCTGATTCTATAGAAAATACGATTATTTGGTAGAAGATTCTCTTGAAATGGGTGGATTTTAGTTTAGTTTTCTGTAAAAGGTAGACACTGAACATTATTTCAATTTCAAATTGTAGTAGGAAGGCAATTGAGTCCCACTTTCATATATGCCGATGACTGAAAGATTGGGAGGGCATTCCCATGTCCTTTTGATACCATGATATAACATAAGTCTTAGTATCAATTCTTCTCCCACTCCATAGAAAAGGCTGTAAAGAGACTGTAAGGACCCGCTTCAAACTCTCTTCCTAAGGAAGCAGTACTTTTGGGATTAATCCCAAAAGGAACTTTTATTAGGAGAAGTTGACAGCAAACATAGAAGGCAGGATCTGAGGGTTTCCCACTCAAATCACTAGGTTAAAGGAGTACAAAGCAAACCTGTTTTGATCCCGGTCCCGAAGGGTGCTTTATCTTCGCATGCTGACTCAGAGGATGATATGGAAGAGGAGGAAGCTGACACGAGCAACGTGCCGGAGGGGCTGACTCCCCTGGTGAGTCAGCAAGAAATTACTGTGGCTGATGTCCTTATGGACCCCAGCCAAACCAAGGAGGAAACAGAACAGCAAGCAGAGGCCGGTAGCAGCAAGGGGGAGCCCCTATTGGATGCAAGAGAAAGACGTAGGATGCGTTGTCAGCAGCAGCAGCAACTATTGCAACGTCCCAAGAGGCGTGGCTGGGAGACATAGGACCACACCCTACAGAGTATAAAAGGGGTGTGGCTGCACAGGAAAGGCGTGGTGAACAATTTGTTGGCGTTTTGAGTAATGTGTAATCAAAAAATGCTCTTGAGATTTGTAAAGGGTCTGCCACTCTGCATTTGGGTTTTGAAGGTGCTGGCCATCTGCCAAAGACCTTGGAACTTCGCCCGGTAATCATAAAATTGATATACGATTTAATCCTTGGGAAAGAGTTAACTGTTAAAGGACCAGCTTCTGTTGGTTTAGCCTGCATTTGTTGCTGTTGGCTTTTTGAGCCTCTTTAAGGCTACTTATTGGGAGGGGACAGAACAAAACCCCACGCCAATAGTTCATCCGGTCAGTTCAGATGGGCCAATCCCCAGGTGTTACGTCCACTGTGGGAACGGGGTTGATGGTCTTCCCAGTTGCAATGTATGGCTGTGAAGTTGGACCATAAGAAAGGCTGAGTGCCAGTGAATTGAGGCCTTTGAACTATGGTGCTGGAGAAGACTCCTGCAAGTCCCTTGGACTGCAAGGCAATCAAACCAGTCAGTCCTAGAGGAGATCAACCCTGACTGCTCTTTAGAAGGCCAGATCCTGAAGTTGAAACTCAAATACTTTGGCCACCTAATGAGAAGGAAGGACTCACTGGAGAAGAGCCTAATGCTGGGAAAGGTTGAGGGCAAGAGAAGAAGCGGACGACAGAGAATGAGGTGGCTGGATGGAGTCACTGAAGCAGTAGGCGTGAGCCTAAATGGACTCCAGAAGATGGTAGAGGACAGGAAGGCCTGGAGGAATATTGTCCATGGGGTTGCGATGGGTTGGACACAACTTCGCAACTAACAACAAATGCTAGCTTAGTAGGAGAAAGGAGCACAGGAGTGGAGAGATTCACAAAGATCCTTTCTGCAGAGATTTGGACAACTGGGTGAAAGTGCCCTGAATTAGAAAAACAGAATAGTTTACACATACCACGTTACCTGTCATTTCAAGGTTGTTGTTGTTATTTTTTAAAAAAATATCTGCAGATTTCTGTAAAATTGAATCTTTTAATAAAGAATGAAATATTCAAATGGAATAGAATAGAACAGAATAGAAATAGAATAGAATAGAATAGAATAGAATAGAATAGAATAGAATAGAATAGAATAGAATAGAATAGAATAGAATAGAATAGAATAGAATAGAATAGAATAGAGCTGGAAGGGACCTTGGAGGTCTTCTAGTCCAGCCCCCTGCTTGAGCAGGAGAACTTTCAGACAGGTGTCTTTTTGAAAAATTCCAGAGATGGAGCGCCCACGATATCTGGAGGTAAGCTGTTCCACTGGCTAATTGTCCTCACTGTTAGGAAGTTTCTCCTTAATTCCAGGTTGTTTCCAGCCATTGTTTCTTGTCCTGCCCTCTGGTGCTTTGAAAAATAGTTTGATCCCCCTCTTCTTTGTGGCAATCCCTCAAATACTGGAATACTGCTATCATGTCACCCCTGTTTCTTGTTTTCTTTAGACTAGCCAAATCCAAGTCCTGCAGCCGTTCTTCGTATGTTTTAGTCTCCAGGCCCTTGATCATTTTAGTTGCTCTTCTCTGAACTTTTTGCAATGTCTCAACATCTTTTTTGTAGTATGGTGACCAAAATTGGTTGCAGTATTCCAGGTGTGGTCTTACTTCAGTTATAATAGTTTCATTGCCCTGAATAGTAAAGATTCCATGTTGAATTCTTAAATTCTTAATTCTGCAGAACTGAGATCAAAATAGCATAGATATAAGAATACTCCTGTTGGATCAGGCCTAGACCCATCTTATTTCAGTATTTTGTTTCTCACAATAGTTAACGAGATACCTCTGTGATGTACTGGAGATAGAGACGTGGCCTTCTTTATTTTGATTTATTATTTATTAAATGCCACCATCTCACTATTCTTCTTGGACCATTTCTTCCCTGGAATTGGCATACAGAGGTACTGTATGCCGTCCCTCATCCAGACTTAAAATTGAGTCTAAAAACAAATATGCCTTGATAAATCTATTCTGTATTAATTTACCTAATCCTCTTTTAAAGCTATTTCAGTTCGATGCCATCATCTTATCTTTTCTTAAATAGGTTCCCACCCACCAGTTCATGCACTGTGTGTAGAAATTCTTTCTTTTGTCCTAAATTTCCTTTCAATTAGTTTCTTGTTTTTTGGAAGTATATTTTCTAATAGGTATTAGCATTCATCAGTTCTTGTTTCAAGCCTCATTGGGAAAGTTTTACCTCGACCCTAAAATAAATGTGATGAGATGCAACCCGCAAAGAAAGCTTTAAGGGAAAAGAGATGGCTTGCAGAGAAAGAGGATGCTCTGAACATAATGGTGTTGCTACATCACATCCTCTATTATTCATTGCCCTTTCCTTTTGCAGGATCAGTTTGCAACTACAAAGATTAGACTGGAGGCTTCTCCTTTCTTCAGAACGGATTTACTGGATTGTAATTCTCCGCATGTGGCTTAAATATGATATAGGTAGTACATGGAATACAAAGAAATCTTTGTAGGATGAACTTCTGTTACTTGGTTAAAATCATCCAGAAATAAAAGAGGAAGACCAAATAAAGCTTGTTCAGCTGTGGACTGTTGCAAAGAAAGAACTAGCAATGCTTTGTTTTCTCGTTTTCACACGTCATACTATCGTAAAATGAAAAAAAGGATGTATAGTTAAAAGTGCGTAAACTTCAACTTGCATTTCACTGATCATTACAATATAGCTGGTGCTATAAAGTATTGATAATCACAATGTTTTAAAAAGATGGATGGATAAGGGAGGTGTGGGAATGATCAGGGAAGAAGGATTTAAGGGAAAATCAACGGCCTTTTGTACTCTGCCTCTCTTCAGAAGTCATTCAATTGCAGTTCTCAGAGTTCCCAGGAAATATATCCAAAGTTTCAAAATAGGTTGGAGGCTAGTTATCCTAGACCTAGGATCTAGTATTCTAACCTTAGAATAATAGTGTTGGAAAGGACCTTGGAGAACGTCTAGTCCAACCCCCTGCTCAATTCTGGACAAATGGCTGTACAATCTCTTGTAAACCTCCAGTTACACCATAGATTAATTGTTCTCATGGTCAGGAAGTTTCTCCTTAGTTCTAGGTTGCATCTCTCTTTAAGGATCTTGCATCTGTTACTTCTTTTTTTTTATTGAAAAGTTTTAAAATACAATTTTCCTTTAAAAATCCCCCCTTCCCCCTCCCTCCTCCCCCCCACCTCCCCCCTCCCCCCCTCCCCCCCGACTTCCCAGAGCTAAATACAAGGTATATATATATAAAACAATCATAAACAATCATATACTAATAACTATAAAGTCTAAAATCCATCACTCTCTAGCTTATATAGGATAAACAAACCTTAGTAATATTGAATATATATAAAAAGAAACTAAAATAAGAAGAGAAAAAAAAAACGAAAGAAGACTTATTCAAATGCTACATAAAACTTCTTAACCCTATACTTGTTCTGGATAAACTCAATCCATTTCCTCCATTCCATAATATAGCGTTCTTGCGAATGATCTTTCAAATAGGCCGAAATCTTCGCCATCTCTGCCAGGTCGGAAACCTTTAAAGTCCACTCTTCTATAGTCGGCAGTTCCTCTTTCTTCCAATATTGGCCTATCAAAAGTCTTGCTGCCGTAATTAAATTCAACATCAATTTGGTGTCCACAACTGTAGCGTCTGCAATTATTCCCAACAAAAAAAATTGCGGACAAAACTTTATCCTCTGTTTAAAAATCTTCTGCATATTCCACCAAACTTTTATCCAAAAGGCCTTAACCTTCTTACATGTCCACCATATGTGAAAATATGTTGCATCTTCATCACCGCACCTCCAACATTTAGGCTGATAATTCGGATACATACTTGCAAGCTTTTTAGGATCTAAATGCCATCTATAAAACATTTTATAAAAGTTCTCTCTTAGATTTTGAGCTTGAGTAAATTTTACGTTCCTCACCCAAATCTTTTCCCACGTGTCCATTGTGATAACTTCCTGAATGTTTTGGGCCCATTTTATCATACAATCCTTAACAAGCTCTGTTTCTGAGTCAATCTCTATCCATGCAAGATATATCCGTTTGATATGTGCAGGTCCCTGATTTCTAATTTGCTTTATCAAATTTTCATCAGTGATTGTAAATCCATTTTTCTGGTCTTCTTTCCACCTGGCCCGTAACTGAATATATTGAAACCAATTTTGAACAACCTTCTCTTCTCGCAAGAGGCTATATGACTTCAGACACCAAACATTTCTTTCCAAGCTAAGAATCTCCTTGTACGTAGTCACATCATGTTTGAAGCCAGCATGTATATTTTCTATTGCGTGTTTTGGAATTGCCCACAATGGTATCTTGCAACTTAACTTATGTCTATACTTCTTCCAAACTCTCAGCAATGCCTGTCTTAAAATATGCACCCTAAACACGTTGTCTACCTTCTTATCATACAACAAATATGCATGCCAGCCAAACAACAAATCATGGCCCTCAAGATTTAATAACCTCCCTTGCGTCAAATTAATCCAATCACTTATTCCTACTAATGCAGCAGCTTCATAATATAATTTAAAATTAGGCAATTTAAGGCCACCTCTCTCACGAGTATCCTGCATAATCTTAAGTTTAACTCGTGGCTTTTTCCCTGCCCACACAAATTTATTGATACCTCGCTGCCATTCCTCCAGATTAGAATCTTTCTTAAGAATTGGTATCATTTGAAATAAAAATAAAAATTTAGGCAGGACATTCATTTTTACTGCTGCAATCCGTCCCAACAAAGACAATTGCAACTTTTCCCAACTCTCCAGTTCTTTTTGAATTTTCCCCCATAGTTTTTCATAATTATTTTTATATAGCTTTGTATTAGAGGGCGACAAAATCACCCCCAAATATTTAACCCTTTTAACAATCTCAAATCCAGTTAATCCTTCTAAGAGAGCCTTTTGCAAAACTGTCATATTTCTAGCCAAAATTTTTGTTTTCTGTGTATTAACTTTAAATCCAGAAACCTTCCCATATTGTGTTATTATCTCCATCAGGTCCACAACAGAGTTCTCTGGCTGGGTCACTATAACAACCAGATCATCTGCGAATGCTCTCAATCTATAGTCCTGATCTCCAATTCGTATCCCCTTAATTTTTTCCGAATTCCGAATTTTAACCAATAATATCTCTAATGTTAACACAAATAACAAGGGCGATAACGGACACCCTTGCCTTGTGCCCTTCTCAATATTACATGCTTCTGTCAAACTATTATTAACTATAATTCGGGCAGTTTGTTTTTGATATAATGCCCTAATCGGTTGTAAAAATTTTTCCCCAAAATCCATTTTATCTAAAACTTTCAACAAGAATTTCCAATTCAATTGATCAAAAGCTTTTTCAGCATCTAAAAAAATTAGCACCGCAACGATCTGGTTGTTCCTTTCCAAAAACTCTAACACATCAACTATATGCCTCACATTACTTTTCATTTGCCTACCACTAATAAACCCCGTTTGATCCCCATGAATCACCTGTTGCAGAACCCTCATCAGTCTATTAGCCAAAACCTTAGCAAATATCTTGTAATCTGTATTTAAAAGCGATATCGGTCTATAGTTTTTAACTTGAGTAGCATCTTGGTCTTCCTTCGTAATCAAAGAAATAAAAGCTGTTCTCCAAGACGATGGCACCTTTCCCCCCCTCTGGATTGTCTGGAACAGTTCCTTTAACGGTTTTATCATCTCTAATTGTAAATTTTTGTAATAGGCCGCAGTCAAGCCATCCGTACCTGGTGCTTTGTCCACCTTCAATTCCTTAATTGCTGTAAAAATTTCTTCTTCTGTAATCAGTTGATTAATCCCCTCTTTTTGTACTTGCGTAAGAACCGGGATGCTAGCATTCTCCAAATATATATCAATATCTTTTTCATTAATTTCCTCTTTAGCATATAATTTCGAATAAAAATCCACAAAAGCATCCTTAATAAGATTCTGTTGAAACACAACCCTTCCTTTATACTCAATCTTATCTATATTAGAAGCCCTTTGTTTTTTCCTCAATCTATAAGCTAACCATCTGCCTGTTTTATTAGCGTTGCAAAAAGTATTATGCCTAGCAAACCGCAGATTGGTCGCCACTTGATCAGCCATTAATTTATCAAATTGTCCTCTTAGCAATCTAATAGCCTCCTTGGTCTTCACATCCTCTGGGTTCAAAATCAAAGCCTTTTCTTTTTCCTTTATTTCATTCTCCAGTTCTTTCCTTCTAGTTTCCACTGCACGTCTATGTTTATTATTCATATATATCAACACCCCTCTCATATAGGCCTTGCTAGCATCCCAAACCATATCCATAGAGGTACCCTTATACATATTAGTCTCAAAAAAATCCTTCATCCGCTGTTTGCATTCTTCCACATTTCTCTGATTTCTAAACAAATTCTCATTTACGCGCCACGAGCGCCTGTCTCTTATCTCCTTATCAATCTCTAACCAAACTGGACTGTGATCAGAGATAGTTCTTGCACAAATCTTCACCTTTTTGGTCCTCAAAAAAAAATCATTAGTCAACAAAATAAAATCAATCCTCGAAAAAGATTGATGTCTATCAGAATAAAAAGTATAATCCTTCTCCTGCAAATGTCTCTCACGCCAAATATCTCGCAGTTCCAGGTCATCCTTCATTTCAAAAAAAGATTTAGGCAATCTAGCATGACTTGGAGTGCGCTTGAAAACTCCAGCCTTGTCCAACTGTACATCCAAAACACCATTCCAGTCCCCCATAAAAATAAAAGATTTATAATCCAACTGGGTAAGCTTTGTATGAAGTAAACTAAAAAAGTCATCTTGTTGTTGATTAGGTGCATATAATCCAACTAAAAGCGTCCTTTTACCTTCTAACAGCAGCTCAATCATAACATATCTTCCATACTTGTCTGCTTCAATTAAGTCTGCTGTTAAGGCACTTTTAACATAAACAACCACTCCATTTTTCTTGTTTTCTGCAGAAGCAACAAATTGCGTACCCAACTTCGAGTTCAATAAATACTTTTGATCCAAAACTCTAATATGCATTTCTTGCAAACATATAACATCTGTCTTAAATTGTTTTAAATATTGAAAAACTTTCTTCCTCTTCTGTGGTGAATTTAGTCCATTAACGTTCCAGGTTAGGAATTTAGTTGCCATGCATATCCTCCCAAAGCTCTTGGACCACAGCTTTAATAGGACTAACTTCTTTAGGCCGTGCTCCTCCCACTGCTTGGCTATGAGTACGTTGTGAAGATTCTGAGGACTTTTGCTGGTCTTGTTCTTTTATTTTCTTTGCTCGTTTTAAAGCAGCACGCGTTACCCTTTGCTCTCTAGGATCATCCAAAGAAGTTATAACTTGATCTCCTCCAGCTCCATTTTCCTCTGTTTCATCCTCTTGATGTTCTCCTTCTCCAGATCCCTTTGCAGCTTCCAGAAGTGTTAATGGGGTTGCTTTTAAGACATTATTATAGAAATCACGCGCTTGCTTCACAGTAATCAGCCGATACCTTTTACCTTCATGCATCACCATCAGCCCGTCTGGAATCTCCCATCTGAACCTTATATCTCTTTGCTTGAGCTCTTGCACGAGAAATGTAAAATCCTTCCTTCTCCTTAAAATCTTTGGAGGAATTTCTTTTAAAACCAAGACTTCTTGATCAGCAATCACAACTTTAGCATCATAGGCAGCTTGTATAACTTCATCTCTAATTTCTCTTTTTGCAAAGTATACCACCACATCTCTAGGCAACTTTCTCTGTCTGGCAATCCATGAATTCACACGGAACACTTTATCCATAGCTGCTCTTATTTCAGATGCTGGCTGGTTCAATACCACTTCAAGAGCCTCAGAAACCAGCTGCTTTAAATCTTCCTTAATATCCTCTTTTAAAATGTTTTAAAAAGATGGATGGATGTGGGAGGTGTGGGAATGATCAGGGAAGAAGGATTTAAGGGAAAATCAACGGCCTTTTGTACTCTGCCTCTCTTCAGAAGTCATTCAATTGCAGTTCTCAGAGTTCCCAGGAAATATATCCAAAGTTTCAAAATAGGTTGGAGGTTAGTTATCCTAGACCTAGGATCTAGTATTCTAACCTTAGAATAATAGTGTTGGAAAGGACCTTGGAGAACGTCTAGTCCAACCCCCTGCTCAATTCTGGACAAATGGCTGTACAATCTCTTGTAAACCTCCAGTTACACCATAGATTAATTGTTCTCATGGTCAGGAAGTTTCTCCTTAGTTCTAGGTTGCATCTCTCTTTAAGGATCTTGCATCTGTTACTTCTTGTCCTGCCCTCAGGTTCTTTGGAGAATGGGTTGATCCCCACTTCTCTGTGACAGCCTCTAAAATATGGGAAGGCTGCTATCACATCACCCCTAATCCTTCTCTTTGTTGGACTAGACATACCTAGTTCCCTCAATCATTCATCGTATAGTTTAGCCTCCTTAGTTCTTCCCATGCCCCACTGGCCCTGATACCAGCCAAGGAACAGTCCTGTCTAATATCCATTTTCCAAGAACTGACCAGATGTTCAAACAGACCTGGTCTCCAGATTATGAGGTAATCCCTAAGAGCCATCTAGAAACCCTTCAGGTCCATCAGGTCCCTGTGGCAAGACATCTGAGTAAATGCATTCTCTCAATGGTTACTAGGACTCCCATCAGCCCTGTAGTCCTAGGAAGTGTTCTTATTCTTTATATAATTATCCTCAAAGAAAGAAAAATCTTTATAAATCCTGTTCCCCATATTAAATTAAGTGAAACAGGCTCAGGGAATAAAATGCGTGTGATTGACATTTTCCCTCATTGCTGGCAAGATTATAACTGAATATTTATTATTAGTGGTTATTTGGACTTCCTGCATTTCCCTCTCAGCTCATGCTGTATTAGTGTTTAGTGTGGTAATGCTAAAATGAAGGGGAAACTTCAGTTTTTCTCCACCCTCTCTCTTTTCATACTGGAATTAAGAAATTTTGTCAGGTACTTTTGTTGTGCTTCTTCAGTAACCGTGACTCACCTTAATACCACAGTTTGACATTAGAAGTCCCTCCAGAGAGGAAGAAAATCATTGAGAAATGAGTTGGATAAAGGTTATTAAACCGGCACTTAAAATTCCAGTCCTGCACATTTTATTTTAGCTTCTAATTAAATGCCAAGTACAGAGAGGCAGAATTTTTTTTCTTTAGTATACACACATGCTGATTACACCTTTATCAGAAGTAGAAGATTCCAGAGGGAATTTTAATTTTATTCCCAAGACCTAACTTTTCTTTCCTGTTGTGTGTAGAATGCTCTTTGTCCAGGACCTGTGGGAATGGATAGCCTTGACTTCTGCTCATTCAACCGTATAGATTCCCTAAGCCAAATGCAAGTGCTGTGGAATATGGTGCTGTATAGTGTGGGAATGAGAGCGGTCCCTGAGGAATCAGCCTGTGAAATTTCAGCGGAACTGGTCGCTGAATATAAGCTAATTGTTTAAATAAGGTATTATGATGTGAGTTAATAACATGTGCATATATCAGTGCTTATAAAAATCTCATTTAGAATCCCATCGGACTTTTCCTAAGTGTTAACTTAAATCTTAGTTTAACGTGTGTGGAAGGCGCTTATCAGCTTTCCAATTACTTTCCATCCTCTGGATTATAATGAATAAAAGAGAAGAAACTGGAAGAAACAAACTATGTTAAATTGCTTTGGCACCAAAGAATCAATACCGGGCATTTGGGTTTAAACTGAAGTGAATATGTAATCAAGTTTGATTTAAAATATTTAAAATGTAGTCAACGTGGGGGAAACAGAGACATTTTAAGATGTGCAAATTCTGGTGGAAAGAGAGTGGGTAGTGTACTTTCTAAGGAATGAAGGTTTGCTGGAAGAAGCAAAAATGCTTGCATGTAAAAGTGTGGACACATCGTTATATGGAAAATTAGAGTTTGATATGTGAGAAATAAGGGACGCGGTGGCTCAGTGGGTTAGGACACTGAGCTTGTCGATCAGAAGGTCGGCAGTTTGGCGGGTCGAATCCCGAGTGCCGCGTAACAGAGTGAGCGCCTGTTACTCGTCCCAGCTTCTGCCAACCTAGCAGTTCAAAAGCACGTAAAAAATGCAAGTAGAAAAATAGGGACCACTACGGTGGGAAGGTAACAGCGTTCCGTGCGCCTTTGGTGTCTAGTCATGCCGGCCACATGACCACGGAGACGTCCTTGGACAAGCGCTGGCTCTTTGGCTTTGAAACGGAGATGAGCACCGCCCCCTAGAGTTGGAAACGACTAGCACGCATGTGCGGGGGAACCTTTACCTTTACCTTTTTATGTGAGAAATATGAATGTAAATTGAATGTGTTTGCTTTAGCAAGTAGCTGTGGTTAGTGAGATGGATAGTGTATTACATACATACATACAAAAAGATGTGTTAATTAACAATAGTGTGTATGTGTACAGTATGTTAAATAGGATCAAGAAAGAATGAGGGAGGGCACAAGGTGTTACTTCTGTCATCTTTTGAGACTCAACCCGTCAAGTGTCAAATAAATACTTGACAAACCATTCACAAAGTCCAATAGCAGGATTTCTGTAGAGAGTGACAGAATCCAGAAGAAAGCGGATTAGTTAAAATAAGAGTATGCAGTCTTAATAGGTGCAGACAAGCATTGACATTTCACTGTTCTTATTGCCATTTCAGATAGAAACCTGAATGAAGGCTCATACCTTTTTGAAACCATCATAGTTCTTTCCTCTTTTTTTGCCAAAACTCCATCTCTGGTTTTTTTTTTTCCAAGTTCTTTGATGAATTAAAGAGTCCCCTTTAGAGAGGTCATTTAGGAGCGACCCTATCAAGTGTCTTCATAATCTCTGATTCCAGAGACTGCCTGACAGGTGAGGGTGAAGTTTCATTCTCCCAGCTTGTGGGTTGGTTTCTGAACATTTTGTTACCAGGCTAGGTATCGTCTTCAGCAGAGTATTCTGTTTATAAGGGCTTCAGGTGTGGGTGTGTCAAGTGAGGGTCTTGTGATGGGTCAGGTGTGAGTCATCGATGAGAGGCTTGTGATGGGTCTTGTGAAGGGGAGGTTACATCAGGTCAGGGTCATTGAACTGTTGGTGGGAGGAGGAGGAGGGCTTGGGTGGGTCAGCTGAGGATCAATGCTGTCTCTGGTTGGCTGTGCAGTTGATTTGGATTCTGAGGGGTTCATAGGCTGGTTGTAGGTCTATGTGTCTGTTGATGGAATTGGATGTGGAGTGCCAGGCTTTGATGAACTCATGAGCATGGCGGGTGGTGGCATGGCTGATGATTTTAGTATTGCTCCAATTGAACTGGTGTTGTTTGGTGTCGATGTGGGTAGAAATTAAGGATTTGGGATCATGGTGTTTGACTGCCAGCCAATGCTCGTGGATCCTGACTGCCTGACAGAGCTATCCATTAGACTTCAGGGAAATACCCAAGTACTTGTCAGAAGCCCAGAGGACCATAAGGTGAGTGGGGCAGATCTGTCTCCCCAATTGAAATTTAGTAGTAGATATGAATCCCATGGTGAGCAGAGAGTGATTTGACCTTGATAATGGACTGGTGCTTGTGAAATTTAATTGGATCCCATACAAGTTACTTCAGTTTGAGGACCAGATTTAATGTATCACCTCACCCCAGCCTGGTGGGTGCTGACTTGAATAGGAAGGAGGAAAGGAGTTGTTGCAGATTTTAATCCATTAAGGTAAAGGTAAAGGTTCCCCCGCACATGCGTGCTAGTCGTTTCCCACTCTAGGGGCCGGTGCTCATCTCCGTTTCAAAGCCGAAGAGCCAGCACTTGTCCGAGGATGTCTCCGTGGTCATGTGGCCAGCATGACTAGACACCAAAGGCACATGGAACACTGTTACCTTCCCACCGTAGTGGTCCCTATTTTTTTACTTGCATTTTTACGTGCTTTCGAACTGCTAGGTTGGCAGAAGCTGGGACGAGTAACAGGCGCTCACTCTGCTACGCGGCACTTGGGATTCAACCCGCCAAACTGCCGACCTTCTGATCGACAAGCTCAGCATCCTAACCCACTGAGCCACTGCGTCCCTTTACTCCATTAGTTGTTGCTAGTTACAGGGGATGGCACTCATCTTCATTTCAAGGCTATGAGCCAGCGCTGTCTGAAGACATTTCTACGGTCATGTGGCAAGCATGGTGTTGTGGAGGATTGTTTCTTCCCCACCAAAGTGGTCCTTATTTATCTATCCACATGTGCATGCTTTCAAACTGCTAAGCTGGCAGAAGATGGGCAAAGAGAGGTCCTCACCCCATCACATAATGCTTGAACGTAGGCTATTGGCTTTCAGGGATGACTTGGATAAGCCATGCCAAAAACCCTTCCCCAAAGCATAAAAAGTAAAATCCCCCAGTACAAAATGAGGAAGAATCTTCATGTAAAGAACTTTGTATGTAGCCACCAGTAGAACAACACATCTGGTAACCACCAGATTCTCACAAAAACTTTCATACTGGAAACCCATTTAGGAAAATTTCAGACGGAGGTATACTCCCATCTTCATTCAGCCAGGTATGTGTGATACTTTCCTTATCTGCTTGCTCATCCAAGACAAGATCATGGAGAAACATGGTATCATGAGATCACAGATCTGGAATTAAAAAAAAAACCAACACCAAAATTAACCCACTCAAGAACTTCCAGGCATCTGGCATACAGGTGTTTAAGCCAAGGCAGCGGACCTATACATAAAATAGCACAATCCAATTCTCTTGACACCAAAAAATGAAAAACAGAGCAAGGATTATGAGAAGAAAATCCATGTCTTTTGATCTCTTTTAAGAGCATTACTTTTAGTCCTCATATTGTTATGCTCTCTCTCTAATGCCTAGTAGTAAATTAAATGTGTTAGTTTTGGAAGTGAACAACATTCTTCACTTATTTTTATCCATGCCCAAATGTTCTGTTAAAGTGCATTATGTTGAAGATTTTTTTGTTTAAATTCTCTAGGATTATGAATGGGTGTGTCAGTCTAAATAGCTGTATGGGTACTTGTTTGAAGTCTTATGCTGAACTAGTCATATCCCAGATAATAATAACTCTTTTAAAAGCTTAAGGGTATCAGAAGAGCAACAAGAATTATGTTAAATAATTTCTCATCCTACCTTCTCCCCTCTCAATCTTTTTGTAATATAGAAAGCCTATCTTGAAATATTGACAGATTGTTGGTTTAAATCAAACTCGACGGTGTTTCTTTTCCATAGTAATTTCAGTGGGTAAAGTAATTTTCATTTAAAATGTAAATTTGGTTTATTGATATTGTGTCATGTCAGTTCATTAAAAATATTTGGAATCAGCTTTAAAGGGAAAGATTCATTTCTTAGTTCATGGAATCTACTCTTGAGAAGAACTACATCGAGAGATGACAGAACATCTACTGGCATGAAACTGTTCCAGTCTCATATCCCAAAGGATAACTTGATGGAACACCACTCAGGATAAGCCAGTTGTTAATATTTAGAATCCAAATCACAGTGGATTTGAGCCCATCAATTGGAGATCAAAGTTAGGTGAAATCATATTGGATACTTTTAAATGAGCACCTGCATTGATGTGATATAATAATATGATTGAGATAATTAAAAGTGGTACTGGTATTTATTACTATGTGTCCTAATTATGCTATTGGCTGTTTTTTTGAGGACAGTTACTGTTTATTAGGGAATGGAGAAATATTTGTGGAATATTCTTTTCTCTGTTTTAGATATTTATGTCCACTTCTGAACCAAGCCTGGCTGAAGCCATCTTTGTCGTTCTAAGTTGCCACATACTTGGGAGGGGGGACCAAAGGGGAAGAGAAGGAAAAATAGTCAAACAAGAAATGGTCCTGTGGGAACCAAGGTCATTCCTGCAGGTGCTGGAAGGAGGAGTGAAGATGAATTGAGAAGCTCACCAATTACTTTCATTGGCTAGTGTGATTTATAGCATAACAGAGGAGAGGGGATTGTTACTTTTAGTTACTTTGAATCTCTTGGGAAAACTTTACAGTTAGTTTCACTTTTGACCATGTTGATATTTTGTATCCAGTAAGCATGTGCTTGGAGGAGACTTCAAGCCTCAAAGTTTTGTTTTGCTTGGTTGCAATAGTTGGAACCATGACAATTTACTTACGGAACTGAAATCACTTTAAAACTTTCATTGGGAAGAAACAAGCTTCTAAAACTTATAAATATTGACAAAATACCAGTCTGGAGAAGTATGGATGTAAAGGCAAGAAGGAATAACCTTGAGGAACAGGAGGAAGAGCAACAGTCAAAAGAAATCTGAGTCTGGACCAAATCTGTAACCTGAGAATGCAGCCAGACAAGACTTTCCTTACCTCTCACCAAGAAAAAGAGAGGGAAAGCACATTTCAGTTTACAAGAGCCTGTTATTATAACCTTATAATAAAAAGGGTATTGAAGGACTGACAGTGAAGGAATCGAAATGACAACGAAGCTGTGCAGGATAGGGTTACAGCTCAGTGAAAGAACATTTGAGGAAGATCCAGATTCAGTTCTTCAGGTTTCCCATCAATGTGATCAGATGCATCTCCATCTGCTACCCTGGAACGCTCTGAGAGAGATGGACAAAAGCCATATCAATCAAGATGGGCAAATAAGATCAATTCTTCAGGAAGGATTTAGGAAGATCTTGCTCAATAGCATTTATCATTAGTATACCGACTGTCATGGTTCCGATAGATGAGATCAGTAAAAGCAGAACTCCAAGGCAAGAGGTTTCCTTAAAGAACATGTTTATTGGCTACGAAGTATTGGCACAGTCAAAAGTGAAACCAAGTCTGGAGTTCCCTCCCAAGCATTATAATGTTACAAAGGTAAACTTCCCACCCCAGCACTGTGTAATTATCCATGTTACCCAATAGAATACTTTGGCAGACTTTCTAATGGAAAGCTCAGTCGACCAAAAGTCAGGCAGCAATGACCTTGGTTCCCACGGGACAATTTATTGTTTAGTCTAATCTTAAAACCACTCATCCCCCTCCCAGTACTGTGGCAACTGAAAACAAAGCAAAAATGGCTTCAGCCAAGATCATTGCAGTGTTGACACTGACTTTACCTGATAGAGTGGATTATGGCAGTGGTGGAATCCCTCCTCAAGACAGACATCATGTTAGAGATACATTTAGTAAATGCTGGAAATGTAATCAAAATCCTGGTACATATTATCACCTGTGGTGGACATGTGTTAAAGCAAAAAAATTTTGGACAAAAATACATACTTGGTTAGAAAAGATGTTAGGGAAACATGTAGATTTTAAACCTGAAGTTGTTTTATTAGGTATAATTCCAGAAAAAATTGGTAAACAAAATGTATATTTAACATTACATGTATTAACAGCAGCAAGAATTGTATTTCTCAGCACTGGAAAAATGAGATAACACCATTGGATGAAGTGATAATCAAAAAAATACTGGACTGTGCTGAAATGGACAGACTTACATTGAGAATCAAAGGGAAAGAAGACACAGAATACTTTCAAACATGGAACTTATTTTAATTCATTTCCTCTGTGCAAATGGCAGATGGAATGATGTTCTGTTATGGTCTTTGGAAATCAGCTGCAGCCATCATGGTTCTCTTACATTATGGGAATAAGAGATTTTGTGGGAGAGAGAGACAGAACCTCACTTCAGGGACTAGGATGACAGATCAGAAGGTTTGATTTGATTTAATTTGATTATGGTGAGCAGGGAGTGTTATTTCAATAGCTGGTCAACTCAGCTGATCTCAGATCCAGATACTTGCACATATATTTAGATATTAGCAGTGGGCTAATGCCTCCTTAAGTAACACCAGCTGCCTGCAATCAGTGCAGGTTCGCATCCCACCAGGCTCAAGGTTGACTCAGCCTTCCATCCTTCCAAGGTAGGTAAAATGAGGACCCAGATTGTTGGGGGCAATTAAGATGACTTTGTAATAATGCCGCTTGGGGTGGAATTAAAAAATATATAAAAAATATAAAACCAGTATGCCAGGTAAATCTACACGAGGATGCTACTTCACAGTCTAAGAAGGGAGGACTTCCCTGATTTATTAGAGCAGATTTTATAGTGAAAGTGATTATAAATATATTTGTGTGTTTCAGACAAAATTCAGTTTTGAAACATTTATTCAGTAAACCCATCCATTTACTTGATGAATTGAACTGATTCGGCTCAAACTGTATTGCTTCCTTGATTTGCATTGGATCAATCTGAATTTGGATCCAAGCTGAAAGTTCAAAATAAGCCACTTCTTCTGCCTGAACAGCCAAATGATTTGAATCAATTTGGAGAACTGCTATACATTTGGCAATTCAAACGGACCACTTGATTTGGTTTGGGAAAATCAATTTGGAGATTTGATCAAATCATTTTTATATCACCTCTGAATCAGACAGTGGCACAGCCCTCATAAATATGCTGAATCGACTATAAAATTCTTGTTGTGCCATGCAAAAAATAGCTCAAGTTATTCTTTTTGTATTGCCTGAAGTATATTGCAGCCATAGAAAACTGTTGTTGCTTTTTAATCACAACTCACTGTCTCTGGATTGTCCCTTTAGGAAATGCTTGTATAAGAGACAAAAAATAAATGAAACAAGCACAACATGTGAGTGTTCTTTGCTCAGACATTATTTGTACACCAGCTGACTCAAATTAAGTTTTCTTAACATTGAACAGTAAAATTATACAAGCATTCATAAAAAAATGAAAGAGTTGGAGGTGACGTACAGCTGTTTTTTCATACAACCATACCTTTAAGTATGTGCAGAGCTCACATTGTTGTCAGCCCCAAAAAGGATTGTTATTTTTGTTTTGCGCATGAAGGAAGATCAGTGTAGTTTTAAAAGGCTCTTTAAATCTCAGCAATTCTTAATTCGTAAATGTTAGTAGTGCGTTACAAGAAGGAAGCAAATTCCCATCAAAAAGCTAGATGTTTTCAGTTTTGCCTCTAGCATCTACACGCTTGTATTAAATAGATGAAGCTAAATGAACAGTGGTGTCTCCAGTAAATGTCACCATTGTAAATTGCCATAAAAAAAGAATAGGATTTAATGTACAATCATTCCTGTTCCTAATCAATCAATCAAGCTTTTAATAACTTCAGCAAAAGATTGAATCTAGTTGTATCATGTTTTTCTTTCTTTCTTTCTTTCTTTCTTTCTTTCTTTCTTTCTTTCTTTCTTTCTTTCTTTCTTTCTTTCTTTCTTTCTTTCTTTCTTTCCTGCCTTCCTGCCTTCCTTCTCTTCCATTCAATACTGTCCAATTCTTGGAGACTGCCTAGGCAAGTCCCTGCTGTTTTCTTGGCAAAGTTTTATAAGAGTGTTTTGCTCTTGCCTCCTTCTTCCTAGAGCTGAGAGAGAGGTTCTCAAGTTTACCCAGCTGGCTTTGTTTTAATATAAAACTAGAACTCACATCACCTGGTTTCTAGCCTGATGCTTTAACCACTATCACAAACTGGCTCTCCTTTCTCTTTCTTAGTCTTAGTCAAATCCTGGTTGACAGTGCAGCGTAAGTGGAGTAGGGAATTTCCTCAGTATAGTTCGAGACTATGTCTTTCTTGGTTTAAATAGGAAAAAAACATTTCTTAGTCATTAGAGATCTATCATCTGTCTGTCTGTCTATCTGTCTGTCTGTCTGTCTGTCTGTCTGTCTGTCTGTCTGTCTGTCTGTCTCTCTCTCTCTCTCTCTCTCTCTCTATCTATCTATCTATCTATCATATTTATATAGCTACCTATCTCACAAAACAAGTGTGATGTATGACTATATAGCAATAGCCACTTAGACTTATATACCGCTTCACAGTGCTTTACAGCCTTGTCTAAGTGGTTTAAGGAGTAAGCATATTGCCCCCAACAATCTGGGTCCTCATTTTACTGACCTCAGAAGGATGGAAGGCTGAGTCAACCTTGAGCTGGTGAGACTTGAACTGCTGGCAGCCAGAAGTCAGCGGAAGCAGCCTGCAGTACTGCATTCTAACTACTATGTCACTACGGCTGATTATTAATATATAAATTATTATTATATTGTTTGAAAAAATAACAACATATTAAAGCTCTATATGGCTTAATGCAACTTGTGAACCTCATTTTTTTTTAAAAAAAGACAAGTCTCTCCCAATAATAATAATATTATAATATTCATCATATAAGACACCTTTTCAAAGAAACTGAAGAAGCTGCTGCAAGAAGACCGCACAGACTGACTTCGTACAATGGCATGACAAAGTAGCAGTCCATAGTGCAGTGGAATATCTGCAAGAAATACCATTTGCCTGCAAACAAGAACTGTGAGATGATCAAATAGGCAAAGTAACAGAAACTAAAGAAGCTAAAGTCTTTTGGACTTTTAAATTTAAACAGGCAAGCACATGCTACATAACACCCTAGATTCAACAACTGTTGATATGAAAGACAAAGTAGTCTGGATACTGGATGTGGCAGCATCTGGAAGCAGCAGAATAGAAAAGAAAGAAAGAAAGATCACAAAATACAAAGACCTGCAAATATAAGTAGACTGGACAGCCATTTGCCTGAAATGGTATTGGGTTTCCTGCCTGAGCAGGGGGTTGGACTAGATGACCTCCAAGATCCCTTCCAACTTTATATTATTATTATTATTATTATTATTATTATTATTATTATTATTATTATTATTATTATTATTATTATTATTATCTTGTGACTGGGGAGATTCTACAAGTAGAATGACTGTCGCAAAAGAAAGCAAAGATAGTACCAATGGCAATAGGCTCCTTGGGTGCAATCCCAAAACATCCGGAGCATCACGTGAACATCATTAGCACTGACAAAATTAGCATCAGTCAATTGCAAAAGTCAGCTTTACCCGGAACAGTTTACATTCTGCAACAATATATCTAATATCACCCAACATCTGCCTATCCCAGGTCCCAAATGCCAAACCCAAACTAAACATCTGGATGACTGTGGAACCAACTATAATAATACCACCTTTGCTCCTCCTTCCACACCTACTGAAATGTCACCTCTTCCACAGTTACTGAAGTTCTCACACTATGATCCATCCCTGTTTTAGGTTTACTATATTGAGGAATGCTTAAAAGGGATTGGGAAGTCAAATTTCAAGTCATTAGTGGCATATACAGTTCCCTGCTTCTCTTACATATTTGTGATACTGCTCTGTTCTTCCTGCTATCTCTTGGATTCCACAGCATTTGCATTTTCTTTAATGCAATTTCAAGCTGGCTTCTAGAAAGCTTCTAAAAAGGCACCTACAGATGAAAACTGAGCATTCAAATTCAGAGTGAATGTGAAACTGTCACTTATCTCTATATGAGTTCAAGCACAAAGGTACTTCTTTGACAAGTATTACCCTTTTTTTTCTTTGTTCTGATCAGCTTCTTAAGCTTACCTGCAACTTTCTAAGGAGTGTTCTGCTTGAATTAAGGGGTGTTGTCATTCTTCCAGGTTGACTTGAGTTCCTTGATGTGTACAAGATTGTAAAAAAAGTTTCTTTAGCAAGTTTTTGCAAATCTATTTTTTTTTAGATTTCTTGTTGGAGGATGGGAATTCTCTTATAACATTCAAGTCAACTTTGCAAGACTCAAGGTGTGTTCCATTTTTTCTGGTTCGGGTTTGGTAAAATTCCTTGGAACTCAACTCAGGACTGATTTCATTAACCATGTTGATCCTTTGCTATCAGTGTCTATGGAGATTCTCAGTCATCCAGGTCATAGTTATCCCAAAGATGCTTTTTCACAAGGCAACTGGACTTTCTTGTTTTTCTTTGAAGATGTTTTGCTTCTCATCCAAGGAGCTTCCTCAGCTCTGACTGGATGGTGGGGAATGGAAAGATTTATACTCTTGCAGACAGCTGTTCATTTGCATTCTTTTAGTGAGTTGTTAAAGCTACCTGGAGGCTTATCTGTGCCTTCTTGGTCACCTGAGTAGTGCAAATGGGTGTGGAGCCTTTTTGAAACTGTTGAAAGGATTGTGTTGTAGACTGGAAATAGATGATGTCATATCCCTCCTCCTCTGTTGAGAGAGGGCTGTTCAATTATGGCCTCTTTGACCTCTCTTTCAAACCAACGGTCCTCTCTGTACAAAATGTGGACTTTGTTGTCTTCAAAAGAATGGCCTTTGTCTTTTTAAATGCAGATGGACTGCTGACTCTTGTCCTGGTAGCTTTGTTCTCCTATGTTGTGTCATATGTTTATGAAGTTGTTGTTTCATTTTCCCAATGTACAGATCTGCACATGGCTCACTGCATTGTACTGCATATACCACACTGCTCAGTTTGTGTCTGGGTGTTTTATCCTTGGGGTGGACCAGCTTCTGCCTTAGTGTATTCTTAGGTTTGAGGTGTGCACGTATGCTGTGTTGGTTGAAGATCTTTCTGAGCTTTTCCTATATTCGGAAAAGAAAAAGAAATAAAACACATCAAGGAAGTCCTCAGAACATGTGGCTATCCCAAGTGGGCCTTCATCAAATCTCAAAAAAGACCTAGCAGGAGCTCCTCCATAACAGATGAAGAAAGCAATAAACAAAGCAACGTAGCCATTCCATATGTTGCAGGAATATTGGAAAAACTCAGGAAGATCTTCAACCAACACAACATACATTGGGTACAGCACTGTTTTGTTGAAAACTAAATAAGCTACAAAACTGCAAATGCTTGTAGAATTCTAGAGTGTGTGGTCTTGCTGTTGAAAGTTCAAATTAATTAATTGTTCAATTAACAAAAATCAAGTACAGTATTCAAGACTGTTTAGCTTAGATTTTGTTTAAACACTGTTAAGCAGGTAAAGTTTCTCCACATTTGGATGGATTTCACATTTTGTTCATATTTCTTCTGATTCTTAACTCCCATTTTATAAATTGCTATCAATCATCCAGGTCCATTAACATGCAATTCAGCTGACCAATAGCACAGCCAAGCCAGGATTCCTAAACATCTAAACAATATACAAAGACACCAGGGCAGCTATGAAAAGTGTGTATGCATGTATGCCTTAGTGGAGATGAAGAATTTGGATGCTAGAGAAATACTGCTAGGTTTAATAAGCCTGTATTTTTTATTTATGAGCACTTAGCAAAACGTAGGTAACTTTAGCTGGCTCATTGTGGGTCAAACAAGGGTAGTTCAATCATCACATGGAGTGTAAGAATTCAATTTAAATCCTTCAAAAAAATTTTTTGTCAGATGCAAGTGACCAGATCCACATGTGTAGAGTTCAAGCTAACTACTTTATTATATTTTGCCCATAATACAGGAATCTTCCCAGATTGCTTGGCTTCCCTTGGGAACAGATAAGGTTGCATAAAGCTGAGAGAGGATCAATCCTGGATCTCTTGTGATTGGGCAATGATTCAAGGCTAATCCCCCACTTGAACCTTCCTCCCTGCCTTGCTGGGCATTCCCTAACATTTTTTATGCTAAAATTATTGTTTTTCTTTTCACCAGAAAAGGAAAAAACATGATGTTATATAAGGTCAACCTTTGTTCCATCTGCCTGTAGAATTACAAAGTCATAAATTGTCCCTTGATGCTTCTTGTCTGGATTACATTAAAGGGTGACACCTATGATAATGGGAATGGCAGCACCAATCCCACTCCTTATTTTTCCCCACAAAGAACATTTTTTAGCATGTTATTCAACCTGCAGGAAATGACAGCATCCCTTGTGGGAGTGGGAAACTGTCACACACAGTCACTCCTCATTTTGGTGCAGCATCTGTGTAAAACAGGCTGAATATTTTCTCTTGAGACGATGGGTGATTGCATCAGCTATTTTGGAAGAACACAGCTCTTCTAATTTTGGCAAATATATAATATTGCCAGATATATGTTTGCCCTCCTAATGTTTGCAAATATATAATATGGTCAAATATATACATATGTATGTGACTCTACTGTACATATATAGTTATAATGTACACACATACTGCATATGGACACATACAAGCATGAAGAATGTCAATTTTCAAAAGTTCTTTAAAGAAAAAGGAATTGGTCCAAGTCATTTCCAGATTTCTTTTCTATGTATGTAGTGCTTGCCTGGTCCTCTTTAATATATCTTTAACATTGATACAATGCTGAGTTTGCAAAAAATGTGAAACAAAACAACATTGAAAAGAGTTAGAGATCAAAACACTACATTAACTTCCATGTTAAATACAGGTAGTCCTCGGCTTACAAAAGTTCATTTAGTGACCATTCAAAGTCACCGAGGAAAGTAACTTGTGACCATTTTTCACATGACCATTGAAGCATCCCCAGGGTCACATGATCAAAATTCAGGTGTTTGGCAACTGATTCATATGTATGATGGCTGCAGGGTCCCTGGGTCATGTGATCCCCTTTTGTAACTTTCTGATGACCAAAGCCAAACCGGGAAGCCATATTCACTTAACAACGGTGTTACTAACTAAACTACTGCAGTGATTCACTTAACAAATGTGCCAAGAAAGGTTGTAAAGCAGGGCAAAATTCACTTATCAAATGTCTCGCTTAGCAACAGAAATATGGTGCTCAATTGTAGTCGTAAGTTGAGGACTACCTGTATTATTTTTAAAGGATACTATTTTCATTATCAGTTTGGAGGAACGTTGCTAGTTGGAGTGGAACCACAACAAGAGACCCTCTTCATGATCTCAATCAAATATCTCTCAGGAAACAGCCTTAGAAGATAAGCATGCTGGACCCAGAGAAAATCATCACTAAATTATATCAGGAATCAAATTGGGATATAATGCTTCACTTATAAATTACACCTTCCAATGTTCAACTCTACCCAGGTTTAAAAGGGATGCCCATGAGAAAAAGTCAAGGGAATATCTCTAAAAATGTGTTAAACATCTTGGAATGTCAGCTGTTGACCACAGTATAGATTTGTAGTAGTTTATGGAGAAAGCATCATAAAGGTTTCCCGTCTCATGGTGGGTTAGGAAGAAAGGAAAGCATAAGGTTACAACATTAATCTGGATTAAGCTTTATACCATAATGATTATAGTCTGAGATAGGGGGAGAATGCAAATAAGATGTCTGAGAATTCACAGTGTCCAGTGTGTGACACTCGAGGTGAAAGCAAGTTTACCAGATGTTCAGCTAATACTCTAGTTGATAAGAGGATAACATACTGTACAGAAAAAGTCTGTATGCTGATCCCGTCACACAAGAGATGATTTAGCAGAAAATATTGATCTCAAATATCTTCCCGTCCTCCGAGCTTTGGGGGGGGAAAGGCTAATTCGATAGGTTTTCTAAAATTTCCCTTAGGACTTATGTTCTTCACATTCTGAAACCTGCATTGATATTGCATTCCAGAAGACTGCTAACTGGGTTAGTAGAATGACATTGCTCTTGCTTATTCTCTTGCTTATTGCTCTTAGTCCATGCTTATATCCATGGATTGTAATCATTTCCATCAACCACCGTTAGGCAGGTTAGAATAGTGATTTGGATGTGATGCAAATCTGCAGGAAATTACAATTCTGGGTCAACAGTGCCAAACAACTAGTTCCTGGAAAATAAATCAGACCTACTTCAAGTCTTATATACACAGATAATTGCAGCCGTGATTGATTGTGGTCTTGGGGAAAAATCAGTATTTATATCCAGTAGAAAAAGAGTAGTATTTAGAAGTATATTAGACTTAATTAGGCTTTAAAAAAACAATAGAAGCTATACGTTTGGGGGAAATTAAGAGAAATACACATGTAGGATTCACAGCGTTATGTATTTTTCCAGCTGATTACCACACTGATGAATGGGTATGCTTGGGATCATCAATGGTTCACATGTGTGTATAAGTTTTTAAAGTTTCAGAATAAATGTTCTACCTTGCTATCACAGTACACAGAAAGCTGAAATTTGATGGTCCTTTAACCTGTTCTAGGGTTAGGTTTGTTATTCTTAAACTTCTGGGATATTTAAATTGATGGAAAAGATTGTGGTGTGGCTTATGAAGATGGAGACAAACCATTGGTTATTAAAAAGTGACTGAAGATAAATTCCCGCATTGTAGAATTTTGACTTACCAATGTTTTATTTACTGGTTGTGGCTAAATCATGGATCTCTATAGCTATCTGATTCTAAGTAAACAAATCAAAATCTGATACTATTCATTTGACACATAAAGTAACAGAATAGCTTATGGTTTGCTTTCCATTTTTCTCATTTCAGGGTGATTCATTTAAAAATTGCACATATTTGCAAACAGGCAAAAACAATACAATCTGCATGATAAATATAACGTACAGATCTCCAGAAGTGGTGGGGAGAAAGGCGTTTTAATAATTTAATTTAGCTGTAAATCAGAATATAGTTATCCATTCCTAATACTCTAATGTCCAATTTATAAGATGTTGTATAATGCTCTCAGTTATCCCGTTCTCTAGTGATAACAGTATTCATTCCTCTCAAGTTTCCCTCTTTTTTGTTGTACAACTGGACTTTGTCTGAGATCTGCTCAAAAAACTACCTGATGTATTTATAAAGACTAATGCAGTCTATAGCTAATTCATCTCTTCAACGTGAATTCTCAGGTGCTTTACAGAATAGCTTGACCCCCTTTTTTATGATAGCCTCTCAAATATCAAAGACTGCTATCATGTCACCCTTAGCCCTTCTCTTTGTTAGGCTAGACTTACCCTGTTCTCCCCAATGGTCATCATAAGGAGCCTTTATTCAGTGATGGGATTCAAATATGTGAACTACTGGTTCTCTGTGTGGATGCTGGAAGTCCATTCTGGGCCTGGGCAACAAAAAATTAGCTACCGGTTCTGCCGAACTGGTGCAAACCAGCTGAATCCCACCACTGTCTTTAGTTCTCTCTAAGCTTGCTTGTTTTCTTGCAGACATTTCATTACCCAAACTAGTTAACATCATCAGTGCTAGTAATGATGATGTTAACTAGTTTGGGTAATGAAATGTCTGCAAGAAAACAAGTAAGCTCAGAGAACACCAAGGACCCCTCATGTCAACCCTGAGTTACATAAATATTCTCCTTTATTAGGTCATCATATGGTTTAGCCTCCAGTTGCTTATTGCTTAATTAAGCTACATGATTATTTCATTCTTGCAGGCTTATTGTTTCAGGGTTGAAAAATTCTGGGTGACCATATGGGACACCAGAAAGATATAAAACAACCTCTTACTCATGATGGCTCTTAAAGTAGTCATCTGGATTTTTGCAGCCAGATACAGTAACAGTTGTAATCTGTGGTGCTTGAGCAAGGGAAGAATGGTTATATGAAAGCATCTGTACCTATACATCTGGAGATAATTCTGACTCTCCCCAGGCACCCAGAAAAATTTACACACCTACTCTTTCTCCCCACACCCCTCCCAAACCCCCAACATGACTTACTGAGCTAAGCCCCAATGTAACTAGAGAACTAGAGTAAATTCAGTAAATCAAATAGCAGCTTTGGCTGGCTTGTATAGATTTGCTCCAGCTGTGACCATGTTTTAATGTCAGAGCTGTTGGCTAAGTTCATGTCCTTATAGGAGTGACACAGATTAATTCTGCTCCCTGCCAAGAAATGGTCTTTTTTTGCTATTGCTGTGGCTGTGAACTCTTCCATATTTTTGCGAGAAGCATGAGATTAAACCTGTCACTACTATATTCTTTTTTTAATTAATTCAACTACCAAACTAATAATTTTCTGGTTCCATTTCCCCCTGTCTGGCCTGCAGATTAATTAATTAATGTCAATTTAATTAGTTAATGCATCTACTGATGAAATATGCTCTCTCTCCAGCCGATACGGGTGACTGTTGAATTCATCCTTACAAATAATGGGAAGGAAGGAGGTCAGCTCCTTGTGGGGAAACTATTCTCTGAATATCAGGTCCTAAAGACTGCTAAAGACTTGGGTGTTAGTTACATTATGTTGGATTACTCTTTGTTAAGAATTATTTTCCTTTTCCTTTTCTTTTTTCAGTGTAGTAACCCATGGCAGCTAACAACCAACCAGTGGACAATTAAAAAGCAATTGAATGATCCAGAGAAGTGATGGGCATTTGATTGAATGACTTCAAGCTTCTGGAGATAGTTTTGTTTGCCTTCCTATATCCAGCAGAGAAGTGAACTTGAAGTCCTACAGAGTCCCTTCTGACTCTATGTTGTACAGGGAGTCCTCAATTTACAATCACAATTGTGCCCAACATTTCCATTGCTAAGCGAGATGGTTGTAAGTAAGTTTTCCCCTTGTTACGACCTTCCTTGCCACAGTTGGTAAGTGAATCACTGCAGTTGTTAAGGTACTTCACATGGCTGTAAAGCAGGCATGTCAAACTGCTGGCCCACGGGCCGGATGCGTCACGCTGAAACCATGCCCACCCCATTACCGGCAATGGGGAAAAAATCACGATACGTCACATGACATCACATGACATCGCGAGTTTGACATGCCTGCTCTAAAGTGAATTTGGTTTTCCCACTGCTTGTCAGAAGTTCACAAAAGGTGATCCCATGACCCCGGGACACCGCAATATGAGCCAATTGTCAAGCTTCCAAATTTTGATCATGTGACCATGAGGATGCTACAAGAGCCATAAGTAGTGAAAAATCCTCATACATCACTTTTATCAGTCCCATTGTAACTTTAAATGGTCACTAAATGAACAGTTATAGGTCAAGGGTTACCTATATTCTGTGAAATATACTGTTTCATAAATAAATCCCATTATTCTTTTTTTAAGGAGAATTTCTAATGCAAGAGATTAAGTTTGGGTTTCTCATATTACTTTTGGGGAGCAGGAGTTGTTTTTCTAGGAAGAAATGTTGAGACTGGCTCCGTTGTTGAATAATGTCAGCTTTACAACTCTGCTCCTGCTGTGACTGCCTCCATTTCCCAAATACCACATTGGGGAATACGACTACTGTAGTGCAAGAGAAATATTTTCATTATTTATATGAACAGGACGTGTAATTAACAAATCAGTGGCAACCATTGCCTTGACCTCTAAATAATAGAATAAGTCAGTGATTATGATGTCAGAATCAGTGAATATTATAATGTAATCTTTCAGATGGTTCTGTACCTGAGTTTTATTCAGAGAAGTGCCTTAAATTAGATATTATATATCTTCAAAAATATCTTTCTCAGCATGCTTCTTGACTCCCGCTGGGATGGTGTAAAGAATCTTCCACATATTTAATGTAGTGTTTCAGTAGTTCAGTAGTTTCAAAAGTTGGTAAAATTTGTGCATTGTTATCTGTCAAGATACCCGCTAAATCAGTTTTCAATGGTTGACCACATCGGCTTATCTGTGTATATGCTTGTGTATGCATAAGAAACTTACAGCTTTCTTAAAGGTATTATATAGGGATTTTTTAAAACTCTGACTTAATATAAAACAAGTGTTGTTTTATATTACATTGTGTTGTGTTGTGTTATATTACATCATATCATATCATATCATATCATATCATATCATATCATATCATATCATATCATATCATATCATATCATCATATTTTTAATACAAGCTACCAACTCTTCAGTATCTGATTTGCAATGGATAACAGCTAACTTGACAAAAGAATAAATAATTTCCTAAGCAAAATGGAGCAGTTTGTGGCATAATTAGACCCAGAGCTATTTAACAGCATAATACTCAGGATATTAATACTTTCTTGTTATGCTGTATTTTAAAGGTAAGAGATTGGATTTTTATATAATGAATGACCATGTGGAAACATTGAAAGGTCAGGTAATATGGCTTCCTTAAGGGCATTTTCTCCTGTTGCCGGGTTGATTGAATGTGTAGGCTTTACTTATATGCAAGTTTCTGTGTATATTTTCAAGCAGTTTTTAGAGACAAGAATCAGTGGGTGTCATGCTCATTGATACATAAATAATAGATATCTCTGATTAATTAGGAAAACTATTTAGGGTCCTTTTCACTCATGCCTTTGAAGGTATTCCAGTAAACTAACAGCTTTTAGTATTTATCTAAGAAAAGATAACTCCATAATACATTCAGAGTTACAAAGTAAATGACTGTTTACCCTAAAATGTAAAATTCATGAATAAGATAGGATTGCTTCATTATACAGGATTCAAATATTAAAATAATGTATATAATACATTGTCTATGGGCATGATTTTTGATATACCCTATGTATGTCTAATCTAAAAGCACCCAGGATTTCCATGAAATAATAGTATAATATTACTGTAATAATAATTGGATGTTTCAGATTATTTTTCAGTCTTGGAAATAAAAGCCTAAAGTATGAATTTAACAACAACAACAAAAACAACAACAACAATAATAGTGGTATTGATGGTGTTGATGGTGGTGGAAGGGACATCTTGAGGGTCATCAAGTCCAAACTCTGTCAGGCAGGAAACCCTATACTATTTCAGACAAATGGCTGTCCAGTGTCTTCTTAAAAACTTCCAGTGTTGGAGTATTCAGAGCTTCTAGAGGCAGGTTGTTCTACTGATTAATTGTTCTGACTGTCGGGAAGTTTCTCCTTAGCTCTAGATTGCTTCTCTCCTTGACTAGTTTCCATCTGTTGCTTCTTGTCCTGCCTTCAGGTCCTTTGGAGAATAGCATGACTCCCTTCTCTTTGTGGCAGCCCCTGAGATATTGGAACACTGCTATCATGTCCCCCGCTTGTCCTTCTCTTCATTAAACTAGACATACCCAATAACAGCAACCATTCTTTATATGTTTTAGCCTCCAGTCCCCCAATCATCTTTGTTGCTCTTCTCTGTACTCTTTAGAGTCTCAACTTCTTTTTTACATTGTGGTGACCAAAACTGGGTGCAGTATTCCAAGTGTGGCCTACCAAGGCATTATAAAGTGGTAGTAACACTTCACGTGATCTTGATTCTATCCCTCTGTTAATGCAGCCTAGGACTCTGTTGGCTTTTTTGGCAGCTGCAGCACACTGCTGGCTCATATTTAAGTGATCGTCCATTAGAACTCCAAGATCGCTCTCACAGTTTCTACTATTGAGCCAGGTACCACCTATACTGTACCCGTGCATTTGGTTTTTCTTGCCTAAATGTAGAACCTTACTTTCACACTAATTCACACAGTATTTCTACCAAAATTTCACCTACTGTTTCTTTATAAAACAAAGTCCTCTATTCTCTCCCCTATTTTCCTCCATTACCCTAACCATCATATACACACCCATGCACACATACCCATAAAGGGTGTCCCAGGTCCTATCCAATCTTTCCCCTTCATGATAGAAGAGTTTTATTTGTTTGGATAGGGTATATTATTATTGCTATTGCTTTTCCTGCTGTTACTAGTTATAATAATTGGTCAGTCTAGAGCTGTTATGATGCAGTTCATCTTAAATTAACAGATCTCTCAGAAAAATCCTGGAATTGTTTACATAGATGTTTTTTTTTAACTGCAGCCATTGTTGGTTAGGTGCTTAATCCTTTTTCAAATTATGTTGCTTCTGTTCTTGTCTTGTATGCTAACTTGGATGCTAGCTAACCACATTTCCTATGGAGCTTGCTGTAGACTTTATCTTACATAGGCTGAAAATGCAGATGTTTCTCTGATGTCTGCAGTCTCCATAGTGAATTAATGTACTGTGTCTGCTTTGGGAATGCTCTCTTGTTTCTCATTTTTCTGGGCCTCAACATTTGAAGCTGACCACCTACCTTAATAAAAATATCTATTCATTTCTATTTATTATCAGCATGGGTCCAGAGACAGCCTGCTTCAGAAGAAACTTGACATCTGGTTTGGAATAGAAAAACTCATTTGTTTTCTCTAGTTTTCAACTGTTAGTAGGTACTGCACAGTACATTATTAAATTACAATTATTGCACTGTGTTCTGGCATGATTAAGTGCTCAGCAAATAGAGATATTGAATATGAAATGTATTTCCTCCACTCTGGATGCCAAAGTAACTCTTTTTTAAACAATGGAGGTAGAGTGGTTGAACCTTCTCTTTAAACAGCTTTGTTCCTTATGCCATCTGCCTTGTAAATTCACAGGTTTCTTTTTTTTTCCCATGTATATGTATACATTCGAACTACACTGTGATGTTTGTGTCATATTGGTATGTGTATGTGGGTATATGCATACTGGTATTTTTTTGAGAGCTGAATGCAATGAAATTTCATTTTAATGTAAGCTGATTGAAATTTCATTTTAATATATGGCAATTATACTTTGGCCACCTAATGAGAAGGAAGGACTCACTGGAGAAGAGCCTAATGCTGGGAAAGATTGAGGGCAAGAGAAGAAGAGAATGAGGTGGCTGGATGGAGTCACTGAAGCAGTAGGCGTGAGCTTAAATGGACTCCAGAAGATGGTAGAGGACAGGAAGGCCTGGAGGAATGTTGTCCATAGGGTCGCGATGGGTCGGACACGACTTAGCAGCTAACAACAACAAAAAGTTTCTTTTCTACTCCACTCCACTCCACTCCACTTCATTTCATTTCATTTCATTTCATTATTCCGTTCTATTCTATTCTATTCTATTCTATTCTATTCTATTCTATTCTATTCTATTCTATTCTATTCCATTCCATTCCATTCCATTCCATTCCATTCCATTCCATTCCATTCTATTCTACTCTACTCTACTCTACTCTACTCTACTCTACTCTACTCTACTCTACTCTACTCTACTCTACTCTACTCTATTCTATTCTATTCTATTCTATTCTATTCTATTCTATTCTGGTTTTTTCAGAAGGGTTGCCCTGTAAACTTTCACTAAAAAAACAGCTAACAGGCTTGTAGCATAATAAAGTTTAAGAAAAGTATTATCTCATAAACATTTGAGGATGCAGTCTATTTAATAGGGAATATACCTCTGGGAACATAGAAGTATGGATATACATAGCCAGTGCTTGGAATGGTGATGTAAGACAAAATTACCTACACATAAGTATCTCTGAATCAGGGGTGTCAAACTTGCAATGTCACGTGACATGTCGTGATGTATCATGACTTTTTTTTTCATTGCCGGCAATGGGGTGGGCATGATACATCCGGCCTGCAGGCCAGCAGTTTGACACCCCTGCTTTAAATCAATGTTTCTCAACCTTGGTAACTTTAAGATGTGTGGGCATCTCCCAGAATTCCCCAGCCAATCTGTCATACTGACTAGGGAATTCAGGGAGTTGAAGTCCACACATCTTAAAGTTGCCATGGTTAAGAAACACAATTCTCTAAATAAAAGAACAATTACCTGCACAGAGGCATTTGAATTTGATGAGCTGGTTAATGTGTATTGTAGTGTGATGGGAAAAGTGGGGCTTAATCTTTTTTTAAAAAGAGATAAGTCCTGAAGAGTTGTACTATCCAGCTTTGTGTTTGTTGATACCTACACTATGTATTACATTTCCTGTTGCAAGTTGTAGGAAGAGCAGTGGCAACAACAGGTCATGGCTGAAAGATGAAGGGATATAAGGATAGGCAAGTGTAAATTCCCCTGATATTGTTAGTGACACTCTTAGGGTTTGGTTTCTTGTTTTGATAATATTATTGGATTAGATCCCCTTCATGGATTACTGCCTTGTCGTGGTGAAGGGGCTTGCGTAATTCAATGAAGCTATGAGCTATGCCGTGCAGGGCCACCCATGACGGACAGGTCATAGCAGAGAGTTCTGACAAAACATGATCCACTGGAGAAGGAAATGGCAACCCACTCCAGTATCTTTGCCATGAAAACCCTATGGACAGTACCAAAAGGCAAAACGATATGACGCTGGAAGATGAGCCCCTCAGGTCGGAAGGCGTCCAATATGCTACTGGGGAAGAGCAGAGGGCTAGTACTAGTAGCGCCAGAAAGAATGAAGCGACTGGGCCAAAGCCGAAAGGACGCTCAGCTGTGGATGTGTCTGGTGGTGAAAGGAAAGTCCGATGCTGTAAAGATTTTTTCTCCATAGGAACCTGGAATGTAAGATCCATGAATCAAGGCAAGCTGGATGTGGTCAAACAAGAGATGACAAGACTGAACATCGACATCTTAGGTATCAGCGAACTAAAATGGACAGGAATGGGTGAATTTAATTCAGATGACCATCAGGTATACTACTGCGGGCAAGAATCCCTCAGAAGAAATGGAGTAGCCTTCATAGTCAATAAAAGAGTAGGAAAAGCAATACTGGGATACAATCCTCAAAATGACAGAATGATCTCAGTTCGAATCCAAGGCAAACCATTCAAAATCACAGTAGTCCAAGTCTATGCCCCAACCACCGGTGCTGAAGAGGATGAAATTGACCGGTTCTATGAAGCCCTAAAGCACCTTATAGAACTAACACCAAAAAATGATGTCCTTATCATCATGGGAGATTGGAATGCTAAAGTAGGAAGCCAAAAGATAACCGGAATAACAGGCAAGTTTGGCCTTGGAGTACAAAATGAAGCAGGGCACAGGCTGATAGAATTTTGTCAACAGAATACAATGGTCATAGCAAACACTCTTTTCCAACAACCCAAGAGACGGCTCTACACATGGACATCACCAGACGGTCAACACAGAAATCAGATTGACTATATGCTCTGCAGCCAAAGATGGAGAAGCTCTATACAGTCAGTAAAAACAAGACCAGGAGCTGACTGTGGCTCAGACCATGAGCTTCTTGTTGCAAAGTTTAGGCTTAAACTGAAGAAAGTAGGGAAAAGCACCAGGCCAGTCAGGTATGAATTAAATCATATCCCCATTGAATATACAGTAGAGGTGACAAATAGATTTAAGGAATTAGATCTGATAGACAGGGTGCCTGAAGAACTATGGACAGAGGTTCGCAACATTGTACAACATTGTACAAAATCTTAAAAGACGATGCAGTAAAAGTGCTACACTCAATTTGCCAGCAAATTTGGAAAACTCAACAATGGCCACAGGATTGGAAAATATCAGTTTACATTCCAATTCCAAAGAAAGGCAGTGCCAAAGAATGTTCAAACTATCGTACCATTGCACTCATTTCTCATGCTAGTAAAGTTATGCTTAAAATCCTACAAGCTAGACTCCAGCAGTATGTGGATCGAGAACTACCAGAAGTACAGGCAGGATTTCGAAGAGGCAGAGGAACTAGAGATCAAATAGCCAACATACGCTGGATCATGGAGAAAGCTAGAGAGTTCCAGAAAAACATCTACTTCTGCTTCATTGACTATGCTAAAGCCTTTGATTGTGTGGATCATAACAAACTGTGGCAAGTTCTTAAAGAGATGGAAGTACCAGAACATCTTATTTGTCTCTTGAGAAACCTATATGCGGGCCAAGAAGCAACAGTGAGAACTGGACACGGAACCACTGATTGGTTCCAAATTGGGAAAGGTGTCCGGCAAGGCTGTATACTGTCGCCTTGCCTATTTAACTTATATGCAGAGCACATCATGAGAAAGGCAGGGCTAGAGGAGTCAAAAGTTGGAATTAAGATTGCTGGAAGAAATATCAACAACCTAAGATATGCAGATGATACCACTCTAATGGCAGAAAGTGAAGAGGAACTGAAGAGTCTCTTGTTGCGAGTGAAGAAGGAGAGTGCAAAAGTTGGGTTGAAACTTAACATTAAGAAAACCAAGATCATGGCATCTGGCCCTCTCAATTCCTGGCAAATAGATGGGGAAGAAATGGAGGTAGTGACAGATTTTATTTTCCTGGGCTCCAAGATCACTGCAGATGGGGACTGTAGTCAAGAAATTAAAAGACGTTTGCTCCTCAGGAGGAAAGCCATGGCAAATCTAGACAGCACACTAAAAATCAGAGACATCACCCTGTCAACAAAAGTGCGTATAGTCAAGGCTATGGTCTTCCCAGTTGCAATGTATGGCAGTGAAAGTTGGACCATAAGAAAGGCTGAGCGCCAAAGAATTGAGGCCTTTGAACTATGGTGCTGGAGAAGACTCCTGCGAGTCCCTTGGACTGCAAGGCGATCAAACCGGTCAGTCCTAGAGGAGATCAACCCTGACTGCTCTTTAGAAGGCCAGATCCTGAAGCTAAAACTCAAATACTTTGGCCACCTAATGAGGAGGAAGGACTCACTGGAGAAGAGCCTAATGCTGGGAAAGATTGAGGGCAATAGAAGAAGGGGACGACAGAGAATGAGGTGGCTGGATGGAGTCACTGAAGCAGTAGGCGTGAGCTTAAATGGACTCCAGAAGATGGTAGAGGACAGGAAAGCCTGGAGGAACATTGTCCATAGGGTCGCGATGGGTCGGACACGACTTCGCAACTAACAACAACAACAACAAATTGGATTAGATATGCAGAGCCCTTAACACAACCACACCAAGTTTCAGAACTATTGCTACGGTCATTTGCCACAATAGAGCCTAAGCAGATGTGTGTTTCTGGAAACAGATACAGCTGCTTTAATGAGTCACCAATAATTGCTATGTTTATGTCCTCATGTATTCCAATGGAATGTTTTGCAATGAAAGTTAAAGCATCACACAGCCCCGATGCATAACTATGGCTCAGCAGTCCTCACCTTTTTCATCTTTCCCTTTAAAAACAAAAGACAAATGGCAAGAAATCTTTCTTTGATCAGATCAGTTACCATAGTGCTGAGTGCTATGGAACTACAAACATAATCATAGAAGCAAAATGAGTTATTCTTTTCTCTGGAACAACTATAATAATAACTGCACTTGGGTCTGCAAAGAAGATGAGTTGGATTTCAACCTGTTTCAATAAAGAGAATAAGAAAATGTACATGATGTGTGTACACTTATATTCTGATGCTGCCAGGTATTATTAGGTCCCTGATATTTGCAGGAATTTGTCTGTTCTTGCAAGTCTGATCTTTTAATTTATTTGCCTTTCTTCTGGTGTTCTTAGACAATGCTACATTATTACTTTATATTATTTCACTTATTCCTTTGATTTTAAAAATGTGACATTTTCACAGAGAGCTTTCACTAGCTTATGTAATAAACATTGCTGCCTGAGATGAAAAGGAACCAACTTGTACAGGGTTATCCATTTGCTTCTTTCAGATATAATTGCTAGTCTGTATCCTTTCTTTTCCTCAAATCTTGCTTCCTTTTAAAAATATGCTGCCGTCTTTCCAAATTGCCTCTTCTCTTCCATGCATTTCATGGTTAACTTTTTATAATATCTCCTTCGCCTTACCTCTACACTGTGAAAAAAAGGGACTGATTAGGACTGTTTATGTAAATAATGGAGCCACCATTCCAAGAAAAATAGCAGAGTAGGTTTCTGCCTTCTCTAGCTGATAGAACTAAAATAAATAAATCCAGTCCCCCCCCCCAAAAAAAATGCTCTTGGTGATTGCTTTTCACAGATGCATACAAGATGCAAAGAATTGATTTTCCAAAAGGGCCTGCATATTAAAAATCTATTTGATAAAGCAATGCAGTGTTTTGAACTCAAAGGCAAAAAAATAAATAAATCAATTTTGGGTGCAAGGGGGGCAAGTGTATCTCCTTTCCTGCAGTTTCTTGAAGCCATGTCTTTTTCCTGGATTGTGTAACACTTGTGCAATTGTGTGAAAATGTTTCCTGGTAGGGATTTTCAAATTGTTTGAGAGGATTCCAGGACAGTTTCTTTTGTATGCCAAATTCATAATTTGCTAGGCTGCAGAATTTTTCTTTTTGTTGATTTTTATACTTGATACAGAATCCACCCTAGTTTTTGCAAGTCAGAAATATTATTGCATTTTTGTATGTCACTTGTACCCTGTTATCTGTTCCACCGTCTGCAGCTAGCTACCGTTCATATTTTGGAAGCTGTTCTTTTATTACCCAGCTGTTTAAAATTGCTAAATATTCAATATCCCCTTCACCTTGACAGGTGGTAAAAGGAATGAGTGAAAATAGAAGTGCTTTTTGTATCTTAATTATTCAGTTAGAATATTTAAGCCATTTCTTCTTAATAGCATACATGCAAAATAAGAAAGGTACATAAAGTATTAGGATCTGGATCCCAGATTGGATTTTTCAATGGCTTAAACAAGAGATTTACTGGGGAAAGGAAATGTTTTTTTTCCTATGTCAGCAATTGTGTACATTTGAAATTATGGGTGGTGGGGCATATTTTGGACATTCTCAGATGATACATTTTTCTTAGGCAGATATGTATACCAAGAATGAACTGCAGCTATACATCATTTTCATTTTCCTGTATACAGTATATCATTGCAATCACTGGGATATTATTTTTGGTATTTGGAATCAGAGGGCCCAATATGAATCAATGCTTTTTCCAGTGTTATTTATCACAGTGACACAGCCCAAGAAAATACATAGGGAAGTTTGTATCTATAAGGAAAGAGTGGTTTCATGGGATACCTGTGTACAAATGGCATGAGGAAGAAGATAAATTTCTATCTCCTAGAACAGTGGTTCCCACTGTTTCTATACACTGCACCCCTAGAATACTTCTGATATATTCTCGCACCCCTTACAAAAGTTCAAAATAATGGCAACAAATTATGTATATGCACTATCATTTTGAAATGTCTAAACCTAAGTTTTTGCACCCCCTGGAATATTGTCTCACACCCCTGGTTGGGAACCCCTGTCCTAGAAAGATACAAAAAGTTTGTATTGAAATCACACAGCTGCATTTTATTGATTATGTTCCAGCAAGTCATTGTTGACTTGAAATAGTTCTTACACTTACCAAAAAAAAAATAATTACAAAATTTGTTGATTAAATGATTCTGTGCCATCAAGTTGTTGGTATCAACACTTAGCAACCACTTAGATAGATTTCTTCCATTATAATCTGTTCCTAACCTGGTCTTTAAAGTCTTCCAATGATACACCTATTGCCAAATGTAATGGAATCCATCCAGCTTGTTGCTGGATTCCTGTTCTTCTCTTTCTGCCAGGACCCACTCCAAACCACGTCTTAGGAAGACAAAAACTCTTGGAGTCAGTTCTAGTCCAAAAGGAATCTTTACTAGGACATGGTTGGTTGTGGGAATACAAGACAGGACTTAGTATTGTTTTACACATTGAAATTTTCTAAAGGGTCCCCGGTTCAACCCTCCTTCCCTCAACCCCATTTGGTCAGCCCCCATCCTTCTACTTCGTGTCATCCCTTTCGTGGGAAAGAAAAAAAAAGGAACTTCGAATCTTTATGGTTATTGCTTTCTTCCTCTCCAGAATTAAAAGAAGACACAAGTCAGATGCCTTCTTCTCTAACCCTCCCTTTTGATCCCCCCAGTTCAAAAGGTTCCCTTGGCCTTTGAAATAACCTAAGGCAGGCTGAATCCACATACGCTCCTCCTTCCTCTGGAGATGGCAGAATCCATATGGGGGGGGGGAATAATGTTTTAAACATACATTTATGAATGTGATATAAATGGATTCTGACACTTTTCTGACATTTATTCCAGTGTTAGATTCTTCTTCACAGAGCTATATCTTTGCATAATGTATCCAAACTTGAGTCTGGTCATTTGTCCTCTGAATGAGAACTCTGGATTGATTTGTTAAATGATCCATTTGTTTGCTTGCTTGGTTGTCCATGGTATTCCCAGGAGTTTTCTCCAATACCAAAGTTAATTTAGCTATCCAATAATATTCATGAAAAAAAACCTGATAAAAGACTCTCCTCCCATCTACTCTACTTGAGTCCTAGACTTTCCATAAAGCTGAACATTTGAAAAGTTCAATTTGTGAGAACCTACATAACATATTCTTGTTATGTCAACATATTCTTGACTTTTACCATGGACCTTTATTTTGTATATGTATTTTATACATTATAATTCTTTTAGTTTCTAGACAGTCTTGTAGTTGGAATGCATGCATTTTATACCCTTACTTTTATCAGAATTCAGTTTATGCTGAATCCTGAATCTAAGGCATGCTAGGCAGGCATTTAGTTTTTGACTATCAGTCTCTGACTGTGACCAAAGCAAATAGTATTAGCTACACCAGCCAATTAGTAATGACTGGATAATAAAATATTGGGACTGTACTTGCAACAAGTCTGGGGAGAACTGAGAAAAGCTTCTCTTACAATGAAGTAATCTGTCCTTGGTGTCTAAAGGCCTTCCTCCATTTTTATGCTCTGCCTTTGCTTCATTACACAGGGGCTGACTTAACTGTCCTGTCTCTCACCCAGATTTTGCATATTCTTGCAGGAAACAACCAGACTGAGCTGGAGGGTGGGGTCAAACACATCATCAGTTTAGAGTCTTTTGACCCCACATAAGAGACCTAAATCCAGCCCCTCTTGAGGTCCACTGACTCTAATCTGGCACAAATTTGCCTTGACCATTAGTAGTTCAGGTTCTTGTGTGTAGGTAGCATGAAATAAACTTGTAATACTTTGGAACTCTATCCTGGTTCCTGATTTATTGCACCTGATAATTCTGCACATACATCCTTACATTGCTGGTGTATGTGGCCAGGTAAAAGAGTCAGGGTGGAACCTGATTACTTTAGAGAAGGAAGCTGAGATTCAAAACACAACAGGATGGGGGTGGATGATCTGGAAATGGAAGAGAAAGAACAAGAGGAGAATGACATCTAAAGAAGTTAAGTGATAGTGTATAAGAGGTCCTTGAAACCCAGGGCATTCTTGTTGAGAACTGGGGAGGCAGTTCTGGGAAATCCTAGAGGTAGCATTTGGGGGAAGTGTGAAGGAATAAGGACAACCAGATACTAAGAAAAGATTGGGAGAAAGCAGAGATGGGTGTAGAAGGGAAAAGAGGTAGGCTTGCCTTCCTTCTTCCTGAATGCCAAGTAGCCAGCAGCTTTCCAACTACTGGTATGTTCAGAGCCAGGGGTCAGAGTAATAAAGAACAATACTGAATCAGGGAGAAGAGCAAAAACTCACAGTTGGTGCTGAAGCTCATGAGTTGTGCTTGAAGCAAGAAATCTGGCAAGATCCTCAGTGGTGACCAGCCATGGGAAAATAAAGACAGACCAGTTGAAAGGGTCTGGCACCACAACTTAAGTAATAATAAAATCAAGACTGATGAATATGTTGAAATAAAGCTAAAACTGAGAAGGAATGTGTGAAGAATATAATGAATCACCAGGCTAAGGCTAAAATTAGGCTGCAGAAGAAATTATAATAAAGTTGCTGTTGTCAGATAAAGATGAAAGAAGGATCTAGAAGGAAAGACAGCACTGAACTGATGAAGACCAGCTGGGAGTTGTTTAGAAGCAGTTGAAGGTGTAAAGAGAAAACTTGAAATGGGAAGATCAGGCAAGGAATTCAGAACTATATGATCAGAATAGAATGAATAAACCTTAGGGGGGAAAAACAGGAATAATCAGCTGGTGGGGAATTCTGGGAACTTAAGTCCACACATCTTACAGTTGCCAGGATTGAAAAATATTGATCTATAGGATAGTGAGTAAGTTAAGTGTACAGTAGTCCTCCCTTAATAACTATTTCTTTAGCAGCTGTTGGAAGTTACATCAGTGCTGCAAAACGTGATTTACGACCAGTTCTTGTACTTAGGATGGGTCACAATGTCCCTGAGGTCACATGATTTGGGCACTTGAGAACTGTCTGGCAGTCGGTAGCATCCCACAGTCATGTGATCATCATTTGTGAACTCCCAGTCGGCTTCTGAGTAAGCCACCTAGAAGTTGCAAGTCATGTGATGCTTTGCTTAGCAATGGAGTGCTGTTCCCAGTTATGGTGGTTAGGTGAGGACTACCTGTATAAGGAACAGAAAATGTACAACAAATAAAAGAACACTTTGCTATTCATTTAATAAGCAAAATATTAAATATTTTAATGCAGTGGTGGAATTCAAATATGTGAACAACCAGTTCTCTGTGTGGATGCCACTTCCGGAAGTCCATTCTGGGCCTTGGCAACAAAAAATTAGCTACCAGTTCTGCCGAACTGGTGCGAACCGGCTGAATCTGACCACTGGTTTAATGTCAGCAGAACACCTTACTGATAATCACAGTTGTTTACAATAAAAGTTCTCTTATGTCCTGCCTGAAGCTGTCTGTACTCCTAACCTTGTGACTCTGACATATTTTGACCCAACATATGTTGTATGGCTCCTTAATTTAGGGGAAAATAAACTACAGGGAAGTTTGGCTGGTCTGAGGCAGCTAGGCAGACTTTCAAATTATTTATGTCTTTCTTATAGATCAGAGGTCCCCAATCTTTTGGGCACCAGGGACCAGTTCCGTGGAAAGAGGTTTTTCCGCAGACTGGAGGGTGCGTGGTTTTGGGTGCTGCCTGCATCTCACAGATGGGGCTTTGCTTGTTTGTGCAGACTGGTTGCTGGCCTGCCGTGGCCCGGTACTGGTCCACGGACCGGGAGTTGGGGACCCCCTGTTATAGATGAAAGCAATTGCTGAGAAGAATTTTCATGCATATTTCCTTTTTCCATGGCAGGAGGGAGAAGACACACTAAGCTGCCATTTACCCATCTCAGATGTCTGGAGCGAAGCTCAGAGAACAGAGCAATGCTGTAATAAACAAGGGTTTGGCACATTCAAGGATGCCCACATAAAGAGAGCCAATTCCTGAAGTGCTGGGTGAAATTTACAATGCTAGTGTTGCTTCTCTGCGGTTTTAAAAATAAAAGAGGCACTTTTCTATGGCAGGTCAATTTACAACCTTTTCTGGACAGTCTTGAATGTCTCCTCCATAACTAATCAAGACAGAAAGTTCTGTGTCTGTTTCTGCATACCCAGAAGGAATAAAGTTTGTTTAAATAACTTCCATTGCAAATGCACCAATTCTGCTAACTCTAAGGCAGACATTAAATTCTGTATGTGCTGAGAAATGTTTTTATTAAATCTATATGCTACCTATCTCGCTATCCAGAGTGACAAATACATCAAAATGGATAATATTGTTCAATTTAGGCATGTTTAATACATATTTGAGTTTAGGACACTTTCCACTATTGTCCATTATTGATCTATTGTATTTAAAATGATAAATTATTACTTTAAATTGGGATTAGGATTTCTCTGTATCTCATCCCATCTTTTCTGACTGCTCTCCAGATTTTAAAATCTTTTAAAGAGGAGTTTCCTTTCCCAGTTAACTTGTGGGTAGCTCCACCCTGAGGGTGATATAATTGATGTGTCTGCAGTCTTAAGCATTCATACCTGAATGCTGGCCTCATTGAAATACAAATAGTCCTCAACTTACGACCTTTTGTTTAGTGTCCACTCAAAGTTACAATGACTGAAAACAGTGACCTATGGTGGGGTTTTTTCACACTTACAACTGTTGCAGCATCCCCATGGTCATGTGACAAAAATTCAGACACTTGGCAACTGACCTGTGTGTATGATGAGCAATGGTGTTACTAACTTAACAGCTGCAGTTATTCACTTGACAACTGTGGCAAGAAAGGTCATAAAACAGGGCAAAACTCACTTAACAACTCTCTTGCTTAGCACTGTAAATCTTGACCTCAGTTGTGGTCATAAGTTGAAAATAACCTCTAAAGGTGGATGAGGTAACAGAGTTATGTCCACTCTCTTTCTCCTTCAAAACAGGAGACATTATGAGGGACAGAGGCTTGATTCTTTGTAACAATTGTATGCTGATTCTATTAGTCAAGAATCCCATTTTGAAGATGTTGATGTTACTACAGTATCTGACCTTATGACTGAAATCAACTTTATCTGATTTGAGAGCAGCAAAATATTCAAAGAAATAGGTGATGAATGTGTTGGAAATTTTTTGAAGTGAGAATTGCCCAGTTCATTTGCTGTGGTCTATATTTTTCAGAGTATATATGTGGGGATAAAAGCAAGCCCATTAGGAGTGACTAAAAACAAAGAATTAGAATAGAATAGAATAGAATAGAATAGAATAGAATAGAATAGAATAGAATAGAATAGAATAGAATAGAATCGAGCTGGAAGGGACCTTGGAGGTCTTCTAATCCATCCCCTTGCTCAAGCAGGAGAACCAGTGGTGGGATTCAGCTGGTTCCCACTGGTTCGGCAGAACCAGTAGCTAAATTTTGCTGAGTTCAGAGAACCGGCTGAATGCACACTGCTTCTGGAAGTCCAGTCTAGGCCTCAGAGGTCTGGAGGAGGCCTCCCAGGCCTATAATGGCCCACTGGAAGTGCATGGATACCACTTCCAGAAGTCCGTTCTAGGCCTCAGAGGCTGGGAATAGGCCTCCCAGGCCCACAGGAAGTGCATGGAGTCTACTTCTAGAAGTCCGTGCTAGGCCTTGGAGGCCCAGGCCTGCATCCAATAAGAGAACCGGTTGTTCAGGTATTTGAATCCCACTGCTGAGGAGAACCTATACCATCTCAGACAAGTGACTGTCCAGTCCCTTCTTAAAACCTCCCATGATGGAGCACCCATGATTTCTGAGATCCAAATGAAGACGTAAATTTAATTAGTATTTTTTTTTACTAAATTGGATTTAGAACTTAGAATCATAAGGCTGGAAGAGAACTTGGAAGTTTTCTAGCCTGACCTCCTACTCAAGTTGGAGACCCTATACCATTCTGGACAAATGGTTATCCAATCTCTTCTTGAAAACCTCCAGCGATAGAGCACCCACTACTTCAGAAGGCAAGCCATTGCCCTGATTAATTGTTCTCACTGTCAGGAAATTTCTCCTTAGTTCCAGATTGGAGCTCTCTTTAGTGAGCTTCTGCCCAATACTTCTTGTCTTGCCCTCAGGTGTTTTGGAGAGTGAGTCAACACACAAATCTCTGTTACTGCCTTCAAGACCTGGAAGACTGCTATCATGTCATCCTAGCCCTTCCCTTCATTAGATTGGACATACCTAGTTCCCTCAATCCTTCAATGTCAGGTTTAGTCTCCAAACTCCTTATCATCTTTGTTGCTCTTCTCCACACCCTTTCTAAGGCTTCAGCATCTTTTTTTGTCTTTACTGGGAAGAATTGCAGCAGTGAAAATGAATGTCCTGCCTAAATTTTTATTTTTTTTCCAAATGATACCGATTCTTAAAAAAGACTCTAATCTGGAAGAATGGCAACGGGGTATCAATAAATTTGTGTGGGCAGGGAAAAGGCCACAAGTTAAACTTAAGATTATGCAGGATATGCGTGAAAGAGGTGGTCTTAAAATGCCCAACCTTAAATTATATTATGAAGCTGCTGCGTTGTCAGGAATAAGTGATTGGATTAATTTGACACAAGGGAGATTATTAAATCTTGAGGGCCACGACTTGTTATTTGGCTGGCATGCATATTTGTTGTATGATAAGAAGGTAGATAATGTGTTTAAAGTGCATATTTTAAGACAGGCATTGTTGAGAGTTTGGAAGACGTATAGACATAAGTTAGACTACAAGATGCCGTTGTGGGCAATCCCGAAACATGCAATAGAAAACATAAATGTTGGCTTCAAACATGATGTGACTACGTACAAGGAGATCTTAAGCTTGAAGAGGAACGTCTGGTGTTTGAAGCCGTACAATCTTTTGCGAGATGAGAAGATCGTTCAAACTTGGTTTCAATATGGTCAATTACGTGCCAGGTGGGAAGAAGACCTTCAATGTCAGGTTTAGTCTCCAAACTCCTTATCATCTTTGTTGCTCTTCTCCACACCCTTTCTAAGGCTTCAGCATCTTTTTTGTATTGTGGTGGTGTTACCATGTTATTTGTATGAAAGATGAGCATGATTGTTTTATTATCTTTTACATGTGTTACTGAAGGTTGGGGTACACAGTGATGGTCATTGACCTATCTAACTGTCCTTCAGCTTTTATGAGTTACATCAGCAAAATCTTTTTGGCTATTTTGGGCTGTTGTTGATTTAAATGACATTGCTTTTTTTTCCTGAGGATGCAGCTGCCCATACTGAATATGTCACAAATATCTTGGAAAGCTTTGAGAAGGCAAGCTGTATGCTAAGCTAGAGAAATGTGCATTTGATTTGCCTTCTTTAGACTGTTTAGCTATCACATTTCTTCAATAGGCACCCAGACCAAACCTTCCTATCCTGCAAACTCCAAGGAATGCCAAAGACATCCAGCATTTTTTGGAATTTTACAACTTTTATATCCAATTAATATTTGATTTCCAAATCCATTCCATACTACACAGAACTCATGTATTCCTTTGTTGTTCAAATGGATGCTTCCGATTTTGCAGTGAGAGTTATTTTTCTTAGATGGTTCATGAGCTTGGAAAAGATATTTTGCCTTGTCCTTTCATTTGAGACCGTTGAAAGGAACTCTGAAGCATTTAACAAGGAACCATTAGCAAAGAAAAATGCCTTTCAATAGAAGAGAATATCTATAGCTCAGGGTTGAATTGTGTAACACACTGATGATATTACCTAATTGGGTAATGAAACATCTGCAAGCGAACAACCATGTTCAGAGAGCACCCAGGACTCCACAAAAATTCCTTTCAACATGGGAAGCACCCCTTGGAAGGAGCAGAAATGCTGTCCAGGTTCAAGCAGAACTGGAATACTTACTGTTGATGCTGCAGAAAACTTAGGAGTTGGATTCCTTGGCGATTTGGTATTAATGAAAAAAGTGAGCTTTCCTCATATAAATCCAAGGAAGCTCTTTTCATTCTAAATCAGTGTCTGGTGTGGACAAAGCAAGGGCGAGGGTGTTGAAAGTTAATCCATAAAAGACAGACCAGTCCTGACTATTGAAACAGGAAATTATGAAACAGAAATTTAAGTTTTGTCGAATAGGGGGCGGGGGGGTGTCTCTCCTTTGAAAAATGAATTTTGGTTTTGCATATACTGGATTGGCTTGACACCAGGATTCCACATAAAGGTAGTCCTCAGCTTACAAACTTTTGGTTAGTGACTGTTGCAGCGTCTCCATGGTCATGTGATCAAATTTTTGGACGCTTAGCAACTGGCTCATGTTTATTTATTTTTATTTTATTTTTTAATTCCATTTATATCCCGCCCTTCTCCGAAGACTCAGGGCGGCTTACAAGCTTAGCAGTAGCCTTCATTCTATGTATATGCCTGCTTATTAGGGCTTTCACCCCCCCAAGCGGCATTATTACAAAGTCAGCTTAATTGCCCCCAACAAACTGGGTCCTCATTTTACCTACCTCAGAAGGATGGAAGGCTGAGTCAACCTTGAGCCTGGTGGGATGCGAACCTGCACTAATTGCAGGCAGCTGGTGTTACTTAAGGAGGCATTAGCCCACTGCTACAACAAGGCTTGTTTATGATGGTTGCAGTGTCCTAGGTCATGTGATCTGCTTTCTGTGACCTTCTGACAAGCCAAATCAATGGGGAAGCCAGATTCATTTAACAACCTTGTTACTAACTTAACAACTGTAGTGATTTACTTAACAACTACGGCAAGAAAAGTTGTAAAAATCAGGCAAAACTCACTTAACAACTATCTCACTTAGCAACAGAAATTTTGGGCTCAATTGTGATCGTAAGTTAAGGACTGCCTGTACTATATTCCACCAGGAGCTAGTGGCACAGGTTAAGATGAGTGTGCCAAATGCATCTCTCCCCAAATATTGGGCTTGCTTGATTCATGTCTTGTAATTATAGTCTATTTGACTGGATTATTGAAACATACCCTTTTTGAAAATATTTAGCAACATATTTGAAAGTTATTTAAAAACTTCTGCTGGTCCCAAAAGCATGGTTACAAATTGATTGCAGGTTACATATATGAAGAAAGAGTGTTGTTCTAGCTTCACTGGAACCCTTTCTGTTCCTGGACACACAGGGTGACGATGGTGCCATCTTAACATCTGTAACAAAATCTTTGTGTCAGAATTTTTTTAGCATTTTGGAAGATAGGCTTAACTTCTGGAATACGTGTGCGGTATGTGTGCAACTGCTGTTCACATTCTCTAGTTTTGGGCACTAATCTAAAAAGATTTCTTTATAGGTCCATAGTTCTTCACACTTTCCAAACACTTCAGTTAAGCAGAGAAAATGAAATATTTTTCATTTGTGTGTGTGTGTTTTTTGGTCATAAACTGCTGCCCAAGCAATAATCTTAACACTTTGGTAACCTTCAGGGCTTAGCACCGTTTGTGTTTTTTTCCTGGAGACTTTGGGATTCATAATGTTTATAAGGGTTGGGGAAATGGAAGAATTTTCTTCACACATGGAGCAAGGGTGATGGTGTGTGTGTGTGTGTGTGTGTGTGTGTGTGTGTGTGTGTGTTGAAGCACTGAAATGAGGCCATGCCTCAAAATCTGCCAATGGGAGCATAATGAAAACTGCAGTACTAGATATAGAAAAGATCATGGAATAAACTGTTCCTAACCTCATTGTGCTTTGAGCCTTTCACACATGGATTATTGAATAATGTACACCTTTTCATTTCTGTCACTAGAGCTTGTCAGCTGAAGCCAGGGCTGGCTCGAGAACAGGGCTACTCAACTGATTGCCCAATCATGGAAATAACACCAAGTTTGGACAGTTTCAATAGTATCTGCAGGCATTGCTCTTGTGGCATGAAAATAACCATAGCAATAGTATTATATAGTACTATACCATAATGTTTTGCAACACTCTCTGAACAATTTAAAGTGTCAGCATATTGCTCCCAATAATCTGGGTCTTCATTTTACCAACCTTGAAAAGATGGAAGGCTGAGTCAACCTTGAGCCAGCCAGGATCGAAATCCTGGCAATGGGCAGAGTTAGCCTGCAATACTACTTTCTAACCACTGTGCCATCCTAGCTCTTATATAGACCGAGAAGCTATTAAAGTGAATTTAAATATATTGCTATTGGAAGACATTGTAGATTTTGACAGATAAGCCACACTTCTATTAAGTATTTGGAGTAAATTAACCATTTCAAAACTAATGTTTTGCCAATTCTGATATCCACAACATATGTGGTATTCCCTTATGAAATATATTTTCAGATACTGAACATACTGTTTTGGAGGTTTATTTGGATAATTTCTCCCACTTGTTTTTTGCTCGGGATGCTGTAGTGAGCCGGTTGCCAGTTGCTGAAGCAGGCTTTTCACTTTCATTTCAGTTTCCAAATTTCAGTTTAAATTGAGAGTGAGTTAGTTAATGAATGTTAAGTTTTATCACTGGCAATTTCCTCTCCTCGGCTTTTTTGAAATAGGCATGTTGACATGTAAATTGAAGGACCTTAGGGATCAGTTATTTTGGAACATACTGAATTCTTACTTCCTCTGTGTTAGCCATCAAAGAAGCGTGTTATATCACAGCATGTCAAATCCAGTCTTATCCTGACACTCATGCCAAAGTAATAATGTAGTGCCATCCAGTTTTGCAAGTAGCAAGGCCATCCTATCATGGGAAAATATGCACAGAAGAAGAAGATATTTTACAGTATCTGGAGGGTGGAAGGGACTGGATAAGCAGAAACAGACTCAGTCTCAATCCTAGCAATACAGGTTATGGGTATTTGCTCCCTTCTTCCCCTAGAAATGGGGAAGCATTTCCCCATTCAGGACTGATATGTAACGTTGGCTTATATGCCAGATGACCTTGTGCTATAGTGGATCTCCTATAAGGCACCAGGCTAGAAACCAGGAGACTGTGAGTTCTAGTCCTTCTAGTCCAACCAATTCTAGCCAACTGGGTGACTCTGAGCTCTCTCAGCACAACTCACCTCATTGGGTTTTTATTATGGGAAAAAGAGGAGAAGGAACGCATAGGTATAGTTGCCACCTTATTTATAAAAAATAATAAAGCAGAATATAAATAAAGCAAATACTCATTTTCTTTTGGAACACTTGCTGGTTTTTGGATCTGTCTGTTTCCTTTTGAACTGCGTTCATTAAGTTTGGGACTTAAGAAGAGGTGAAACAAAATGGACATTCTTTATCATTACACTTATGACAAAGTTGGTTGATTGTGTGGCATCAATTGGTGTCAGCTCTTAGCAGTCCCCAAACAGATTTTCTCCATGATGATCTATCCCAAAGCTGATCTTTTAGGTCTTCTAATTGTCAAGTTTCCGATGTATGGGCTTTTCAAGTGACTCTGAGGCATTGTTTACCTTAAAAGTCTTTTATTTAGCCTAATACACCGGCAAATGCTTGCTCGAAGTAAGCTGGAATCTGAAATCTCCGCCCTTTACACAATATACTAAAACACAATTCTCCACCTTTCTAATTTTGTCATTAATCATATTCTCCAATTAATTTAAAGAATCCGTTTCCCTTCCGTTAGAAAACCCACCAAGTTCTTATCTTCTTTAATTTCAGATGGCCTTGAGGTACAATCCTCCTCTTTCCCCCTCCCAACCTTAATCCAATCTCTTAAAGCAATACACAAGTTTAACATATGAAATGGGGTCCCCCCCGCCTCCTTTGCTCACAGCTCGGCGGATGCCTTAGTGGAAGCCTGAGAAAGGGCAGCCATGGAGGCACTTGACCGAGTTGTACCCTTGCAGCCCCTGACCTGGTGCAGATCCCAGCGGGCTCCATGGTTTTCTGCGGAGCTCCGGGTGATGAAGCATCGGAGACGGGGCCTAGAGAGCTGTTGGAGATCCAGCTGGTCTGAATCCGACTGATTGCGACTAAGAACCTGTATTAGGTCTTATCTCGCGGCAATGAGTGCGGCGAGGTCTAATCACTTCGCTACCCTCATCGCGTCCGGAGATAATCGCCCGGCCGCCCTGTTTAGGGTAACCCATTCCCTCCTTAATCAGGAGGTGAGAGAGGAACCCTTGCAGGGTCATGCCGAGTTTAGCCAACATCTGTCAGACAAAATCGCTCGGATTCAGACCAGTTTGGACTCCGCCTGGGCAGAGTCTGACGATCAGGACATGGGTGGTCTTGTCAATGTTATCTGGGAGGAGTTCGATCCTGTGACTCCGGAGGAAGTGGACAGGATCATGGGGAGGCTGAGCTCCACCACGTGCTTATTGGACCCATGCCCTTCCTGGCTGGCTTATGCGGCTCGGGAGGGGACACGAGGCTGGTTCCAGGTGGTTATATCTGCATCTTTGAGTGAGGGTAGTTTCCCCGCCGTCTTGAAGGAGGCGGTGGTGAGACCTCTCCTCAAGAAGCCCGCCTTGGACCCAGCTGTGTTAAACAACTTTCATCCGGTCTCCAACCTTCACTTTCTTGCGAAGGTTGTTGAGAGCGTGGTGGCGCATCAGCTCCCTCTGGTTCTGGATGAAGCTGATTATCTAGAACCGTACCAATCGGGCTTCAGGCCTGGGTACAGCACGGAGACGGCATTGGTCGCTCTGGTGAATGATCACTGGAGGGCCCGGGACAGGGGATATTCCTCTGTCCTAGTCCTATTAGACCTCTCAGCGGCTTTCAATACCATCGACCATGGTATCCTGCTGCGGTGTCTCAGGGGATTGGGAGTGGGAGGCACGGTTCTTCAGTGGTTCTCCTCCTATCTCCTGGGACGTTCGCAGTCGGTTTTGGCAGGGGGGCAGAGATCGACCTCGAGGCCTTTCGTTTGTGGAGATCCTCAGGGGTTGGCCCTCTCGCCTCTCCTGTTCAACATCTACATGAAACCGCTGGGTGAGATCATTCGTGGTTTTGGAGTTGGGTAACATCAGTATGCTGATGATACCCAGCTTTTTATTTTGACCCCAAACCACCCCAGTGATGCCCTCGACATGATGTCCCGTTGCCTGGAGGCAGTTCGGGTCTGGATGGGGAGGAACAGGCTTCAACTCAAACCTGACAAGACTGAGTGGCTGTGCGTACCGGCATCTCGGGATATTCAGAATATTCCATCCCTTTCTATGGGGGGTGAATTATTACCCCCCGTAGATAGGGCTCGCAACTTGGGAGTCCTCCTAGATTCACAGCTTTCTTTAGAAGATCATATAGTAACTGTGACTAGGGGGGCCTTCGCCCAGGTTCGCCTGGTGCACCAGTTGCGGCCGTATCTAGACTGGGATGCCTTGCGTACGGTCACTCATGCGCTCGTGACCTCTTGTTTAGACTACTGCAACACTCTCTACATGGGGCTGCCCTTGAGGACCACTCGGAGGCTCCAACTGGTACAGAATGCAGCCACGAGAGTTGTGTTTGGAGTCTCCCAATACTCCCACGTTACACCTTTGCTCCGTGAGCTGCATTGGCTTCCAGTTGTCTTCCGGGTGAGATTGAAGGTGCTGGTAATGACCTTTAAAGCCCTACATGGAATGGGTCCGGAGTACCTTAGGGAGCACCTGCTGCCGGCATCAACTTCCCTCCGCCCAGTGCGCTCCCACAGAGAGGGCCTCCTCAGGGTGCCACCGGTCAGAGAATGTCGTCTGGTGGCCCCCAGGGGGAGGTCCTTCTCTGTGGGTGCGCCAGATTTGTGGAACCGTTTACCAGTTGAGCTCCGGATGGCACCCGACCTTCACTCCTTCCGACGGGATCTAAAGACCTACTTGTTTGAACAAGCCGGCCTGGCCTGATGGGTTTGGGTTTTATTACTGTTTTACCGTATTTTAACTTATTGTTGTAAGGCACTGGGCACTTTGTTTAATCTTTTCTTAATTTTTGTACTTTTGTATTTTAGTATTTATTGCCCTGTTCACCACCCTGATTCCTTCGGGAGAAGGGCGGTATACAAATAAAATTATTATTATTATTATTATTATTATTATTATTATTATTATTATTATTATTATTATTATTATTATTTCTTCATCTCTTGTCAAGCAATAACATTCGATGTTAGCAACGTTGACACTAATGATGTATCCATCACCTCTGTAACAAAGTCCATCCACCTTGCTGCTGGTCATCATCGGCTTCTCTTTCTTTCTACCTTCCTCAGCATTAGAACCTTCTCCAGAGTGCTTGGTCTTTGCATAAGGTGTCTGAATAGAATAATTTGAGTCTGACATTGTTGGTAATATTACTATTTTCCATCATTTATACTGTGCTATTAAGACTTAATCTCTCTTTTTCTACTGAAAAAGCATAAAGTAACTGGCAAATTCAACTAGATAACTATTTTACCTTACTCTATATATTTAATATTCCATGTCAGCCCTCCATTAAAAATGATGAAAATCAATTTTATAGTAGCATAGATAGGTGAAAAGCAGTATGGTCTAGTGCTACACTTCCCAAACCTTTTTGTTCATTACCCCAACCATTTATCAGAAAGCCTTATTGAACTTTGAGGATCAGTCATAAATCCCTTCCTTCAGCACCATCATAACATTGAATGGCTGCTGAATGTGGACTATCTGTAACTTGAGGACTATCTGTATTTTAAAATCAACTACATTGAATGACCTATATGTCATTTCAACAAATTACCATAGATAATTTCATTGATTTTCATCTTAGTAGGAATGCTTTGGGAGATTTTTGAATATATTTTATTATATGTGGCAACCTTTAAGTTGATTTAAATATCCTGAGTTATGGGTTTGTGTGTCATTATCCAAAGAATAAACACTTTTACCCAATTTGGGGTAATTTACCCAGGTTTGGGAAGCACTGATCTAGTGATTAAGTTGTTGGAGTAGGATTGGGAAAGGCAACATATAGCTACATGAATTATCTATATATTATAAATATTCACATACAGTACATTGCTGCTTTTTTCCTCCTCAGGAAAATGACTACTACTACCAATGTTCATTATCAGTACTACTAGTAGTAGTGGTAGTACTGATAATGAATACTAATTTTATCTCTAGCAAGAAGACAATTACTAATGATGACCTTTAAAAGGATCCAGACAAAGCATAGCCACTGTCAGAACATAAAGATTCTCTTCATTAACTACTATCTAAGCATTTTAATAAATTTACAGGCTTTGGTCTTTTGGGTAGGTATAAATAAATTTCCTACTTTGATATTGTTCCCTAGAATATAAACTCCCTTCACAGTACACATTAAGTACTGTATAATACAGTGTCAATGGTTTTGGCCTAGTATCTTGTGCAGACTCTACCATTGTAGATGGTTATAGCCAGTGAATTGTGCGAACCCAATCAATTTAGACTTCTTCAAGAAAGCAAAATTTAAAATATGACTATATAGGAATCTATTTCAAGCCTCTTCTTCGAAAATAAATGTCATTTGAGACATCTTAGTGGAAATCATCTGAAGCCTGAGGCTGAGATCAGTTCAAAGAAGTGAGAGACCTGGATCCTTTAATATTGAATCTTGATTGCAATTCATAGGTTTGATTTCTCTTGAAAGGACAGTTGTACTTGGGCTGAACAGAAGACCCTGCTGAAATACTAAAATCCTATTCTGTGATACAGGTGGAAAGGGGATGACTGAAAATGAAATAAGTGTCTATTCCCAGATCTGGCTTTTTCGTAGAAAGTTTGCAATTGTGGAAAAAGCCACTTCTCAGTGCTCAAAATATAATATATATATTTCATCTCCCTGTTCCCTGATGTAATTTAGAAATATTTCTGACTTCTGGTTTATTGAGAGATTATAAAAAAGGAGCCAAAGAAAAATGTGTATTATTGTCAAATAGAGAGGGAATTCCAGTCTTCCTTCTGTTCTTGAAAAATATCTGTCCATTCCTGCTATGAGCCCAACTCTGAAAAAGCTAGGAATCTGAATCTGAAGTCTGTCTTAACATTATTTAAAACATGTTTCATAAAAGGGGCTATAAAATAAGGACTGATACTGGAAAAAAAGTAAGCTGATAGTGTTTTCTTTCTTTTCCCTTTTTTGCTTCCTTTATTGTGTATCCTTCAAAAAGCCTAATGCGTTATTATTCTGCATTCTTTTCTGAAGAATGTTCTGCAAATGTTGGTAATTTGGATCCATTTCAACTGTGCAGGGCAGTTGAAAAATATCAGTTCTTGCTTCAAATGTATCACACACAGAAGAGAGAAATCTGAATACTGAGGAAAATGGTTTTTGAAAACAAGAAATTCCTTTTTTTTTTCCTTTCCAGAATTTTTTGTGTGTGTGTGTGTAATTTAGCACTGTTATGCTGGACGTACAATATGCAGTTATCTGCTTCTAATACTGTAAAGGAGAAAATAGGAATTGTTACACAGTCTGCTTTTCACCATATTACAAGTTTCTGGTCTAGTGAACCACTACAATGTGATCGTGTTGACTTTTTTTTAATGGTGTCTTTGAATCACTATTTTTTGAACAAATGCAGACATAAAAAAAATAATACAAACTAAGACAATGTAAAAAGTAAAGATAAGTGAAAAGAAATAGAAAACAGAACAGAAGAAGAAAATACATAAAAGATGATTCCCACCTCTCTCCACACAAATAGAAACAATTTGGATAACTTAACATCTTCTTTAGTACTTGAATGAAAGATCATTAAAAAAACAACACTTCTTCCCTTATATCACCCCTTATCAACAGTCAAATTACAAAGGCACATTATTCAATCCTAATCAGCAAAACACTCTTAAGAACCACCAGAAATATTAACATACATACTTAATTTTTTTTTAAAAAAAATCAATTTTATAATCCAAACATCACTTTCTCTAGGAAATAAAGTAAAAGAAATCTCTCCCTAGTTGTAAAGCTTTGTCACTGAATCCTGGTCAAAAACAAATAGCAATAGCACTTACACTTATATATCGCTTTACAATGCTTTATGGCCCTCTCTAAGCAGTTTATAGAGTCACCATATTGCCCCCAACAATCTGGATCCTCATTTTATCAATCTCAGAAGGATGGAGGGCTGAGTCAACCTTGAGCTGGTGAGAATCGGGTTGGCAGAATTAGCCTGCAGAACCGCATTCTAACCACTGTACCACCATGGGTCATATACATTAACACTTAATTAACATTAACAATGCTCAAATAACATTAACAAATCGCTATCAGAAACTTCTGTCTGTCTGTCCGTCTATCCATCAATCCTTCCATCTATCCTCAGGGCTGGTGGCTTTAGCTTCCTTCTTCTGGGAGAAGCATGTGGTAGTGGCTGTTTGTTCCTCTTTTTTAAACTGCCAGAGGGGGTGTGTTCTGTGGGTGGAGGTGTGCTCTGATTGGGTGGGGGATTAGGTGTGTTCTGATTGGGTGGGAGTGTGTTTTGAATGGGGGGGTGTTCTGATTGGGTGGGGGTGTGTTTTGAGTGGATGGGCTGGTCTCAGCTGCCAGCCTTAGACCTGAGCTGGTGAGTTGTGCTGCTTTTGTTCGGCTTCGTGTTTGTGGTGGTGCCATGTTTTTATAGTGGGTGTCAGTTTGCTTATTGTGTGGTTTGGAGGGGTTTAAAGTGGCTGATGTTGCAGCTGTAGTTAGGTTTCTGTTTTGTGGTTGTGCGTCGTTATCATTGTGGGTTCGGATTTCCTTTTTGAATGGTTGTGTGATGGTGATGGTGGGGGATTAGGTGTGTTCTGATTGGGTGGGAGTGTGTTTTGAATGGGGTGTGTGTTCTGATTGGGTGGGGGTGTGTTTTGAGTGGATGGGCTGGTCTCAGCTGCCAGCCTTACACACACACACACACACACACACACACACACACACACATATATAGCAAGGTCCATTCAAAAAGCCTTGACAAATACTTAAACATACATTTGCCTTGCCTTCCAGCTAATAAAAGAGAGAAAGAACCCGTGGCTCAGGAAGTTAAAACACTGCCTGATATATAATCAGCCCAGGTTCGAATCTCAGATAAAGGGTATGACTAACTGATGAGAACATAAAGAGTTCAAAATGATCATCTTAGCCTCCCAAATTCTTTATTAGCAATTTGAATAATTTGCACAAATAATGAGCTGTCATAAGTTGACTATGTCCTATGGATAAGCCCTGAGTCGGGCCAAAACAGGAATGAAAGAGTTAATTAGCAAGGTCCATTCAAAAAGCCTTGACAAATACTTAAACATACATTTGCCTTGCCTTCCAGCTAGTAAAAGAGAGAAAGAACCCGTGGCTCAGGAAGTTAAAACACTGCCTGATATATAATCAGCCCAGGTTCGAATCTCAGATAAAGGGTATGACTAACTGATGAGAACATAAAGAGTTTGAAATGATCATCTTAGCCTCCCAAATTCTTTATTAGCAATTTGAATAATTTGCACAAATAATGAGCTGTCATAAGTTGACTATGTCCTGTGGATAAGCCCTGAGTCGGGCCAAAACAGGAATGAAAGAGTTAATTAGCAAGGTCCATTCAAAAAGCCTTGACAAATACTTAAACATACATTTGCCTTGCCTTCCAGCTAATAAAAGAGAGAAAGAACCCATGGCTCAGGAAGTTAAAACACTGCCTGATATATAATCAGCCCAGGTTCGAATCTCAGATAAAGGGTATGACTAACTGATGAGAACATAAAGAGTTCGAAATGATCATCTTAGCCTCCCAAATTCTTTATTAGCAATTTGAATAATTTGCACAAATAATGAGCTGTCATAAGTTGACTATGTCCTGTGGATAAGCCCTGAGTCGGGCCAAAACAGGAATGAAAGAGTTAATTAGCAAGGTCCATTCAAAAAGCCTTGACAAATACTTAAACATACATTTGCCTTGCCTTCCAGCTAATAAAAGAGAGAAAGAACCCGTGGCTCAGGAAGTTAAAACACTGCCTGATATATAATCAGCCCAGGTTCGAATCTCAGACAAAGGGTATGACTAACTGATGAGAACATAAAGAGTTTGAAATGATCATCTTAGCCTCCCAAATTCTTTATTAGCAATTTGAATAATTTGCACAAATAATGAGCTGTCATAAGTTGACTATGTCCTGTGGATAAGCCCTGAGTCGGGCCAAAACAGGAATGAAAGAGTTAATTAGCAAGGTCCATTCAAAAAGCCTTGACAAATACTTAAACATACATTTGCCTTGCCTTCCAGCTAATAAAAGAGAGAAAGAACCCGTGGCTCAGGAAGTTAAAACACTGCCTGATATATAATCAGCCCAGGTTCGAATCTCAGATAAAGGGTATGACTAACTGATGAGAACATAAAGAGTTTGAAATGATCATCTTAGCCTCCCAAATTCTTTATTAGCAATTTGAATAATTTGCACAAATAATGAGCTGTCATAAGTTGACTATGTCCTGTGGATAAGCCCTGAGTCGGGCCAAAACAGGAATGAAAGAGTTAATTAGCAAGGTCCATTCAAAAAGCCTTGACAAATACTTAAACATACATTTGCCTTGCCTTCCAGCTAATAAAAGAGAGAAAGAACCCGTGGCTCAGGAAGTTAAAACACTGCCTGATATATAATTAGCCCAGGTTCGAATCTCAGATAAAGGGTATGACTAACTGATGAGAACATAAAGAGTTTGAAATGATCATCTTAGCCTCCCAAATTCTTTATTAGCAATTTGAATAATTTGCACAAATAATGAGCTGTCATAAGTTGACTATGTCCTGTGGATAAGCCCTGAGTCGGGCCAAAACAGGAATGAAAGAGTTAATTAGCAAGGTCCATTCAAAAAGCCTTGACAAATACTTAAACATACATTTGCCTTGCCTTCCAGCTAATAAAAGAGAGAAAGAACCCGTGGCTCAGGAAGTTAAAACACTGCCTGATATATAATCAGCCCAGGTTCGAATCTCAGATAAAGGGTATGACTAACTGATGAGAACATAAAGAGTTTGAAATGATCATCTTAGCCTCCCAAATTCTTTATTAGCAATTTGAATAATTTGCACAAATAATGAGCTGTCATAAGTTGACTATGTCCTGTGGATAAGCCCTGAGTCGGGCCAAAACAGGAATGAAAGAGTTAATTAGCAAGGTCCATTCAAAAAGCCTTGACAAATACTTAAACATACATTTGCCTTGCCTTCCAGCTAATAAAAGAGAGAAAGAACCTGTGGCTCAGGAAGTTAAAACACTGCCTGATATATAATCAGCCCAGGTTCGAATCTCAGATAAAGGGTATGACTAACTGATGAGAACATAAAGAGTTCGAAATGATCATCTTAGCCTCCCAAATTCTTTATTAGCAATTTGAATAATTTGCACAAATAATGAGCTGTCATAAGTTGACTATGTCCTGTGGATAAGCCCTGAGTCGGGCCAAAACAGGAATGAAAGAGTTAATTAGCAAGGTCCATTCAAAAAGCCTTGACAAATACTTAAACATACATTTGCCTTGCCTTCCAGCTAATAAAAGAGAGAAAGAACCTGTAGCTCAGGAAGTTAAAACACTGCCTGATATATAATCAGCCCAGGTTCGAATCTCAGATAAAGGGTATGACTAACTGATGAGAACATAAAGAGTTCGAAATGATCATCTTAGCCTCCCAAATTCTTTATTAGCAATTTGAATAATTTGCATATATATATATATATATATATATATATATATATATATATATATATATATATATATATATATATAAAGTTAAAGTTTCCCCCGCACATGCGTGCTAGTCGTTTCCGACTCTAGGGGCCGGTGCTCATCTCTGTTTCAAAGCCGAAGAGCCAGTGCTTGTCCGAGGACGTCTCCGTAGTCATGTGGCCGGCATGACTAGACGCCAAAGGCGCACGGAGCGCTGTTACCTTCCCACTGGAGTGGTCCCTATTTTTCTACTTGCATTTTTACGTGCTTTCGAACTGCTAGGTTGGCAGAAGCTGGGACGAGTAACAGGCGCTCACTCTGTTACGCGGCACTCGGGATTCGACCCGCCAAACTGCCGACCTTCTGATCAACAGGCTCAGCGTCCTAACCCACTGAGCCACCGCGTCCCATTATATATATATATATAGTTTTCTAATTTTACAATTAAACATTTAAAAAGCAACGTGGTGGCTGGTAGTCAATAATTCAATAACATACATAAATCTTTAGCACAAATCTCAAGTTACAACATCAAATATTTCCTCTCTTTTTCCCTTAATAGCTACTATCACATATTGAGCTAATATAGTTCTTCTTATTATCAACTAAATAAAACCATCTTTGTTACATCTATCAATAATTTTTAGCTTATACATATCTTAATTGTATTTGCATTCAGTCCTTATATACAATCAATGTCCTGTTATTGCTTTTTTCCCAGGCTTTAATTTCCCCTCAATATTCAAGTTAACATTTGGTATATTGTAATTTCCAACCTTTAGGCGACCAGAGTTTCCCTTATCTCAACTTCTACATTTTCCCCTTTTTATAACAAAATCTAAAATTCTAAATACACATCTTGTCTGTTGTTGTTAGCTGCGAAGTCGTGTCCGACCCATCGTGACTCCATGGACAATGTTCTTCCAGGCTTTCCTGTCCTCTACCATCTTCTGGAGTCCATTTAAGCTCACGCCTACTGCTTCAGTGACTCCATCCAGCCAGATCATTCTCTGTCGTCCCCTTCTTCTGTTGCCCTCAATCTTTCCCAGCATTAAGCTCTTCTCCAGTGAGTCCTTCCTTATCATTACATGGGCAAAGTATTTGACTTTTAGCTTCAGGATCTGGCCTTCTAAAGAGCAGTCAGGGTTGATCTCCTCTAGGACTGACTGATTTGATTGCCTTGCAGTCCAAGGGACTCATAGGAGTCTTCTCCAGCACCATAGTTCAAAGGCCTCAATTCTTTGGCACTCAGCCTTTCTTATGGTCCAACTTTCACTGCCATACATTGCAACTGGGAAGACCATAGCCTTGACTATATGCACTTTTGTTGACAGGGTGATGTCTCTGCTTTTTAGTGTGCTGTCTAGATTTGCCATGGCTTTCTTCCGCAGGAGCAAGCGTCTTTTAATTTCTTGGCTGCAGTCCCCATCTGAGGTGATCTTAGAGCCCAGGAAAACAAAATCTGTCACTACCTCCATTTCTTCCCCATCTATTTGCCAGGAATTGAGAGGGCCAGATGCAATGATCTTGGTTTTCTTAATGCTAAGTTTCAACCCAACTTTTGCACTCTCCTTCTTCACTCGCAACAAGAGCCTCTTTAGTTCCTCTTCACTTTCTGCCATTAGAGTGGTATCAACTTGTCTATTTCCATATAATCTTATTCTATTTTCTAAAAGTTATCTATTTTTCACCAAATTAAATCAAAAGTCTATTAATTTTATTACAAATATTACCTATTCTGTTATGTTACTTTATTTTCTAAAAGTTATCTATTTTTCACCATATTAAACCAAAAGTCTATTAATTTTATTACACATCTTACCTATTCAATTATAGTGTTAATTTATTTTCTAAAAATTATCTATTTTCCACCATATTCAACCCACTAATCAGTAGTATAAAACCCCCTCTACTAGATCAAAACCCTAGTTTCTTTCAGCCTTACTCTGGCTTTTTTCCTTTGCCAACTAACCTTCCATGTTACTACTTTTGAATCCTCAAACAGTTCTCCCTCTATTATTATATCCATTATTTGAAATAAGAAAGACCATTTAATTACAATTTTTTTGGAAGAACTAGCCCAATTATATTCATTTAATCTCCTGCCTATTACTCCAGTTTTCCACAATAGTCCTGATCAATTTATCTTCCATTCAATCTGTTCTTCTTCCTTTTCCTCAAATTTCTTCTGATTTATGTAAAAAGTCTTTTCCATTTTCAATGTTGTCATTCTTTTCTAATTTTCCCATTGGCTGGATCTGTTGGTCAGTTGGATCTTCTGTCTTAATATTTAGTTGTTCTACTTCTCCTGTTACTTGCTGCAATGTTAGTTGTTTGGTTGTAGTCAAGATCTGGGTTTGTATATCTAAGCTGGCATCTTGTTCCTTTAAGTTGCCTCTTATTTTGTTACACTCTGAAAGAATGTTTTCCTGTATTGATTTCAACATAAAAAGGATTTTTTCCTGATCGTTATCCATATTCTCTTGATAATGTATTAAGTTGAAAATTTTAAAATGAAACATTAAAAATAGTTTTTTTGTTTTTATAGCTAGGTGTGGGACATGTTGTAGGTAGTCTTTATAGTGGAAATTGTTTGTCAAGTAAGAATTTATAGTCCAAAGTATTCCATCATCTTGTGTAATAACAGATGCTTCTCATGTAAAGAAATAAGAAAACAATTTCCCACATATAGCTCTGAAAATCAGTAAAGTTTATCTTCATAGTTCAAACAGGCCAGATATGCCACCCTGCCGTTCTTTCTTTACAGCTGAGTTTTTCACAGGTGGTATTTGACAAGGTCAAAGAGTTTTTTCTAAATTCTAGACTTCAAGCCAAGTCTCCTTTAGTCAATAACAACTTGTAATACCATACTTCACCATAAGATGTCACAGATGCCATTTAAAACTTTTTAAGTCCCCCCCCCCCTTTTTATAATAGGGAGAAAAGTACTTAGGGCAGCTTTTGCAGGAAAGATATTTAGTCTTAAAGAGAAGATCAGATCTCACCCAGTTTCATCCATGTTGCTTTTAAAGGTGCTTGGTAGTAATTTTGACTTTGGCTGTCAGCAGCTTAATGACAAGCCATATTGCTATGGCTGGTATTTCCCCCGCTAGTTTGGAGAGGTGCCCTGGATGAAGAGGAAGGGCTACCACCCTCCTACGATCGGGGATCCCCTCCTTGCTTGTCGCCCCTACAGGGTGACTTTTGACCCTTTCCAGGGTCCCCCAGTGGGATGAAATTGGATGCTGAAGAGGGAGTTTGCCTCCGTGCATCTGTAGGTGCCAATGGCAAACTGGAAATCCATCCATCCATCATCTATCATCTATCTATCTATCTATCTATCTATCTATCTATCTATCTATCTATCTATCTATCTATCTATCTATCTATCTATCATCTATATTTATCTATCATCTATCTAGAGAGCTAGATAGATAGCTAGAAAGCTAATCTATTTTACCCTGATCAAACAGATGTACTTTATAAACTTTCTTTTTAGTTTTACAAATGTTGATCATTAGTCTCATCAAATAGCATCTCACAAACTTATTTCTTATAATTTTCTCTTTGTCTCCTTGCAGGAACAGCTAGAGCAATCTTTCTTTGTCTCCTCTCAAAGAGAGTTTCCATGGTTTCACACATTTGTTTTGTAAATCCAAATTATGAAGGCTTTCCAGGTCAATCTACTTATTTATTATTTGTACACCCCTTTAATTATTAAGACATCGACTGGTTTCATTTGTAAATACATTTTGGCATCATTTTCTATATTGTTCTTATATTCTGGCATTTTAAAATCCATTTTAAAATCCACAGTGTTTTTTTTATACATCACTTTTATAATCCAGCATGATTTAAAATTCTAAATCCATTTTAAATCAATATCACACTCTGTTTTATCCAACAAAATCTGTTGTTCCTCTGTATCATCTGCTATATTATCAAACAATCTTGCTAAGTAACTTCTGAATTCCCCAGCAGGCTTAATTGCTTCTATAGTCAAATATTGTTGCTCCATTGTAGTAATGGGACTCTTCTCCTTTAAGAGTAATCCTTTGTTCTCTCTGGTTCCCTGTAGCCAGCTTTTAAGTCCCCTCTTATCAATTGTTTATTTTCCAATCAACAACATTTTCCCACAGGAAGATTTCTTGCAATTAATTTCAAAGACTTCATATACTCTTTTATACATCTTAAAGCACTTTCAAGAAATGTTCTTTCAAGTCCATCTCTCTCCTTCACTTTTCAAAATCCACATTCTAGTCTCTGTTTTGCAATTTTCCCAAAAGTAAAGATTTTCTTCTTAATCCTTAGACCTATACTGGAACTTCTGTCATCCATGATAGAAAGAGAATTTCCTGCCAACAACATTCAGCTTGCCTTTGGAAGGTTCTTAACTCCAAAGAAATCAGTACCAAGCAACTTCCTAAAGTAGTTGAGAGAGGAAGTAGCAAAGTCAGTGCCCCTCTGAAAAATGAAACATGGTCCCAAATGTGCTTTTCCAAAAGGCAAATGGACATTTTTGGAGTTTAACCCCCCCCCCCCCTTGAAAACATTTCACTTCTCGTCCAAGAAGCTTGGATGCAAAATGTTTTCAAGGAAAAATCTTTTCAACGAAAAAAACCTAGGAAGCCCAGTTGCCTTTTGGAAAAGCGTCTTTGGGACAACCATATCCTGGATGATTGAGAATCTCCGTAGACATTGTGCTGAACATGGTTACTCCCCCAGCCCTCAGACCTCTCAAACCCCCAGGAGAATGCTGTGTTGCTCTCTGTGTTCTTCAAAGGGAAAATCTGAATGGAGTCAAACAGGGGCAATCTTTGTTTTCTCCTTAATCCAGAGAGGAATTCCAAGGAGTCAATCCATTCACTGGCTTCTATTTCAGCCACATTTGTCAGCTCTTCAAAAAATAAACCAGCCTTTAATTCAGCAGCTGCCTGAATTAATCCTTGGCAAGGTTTTTCAGAAGTCATTTGCTCTTGTCTCCTTTCTAGGGCTAAGAAAGAGAGGTACTATCCTAGGGTCATCCAACTGGCTTCATATCTAATGTGAACCTAGAACTCACAAAGTCTTAAGTTTCTAACTCGGTCCCTTAACCACTTCGCCAAACTAGCTCTCAATCTAAAGTTGGGTAGAAGATAAGTTAAGACTTTCTGTATCTTTTTACATCATTGCCTATGTCATCCTCTGTGAGTTTCTGAATTGTCTTTGCAATTTTATTTATTTAATTGAATTTCTAAGCCCCCAGCTTTGATGGATTCCTGAGTTGTAGATGGGGAGGCTATGTATATCTGTGGTCATGCCTGTTTATTACAATGTGAAAGAAGAGATGTGTGAACAAAAGGGAGAACATTAGAGTTATTATGAAATAATTTATTATCTTTATTCTTCCCATTCTCAGTTATGGTACTGTACCTAGCTAAGGATTTTAAAAGTATTTTTTCCAGTTTTCAACATTACCATATTTGGTAATGAAAAACAGAAACTTTGGAAGAACTTTTGTCAACATTTGGAATAAAGAACTCTCTGATCAAAGATCTGCATTTTTTTTCCTTTCTTCTAATCATCATTAAAGGTACTCAGAGTTTGCTTCTTAAATGCAAAATACTCCAAGCTATTATTTGATGTTAAATGTATTCAGGTTTGGAAGGAGAGGGGAGCTGAGTTGAGTCAGGTCATTGAATGGGATCACCTTCATTAGCATAATATCTGTTGTATACAGTGCTGCTTATGTGGGCCCCAAATGTCTGATTAATTTTTATTTTATGACTTCTTATGAGCGGAGAAAAAATAATGCAGAATTAATATAGCACATGTGTACATTATGGAATCCAACTGGGCATTCAGACAGTATTGCTCATATCTTAGACAGGTACAATTGCAAGTTATTTTAGCTGAGCTTAAGACATTATTAAGGCAATATTTATTTCAGAGCTTGAATAAGCAAATAACAGCAACTTCAGGCAGAAGTACAACACAATATTCTTGTCCCTGGAATAACACAATATAATAAGCACTTATCATAAGAGAAGCAGCAGATATTGACTTCCTTCCTTCCTTCCTTCCTTCCTTCCTTCCTTCCTTCCTTCCTTCCTTCCTTCCTTCCTTCCTTCCTTTCACCAAAGCTGTTTGAAACTACATCTTCATTTATTATGGAAAATATTTAAAAAGCCAAGCACTATGTTAAGAAAAGGGCTTCTTCCATGCCCAAACAATCCCATACTCACTAATCAAATCAATGCTTCCTGTAGGAAATGATCAGGTGAGCCCAAAAGAGAGATGAAACACATCAGTCATGAGTTCCTTGCATACCCACAAGAGATCTACATCCAGCCCACCTTGAATTCCTTTGACTCTTATCTACCACCAATTTGCTCTGACCATTAGTAGCTCAGATTCTTGTAGCTCAGATTCTTGACTGCCAGGAGTTTGATTCTGACCAGCTCAAGGCTGACTCAGCCTTCCATCCTTCTGAGGTTGGTAAAATGAGGACCCAGATTGTTGGGGGCAATATGCTGATTCTGTAAACTGCTTAGAAAGGGCTGTAAGGCTGTCATGGTTCCGATAGATGAAACCATTTAAAAGAACTTCAAGGCAAAGATTTATTCCTTAAAGAACATTTTATTTAGGAAACAAAGTATTGGCACTTACATAGGTGAACCCAAGACTAAAATCCCCTCCCACAGGCTACAAAGAAACAAGTTGTAATTCCCACCCCAAATTGCTGTCATAAATCACATTCACCAATTATTTCAAAACATGGGCTCTCCTCCCAGCTTTTCAGCCCGCCAAAACTCTTATCAGGACTGACCTTGATTCTCACACAGAAGTATTGTTATGGCTAACTGAGAAACTTAACATCCCCCCTCTCCTTCCTTCCTCTAAAATCTCTAAACTAAAACTGTGGCAATGAAGACAAAATGAAAAATGGCTTCAGTTCAATTTGTTGGCAAAAGCATTGTAAAGCGGTATATACTGTAAGTCTAAGTGCTATTGCTATTGCTATTGAACCCTTGTGCTTTTGATTGCAGCTCTCTTTATGCCACAGAAAGATAAATGTAATCCCTGGACTGAAAAAAAATTGCCCACTACTGGCTTACTTATGACATCCCAGTCCAACGTACAAAGTTGTTCATAAGAAAAAAAATGGTTTTTGCTGAGCAAAAGTATTTAAAATATTGTAGGAATGTATATGTTTCATTTATCCCTCACTTTTGAGCTCAGTTTGGCTCCTGGAGTGGACTACAACCACAAATCACAAAAGAATAATATATAAGAAATATTTTGTTTTTACAGAACTGAAAATATTAAAGGCGTCCAGGATAAGCGTTTGGCAACCAAACTCTTTCAGACTTCTGTGAAGCTGAGTAAATATTTAATATTACAGCAGATTTATCCAGATTAAAATATAGATGGATTAAAGTGATATCTCTAATTATTAGTTTTGGTAGGGAAAGGCTTCAGTTGAAAAGATGCTTTGTTTCTGAAGTGATAACTCAGAACTGACCTGAATTACAGGCTTCAGTTACAAATTTGAGGAAATCCACAGAGCATTTTCCATAAAAATAAATACATGGATTCTGACATAGATCATTCTTATCTGAAGACTGAGACGCATATATTTCATCTTGTTTATATCTGCCAGATAGGGAAAAAAAATGTGCTTCTCAAGCTATCTTTGGTGAAGAACCATTTTTTTAAAATTTCCAATCTATCGTGGGCTGATATTTTTGTGAAATACAATAAAAACGAATTATTAAAAATGAAACGAAAAGATACACAATACAAGCCCATTTTTAATATTAGATTCAGCAGATATGAAATTATTTTTCAGTAAACATTGTCAGAACAAACATAGGAAAAAAAGAAAAGAATTACACATCATTCATTGAAAGTGGTGTATATAGATCATTGATATAGAGAATAGTTATTGCACTTGTAATATTTTTTGTTCAGTTTTCATTACAGACTATAACAATTTGAAGGCTATCAGTAATCTTAAACCATGCTTTAAGTAGCACGGCTCTCTACAAGCCAAATATGTCTCACAAATGTGTCTATTGTATGTCACTAATGCAAGTTATACTGCATCATTAATGTATTTATTAGACAATCTATGACCTGTTGAGTTATCCTTTGAGAGAAAGGTAGTGCAGTTCTGATGCAAATGAGCCTTAATTTTTCCTGAATTGTACAGCTTAGTTTAGTTTAGTTTGAAAATTAACTTTGATTAAAAAAATGTTATGGTACAATGCACCATGTGTGGGAGTAACTTCTGACTTTCTGCAAGCTTCCCCATTAACTTTGCTTGTAGGAAACTTGTAGGGAGCATTGGAAATGACCATGGGGATGTTACAGTGGCCAAAATCTTTGTGATAAAAGTGTTTTGAACTTTTATTTCACCTCCACAAGCTAATGGATATTTCAGATATTTGATGCATTCTGTAAGTTAATGTATGTGAGGTACTTTGATTCAAAAATTGTTCTGGTGTAATGCATGGTTTGGGCTATCTGGAGGGTACAATCAGACAAACAGACAGGAGAATTTTAGAAGTATATAAATAATGTTATTTATTGAATTGTTTAATAGAGATTTTTAGAGTATACTGTAGTAAATGTGATTTATACCTTGCAAGATAGTTAATTATGTAATAGCAGTGCTAATTGTCTTCAGAACTATAATGTGATATTAGGTGGGGACTTTAAAGTACTAATACTTCATTAAATTTCTCTTCTGTATAAATTGCCACTGGAAGTAGAATATTGTTGGAGGTGTATACAGTGCAAAAAACCAGGAATTTGGTAGCACCTTTTTTGACTATGGAATTTTATTTTAAAAAGCATAAGCTTCATAAGATGCCTAAAATGGCTAGACTGACATAAGATTTAAACTGGAATGAGATGGGGGAAGAGAGGTATAGACAAATTGATTATGCAGATGCAGGTTACATTACCCATTGGGTTTGTTGAGTTCTTCTGAGATTGCCGGAAACCTTTTGATGTATCTGAGTTCAGCAATTTCTCATTCAACAGAGCTGTTAAAAGTCATGTTTTTCCAAAGCAGTCAACTTCAATTTCCTATTGAGCAATCTGGGAGCCTCCAATGCTATGTTATTACTTTGCCCTTGCTTTGAGTCCTGATGTTAAGCTTCTGACCACTAATTCTTTTTTATAGAATTTGTCACACACAGATTCCAGATGGATATTGCTGGCAGATGATGGCATATATCACATTAAATGAAGAACATGTGGATGTGCTTCTAATCTCATGTGTGTTCTTGTTGTCAACACTATGATGGTGCTGTTTGTATTGATATGAGGACAAAGTAACATCTGGATTCATTACACGTTCTGGTTGGTATCATTGTCCCAGTTGCTTGTGAGAATCTGTTTCAGGTTGTTTGTAATCAAGTATGGGCTTGCCACCTGTAGTAATGTATGGCTATGAGAGTTGGACCATAAAGGAAGGCTGAGCGCTGAATAATTGATGTTTTCAAATTGTGGTGCTGGAGAAGACTCTTGAGAGTCCCTTGGATTGCAAGGAGATCAAATCACTCAATTCTAAAGGAAATCAATCTTGACTGTTATTTGGAAGAACAACTACTGAAGTTGAAGCTCAGGTACTTTGGCCACCCAATGTGAAGAGAGGACTCACTAGAAAAGATCCTGATGTTGGGAAAGGTTGAAGGCAAAAGGAGAAGGGGAAGGCAGAGGATAAGATGGTTAGATAGTGCCATTGACCCAGTGGACATGAATTTGGGAAACCTCTACGAGACAGTGGAAGACAGGGTGGCCTGCCTTGCTATCATCCATTGAATCACAAAGATCTGGCACTGGCTGTGCTTAGGAATTCTTTCATCAAGTTGCATAGAGTTGTTTAATATGTAAGGATGTGAGGAGAAAAATTGTGGTATGCAATAGGGAAATGGGATCAGAGGTTCCTCCCAATTATCCTTCAAATGCAAGAGTAATTTTCCAGGTCACACAGAGATTACGATTAAAATTCAAGCTGTCAAGTTTTTAAAGAAATGTAGTAAGTCTGAGTGGCATATATTTGACACGTCAAGGAAAGCCCATGCTTTAGTTGTAAATCTTGGCTTTTGTATATACAAAAGAAGTGCTCAAAATCATTTTATGGCATCTCCAAATGAGGTGGTGAAACCGAAACGCTGCAATACAGATCTGCTCTTCTAACATGCTTTTCACACTGGTACTAAGGGAGGTTGAAAGCAAGGAAATATTTCCACTTATGCTTTTCTCAAACTGTTGTTAAAAGGTATACTGGCCCACTAGCATTAGCCCTCACAACTAGTAGCTGTTGATGATCACTACATCTTGTGGAAATGAACTCCAAAGGTTATTATACCATTTTGAGAAATAATTCCCCCTTTCCTGCCATGAACGTCCCACTATTTCTCTTGATTGGATGACTAATTCTGCTAAGTTTTGGGGAGTTCTGCTTTCTTTACAGCATGGATGAAATTGTGTACTTCTCTCATGTCCTCCCTTGCTTTGTGTCTGCTTAAATAAGCTTAGTCGGCAAGATGTGCACAAGATGTTCTTAATAGCACTGGAGGTGGATAGATATGATGCTGCTGTCATATCACAACAAGCAAGAATGTTCCTTACAACCTCTTTAATAGCAGGGCCCATATTTTTGTGTGTATATATGAGCATAGGGCAAGCTACATATGCTTTGCTGTGGATTGGCTGACCAGGAGGCAGGTGGGAAAAGAGTTTAGAATGGAGCCGTCGTCAACTTCCTGAAATCCTATTGAAAGACAGTTTGGTGTTGTGGTTAAGGCCTTAGGCTAGAAAGTAGGAGACAGTCATTTCTAGTCCTGCCTTAGGCCCAAAGCCAGCCATGTGACCTTGAACCAGTCAGTTTTTTTCATTCTTAGAAAGGAGGTAATGGCAAACCAGGAACTTGTCAGGAGTCAAAAACTGTCTTGAAGGTACCAACCCAACTCAACCAAAATACAGTTGTCTCTTTCATAACAATAAAGAGCGGAAAAGTTTGACATTGCTTTTTTCTGCAGACCCCAGCCTACAGACCTCCCTGGTTTTGTCCCCCCCCCTCAATATTTTATTGAGTTGAAGGAAATGAAAAGGAAGCAAAAACTGGCTTGATTTGCTCAGGGACAAAACAGGTTTGTTTTTTAAACTAACTGTTCAAAACAAAATGCCCTTAAATACCAAAGTTAATAGAATCATCCATACTACCAGAAGTTTTAATTCCAGTTATCGAAATTGTAGTTACTAGAGTTTAGAGTATCTACAATCATCAATAATGCATTATATTTAAACATATGGCTTTAATTTCCCAACTGTTTGTTTCTTGCTTGAATGATCTATTGACCTTTTCTGATGGTGCTAATGAACAACTTAGTAATAAAGTTGTGACATTAGTCTCTTGACTCACTATTGCAAGCTGCACGGCATATTTTCTCTTGCTTCATTGTCCCATCATCCTGGAAAGTATTATTTCTTTGTTTTGTTTGACTTTGGTTTCCAGCTAGGGAGGTTTTTGGAAAATCTTGGACAGTATTTCTTACCTTTGCTTTCAGCACTGGGCTATTTATTCTTGTGAGTGTCATTTCATTTTAGTTTTCCTCTGGTTTCTCAGAAATATACATCAAGTCAAGCATCAGCAGCTTACCTTCTCTGGTTAAGGTGAATCTCAAAGAGGGATTTGTGACCTTGTAAATGCAATAATTTGTAAGTATTAATATTAATTCAGGTGTTTTCCTATTTCTTCTGTCAAGTGTAGCTTCTGTTTGAATAGACAATACATGTCTGGCTGATCTTTTACTCTTCAGATGGGTTTTCCATAGTCAAGTCAAGATATGTAAGTGTCTGATTTTGCAATGCAAAAGGCCCTTCACTCTTCCTTTTTTCAAAAATATCCTTTACATTTGTATTCCAATACAGAGAACAAGAGTAATAGACTTTTAGTTGGGAGGATTACTGAGGATTGATGCTGCTGAATTGGATTCTTTTGCTAAACATTTGAAACAAGTAAGAAAATCCATCTTGGATATTATGATAATTTTAAGGTATTCCTGTAACCTTCCTACAACACTTGTCATCCATCCATCCATCTATCCATTCATTCTCCCTCTCCCTCTCATCTCTCTCTTTCTCTCCCTCCCTCCCTTCCTCTATCTCTCTCATCTAGCTATCCTTTGATCAGAAATGTGATAATCACCTTTCTGATTGGTTTCATGGGGCATTTTGAGCCACATAGTGTAATGGTTGAGGTTGATGTCAGCATGCAAGGTAAGAGATGAGCCTGTGATCCCAATGACAGGTCCACTTCTTACTGGATGTATAAACAACATTGTAGAAATTATCTTGCCACCTCGTATTTTATAAGAACTTTCTCAATTTTACTATACCACCAAACATATATCACCATTGTAAAACAATCTACAACTATTATGATGCAATTGGAAACTCAAAGAATTTGTACAAAAATGTGCATATTATAAGACAAAGTTCAAACTATAACATTAGAGAAAAAACAGCTTATATGTCCTTGGAAAAGTGGGTTTAAAATGGATTCCAGGAAAATACAGAAGAAAAAATATGGAAAAAGTTTATTATCTATGTGCTATGAAACTGTCATTGTCATAACCTTTAAATGGGTGAAAGAGTGCATCACAGGAGAACAGTTTTTGAACCATGTTATGTCAACTTACAGAATGCATCCAAAATCGGGAATCCATGACTCTTGAGGGAATGAAATTTGAAAAGGTTGTGAATGCTGCTGCATTGCTAGTCTGTATGACCACATGATCTTCATTTTCCATATTCTGTGACAGTTTGCCAGCCAGTCTTGCAATCCCTTGCTGCTTCCCCTACCAGCAGCAGTCATTTACATGCATGCTGGGAAGGGAAGGGAAGGGAAGGGAAGGGAAGAGAAGGGAAGGGAGATTTATTATTTTCCCACAAGCAAATTCAGTGGGAAGCTAGCAGGAAGTCAGAGGTTGATCTTGTTGCCACTGCTTTTTGACCCACCCTAATTCTGTGTTTAAGTAAACAAATATATCTTAAACACTGTTCCAACAGGGCACAGGTTGTCTAATTTATCTATTAAAACTATTTAATATTTAATATTTTAATTTGGTTTTTTAACTTTTGTATGGTGGATTTTTTAATTCCCTGTAAACCGCCCTGAGTCCTCAGGGAATAGGGCGGTATATAAATGTAACTAAATAAAATAAATAAATAAAATAAACTAGAAACTGTAGTTTCTCATTCACAAAAACCCAGTGATGGGGTCTTGTGGCTCCTTTTCCTTGCCAGTGCCAGCCCTGCGAGGGGGGGCATGCTGAGCTGCCCCTTCCTGTGCTGGAATTGTGGAGGCAGCAGCCACTGCGGGTCCAGCTCCGGTGGTGCCTGCTGCGGTGGATGTGGCTGTTCTGTCACTTGCTGAGGCTGGGAGCATCTGGTTGTTGGGATGTGCAGCTCAGGCAAGGGCTTTGCATACCATGAGGTTCTCAAAGTCCCTTGCATAAACTGGGTGGCTTGCTCCATCATCCAGTCAGCCTGGCCGTGCTCTCCACTCATCTCTTCCTCATCCTCATCCATCTCTTCCAGCTCCATCTGCTGCTCCTGTCGGTGACTGTCATGGCTTCCATGAATGTAGGTAACACCCATGGGTCTGTTTTCCCAGTCTTCCTTCCTCCTGATGCCCAGGGACCACCTGGGTCTTGACAAGTTGCCGTAGCTTTTGGCTTCTCTTGTCCACTCAGAGCGATCCAGCTGGGGAGGGGGCCTGGACAAAGCCTTCCCCCAGCATTCAATCTGCTCCTGGTATCTCCTGTGAGCCAACATTGCATACATGGTCCCCACGGTTGAGGTGATTTCCTCTCTGGGCTGACCATAATTGCAGATTCCACCTAATGTCAGACCTATGCCAGTCTGATCTCCTAGGAAAGTAAAACTCTCTCTCCATTTGATTGAAGTGAAAAGGTCCTGCTGTTTGCAGTAGAGGTAGGCAGAATATGAATTTCTTGCACATCAGTACAAAACTAACTCCTTGGTTGCCCCAGCCCTCCTATCATAATCCATTCACATGTAGCCAATCTGGCACCATCAAGATGTTTTGGGAAGTGCTGAGGTGTTTAGGCTAATGAAATTTCATTTGCAGGGTACGCAGTCTTGAAGATGCTGGCAGTTGAGAGTTGAACATACAATGCTATTTTTCATAGATGGAAAGTTGAAATACTTTGAAAATATATTTATATTTTGAAAAGAGTTTACCTCCTTTGTTTGGTGGTTTGCCTGGGGCTTAGCAAAGAGGACAATTTTACACAAATGGAGATCAATTTATCCTTCTGAATTTAAGGAGTGGGTTCAAGACATGTGTCTGTTATGAGTTTTTGAAATGTTTTTATATTCCACACATGAGAAGATGCAGCAATGTCTTTCTGTATGGTTTAGACTGAATGATAAGTTGAAAGATGGAATTAATTTTATAGTGATACTCAATAAGTCTGATTTTCTTTCTTCTTTTTTGTAGTTTAATTTCTTTTGCGTTTCTTTTTATCACTGTGTTGTATTAGTTTTATTATTTTTATTGTACATTACACTGGTGTGATGCAGTTATTGTTTCATGTATAAAAGTTTTAGATTGTTCTTTATAAAACCTTTTGCTAGACTCATCAAAATTCTCTTTATCATAGGGTTCTTAGGAAAGCTCTTACAGTGTTTTTCTCTTTGGTCTTTGCAAAATAGTTATCAAAATGTACCCCCAACTGAGCAATTGGGATATTTGAAATGAATAATGGGGGAGGAGGGGGGTTGTTGAGGGTAGGGGGGAGTTATTGACATAGTTGTAGGGCTTGAGTGCCCTGAGGAAGATAGCTATATCAGAGGTTCAGTCATATTGAACAGGTCTCATAAGAGTAGTCAGACAAAGAATGCCTCTTCTATAAACTACATGGTGTGATGTAACTTACAGAAACCTATACTGGACAATTTATTGACTGGGTCAACAAGGACCATGCTATGTGGAAGTTGAGTCATGGCAGCTGGCTTTCTTTTCTTATTAGTTTGAAATGTTCTGCTGCTTATTCAGGTAGCTTCTTTAGTCTGAGCTCAGACTGAACAAATTACTTGGACAAGCATCAAAACATTTCGAACTAGCAAGAAAAGAAATTGAGTTGCCATGACTTAACTTCCAGATAGCTCTACCTGGATGATTGGATGATATTTTCATTGACTAGGGTCATGCTAGGGTCATGGATTTCCTCAACACCTAGTTACAAGTGGTCTACAGGACTCAGGAATGTTAGCTAAACAACCATGACCAGCAGCTTCAAGATTGCTGGAAGAAAAGTTGCTTACCCATCAGCAATATACAAAGATTTTTTAAAAATTGCTACTACAAATCAAGTCCACTGAGAAGAGGATATTTGAAAAGAATGCAACAGTTTTGGAAAGAATAACATTCAGAATCAGCAATAACAGAACTTAGGCTAGCTGATCAATGTTGATTTATAATATGAAATAAAGTATTCACAGAAATCAAACTGGAAGAAGTGCTAAAGTCTACCAAGGGCAAAGAAATAAAAACCTTGTCAGAAGCAGCTCAGACAGTAGATACAAACCAGAGGAAGTCAGTAATAGAGGAAGCCAGCATCTTTACTGAACTATTCTCATTTCCAAACCATGCACCCTCTCTCTATCTTCTCCTCAGAAAGAACAAAGCCATCTATCTGGAAGACAAGAGGAAATGAAATGAAGAATAATTGAACACCTAAAACAACACAAAATAACAGAAAAGGGTTACCTGCACTGAAACCTGTTCTGAAGAAACAGCTAGCACAAGTTCTAAAATATGCCAATACTGTAATATAGAATGTAATGACCAGCTCACTGCAAGAAACAAACCAAGTGATGTACAGCATAGCTGAAGTCATAACTGAATATCTGGAATTAAAAATGAACAAACAAGAAAAAAAAGGCAAACAGTGCATCACCAAAATGGAAAATCAGATTGGGAAATAAGATCAGCATCCTAGAACAGATGAAAGAAAAGAAGCTGAAGAACAAGAAAACCATAGAATACCTGATCAAGAAATGTTACCTAGAGACAAGGAAGATCAGGGAAAAATTGGAAGTAATAAAGCAACATATAACAAATTACAAATAACAGCTGTAGCCAAGAAGATCAGCAGGTATGAAGTTCAATTGCACAACTATAAGCAAAAGCTCTGATTTTAGTTGAATCAGAAACGTTTCTACCAGTCCATCAATGGTGAGAATGCAGTGAACCACTCAACTCGTGACAAAGGAGAAACATTGCAGTTCTAGGCACAGCTATGGGACAATCCAAAAAAATACAAGAATGCAGCTTAGATAAAAGAGGTAGAGAAGGAAAAAGAAATTAAACTGAACTTGTAATAACAGCAGAAATAATAGAGAGAAGAGAAAGAAAGATCAAGAACTGGTTAGCATCTGGTGAAGATGAACTACGTGATTTTCAGTTAAAACTTCTAGAGCTGATCTAACACTCATTGCAAATACATTAAACTGGATTAATGTATCTGGATTGTTGTACACCACCCAGAATTACTTTTGCAATCGTATAAATTTGATAAATAAATCAACAAGCAAACATATCGCAAGGAGGTGAAATTGAAGATTGATTAACATCTGGCAAAGCTTACCTGATAATGAGAGAGCAAACAATAGGGGCAGCATCAGGCAATTGAAGGCAAATTGCCAGCTTACCAGCTGATATAATTCAGCAGCATCTGTTTGAAAACAAGTTCTTTCTCCTTGAGCAGAAAAGAAACTGCCCAAACAGCAGAGTAACGAAGGATCAGCTTCTAATTGACAAGATGATTTTAGAAAACTGTAAGAGAAGGAAGACCACCTTGAAGGCTGCTTGGACTGATTACAGGAAGGCATTCAGCTGCCTGCCACATGCCTAGAGAATCAAGTGCTTAAAAATAGCAGGAATCAGTAGAAATATCAGAAGCTTTGTGCAAAGATCAATGGCACAATGGCAGACACAGTTGCTAGTTAATGATGATAGATTGAGAGAAGTTAACATAAAGAGAGGAAAATTTCAAGACTCACTATCACACTACTCTTTGTTACTGCATTGATTCCACTGTCAACAATATTGAACTTGACTATCAAACTTCAAAGGCATCTATTAGGTTATCCCACCTCCTCATGGATGATCTGAAGCTGTAAAGGAAAACCCCATCTGAAATGGAATCCATTTTCAACACTCAATATACAGTCAAGATATTTCAGTGGAATTTGTATTGGGCAAATATGCCAGTACATTTTTTTAAAAAAAATGCATACAAAAGATCCTTAACATTATTTTTCCTAACTCATTCTAACGATTAAAATGCACAATCTATCATTTCTCCAGGGACTGACATCTATCATGCCTTTTGATCATTAATTCAATCTTAAAACAAGTCACACATTCCAAAGTGAAAGAAGAAGCTGTGATATCAAACCATAGTTGGTGCAGTCAAAGATTTAATGTTTTATTTTAAGGTAGAGTTATTATTTCTTACTGCAACCTGAATAATGAATGGCTGACAAGCACTAACCTTGAAGGGATGCCTCACATGGGGAAAATTAAAATACCAGAAAGCTTATTGGGCTTCTGATTTTTTTTATTCTTTCCTTTAAAACAACTCCCCCCCATTTTAGTGTATTCATTACCCTGAGTGATCAAGAAAATAGCATGTTCATTTTTATCCACAGAGTAACCTGTTGGTTAAGTTGAGCAAAAGTCACACTACAAACTTTATGGGACACATCAAATTAGTTTCTCTAGCATACACCAGATATTTGTTTGTGGTTGTTGTTGTTAAAAGAGCACTCTGCTAGCTTGTGTATGCTTTCCTGATTTGTTCAGCTGGACCTCAAAATATGTTTAGTCAAAGTTGGAAAAATGATGGCGATTGATAGAAAATGGGCTCATTTTTTCGCCTTCAAACTGGTTCTTCATCAATATCATAGAAATATGTGCATCTATATGGGAAAGATCCCATTCTCTGATTAAAAATGGAATTGCTAAATAATAATAATAATAATAATAATAATAATAATAATAATAATAATAATAATAATAATAATAATGATGATGATGATGATGATGATGATGATGATGATGGGAGGGGCCTTGGAGGTCATCTACTTCAACCCCCTGCTCAGGCAGGAAACCCTATATCATTATTGTATATATTATTGTAATATATATGGTTTTCTTCTGTTTGGTCTTTTTTTCTAATTTTAAAGCAATTTTACAGTTTTCCCATTTGTTATCTTTGGTGTTGTAGAGGTAACATTTGCCTCATTTAATGTGTCGTACGGGATTAAAATTATTTTTTAAGAAAGGGGGAAAAATGCAGAAAATGATTCTAACAAGCTTCAAAGGAGGTTTTATTTATTTGTTTGTTTTATTGTTATCCTTCCTTTATAACTCATGGTGCCAAACATACCTAATATCCCTTCCTTACTTCTATTTTCCTCACAACAAGAACCCTGTGAGGTGGGTTGGGCTGACAGAGAGAGTGACCGGTCCAAACTCACCCAGCTGGCTTTCATGCCTAAGGTGAGACTAGAACTCACAGTCTCCTGGTTTGTAGCCTGGTGCCTTTACCACTAAACCAAACTGGCTCTCTCTTCCCTCCTCTCCTTTTTTTGTACAGAAAATGAGGAAGGGTCCCTTCTAAAATCTTTTCCTCATCTCTTTTTCTGTGAAATGAGATATATATTTTTACCTGATCTTCGGCCAAAGGTATAAGTTAGCTGCATTTCCCTGCTGGAATCTCCAAACAAGCATATCATCTCTGTCCTTATTCTCAAGAATTTTGGGAAGCTGGAACCTGAGAGAGACATGAAACCCAAGAGATCTCGTTTAGACTTGGGTTCTAGGTGTAAAGAACTTGAAGTTCAATGTCTATGGCAATAATAATAATAATAATAATAATAATAATAATAATAATAATAATAATAATAATAATAATAATAATAAAGTTGGAAGGGACCTTGGAGGTCATCTAGTCCAACCCCCTGCTCAGGCAGGAAACCCTAGACCATTTCAGACAAATGGCTGTCCAGTCTCTTCTTGAAAACATCCAGTGTTGGAGCATTCACAGCTTCTGGAGGCAGGTTGTTCTACTGATTAATTGTTCCAACTGTCAGGAAGTTTCTCCTTAGTTCTACGTTGCTTCTCTCCTTGACTAGTTTCCATCCGTTGCTTCTTGTCCTGCCTTCAGGCGCTTTGGAGAATACCTTGAATAGTTTTGGGACAACATGAAGTTCAGTTCCCAATATAGTCCTTCATTAAAAAAATGATATCTATCAATCTGTATGTGATGTATAGAAACTTGTAGAAGCATTTTTGATCATCATTATCTAATGGCTAACTTGGTGCCACTTCAAGCAAGGCACTTTAGAGGTTGATTGTGGCCATGTTTTTTTCTAAAAGAAAATTCTGAGAACTCTCATAATCAGTCATAGTTACAGGTCATAGTGTAGTTTAGATAGAAGATTTTTTGTAATATTAAGAAGCTTATTCTCTGCTTTATTCCATACTTTACATTTAGTCATATTGTGTTCTTCTAAATTCCAGTGCAATTCTCTGAGGGGATCCTTATCGTGCTAAAAAGAAGAGGGGGAAAAAAATCAGGGAACTACATATTTAGCCTTTTTATTATGGAAGCTGATAATCTGTAAAATTCATTTTTCAGGATAGCCTTTCTAATCTTCTTGATAGTAAATTTAAATATTCTTTAGAAACAGAAATAATTCTCCATGTCTGAGCTGCGCTGCATGGCAAAGGCCTTGAAAGGATTTTTCCCTTTTTTCCATCTCTCATACAACAGGATAAAATTGCATATTAAACTTTTGATGAAATCTCTTAGAAAGAAATGAAAGGCTGAATAAAATCAAAGCATCGGAGTAAAAAGGGATTTCAAGCAGTGTTAAGAGTAGGAATATAGAGCAAATATCTTACGTGCAGGCATCCAAAGTCAAATTAAAAACCTATGGCTCAATGGTTCCTTCTTTGTAACGTGGTGGGAAGCCAGATAGAGAAGCTACATCTGAAGAAGCCACAGAACCGAGAGGCAGAATAAGCTGTTCCATTGACTGTAACTTGTGGGTCATCTTACCAAACAAGCACAAACAAATTTAAAAAAACCAGTAGATCTAGGAGAGCGGTTGTTGAAGCATAGATTAGGAGAATGCTACCTCCCACCCTGTTTATCTGCTATCTCCCTGTGGCTGTTTATCTATTGGTAAGAAAGCTGATGAGGGACTGCTTTGGATTCCAAGGCATTTTTGGATATAAAAATGATGCCGAAGGCTGATGCTTGGCTTTGCCAGAGATAGCAGAAGAGTTGTATCCTGCTTGGAGCACCTCCTCGAATGGAGTGCCGTGTTCAACAATAACAGTGCACACAAAACCACCCCCACCACCCCCACACAAACAGACAAAATGTGGTGTTAGGTCTTACTATCTTAGAATTCTGTCTCCTCAGTTTGGTACATGTGGAAGCTGGACTGGAGGGGAAAAAAGTGAGAAATTGTCCTAAACCAGCCCATATCTTGATTTTTCTTAGATAGCAGCAACTCCAGGGTAAAATATGTGGCAAGAGTATTATCTAAAGGAGACTATTTGTAGCTCAGGGTTGAAGTGAGAGGTCCTTAGTGCTCTCTGAGCTTGGTTGTTTTCTTGTACATGTTTCATTACCCAAACTAGGTAAGATCATCAGTGCTAAATAGGTGATGTTACTTAGTTTGGGTAATGAAAATGTCTGCAAGAAAGCAACCAAGCTCAGAGAGCACCAAGGACCTCTCAAACTACTATCTGGTTGAACTTTTTGTTGTCAGCCAATATATATTCCAGGATTGTTGCTGGTCAAGCTCTAGAGTGCCATCATTTGCTCCCTTCTCTGCAAAAGAGTAAGGCCCCTTCTTTTCACTCTGGATTTTTCAATTTAAGTTAGGACTTGGTTGATCTGAAAAAAGCAGACCTTGTACTTGTGGGAACACTAGGAAGGAAAAAAAATCTATAAATTGATATATCTTAAATGTAAACATAAATTAAAAGTTCAATATGGATTGTTTGGCTTACAATTTTAATAACATTATACTTGATAAGGAATAAAAGCCCAGAACTTCTAGAAGCTCTGGTTCAACACACTATCAGGACTCTGGATTCTGAAATGCTGATCAATGAATGTCAGGTGGTCAGTTAGCTGAATTGTAGGATTCACTATTTTTGATAAGTCAAAGCAAGCATATCCGAATGAAATTATTTATTCTGTTCACATGGTGTTCCTCCCAATCTTTCTGTAAGCAACATTCTGATTCTTCAGGCCAATGAAAAATGATATACAGGTAGTTCTTGATTTACGACCAAAACTGAGCAAGATTTCTGTTGCTGAGCAGGACAGTTGTTAAATTAATTTTGCCCCATTCTATGACCTTTTTGCCACAGTTGTTAAGTGAATCACCGCAGTTGTTATGTTAGTAACATGGTTGTTAAGTGAATCTGGCTTCCCCACTGACTGTGCTTGTGAGAGGGTCACAAAAGGGGCTCACACGATTCGCTTGTGACGGCAATGAAACTATCATAAATGCATGCCAGTTGCCAAGTGGCTGAATTGTGATCATGTGATCATGGGGATGCTGCAACTGTTGTAGCAGTGACATAAGTCACTTTTTTCAATGCTATTGTAACTATGTACGGTCACCAAATGAATGATTGTAAGTCAAGGACAACCTATATTATGTAACCAGCAGGATTCTCTTCCATGTCTTCCTAGTCTTTCACCCATAAATTGCTTTTCTGGGTAGAAAAGAACTGATTTTATTCCAAGTTAGACCTAGCTGAGCTATTGCTATTCAATGAAACTAGCTCTCAGATTTGGGGTTTTGGGCTGTGCCTGAGGTTCTAGTTGTTAATATTAATTAGGCAGGTAAAAAAGGCAGAATACTTCATTTGATCTAGCATGTGAACATTAACTTTCTGCTACCATTCCCAAATTACTAGCAAATTACTAGAGTTAGTGAAGTTATTAAATATAATATGGGTACTCATACTCTTTTAATAGCATTCTTGTATATTTACAAAGAAAAGTCTTCTTTGGCTTTGCTTCAAAGAATATTTGACGTCACGTGAGTATCTGAATGGTTCTTTCTTTAATATTGTGAGTCGTTCCAGAGTTGGGTGGCACCTATAGCAAATAAAATAAACAGAAGCTAAATGATATTAAACTTTGTTTATGTATGCATGTTTGTTTGTTTATCGAAGTTTGAAAGTGCCCATTTCCCTCTCAGAGGGACTCTGGGCATGTACAAATAAACTATTAAAACATGAAAGTTTAAATTTAGAAAGAGGCCATGATGATTAAAAATCAATTTTAGAAATTAATTAAAAGGCGAGGAGAGTGCTTTCAGGGCACTAACCAGACCCACAGTTGCACGCTCCTCTATGAGCTGCAGATGGCAGCTGTGTTCAGAAAAGCCTTTGCACAGATCCACTTGTCTGTAAGTTGTTCCAGTTCCTGGAATAGAAAGCCCTTCAACTATTCAATCATATTCCTTGCTGATCTTACCTGAGAAATATTGACAAGCATTACATGGGGCTGCCCTTGAACACCATTTGGAAGATACAGTGGGTCCAGAATGGAGTGGGGTAGGCTGTAATGCACATAAGTCACTATGCCTAGATAACATTTCTACTCTGTGAGTAGTACTAATTGCTAGTGTGTTTTCAGAGTGCCAACTGTGAATCCTTTTGTGGCATAGGGGCCGGCTAACTGAGGGACCACTTCTCTCCCATCCTTGTGCAATTGTGCAGATTGCTCATGCTCCATGTCCCATTGATCAGTGTCGCTTGCCAAGATCCAGGAAGTGACTTGTCTTAGTTGTATAAGAGCTCTCCTCCGGAATGATATCTGCCAGAGTTCTGTATAGTCTCTGCCCTAAAGGTAAAAATAAAGGTTTCCCCTGGTCCAGTCATGTTTCGACTCTAGGGGGTGGTGCTCATCTCTGTTTCTTAGCTGAGGGAAGCCAGCATTGTCTGGAAACATTTCCGTGGTTATGCATGACTATACGCCGAGACCCATGAAACGCTATTACCTTCCCACCGAAGTGGTACCTATTTATCTACTCACATTTGCATGCTTTTGAACTACTAGGTTGGCAGGGGTGGAGACAAGAATGGGAGCTCACCCCATAATGAGACAGTCAGGTCTTGAATGGTTAGCTTTCCTGCTGACAACCTCAGCATCTTTAACTGTTGAGCCATCACACCCCCTTTAGGCCTCTGGCCTAACTATGTTTAAAAAGCCTCTGAAAACCTGGCTTTTCTCCAGGCCTTAAATTAGCATGAATGGTGAGCCTCTTAAAGGTTTTTGTTGTTCTTAGTTTGAATATTTTCTTTTCTGCTTTCTCCTATTTCTTTTCTTTGTTCTTATTGTTTTAATTTTGTATGTCACTCAGAATCTCTCAGAGTTGGGAGGCCTTCTAAATTTGATTGGCAGATAAATAAATAAATTTCATTTTCTTAAGATAAGCTTCTGTGCGTGCTCTGTTTTTCTCTCTCCTTTTTGTTTTAAATTTATTTGTTTGAAAAACTCTAAACTGAGGATCAGTACCATCTCTGTGGTTTTTTTCCCCACCATAGGAGCATAAAAGCCTATCTTTTAATACTTTGTTGCATTAGAGGAAAGCCTGAGGCAGCACAACAGTAGGAAATGCCATTTTTTAAAAAAAGTGTCATGCCTTATAGGGGACATAGCTAGTTCACAGCACTTATTCATCACAGCAAAGAAAATCACTGAGACATGGGGACTGTATCAACAAAGGCAGAAGCCAAACAAGAAACAAAAGAATGTTATAGCTGCAATTTTCCATTTATCTTACAATTCTAATATCATATTGCCTGCCTGGTGTTAGACCTTTGGTCCTTGAATTCCCAGCCAAGTGTCAGAAATTCGAGACGTTGAAATACATATCCATAGACATCCATTGAGGCAAGGAGGGAAGTGATATCCTGTGTGTTGTGATTTATATTATATCATGATATTTATTTATTTATTTATTTATTTATTTATTTATTTATTTATTTATTTATTTTATTACATTTATATACCGCCCTTTCCCGAAGGACTCAGGGCGGTTTACAGGGTGATTAAAAACAAAAATACAAAAGTTAAAAACAAATTTAAAAAATATATCCGTCCCTGAATAAGTAAAACCCCAATTAAAATTAAAATTAAAAGTAAAATTAAAATTCTCAGCCTGGGCCAGAGAGCTCGAAGAGAGCTCGAAGAGCCAGGTCTTCAGGTCCCGGCGGAATGAACGGAGGTCGGGGGCAGTCCTAAGCTCCACTGGCAGCTGGTTCCAAAGGGCAGGCGCACCCACTGAGAAGGCCCATATAACAGTGATGGCGAACCTTTTAGAGACCGAGTGCCCAAACTGCAACCCAAAACCCACTTATTTATCGTAAAGTGCCAGGGCTGTATCAGCATTATGGTGCCCTCAGGGGGGGACGGGGGGGACATGGATGCAGTGATCACGGCAGACTGGGTGAGCGTGGCCGGGGCCAGTCCCTCGCCATCTCTGGGGCATCCCCAGGGGGCCAATGCCGCTTGCTCACTCACTTCCTGCCCTGTTGCATCCAAACACCACGTGCTCGCTACTCTGGCGAACTCTGCTGGGGCAATGGCGCGCGTGCCCACAGAGAGGGCTCTGAGTGCCTCCTCTGGCACGCATGCCATAGGTTTGCCACCACTGATATATAACATCTGAATTTTAGTTTGCAGAATTGTAGTTTGTAGCATATACAGGTAGGCCTCACCTTACACCAGTTTGTTCAGTGACCCAAATTACAATGGCACTGAAAAAAGTGACCTATGACCATTTTTCACACTTAGGACTGTTGCGGCATCCCCAGGGTCACATGAACAAAATTCAGGCACTTGGCCATTGACTCATATTTATAACAGTTGCAGTGTCCTGGGGTCATGTGATCACTTTTTTCTGGCAAGCAAAGTCAATGGGGAAGCTAGATTCGCTTAATAACTAGGTTACTAACTTATCAACTTAAGTGATTCACTTAACAACTGTGGCAAGAGAGGTGGTAACATGGGGCAAAACTCACTTAGCAACAATAATTTTGGGCTCCATTGTGTTCATAAGTCAAGGACTACCTGGACATGTATCACATTTGGAGAAAGACACCAGGTATTTTAAATTCTTCATTGGCTTGGCCTTCTTATCTCAAAGGACCTCTTCTTTCACTAAATATTCTGTCCGTCACAGCCATGATGAATAGATACAATGTCATCTTTGATAGATTGTAGATTTTTGACAACAAATATCATGTGGTCATGTTCCATTCATTCACATGCAGAGGAATAAGCTTCAGAGAGACTGTATAGTGATTTGCTGTTTCCTCTTCTAATTTGCAAAATAATATAAGCCCTAAATAAATGTTAGTCTTGACCTCTGAAACTTTTTACCTGACCTACCGGTATTTACTCTTGCCCTGTTAATGCAGCCAAAGAGGTTATTTCTGGCCTCAGTGTCTCCATATTTACACAGCCCAAGAGTTTGAAGCATTAACCAAATAAGTCTGAAAAGAAATCCTGAATGGGCAGAGAAACTTATTTCAATTCTTTCTGGTCTCACTGATTGTTTTTTAATGAATTATGCCCATGTTTTAAAATTATGTAATTTTAGCAGAATTTATATTGGTAGCTCTGAAGAACTCGTTGGATGAAGAATGCCGGAGAAATACAGTATTTTAACAATGTTTCATCTTTGGTTTGATGGGTGGTGGCAAAATACAGTGTAATAATTGTATGTGTTGGTGTTTGGGCTGAATTAGTGATCAGGTGGGCGTACGCTTTTAAATGATATTCAGATAGATTTAAATAATATTCAGGCAATGCATTTATGCTTCACTTTTCTCTGCATTTTGTCTTCTTTTCAAGGAAATGCTTTCTTTTTCTGGCCATATTTCCAGCACAGGAAAGTCATGGACTGCAGTGACAGCCCATTGTGTTTTAAAGATGATTAAGAAGGCAGCACTTTCGAAGCTAGATTTATTTATATTACCTAATGAAAGATTCACAGTCCCCTATATACTTCACAATGGAACTTTCTTCGGATCCCCATCAATAACAAGCTGATGAATTACATCATTTGAGGCCTGATGGAAAAATGCCTGGGTGATACTTCAAAAAGACTGAAGACATTATAAAAATGGTTGTAATAGACTTAATGCTTTGGTCCTGACAAACTGCACTGAAGCTGGCCATTCCTAAACAGGCAAATGGTTTGTGTCATGTGGGTGTGAAGGACAAAGGGAAGGAGAGTTCCTGGGATTTCAGGGGATGGAGAATTCTTAAGTTAGCTCTTCTGCACAAATTTTTAGACTTGTTCATGAATACAGGTAGTTCACGACTTATGATCACAATTTATGTTGCTAAGGGAGACAGTTGAGTGACTTTTGTCCCATTATGTGACCTTTCTTGCTACAGCTGTTAAGTGAATCGCTGCAAGTTAGTTAGTAACGTGGTTGTTAAATGAATCTGGCTTCCCCATTGATTTTGCTTTTCAGAAGGTCATAAAAAGAGATCACACAATACCGAGACAGTGCAACCGTCATAAATAAGAAACAGTGGCTAAGAATCTGAATTTTGATCCCTTAACCACGGGGATGCTGCAATGGTCATAAGTGTGCAAATGGTCATAAGCCACTTTTTTCAGGGCCATTGTAACTTTGAATGGTCACTAAATGAACAGTTGTAAGTCAAGGACTACCTGTACTTGTCTGCATTTGACATAGTAACTGCAGCTACTAAGTGACTGATCAGCAGTAACGCTATAGGCAGTGTGTTATATATATGCTGGTCCCATTGATTTCAGTGAGAGTTGGATGTGCTGTACGGGTTCTGGATTGTATTGCGTGATTCCCCCCCCCCCGCAAAATTAGTGGATATTTGTTAGCAGAAGTTCTCTAACGACATGTGAGGGGCAGATAACAACTTCAGAAGAAACTTCCTGTAGTCCTTCTAAGCAGGCTGGCTTTTGAAGAGAAATGTTTGGAAGTAATTTGATTCTAGATTTATCAATGAAAGAGGTGAGCATTATGGATTTGCCTAGCTTATGTGCATAATGTGAAATGAAAGCAACAATGTGCTTTCCCCTTCATAAATAATCCACACACTCATTTGACTTTCAACACCAGCATACTTAACTATAATATTGGAGTAAGTTTCATATGCCTGCATCTCAAGGACATGATTTCCCCAAAAACAGTTGTGCCGTATCATGCACTAATAAAGGTGTATGTGTATAATAGGAAAGTTTACATCCAAGAGCCAGTGGTATAGCATTCAGTTGAATTACTGATGTTATTTTTATAGAATATAGTATTATTAGTATATTATTAGTACTACTTCACCTTGCTTTTGCTATGCCTCAGTGCCAGGCTGCCATAAGCTCCAGGGGGAGGGAATAGATTTCAGAGAAAGGAAAAGGGGAACACAAAAGTATCTTGTACTGGCCAGAGACAACACCTCAAGAACACCCAGCCAGAATGAAGAGGCCAACTGCATTTCAAGAATGGCCATTTTAAAAACATTTGGTTGAAACATGATTGGACACAAGGGAACCGGCTAGAGGGGGCAGACGTGGGAAAGGGAATGTCACTTGGGAATTGGCTTTGCTTTGCTGTATTTCCCTTGACCTCAGTAAACTATATTTTACTCTAAAGATGGAGTCATGGATCATTCTTGCATAGGATTCGAGTTGAGACAGGGCTGACAAGTATATAGTTAACAGTACAGTATTATTGAATTGGTTGAAAGCCCAGAAGCCGAGACTTTTGAATCTCCCAGAGGCCAAAGCTTGAATCGGAACCTCATTGGTCTATATCTGCAGGCTCTGAATGATGCTATGAGCTCTGATCCCAAGAAACTAATCCCATTGTGTGGAAGCTTGACAACAAGCTAAGTGGTATCAAAGTGGGTGATTAAAAGCTGCACCCGATTATACCATGATTGTTAAATGAACCATACGGTCATTAAGCCAATCTGGATTCCTCCATTGACTTTGCTTGCCAGAAGCTGGCTGGAAAAGTTGCAAATGGCGATCACGTGATCCAGGCATGCTGCAACCATTGTAAATACATGCCGATTGCCAGACATTCGAATTTTGATCATATGACTATGGAGAAGCTACAACCATCATGAGTGTGAAAAATAGAATAGAATAGAATAGAATAGAATACTGTAGAATAGAATAGAATAGAATAGAATAGAATAGAATAGAATAGAATAGAATAGAATAGAATAGAATAGAATAGAATAGAATAGAATAGAATAGAATAGAATAGAATAGAATAGAGCTGGAAGGGACCTTGGAGGTCTTCTAGTCCAGCCCACCGCTCAAGCAGGAGAACCTATACCATCTCTTCTTAAAAACCTCCAGTAATGGAGCGCCCATGGTTTCTGAAGGCAAGCTGCTCCACTGGTTAATTTTTCTCACTGTTATGAACTTTCTCCTTAATTCCAGGTTGTTTTTCTCCCTGATCAGTTTCCATCCATTGTTTCTTGTCCTGCCCTCTGGTGCTTTGGAGGATAATTTGATCCCCTCTTCTTTGTGGCAGCCCCTCAAATACTGGAATACTGCTTTCATGTCTCCCCTGTTTCTTCTTTTCTTTAGATTAGCCAAACCCAAGTCCTGCAGCCATTCTTCATATGTTTTAGTCTCCAGGCCTTGTATTGGTTGTAAGTCACTTTGTTGTAACTTTGAACAGTTGCTAAATGAATGGTCGTAAGCAGAGGACTACCTTCATATCATGACCTTATTGTCTCCAAAGCTTTTCTTTCTTTTACAAGAGGCAGAAATCACATGTTTTTGCCTTTGGGCACAAATCCTGCATACAACCCTATTTACCAAATTGATTTTGGACCAATTTGCTCTACTTGAGGGAGTGAATGTGTGTGTGTTCACAGCCACATGTGCACGATCGATTTCACAAGAGGGGCTCTGCTGAATTACATTAGCGGGTCCTGGTACTGAAAAATCTTTATCATTCTTTGTGAAGCAATGGTTCCCTTTTTCAAACAGCTCAGGAGTAAATTGAGCATATCCAAGATTTATTCCAAAAGAGCCTCATTTGTCTCCACTAAATGAAACATTAATTGTTCTGCAAAGCTATTCAGCTGGTGAATGCTTGGGAGATTCGCCCCTCGCAGCAGAGAAGAGATAGAAAGAGACAAGTTTGCCACAAAAGCCGCTGCCTGACAGAAGGGTGGTAGAAGAGAGTTTCTTACTTTGATAGGAAATATTGTGGCGTCCAGAAGGAGATGACACACATATCAATTATGCATGCGCTCTCATTCTGCAAGGGGCTCCTTGTTTGCACCTCTTCACCCAACTTCCAAATCTATTTTTTTTATTTCCATCAAAATTACTCTGCATTTTTTCTCTGCCTCTTTTTATCTTATCCGCTTCTTGCACTCTGACCACATTTGTTGGAACTGTGTGGGTTTTTTTTTCTGTAAGATACTGTAATTTACATGTGCGATTGCAAATATATCATGGTGTGTATCAATTTTATTGTTTTGGACTAGTTTTAACCACTGTTTATTTTGTGTTCATTGGATTTTCATTGGGGTTGTTTGATGGTACCTTGTTGGAGGATGCATCAGAAATATATTTTTTTTGTTTCTGTTTTTTTATACACAAATCTTTTAAATATATTTTTGCAGAAATCATTTTCTTATATGCAGGGCTTTTTTTCTCATCCACATCTTTTTTTTTTGCTTTGTTGTACCACCAGGCACATTTTCCCCCCAAAATTTTCCATTAGCATAGCTTCACACACTTCTGTGGCCCATTTTCCTCCCTCGCTCCCTCCCTTCTTCTTTCCCTCCCCATGATTTGTATCTTGGCCAACTAGACAAAACTTGAATTGCTAGAATAAAATAGTACCAAAAACATTTAAAATTAATCAGTAATTAAAATATAAGCACCATTCAAACTCTTGCTCATTGAAAGGAATGGGTCTTCACAACTCTTCTGAAGATTAACTGTGTTTGGGATCTTTGTTGGTAGATCATTGCAGAGGGACAGAGCTATTAGGAGAAGACTTACCTTTGACTCCTGTTTTTCACTCCATTCCAAGCAGCTTCCACATCTTCCTCCCTTGAGGCTACTTCTCATTCATCCTGTTGGAAGATTAACCTAATTTATAATAATATTTTTCCCCATTCTTTTCTTTCAAGTCCTGTCTCATATCCAGAGCTTCTTATTGTGTATAAAGATACACATGACATGGATATAGTAAACAAAAAATAGTAGGTCACCCAACAGAATTGAAACTTGGAAGAATCAGGTATATTTTTAAACACTAACTCAACGCTGAAATTTGTTACTATAAGATGTGACACTGGCTATCAACTTGGCTGGCTGTGTTGGATCAATTAATGGAAATCGTGGAAATCAATAATTATTAGCTTTGATGGCAGTTTGACTCCCACTGAAATGCCTCAGCTGAGAGACTATTGAGCTTCCTTGTGCAGTCTGTCCATCTACCCATTCATATCACCTAACAGATATGACTTTGCCAATCACATTCATTCAAAAAGTTACAGAACTATTCCAAAACTCATCTCTGGCAGCCATTTGTCTGAAATGGTATAGGGTTTCCTGCCTGAGCAGGGGGTTGGACTAGATGACCTCCAAGGTCCCTTCCAACTTATTATTACTGTTGTTGTTGTTGTTGTTGTAATGTATTGGGCTTTGTCTTGCTAAGGGAATATCACGTGGGTTAATTGCTGGAAGGTTGGTCAAGCAGGGAAGCTGGCTAATGGCTCCCAGCTCCTCAGACAACACGTCTCCAGCGCCGCCATTGGCTGCCTCTAGGGCGGCAATAAGTTGCTTTAAACCTATTGGCCGCCGCCTAGAGGCCAGGGTATAAATTGCTGCATTCACAGCCCTGTTTCTCAGTTCAGTTCCTGCAAGCAATAAACAATGATCTTTGTTGAACTCACTTGCCTCGTCTCGTCAATGACACAATGAACCCGGTATCTAACACTGGCAACGAAGGTGGGATCCTGCTCCTCCACTGAGCTGAAGAGTCACTAGGGGAGAGGCCAAACATGCCTGGTGGGAAAAGTAATTCCCCCCCTACGGTTGGCCTAGCACAGCCACGCTAGCGACCATGCGCCCAGAGGACCAGTCCCTGGGCAATGGAGGAGCAGGACAAGAAGACAACAAGCCCCATCCGCGAAGACCAGCAGAAATGGCCAAGGTCGGAAAGCTGGAAGAATTTGACATAGCTCACCCGGAAAGATGGTCTACGTACCTATCCAGGGTCAAGAACTATCTACGCACAAATCAAGTCGCCGAGGATGGCCTGAAGGCCACTACGCTCCTGTGTGTGTGCGGCCCAGCTACGTTCAACATTACGGAGAACTTGTTCATGCGAATGCCATTGGAGTCCGTAACATTCATGGACTTGAAGAAGAGGCTCGGAGACCACTTCCTGCCCAAGCTGTCGGTAATTGCTTGGTGCCATGCATTCGAACAGAGAGTTCAGCAACCAGGAGAAACAGTAGCTGAATTCATCGTGGCCTTGAGGCAGGCTGCACACCTGTGCCAGTTCTCTGACATCAAGGAGAGGCTATGACACTGGCTTTTCTGCGGTCTCTGGAATCGAGAGTTACAGCAAAAACTCTTCGCCAAAGAGACTCTGTCGTTCCCAGATGCACTGAAAGAAATCATGGTGGATGAAGCCGCTGGCGGGGCCGTATGAGCCATGCGGCCTGCCAAAACAGCACAGCATGAGGAAGCCATCCACCACGAGGATGCCAAACACACAGAAGACCCCGAAGATGACACTGAAGTCGACAAGCTACAAAGACACAATGACCAACAGCATCACAGTGACAAGCAACAAGGGGCAACATACAAGGCAGATCCCTTCCTTAGGTGCCCAGGGTGTGGCGGCCACCACCAACACATGGACTGTAGGTTCTGGACAGCCATGTGCCGGTCCTGTGGGAAGACTGGCCACATCACATCCATCTGCAGTGGTCTCCAGAGGGACCGGCCATCGAATTGCCAGTCGGACATTCTGACTAGGAGAGGTACCAGGGCCCCAGGACAGTATAGCGTAGGGTTTTGCTCCAGTCACAGAAGTATTTGCCATACGGGAGCTCACTGCCCTATTAAGCCGAAGTTTAGACTTCAGGTGGAGCTGCAAGGGGTCCCCTGCAAAATGGAGTTGGACACGGGCTCAGCCGTATCCATTATTTCACTTCAGACATTTAATTCCGTCTGCAATCGCAGCAAGAGATGGGCCAAGCTGAGGCCATCTGACATTATACTACCTGATTTCCAGAATGCCAGATTCGCAGTCAAGGGTGAGGCCACACTAGCCATTAAATTTAAGGGGTTTTCTGGGCACCTGAACGTTGTCATAGTAGGGGGTCAGCGAACGAGCCTGATCGGGCTCAACTAGTTTGATGTACTAGACATCCAAGTAACCGGAATCAACCGGACGCAAGTCACGAATCTAGCAACAGTATGCAAGGAATTCGCAGATGTGTTTGATTCAGCTCTGGGGACATACACGGGCCCGCCAATAACATTTAAACTAGATCCTACTGTAGTGCCGGTCAGGATTAAACCTCGTAGGGTGCCATTTGCTCTTAAACACAAGATAGATGCTGAATTAGATAAACTTGTTGAACAGGGAGTACTTCAGCCAGTAGATGGGGGTGAATGGGAGACCCCAATCGTAACACCACTAAAAGCCAATGGGGAGGTCAGAATCTGTGCCGATTACAAATGCACAATTAATCGTGCACTCAAACAGCATGCATACCCGGTACCAGTAGTAAGCCATATCCTGGCGTCTTTGCAAGGTGGTACAATTTTTGCAAAACTAGATTTGGCTCAGGCCTACCAACAGCTTCCTGTTGACGAGGCCACAGCTGTGGCACAGAAAATTATAACCCACAGGGGGGCGTTAAAAGTGAAATGCCTGCAATTCAGGGTCAGCGATGCCCCTGGCATTTTTCAAGGCATTATGGAGCAGATAATAATAGTAATAATAGTAATAGTAATAATAATAATAATAATAATAATAATAATAATAATAATAATAATAATAATAATAATAATAATAATAATAATTATTATTATTATTATTATTATTATTATTATTATTATTATTATTATTATTATTATTATTATTAAATTTCTATACCGCCCTTCTCCCGAAGGACTCAGGGCGGTGTACAGGGCAATAAATACAATAGAAATACAATGTACAAAAGTTAAAAAAAGAATTAAACATTGTAGCCCAATTACAGTAAAAATAATAAAATTAATACTAAAACACCCCAAATAAAAACACCCCAAACCTATCACACCAGGCCGGCTTGTTCAAATAAGTAAGTTTTTAGGTCATGGCGGAAGGAGCGAAGGTCAGGAGCCATCCGGAGCTCAACCGGTAAACGGTTCCAAAGGTCTGGTGTGCCCACAAAAAACGCCCTCCCCCTGGGGGCCGCCAGTTGACACTCTCTGACCGAAGGCAACCTGAGGAGGCCCTCTCTGTGGGAGCGCACTGGATAAAGGGAAGTTGATGCCGGCAGCAGGTGCTCCTGTAAGTAATCCGGACCCATGCCATTTAGGGCTTTATAGGCCATCACCAGCACCTTGAATCTCATCCGGAGGGCAACCAGTGCAGTTTGCGGAGTAGAGGTGTTACATGGGAGTATCAGGAAACCACCACCACCACTCGGGCGGCCGCATTCTGCACCAGCTGAAGCCTCTGAGTAGTCCTCAAGGGCAGCCCCATGTAGAGAACATTGTAGTAGTCTAAACGAGAGGTCATGAGCGCATGAGTGACTGTACGCAAGGCATCCCGGTCCAGATAGGGCCGCAACTGGTGCACCAGGCAAACCTGGGCAAAGGCCCCCCTAGTCACAGCTCCTATATGATCTTCCAAGGAGAGTTGTGAATCTAGGAGGACACCCACATTGCGAGCCCTATCTACGGGGGGTAATAACTCACCCCCCATAATTAAGGATGGAGTAATCTGAATGTCCCAAGATGCCAGTACGTACAACCACTCAGTCTTGTCGGAGTTGAGCCGAAGCCTGTTCTTCCCCATCCAGACCCGAACCGCCTCCAAGCAACAGGACATCACATCGAGGGCATCACTGGGGTGGTTTGGGGTAGAGATGAAAAGCTGGGTATCATCAGCATATTGATGATACCCAACCCCAAAACCACGAATGATCTCACCCAGTGGCTTCATATAGATATTGAACAGGAGAGGCGAGAGGACCGACCCCTGAGGAACTCCACAAACGAGAGGCCTCGAGGCCGACCTCTGCCCTCCTGCCAACACCGACTGTGAACGTCCCAGGAGGTAGGAGTAGAACCACTGCAAGACCGTGCCTCCCACTCCCAACCCCCTGAGACGCTGCAGCAAGATACCATGGTCGATGGTATCAAAAGCTGCTGAGAGGTCTAATAGGACTAGGACAGAGGAGAAACCCCTGTCCCGAACCCGCCAGAGATCATTCACCAGCACGACCAATGCCGTCTCCGTGCTGTGCCCAGGCCTGAAGCCCGATTGATATGGGTCCAGATAATCAGCTTCCTCCAGGAACAAAGGGAGCTGATGCGCCACCACGCTCTCAACAACCTTCGCAAGAAAGCGAAGGTTGGAGACCGGACGATAGTTGTTTAAAACAGCTGGGTCCAGGGCAGGCTTCTTGAGGAGGGGTCTCACCACCGCCTCCTTCAAGGCGGCGGGAAAGCTACCCTCTCTCAAAGAAGCAGTTATCACTGCCTGGAGCCAGCTTCGTGTCCCCTCCCGAGCCGCATAAACCAGCCAGGAGGGGCACGGGTCCAATAAACACGTGGTGGAGCTCAGCTTCCCCATAATCCTGTCCACATCTTCCAGAGTCACAGGATCGATGCTTAAGGACATCCCGGGCGTTTGCCCCTATTTTGATGATGTGCTCATCACTGGTGAGTCCACTGAGGTGCTAGCAAGGAGGCTCAGAGCCGTCCTTCAAAGGCTGCGCAAAGCAGGCCTCAAGCTTAAAAAGAGTAAGTGTAGTATTGGAGTACCTTCAACTGATTTCTTGGGTTTCTGTATAGATGCTGACAGCATCCACCCTGCTGAGTCTAAAGTAAAAGCCATTCAGATGGCACCCAGCCACAAAATAAAGGGAGAGCTTCAGGCATTCCTAGGCCTCCTAAATTTTTACCATGCATTCCTTCTTAACAAGGTTGCAGTGGCAGAGCTGTTACACTGGCTCTTGGACAAAAATACTGCATGGAAGTGGACTAGTGTTCACGAAAAAAGTTTTCAGGAATTGAAGGCTCTTCTGTTGGTCAGTTCTACTATCACCCATTTCAAGAAATCAATGCCGGTATGCCTAGCGTGTGATGCATCCCCATACGGGGTGGGGGCTGTCCTAAGTCACTTGGAGAGTGATGGAACTCAAGTTCCGATTGCTTTTTATTCCAGAACACTGTCCTCCACAGAGCATAATTACGCACAAATTGACAAAGAGGCATTGGCCATAGTAGCTGGAGTAAAAAAATTCCACGACTATTTAAACGGCAGGGACTTCACGGTCTTCACAGACCATAAACTACTATTGGGGTTATTCACTACAGACAGACAGACACCCCACATCTTATCCCCTAGAATGCTAAGATGGTCCATTTTTTTTATCGGCATACAGCTTTAAGCTAATTCACAAACCTGGCAAGGATATGGGGCATGCAGATTGCCTGAGCAGACTTCCACTGCCTCAAATCGAGCCAGATCCGGACCCAGTGGCTCACGTTTTGTCCATTGAGGACTTGCCGGAGTTTCCCCTCCACGCAGGGGACATAGCCGCAGAAATGGCAGCAGACAAGACTCTAAGCAGAGTGCTAACTTGGGTCCACACGGGGTGGCTAGAGAAAAGTCCAGGTCCTAAGTTTCAGAGCGATTTCACAAGGAGACATGAGCTCTCAGCTCATAAGGGTTGTATTCTTTGGGGGAGCAGGGTCTTTGTTCCCACCGCATTACAGAACAGGGTATTGCAATCACTTCACGAATGTCATCTGGGTATTGTTCGCATGAAAGCTTTGGCACGAAGCTATTTATGGTGGCCAGGATTAGACAAAGCCATTGAGGCTCAAGTACATGGGTGTTACACATGCCAGCAATCTAGGCCTGAAATGCCGCACACTCCCATCCACAGGTGGGAGGAGACACACACACCCTGGTCGAGGATTCATATAGACTTCGCTGGGCCCTTTCAAGGACAGCTCTTTCTTATAGTGGTTGACAGCCACTTTAAATGGCTAGAAGTTATACCAATCGCAAATATGACTACTGCTAGGACCATCCAGGTGCTTAGGAAACTCTTTGCAATGCACGGGCTACCGGATGTCGTAGTGTCTGATAACGGGGCCCAATTTACGGCAGCAGAATTTCAGGCTTTCCTGAGGGCAAACCTCATTAGACATGCAAGATTGGCTCCATTTCACCCATCTAGAAATGGTCAAGCTGAATGAATGGTGCACACCACGAAAGAATCATTGAAGCATATAGTGAATGGGGACTGGCACCACAGACTGGCTGACTTTTTGCTCTGCCAACATTCCACGCCATGCACGGCAACGGGTAAAAGCCCAGCAGAGCTGCACTGAGGGAGGTGACTAATCATGAAACTGGACAGGTTGCACCCAAACCGGGTGGCAGCTGAGGCCTCTCACCCAAAACCCCCGAGGGGACTGCAAGTGGGCGACGGGGTGTGGGCCAGGAACTATGGGCATGGGAACTTGTGGGTGCCAGGGAAAATCACCAAAACGTCAGGCTCCCTCTCATATAAAGTGGGCCTAGAGGGCGGGCGAGTCATCCATATTGATCAGCTTAGAAAGCATTTTCCAGAACGGCCACAAAGCGAGGACTTCGTCCATCCACGGACTGCAAACTGGCAGCCAGGCCAATCAATCCATAGGCTCTGAGGTCCCAAGCAGTCAGAGCAACGGGGAGGTGGCCGTAGGGGAGCAAAGCCCAGGAGTGCAACATGGGGCCCCTGACGGAGAAAGCCAACCAGAACACTACAGCCACTGTGCTAACTGAGTCCTTCGAGAGAAGGGCGGTATACAAATTAAATTATTATTAAATTAAACTCTGTGGAGCAATTGGACTCTGGGGTGGACCGACCTGAAAGGGCCAGCCAGAGAATTCTGAGTCAGCCAGACTCGCTGGAACTTATGGACCCTGGTCTACACAGCCCGGTGGGCAAGCTGGTAGGCCAGGGAGTGCCAGGCTCTCCCAGGCATTGCACAAGGGTTCGCAAGCCTCTGGCATATCTACAAGATTTTGTTCTGAAATAACTGAGTTATAATGTTGTATGTATCATTAATGTGCTGCTAGCCAGGAAACTTTCTGTAGTAGCCAATATGTAAAAATGTGTACCTTGCATATTACTGTTATACCTCTGTAAAACTTGTATTGCTGTATTTATTCTCCTTTTGTTGTTATAATGTATGTACATTCTAGGGGGGAGGGGTGTATTGTATTGGGCTTTGTCTTGCTAAGGGAATATCACGTGGGTTAATTGCTGGAAGGTTACTCAAGCAGGGAAGCTGGCTAATGCCTCCCAGCTCCTCAGACAACTCGTTTCCAGCACCGCCATTGGCTGCCTCTAGGGCGTCAATAGGTTGCTTTAAACCTATTGGCCAGTGCCTTGAGGCCAGGGTATAAATTGCTGCATTTGCAGCCCTGTTTCTCAGTTCAGTTCCTGCAAGCAATAAACAATGATCTTTGCTGAACTCACTCGCCTTGTCTCGTCAATCATACAACGAACCCAGTATCTAAAACAACTTCTTCTTCTTCTTCTTCTTCTTCTTCTTCTTCTTCTTCTTCTTCTTCTTCTTCTTATTATTATTATTATTATTATTATTATTATTATTATTATTATTATTATTATTATTATTATTGCAACAATGTATTAAATTTAGCTCTGGTGCTTCAATTTTTCTTGATCGTTTCTGACATGTTTCTACACCTTGACTGGAGTCCACCTGTGGTAAATTAAATTGATTGAACATGATTTGGAAAGGCATACACCTCTCTATAGAACATGGGTGCCAAACTCACTTTGTCATTATTGTTGTTGTTAGCTGTGAAGTCGTGTCCAACTCATTGCGACAACATTCCTCCAGCCTTCCTCTCCTCTATCATCTTCTGGAGTCCATTTAAGCTCATGCCTACTGCTTCCGTGACTCCATCCAGCCACCTCATTCTTTGTTGTCCCCTTCTTCTATTGCCCTCAATCTTTCCCTTCTCCAGTGGATCATGTTTTGTCAGAACTCTTTGCTATGACCTGTCCGTCTTGGGTAGCCCTGCACGGCATAGCTCATAGCTTCATTGAATTACACAAGCCCTTTCGCCGCGACAAGCCAGTAATCCATGAAGGGGCACTTTGTCATTATGGGGTACTATAGATTAATGAGGGAAAAAATGAATTTCCACAACTATAGAATCAGGCTGCAGCATAACAAAATTGACAAAGGTGAAGGGGGTCTGAATACTTGCTGAATGCTCTGTATATTCATATCTATACACAGCTGTAACAGCCTAAATAGCACCAATTTATAATTTTGACCTATGTTTTTCAACTTCCATTTGTAATTAGCTTAATATTTACTTCCTTGCACATATTCATCAGCTTGACTCTTTAGCATTAGACTTTTCTTAGTCTCCTAGATACATATCTGGTTTCCTTTCCTTTCACTCATTAATTCATGATCTTTAACATTACCTATTAGCATTCAGAATACAGACTGATATCATGTGTTGAAAAAACTCCACGCTGCAAAGAAACTGTGAAATGTCTGTTGAAACCAAAAGTAGTACTTCCACTGAAATGCTTGCCCCTTGAAAATAAAATTAAGTGAAATACATTTGGTCAATAAGGCTCATATTTTTGGAGGATATTTAATTGGGAATACTGTACTTAGGTCTTTATTTCCTTGGTGATCAGATGGACTCTGACCTTGTTAGCTTTTTGCAAGGCCATCAAAACATGGCTTTGCTAACAGGCACGAGGACCTGGAACTGTGCTGGAGCTGCTGCAGTTGCTATATTGATGGTTTTGATGAATGGGATTGATTCGTCTATGATTTTTATATATTGCATTATGGTTTTCACATATTTTTATATTGTTCTCTTGTTTTTAAATTGTTGTTCTTGTTTGTTTTCATATTGATTTTAATTTTTTTGTAAGCCAGTCAGAATCATATGTTTGAGATGGGCAGCTATATTAATTTCAATAATAAACATAATTAGTTTGATGTATTGTGGCATTCACATGGACGGAAAGCAAACTGCACATCTTGTAAAAGTCTAAAGAATAAGACATTGAAGTTGCAAGTAGCTTTGGTCAATTTCCCTGGTACCAGTGTAATCATTACAATCTGGATCCTGGCAGAATTGCATCATCTAGCTGTGTCCAATAGTTAATTGGTTCCAGAGTGCCACTGTTTTTCAAAAACATTAAGTTGAATTGCATGTTAGGTTCCCTTTAGCTAGCTTAAAATCCAGTCTCTTAGAATCCTGGAAGATACAAGTTTAAATTATCCATCTTGGTACCCTTCAAATATGTGTATTTACAGACAAGGCCATATTTTGAATCCCAAGCAACCTGCTCCTCTTTAATGATGGACTGATTTATATGACAGGATGCAATGTTATAGATATCCTGGTTCATATAAATGACCAATGTGAAGATGTATAGATTTGTCATAGATTGTATAATATTTGCATGGGGAAGAATGCTGTGGGCTTATAACAATGTTTTATGACAGCTCTTGACAACTCTAGAATTAAATTATTAGCTTGACATCTTTTGAACTAGCAGTTTTAGTTTTACTGAGTTGTCTGGTTAGACTGCAAAGGTCAGACTTTTCTAAACCTTTTATTTTCATTCATTTTCATGAATATCACACTTATGAAGTGAAGATTGTGCATAAAACTGATTTTGCTATGCATGAACCAATCTGAATGTTATTCTATTGCCCATAGTGATTTCATTCTCAGGACGCTGCATAGTTGCACAGTGGATCCTTTCGACACAGAACATATCAGGTTTAACATGGGGCATCTTCAGGTAGAGATTATGCGAAATTCTGAAAGGTCAGATTTAATTGTAATAGGCTGATTGAATCGGGAGGCTTCTTATGTTACTGATAGAAGACAATATCTGTAGATCACCATTGAACTGTGAGGTCCTTGGTGCTCTCTGAGCTTGGCTGTTTTCTTGCAGATGTCTCATTACCCAGTGTAATGCTGATGATATTACTTAGCTGGGTAATGAAACATCTGCAACTGAACAACCAAGCTCAGAGAGCACCAATGACCTCACAGTTCAATGGTGATCTACAGATGTTGTCTTTTATCAGTAACATAAGAAGCCTCCAGATTCAATCAGCCTATTACAATGAAATTACCCAGTGTGATATTGATGCTGTTACATAGCTGGGTAATGAAATGTCTGCAAGAAAAGAACCAAGCTCAGAGAACATCAAGAAGTCCATTGCTTCCTATGTTCCTATCATGCCAGGATTGACTAGTTGATTTCCTAGGACCTAGCCTTTCAAACAAGTGCAAAAGTCCCATATATATTTGTTTAGGAAATACTGAAGCTATGATTTTGCAGTTCTGGCTTTGCGTACCTAATCCATCTTCATCCATATAGCTGATTAGCTGCTGCTTCTTCCTCCTTTTCTTCCTCCTTCACAGAAAATGAGATTTGGTATGTTGGCAAAATTTGTTTGTTCAAAGGATAAAGCCTCAGGACCTGTGACTAGAACAACATCAGTACTGGGATGTTTTTAGGATTACAGAGATTACCAAGGAAAAGGCTGTTCAGATTGTTTCATGTTGTACTTTTCATACCATGTAGAGAATAGGTTTATACTGTGGAAATTGCCTGTAATTTTATTAAGCTGAAACAGCACTGGAAAGGAATGAGGTTGAAAGCCGATCCTTCTAAAAAAGTAAATGAAAGATTTCTCACATCCTTCCTGCAGGAGGATGTCCTTATCTCCTGCTTAAAGGGTGCATGCACAAGGGAGAAAAGGCAGAACCTTTCCTGAAAGACATGGAAGATGCAAGAAATTTTGTGCTTCCCCTGGTGGACTATATCTTCCATGCAGTGCTTTTTTTGTAAAAGAAAAAGGTGCCAGAACTCACACGTCATACAACCCGCCTTGCCTACCCTACAAGGTTCCATCCAAAAAAGATGCCGGAACTCCGTTCTGAGCATTCTATGAGAAAAAAAAAGCCCTGCTTCCATGAACAGGTTACCACATTTTTTCTAACCATTATTTAAGAAAATCAGAATAGCAGTAGCACTTAGACTTATATACCACCTCATAGTGCTTTACAACACTCTCTGAGTAGTTTACAGAATCAGCATATTGCTTCCACCAATCTGGGTGCTCATTTTACTGACCTCGGAAGGATGGAAGGCTGAGTCAACCTTGAGCCGGTCAGGATCAAACTCCTGGCAGTGGACAGAATTAGCTTGCATTACTGCATTCTAAACATTGTGCCATCAAGGCTCATAATGATACTTTTTTGTTATATAAATGGCCTGCAAATGTACTGAAAGACACTTTTATAAAATAAACATCTAACACATCAATGTTGATATAAATATGCACATACAAAGAGAGATAAAATCTAGTTGGCAGATATTGGTCACATAAAAAAAAGTTAGTTTCCATAATTACCGTTGCTACCTTTGACTACAAAGTGGTATTGAGATGTGTTTGTGTTTAGAGCAGGTGCATGTAAATTAATCAAGGAAGTTATAAACATCTGACAAAGCTTATTAATTTCAGTGCCTCTAACCTCAGCATGACTAAGTTTAGATTTATCCCTTATTTATTTTGTTGTTGGAAGATCACACTGCAGCAGTATGAAGGAGTATATGTCAATAGAAGGACATTTATTTTTTTGAGAATATATAAGATTGAGACTAGGCTGCTAACCAAGATCCAGATAGAATTAATTTTGCATATCCTTTTCTTAAAAGTGCGATCCATTTTCAAGTCATCATGAAATATGTCTGAAAATATGGCAAATTCTTTACAGATTTGTAACTTGAAAAATGTAACAAATGTGGCCTGGATCTGGTAAGGGGAGTTTGACAGAATTCAAGAAAAAAAAATTACACATCCAGATAGGTTTATACAGTGGCTATGACTTACTACTGGAAAATGTCAAGTCTGTTCCATAAAATTTAATGCACATGTTTATGGGTGATCTATCTTTATCTATCATCTCTATTTCTTTCTTTGTCTCTCTCTCATCTCTACCTCTATCAATCATCTGTCTGTCTATTGTTTATCTATCTGACCATCCCTCCATCTGTCTATAGAGACTGTCATGGTTGTCTCAGAGATGCTTTTCCAAAAGGCAACTAGACTATGTTTTTTCCTTGAGGAAGAGATTTCCCTTCTCATCCAAGAAATTTCTTCAGCTCTGACTGGAGGATAACAAAGTAACAAAGATTTTTGTAACAAATAACAAAAAAGCTTGCAAGTATGTATCCGAATTATCAACCTAAATGTTGGAGGTGTGGTGGCGAAGATGCAACGTACTTTCATATATGGTGGACCTGTAAAAAGGTTAAAGCTTTTTGGATTAAAATCTGGTGGAATATGCAGAAGATATTTAAGCAAAGGATAAAGTTTTGTCCGCAATTGTTCTTATTGGGCATAATCACGGATACTACTGTTGTGGACACCAAGTTGATGTTGAATTTGATTACGGCAGCAAGACTTTTAGTAGGTCAATATTGGAAGAAGGGGGAACTGCCGACTATAGAAGAATGGACTTTAAAAGTTTCTGACCTGGCGGAAATGGCAAAGATATCGGCTTATTTGAAAGATCATTCGCAACAACGTTATATTATGGAGTGGAAAAAGTGGATTGATTACATCCAGAACAAATATGGGACTAAAAAGTTTCATTTAGCATTTGTATAAGTTTTGATGGGATATTAGTACTGCTTGTAGTCATTTTACATGAGCTAGAGTGCGATAGACTTAATAGTTTATTGTTGTTAACATATGGTTGTTTATGATTGTTTTTACCTTTATACCATGTATTTAGCTCTGGGAAGTCGGGGAGGGGGGAGGGGGGAAGGGGAGGGGGGAGGGTTAGGGAGGGTTAGGAAGGGTTGGGTGGGGGGTGGGGGGGAGGGATTGTTAAAGATAAAATGTATTGAAAAACTTTTCAATAAAAATAAATAAATAAATAAAAATAATGACAAAATGCAGTCAGAATGGAAGCTTCTTGAATGAGAAGAGAAATGTCTTCCTCAAGGAAAAAAAAACATAGTCCAGCTGCCTTTTGAAAAAGCACTTTTGAGATATCCCTCCATTCATTCAACTATCACCCATCCATCCATCCAACCAACCAAACATCTTCTCTCTATTATTTGTCTGCCTTTCTGTTGGCATTGGTCCAGGCCTTCAGAAAAGCATGCTACGTACTACATGTTTAGTATTTGCCACAGTATGTTTTAGTTCGTATGCTTTATTATTTTTACCAATTTTCTCTTCTGGATGTTTTTTATCCCACATTAGTTATTTAGAGCTACTTAGCAAATAGGAGGTCACATAAATTGATTAAACAAACAAATATTAGGGTTAGGGTTAGTGTACCAAAACCTGGATGAATTCCATTACTAAAAGAAAGTACGTTTTACATGTCAGAGCCACATGATGGCTTGTTAAGAACTACTTTAATATTGCTGTGGTGTGCTGTGAGAAAAGTAAAACTTGACCAAGGACTGTGATTTCCTAAACTATGCAAGTGTAGCCTGGCAGATTGACTACAGTGTTATCTGGACAGAGGTAATTTAACTAGAAACCAGGCTGTGGTGATCTCTTGCAGATAGATAGCATTGCTCTTGAATTATGGTGGCTGGGATACTGATGGGAATTGGGCCCGAGGGTTGCATGATATCTTCCACTTTATATCTGATTCAGAATTGCATCATCAGAATCGCCTCATTTTCAAACGCTTCTACTTTATATCTGATTCAGAATTCTGATATTAAATCCAAAGTTCTTCATGGTGTGAAACTAAAGTATCTGAAATTATTGTTGAAGTGCCCACTAAGAATGGCCCCATATAGGACATATAGAATGAGCCTGTTTGGGATGGTTTTTTTTATTGTATGTTGCTTTAAGGCCTACAGGGCAGAAAGAGCTATAGCTGGTCTTACAATGATGCATTCTCCTTCTTCCCCCAAATTTATTTTTAGATAACATTGGTTAATATTAAAAATGAGAAAATGGAAGACAAATTTGAAAATATTTGGGGAAGTATGAGAATGCATACAGCCTGGGGCTTCAAGTGCTCTTCCTTTGCTAAGAGAAAAATGCATAAATGTTAGAAATTAATAACAAAAATAAGTAAAAATCAAATTCACACTATGTTTCGAAGTCAGATGGACTGGGATGGGATGGCACAGCATAGCATGGACTGGCATGGACTGGCAGGGTATAGCACAGCATAGCATAGCATAGCATAGCATAGCATAGCATAGCATAGCATAGCATAGCATAGCATAGCATAGCATAGCATAGCATAGCATGATAAGAAGAGTATTGATGCTTTTGAACTTTGGGTTGGGGAGGACTCCTATGAGAGTCCAGGTCCAAATTATTCTACTCAGGCACTTTATACAAGAGACTTTGGGTTCTGGAGAAGGCTATAATGCTGGGAAAGGTAGAAGAAAAAAAGAAAAAGAGGATAATCAGCAACATGCTGGATAGATTGAAGTCCTGAAAGTTGGGAATCATGGAGAAAAAGCTATCTGTGGGGTCACTAAGAGTTGACAGTGACAAGGTGGCACATAATCAATTAGTCAATCAATCAATGTTCTTGAGTATAATTAGCCCAGTATAAGCTAATTTCTATTGTGGTTATTCCTTATTTACAAATTATTAAAATTTCAGATCTACTGTAATTGTAGAATGACTAAACTAGGTAAAGGTAAAGGTAAAGGTTCCCCCACACATGTGTGCTAGTCGTTTCCGACTCTAGGGGCCAGTGCTCATCTCTGTTTCAAAGCCGAAGAGCCAGCGCTTGTCCGAGGACGTCTCCGTGGTCATGTGGCTGGCATGACTAGACGCCAAAGGCGCACGGAACGCTGTTACCTTCCCACCAGAGTGGTCCCTATTTTTCTACTTGCATTTTTACGTACTTTCGAACTGCTAGGTTGGCAGAAGCTGGGACGAGTAACAGGCGCTTAGTCTGCTACGCGGCACTCGGGATTCGACCCGCCAAACTGCCGACCTTCTGATCGACAAGCTCAGCATCCTAACCCACTGAGCCACCGCGTCCCTATGACTAAACTAGACTATTGCATAAAGGCATGACCAAGCCACGCAGTGTTTAGCATATTTGTATAACAACAATAACAACAAGAGTATTATCTTGTAATTAGCTGATTAACAGAGGTATTAAAAATAATTCCATCTGAGCTTGTGTTGTCAATTGTTCTAAAGAATAAGGTGACAAAATATTTGTTTTTAATGCCATTAGTTTTACACAGGGATACAACGAACAAAACTTATTGTAAAAATGGAGTGTTGGTGTCATGGTTCCAGCGTTAGTAAATTCTAATACCATCATCTCAAATTATAATGTTTTAGCAAAGCTCATGTCTGAAACTTAATATTCTAGACAGGTATCATAGGAATATGTTGAAAATAGGCAGGTGTTTTTAGAATTTTGAAACACTGCATTAATTCAGAATGCAGACTTTATGCAAATTATTTTTGCATAATTATGGAAATTAAAATTAATGTCTGGATGCTGAGCATTTTGGCAGTGTATTGAGGCCTTCCTGTTGGATAACTTTTGGTAAAGTACTTTTGTAAGACAAGCTGAACAGGAGGCATTGTATATACTGGGAAAATCAAGGCCATTCTCCATTACCTCTAAATAGACAGCTCATGTACAATGATATCAATTACTTGTTCAAAGTAATAAATCAGCTTGCATGTCAAGTTATTTTAGAAGAGGGAAATGACCAGTCAGCATTTTAAAAGACCATACAAGGAACAAAGTACCTTTGCATGACTCAAAGATGTAAAGTTTAACGTTAAACAATAAAGCAAAAACCAATGAGAAATGTACATATCAATACGTTAAATCAATGTTTCTCAGAATTGTAGGAGTTGAAGTCCAGATATCTACAAGTTGCCAAGGGTGAGAAGCACTGCTTTAAACCAATAAGAAATTGAGCTATGGATATTTTTAAGTCAGCGTTTCTCAAACTTATCAACTTTAAGACTTCAACACCCAGAATTGCTCAGCCATCAAGGATCAACAAATTTTAGCTGCCAGGTAGTGGAGAACCTTAGGGCCAGACTGGACAAAAAGACTGCTTGCTTTGCTTTCCAAAGACCTCAGAAACACTGCCATTATTTCCTGCATTTGCTGCTTCTGTTTCCTCATTTGCTAGCATTGGTTTTCCTAAGCATCTTTCTTTTTCTTTTGAATGCTGTTTATTTATTCCTCTGATTGTTTTAATATGTGTAGTAATCTTAGGTTGCTTTGCCTTCTGATTATAAATTTAATTAAAAAATATCTCTGTTTAATAATTCTTTAATTTCCTGTTCCTCCTTGTTTGTACCTGATTGTATTAGATTTTTCAGTATGGAAAGATAGTTCATCTTTTCGTCTTTGGCTGGAAATAAATTTTAGCTATCTTAAGGCAGCTAAACACAGCTATTAAAGAACTGTGATTCTTACCTGAAAGATACCGAGGAAGTACTAGCAATTTTACTACGGTTATAATTACAGATAGTCCTTGACTTATGACCACAGTGATGTTCAAAATTCCCATTACTAAGCAAGGTAGTTGTGTGAATTATGCTACGTTTTCTGCCATGGTTATTAAGTGAATCACTGCAGCTGTTAAATGATTCATGCAGTCATTAAGTGAATGTGGCTTACCCTGTTGACTTGATGGGAGCGGGCTGGGAATGTCACAAATGGCAATCATGTGACTTCAGGATGCCACAGATATGGTAGCTACTACATACCAGTTGCCAAGCACCCGAATTTTGACCATAGGACTGTAGGGATGCTGTGACAATCGCAAAGGTGAGGACCGGTTGCATATCACTCTTTTCAGTGTCATTGTATCTCCTAACTCTTGGGCCGTTCGCAGTCGGTGTTGACAGGAGGGCAGAGGTCCGCCCCGAGGTCTCTCGTTTGTGGAGTTCCTCAGGGGTCGGTCCTCTCTCCCCTACTGTTCAATATCTATATGAAGCCGCTGGGTGAGATCATTCGTGGTTTTGGGGTGGGGTATCATCAGTACGCTGATGATACCCAACTTTTTCTTTCTACCCCAAACCAACTCAGTGATGCCCTCCACGTGATGTCCCTTTGCCTGGAGGCGGTTCGGGTTTGGATGGAGAGGAACAGGCTCTGACTCAATCCTGCCAAGACTGAGTGGCTGTGCGTACAGGCATCTCGAGTGGATCATTCTATTCCACCTTTAATGATGGGGGGTGAGGTGTTACCCCCCGTCGATAGGGCTCGCAACTTGGGTGTCCTCCTGGATTCATGGCTCAGTTTTGAAGATCATATAGGAGCCATGACCAGGGGGGCTTTTGCCCAGGTTCGCCTGGTGCGCCAGTTGTGGCCCTATCTGGACCGAGATGCCTTGCGCACAGTCACTCATGCGCTCGTGACCTCCCGGTTAGACTACTATAACGCTCTCTACATGGGGCTGCCCTTGAGGACCACTCGGAGGCTTCAACTGGTGCAGAATGCAGCCGTGCGAGTTGTGATGGGGGCTCCCCGATACTCCCACGTAACACCTCTGCTCTGCGAGCTGCATTGGCTTCCAGTTGCCCTCCGGGTGAGATTCAAGTTGCTGGTGATGACCTATAAAGCCCTAAATGGCTTGGGTCCGGGATATGTGAGGGAACACCTGCTGCCGGCATCAAGTTCCCTTCGTCCTGTGCGCTCCCACAGGGAGGGCCTTCTCAGGGTGCTGTCGGCAAAGGATTGCCGGAGGGCGACACCCAGGGGGAGGGCCTTCTCTGTGGGTGCGCCTGCCCTTTGGAACCAGTTACCCGTAGAGCTCAGGACTGCCCCAGATTTTCGTTCGTTCCGCCAGGACCTGAAGACCTGGCTCTTTGAGCTTTCTGGCCAGGACTGAGAACTTTTAATTTTTAACCTATTGTAATTGGGGTTTTTAATTAGAGTTAAGGGTTTTAGATTTAATCAAGGATAATTTAATTTATTTTAATTTGTTATTAACTTTTGTATTGTTATATTGTCTTAATTGCCTTGTGAACCGCCCTGGGTCCTACGGGAGAAGGGCGGTATATAAGTTTAAATAATAAATAAATAAATAAATAAATAAATAAATAAATAAATAAATAAATAAATAAATAAATAAATAAATGGTTGTTAAATGAATGGCTGTAATTTGAGGACTATCTGTATGGTGAATTGTTCCCTGCATGTGAACATGTTTGTTCTAAAGGCTATACTAAAGTTCGGTAATACCAGCTTTAAAAATTTAATCCCCTTCTTAGTAAACTTGTCCTCACTTCTTTCTGTTCCTCTCCCTTCTGTTACCTGGGGATGCTTCTTTTGATCATTGCATCTTAAGGGAGTAAAATGCTAATTGACAAGCATTATTCCAGTTCAAAGGAATGTATATGAAAAGGTTTCATAAAATACTTCATTGTGGGAACACAACCAATTCCTTTCAAGTTTTCTAGCCAGAGCAAAAGCCATATACAAATACAAGGACCATAGCTATTCAGGTAACATCACAAGAAAAGGTCTGTTTTATTTTATTACATTTTCCATGCTTGATAGTTTGGACTCTCTCCAGTCACCCGCCAGCACCAGGTTAACATATATAGCACAGGTAGTCCTTTTCTTATGACCATAGTTCAATCCCAAATTTCTGTTGCTAAGTGAGACATCTGTTGTGAGTTTTGCCCCATTTTATAACTTTTCTTGCCGCAGTTGTTAAGTGAATTGTTAAGTTAATAACACAGTGAATCTGGCTTCCCCGGATTGACTTTGCTTGTCAGAAGGTCACAAGAGGTGATCCCAGGATCCCGGGACCCTGCAAATGCCATAAAGGTGAGTCAGTTGGCAAGGGCCTGAATTTTGACCATGTGATCATGGGGATGCTGAAACAGTCCTAAGTGTGAAAAGAAGTTCATAAGTCACTTTTTTCAGTGCCGCCGTAACTTCGAACAGTCACTAAGCAAACTACTATAAGTCATTATAGAAACAATGGATAATCGGCATTGATTTGAAATAGCTCTACCACAGTTTGCCTCCTGCCTTATCTTCAATCACTTGAGCTTACAGAAAACCATGCATGGGTTTACATTCCCCAAGGATTGTTTAGGTTACCTTCCTTGGGGAAAATTAAGGGGTGTGACATGAGAGCAGTGTTCCAACATCTCCAAAGAAGAGGGAGTCAAGCTATTCTCCAAAGCACCTGAAGGCAGAACAAGAAGCAATGGATGAAAACTGATCAAAGACAGAAGCAACCTAGAACTAAGGAGAAATTTCCTGACAGTTAGAACAAATAATCAGTGGAACAACCTGCCTCCAGAAGTGGTGAATGCTCCAACACTGGAAGTTTTTGAGAAGAGACTGGACAGCCATTTATCTGAAATGGTCTAGGGCAGACATGTCAAACTTGTAATGTCACGTGACATCGCACAACATATCGGGACGGTTTTGCTGTTGCTGGAGCTTGACTAGATGACCTCCAAGCTCCCTTCCAACTTTTTTATTACTATTACTATTTAAAAAGGGACGCGGTGGCTCAGTGGGTTAGGATGCTGAGCTTGTTGATCAGAAGGTCGGCAGTTTGGCGGGTCGAATCCTGAGTGCCGCGTAACAGAGTGAGCGCCTGTTACTCATCCCAGCTTCTGCCAACCTAACAGTTTGAAACATGTAAAAATGCAAGTAGGAAAAATAGGGACCACTACGGTGGGAAGGTAACAGTGTGCGCCTTTGGCGTCTAGTCATGCTGGAAGCTGCAATTTCTTGATGTATTTTGCAAAGCTTTTGGACATACAGTAGTTCCCAGTGCCCTGATGACATAGGGTATCACTGTTACATATTTCATCCATAATTGCGCAGTTTCGATGGCCAAGTCATGGTATTTCATAATTTTTTTCAGTTCTTTTTCTTTGACTCTGGCATCTCCTGGTACAGCAATATCAATCAACTGTATGCTTCGGTTCTCTATGACTGCAATATCTGGCATGTTGTGTTCCAAATGGCAATCTGTCTATATTCGGAAGTCCCACAAGATCTTCACCCTCTCCTTCTCTACAACTTTTTCCACCCTATGTTCCCACGACTTTTCGAACACAGGCAAATCGTATTTTTTACACAATGCCCAGTGGATTAGTTTAGCAACTTGGTCATGTCTAGCTTTGTAATCAGTTTGCGCGATTTTGCTGCACTCATATATTAAATGTGAAACAGTTTCAACTTTGTCATTGCAAAGTCAACAATTTGGATTGTCAGTAGATTTTTGTATCTTCACTTTCATTGCACTAGTTTGTAGTGCTTGTTCTTGAACAGCCAGTATTAAGCCTTCTGTTTCTTTCTTGATGGTTCCCATCTTAAGCCAAGCCCATGTCAAGTTGTTATCACATTTTCCTTCAATGTTTTTCAAATGCTGTCCATGCAAAGCTTTGGTTTTCCATCTATTTAATCTGTCATCCAGCTGTTTTTCCTTATATTCTGCCTTTGTTTCTGTTATTTTTATAATGCAGCATGCAGCAATTTTTCTATACTTTGATTTACATAGTCATTCAATCTTCGTTTTTCTTCTTCTACAGTTTGGTGGATTTGCAGTAATTTATTATTATTATTATTATTATTATTATTATTATTATTATTATTATTATTCAGCAATGAGAAGACATATGAGAAGGGCAATACATTGTTATACAAAAGTAGCAATAGCAATAGTACTTAGACTTATATACTGCTTCATAGTGCTTTACAGCCCCTCTCTAAGCGGTTTACAAAGTTAGCATATTGCCTCCAACAGTTTTACTGACCTCGGAAGGATGGAAGTCTGAGTCAAGTTTGAGCCCTGTCAGGTTTGAACTGCTGGCAGTGGGCAGGGTTAGCTTGCAATACTGCATTCTAAGCACTGCGCCACCAGGGCTCCAGATTCCTGAACTGCTTCTTCGATCTTTGCTTTATTGTGAGTAGTTTCCACAAAATATTAAAAGATTTGTCTTCACAGTTTGATTTGTCTTTCACAAGTTTGTTTTCACTGGTACAATCAGTACTGGACAACTGAGTTGACGGATACACTTGGGGACTGAAGCTAGTATAGTGGTGATTATTCCACTGGTTGTGATAAATTTGCCAGCATCGACACAATCAAGGTCAGTATCACCTCCCATGCATCTCTCTCCATAGAGATGCCTAGAGTTGTACATGTACTTTTTTCTCCTGCAGTGTCAGTAATAGCATCTGCAGCTTTCCCTAGCTTGTCAGGTAAAATTGCTGGAATATACAATAAAGGCTAAGGAATTTGAGTTAAGGCATTTTGGCAGAAATCATCTAGCTTAGAGAAGATATAAAAGGTATGCTTAATGAGTATAGGCAGTCCTCAATTTAGGAGCACAATTGAAATCAGAATTTTCATTGCTAACTACAAAGCAGTTGTAAAGTGAGTCTCCCTTTATTTTACGATCTTGTTAAGTGAATCACTGCAGTTGTGAGTGAATCATGCAATTGTTAAGTGACTTTGTTTGTTGGAAGCCAGTTGGAAAACTCACAAAGGGCAACCCCATGTCCACCCCATTTGCAGCTATTGCAAATACATTCCTGGTATCAAGCTCCCAAATTTTGATCCTATGTCTGTGGGGATGCTCCAATAGTTGCAAGTGCAAGGACCAGTCCCAAATTACACTTTTCAGTGCCGTTGTAACTTCAGGAGTTGCTAAACAAATGGTTATTTATTTATTTATTTATTTATTTATTTATTTAATTTGTATACCGCCCTTTTCCCGAAGGACTCAGGGCAGTGAACAGGGCAATACATAATAAAAACAAGATACAAAAATTAAAAATTATTAAAAGTAATTAAACAACGATGCCCATAATAAATTAGTACAGATTAAAAGTTAAGTTAATTTATAAAACCCAACCCCATCCCATCAGGTCAGGCCGACTTGTTCAAAAAGGTGGGTTTTAAGATTGTGCCGGAAGGAGCGGAGATCAGGTGCCATCCGGAGCTCGACCGGAAGATGGTTCCATAAATCTGGTGCACCCACAGAGAATGCCCTCCCCCTGGGGGCAACCAGTCGGCATTCTTTGACCGGTGGCACCCTGAGGAGGCCCTCTCTGTGGGAGCGTACTAGGCGGAGGGAAGTTGACGCCGGCCGCAGGTGCTCTCCTAGGTATTCTGGACCCATGCCATGTAGGGCTTTGTAGGTCATTACTAACACCTTGAACCTCACCCGGAAGACAACTGGAAGCCAATGCAGCTCGCGGAGCAAAGGTGTGACATGGGAGTGTCGGGAAACTCCCAACACAACTCTCGCGGCTGCATTCTGTACCAGTTGGAGCCTCCGGGTGGTCTTCAAGGGTAGCCCCATGTAGAGAGCGTTGCAGTAGTCAAGACGAGAGGTCACGAGCACATGAGTGACCGTACGTAAGGCATCCCGGTCTAGATAGGGCCACAACTGGCGCACCAGGCGGACCTGGGCGAAGGCCCCCCTAGTCACAGCTACTATATGGTCTTCTAGGGAAAGCTGAGGACTATCAGTATGTTAATATACTAAGGCAACAGTCCAAGCCTATAAGTGATCCAGTTGCAGTTCATTATAACAGTCATGTTCTAAAAGTGTAATACCTTTCCAACATATGCATTCTAAGTTTCTTTCACTTCCTTTTCTAATTTTCTACAATGTATTTCTCTCATTTCCTCCATCCCTTAGTCATAAGGTATTGTCTTACCATGCATAAAGCTTGAAAAGCCAAACTATCTTCCTATTAATCAATTATTATTTTTTGTTGATCAACAAATTGCAGATCTTTTACCATGTTATACTTCCACCCCTCTGCTAATTGGATTTCCCCCCCCCCAAAATTAATGAAAGTGTAATTGGTGCAAATTTCACAGCTCTCTGTCTAGCATTCATTTTATTGAGCAGAAGTCCAAATTTTAACTCATTCTCTAAAGAGCCCAGTATCCTTTTGGGATGTGAGTTTTTCTTGACATTGAAAAAATGGCAGTTTGTTTTCATTCAAGCCATTAATAAAAACATAATATAGGTAGTCCTTGACTTACAACAATTTGTTTAGTGACTTTTTCAAGTGACAACAACACTGAAAAAAGCAACTTGTGACTGTTTTTTCACACTTACAACCATTGCAGCATCCCCATGGTCACATGATCAAAATTCAGACACTTGGCAACTGACTCATATTTATGATGGTTGCCATGTCCTGAAGTCATATGATCCCCTTTCATGACCTTTTGACAAGCAAAGTCAATGGGGAAGCCAGATTCACTTAACAACCATGTTACCAATTTAACAACTGCAATGATTCACTTAACAACTGTGGCAAGAAAGATCATAAAATGGGGCAAAACTCACTTAACAACTATCTCACTTAGCAATAGAAATTGTGGCCTTAATTGTGGTTATAACTTAAGGACTGTTCTGTCCCAGCCTACGCGAGTACTGCTCAACTGCTTACTCATGAGGCAAACCCCTTTGCATTGAACAATGTAAGAAAGTGTAAGAAAATATACCCCTTTTATTTTGATGTAGCTTTTATGGAATAAACTCCAACCAGTCCTTTAGCTGTTGAAACGGACGAGATTCAGTCTCTGAGTTCTCAGCAGGAAAGCTCAATGTTCAAGTCACTCAAACATACAGAAATCCGACAAACCTGGTTAAATGTCCAAGAATCCTGAGGCAAGAAATCCAATGACAGAAACACAAAGCCTTAGTATGAATGGTTGCCTTCAGCAACCAGCCCCTCTCATGCCTCTCCTCTTTATAGTCCAGCCAGGGGTTGGCTTCTTAGAGTCTTTTACTTTTCCTGGAGAGCTGCCCCACTGCCCTCCGTTGTCCTGCACGCCTTTCGTGTCTGCGCATCCGTGCTTCTGGAACAGACCTTAGCTGTTTCTCCTCTTCACTCAGTTCAGGGCCCCAAACCAGCTGTCTCTCTGCCTGAGATTGAGTAGATGGGCCCAGTGTCACATCTAGCTCTGAGTCTTCTTCCTCTACAGACTCCGATGTGAACCCAGGCAACCTTTAACCCTCATCTGAATTATCTGACCCAACTGCCAGATCCGCTGGCAGGTGAAAACTCACAACAAGGACCACCTGTATGTGTCTATTCCATAGATTGCGAGATACCTTTTTCCCAGCGGTGGGATTCAGCTGGTTCGCACCACTTCGGTAGAACCGGTAGCTATGTTTTTGTTTCCCAGGCCCGGGACGGACTTCTAAAAGCGGCATCCATACAGAGAACTAATTGTTCACATATCTGAATCCCACCACTGCTTTTTCCTCATCTGGCAAATGCATACATGTCTATGTCTACTTCCTCCTAGAAATAGCTTTATTTCACATTCAAACAGCATTGCTATTATAGAATAGAACAGCAGAAGAATGATATAACATGAATAGTTGCATGAAGTTACATATAATGCTACTTTTCAAGCGGAAAATATAACTAAATCCTCTTCAGTAGTAAATAACTTTCTGACAAGTTTTTTTTGTTCTAAAACAGGCATCTTTAAAATATTAGAACATAATTTGGTATGATATGTTCTTCCTTAAGAATGTATACTTTGAATAGATGATACCTACTGTACACAGTTTTTATATCTTAAAAAGTACAAGTTCGATAACATTGCCACAGTGTTACATCAAAAAATTGTTATAAGCCCAAATAAAAGCACAACAATACTAAAGAAAAAAAAATCAATAGCATATAGAAAAAGGGAACATAAAGTTTAATGTGCTAAATGTACAAGGCCCTGGCAGGTTGGGAGGTTAGAAAGAAGGCACGTAGACACCCTTCTTGAAATTAGAGCTGCCAAGATTGACAAGGTATTTTAGAAATACATTTGGACAATGGAGACAATACTGCAAAAACAGGTCTAAACATTAACTTAGAATAGTACAAAGGGCCATTGGGGCCTATAACTTTGAACAGCGAAATTGCACGAGTGAGAAGAAAGATGAATAACATACAAACTGGTAAAGGAAAATTTATTCCAACTATGTCACTCCACTCTTAAAAAACAGTCATTCATGCAAATTTAAGCCCCGTGAAGTCATACGGATTTTAAATAAGAATACTTAATCACCTACTTAATTCTCTTGCTGAAGTCACTGGATGGGCTTATTCCTCTAACTAGATCAACTTCTCTATCCCTACAAACATGGAGCTAAAGAATGCTAAGCAAAGAAAGTTGTACAAAAAACTTCCCTCTCTACCCCCCCCCATTACAGACTTATGACATTTATCCTTACTCCTTTGGGATGGCATTGACTGTCAATCTAAATAAATATTAAAGCAGTCAAGGAAAACAATTTTTAGAGATGCTTTCAATCCTGATCATACCGGTGATCTTTACAAGTTATTTTGTGGGTTTATCTCATAATATGGAAAGGATTGGCATCAGGTACCTGAAGATCATATCTATTTCTAGTGTGATACCCAAAATTATGGGAGATGTATAATTTGGCTAAAATCCCACTAGGACAGCTGTGTCAAACTGCTGGCCCGTGAAACTGCACCCACCCAATTGCCAGCATTGGCAAAAAAGTTGTGATATATTGCAACATGTCACATGATGTTACGATTTTGACACCCCTGCAATAGGGTGTCCAGGATCTGAAGGGTGTCTCAACCTAAGAATGTGAGTATCTGAGAATTATCCGGTTTCCAAAGGCAGTTAGCAACTGCAATACCACTTAGATTTATATACCGCTTCATAGTGCCTTACAGCCCTCTCTAAGTGTATTGCCCCCAACAATCTGGGTCCTCATTTTATCAACCTTGGAAGGATGGAAGGCTGAGTCAGCCTTGAGACCAGTCAGGATTGAATTCCTGACAGTGAGGAGTGAGTTAACCTGCAACACTGCATTGTAATCACTGTAATAAGTATCATTAAAAGATAAGTGCAATAATAAAGGTAAAGGTAAAGGTACAGGTTCCCCCGCACATGCGTGCTAGTCGTTTCCAACTCTAGGGGCCAGTGCTCAACTCCGTTTCAAAGCTGAAGAGCCAGCATATGTCCGAGGATGTCTCTGTGGTCATGTGGCCGGCATGATTAGACACCAAAGGCGCACGGAACGCTGTTACCTTCCCACCATAGTGGTCTCTATTTTTCTACTTGCATTTTTACGTGCTTTCGAACTGCTAGGTTGGCAGAAGCTGGGACGAGTAACAGGCGCTCACTCTGTTACATGGCACTCAGGATTCGACCCACCAAACTGCCGACCTTCTGATCGACAAGCTCAGCTTGAGCCACCGCGGCCCTAAGTGCAATAATACGTACCATGAAAAGATGGGGAAGAGGGGAGCACAAAGCATGGGGGAGTCCCAAAGGTGCTTTTCGAAAAGGCAACTGGAGTTTCTTTGAAGATGTTTCTTTCTCATCCAAGGAACTTCTTCAGATTCAAGCAAAAACAAAGAAAGTCCAGTCGTGTTTTGAAAAAGCACCTTTGGAACAACCATGATCTGGACGACTGAGAATCTTCATGTGCCAGAAAGAGGTGCAGTCTTCTCTTAATCTGATAGCGCCTCCAGAGTGGTGCAGCCTTGTTGGGCAAGGCCCTTGCAGAAAGTTAGGAGGGGGTTGGTGCTGACCTCATCCCAGGAGGGTACAATGTTCCAAAGGTTAGGAGCCACAGCAGAAAAAGCTCTTCTCCTAGACCCTGTCAGCCAAAAAACCGCATGCCCCCTCTTCCTGGATGGATGGGGCAAGCCAATCTCATTGGGGATGGGGGGGGGAGAGTGAGACGGTTCTTCAGATTTACTACTAATTATCACTATGAATTTTAGAAATGCCATGGAAAGCAAAGTGTCAATATGAGATCTTGTTCTATTTTTTTTATTATGAAGGAACAGAATGGAAATTGGGATTGTGACAATATTTAGATAAGACACAAATCATGTGGGGTTGGTCATTATATTACCCCCAAAGAGGAATGAGCACAGAAAACATTAAATAATTTAACAGTCATAAAGAAAGCAGTTGATACATTATCAGGACATAAGAGCTAACCCATTTTTAATGTGCCAGTGAAGTAATCTGAACTAAAGACATAGAGAACAAAAGAGCACATAAGCCTGCCGTTTACATTATGTGGATAATACATATGTCCATAAAGACACTGACAGACATTTTATGGCTTCCTTGCATTGTCGGGAATGATAATCGGGAAAGTATCAGCGTAATGTCAAGGAGACTGAGGTTTTTGTTCGCACTTTTAAGAAAATTATTACCAAGAATCAATATGTCAAGGTTTAAAAGTTTTTTTTAAAAAAGCATAGAACAAGGAGTAGAGAAAATGGATGAGAAAGTAATCACCCCTTAAATATGGCACCGATACATGAATCAATGGGGTGAAGAGTTGATGGGTTGCTAATGATCCAGGAATGCACAGCTGGTGGCTTCATGCGTGCGTTTGCTCCCCTAAGCTCTTCAGTGTAGCTCCAGGTAATTGTGTCCCCAAACTGCATCTTAATGTAACCGAAGAGGAAGATTATTACTTTTTACTTATTGCTCCTGGAACTCAAGCAATATACACTATATATAAGTATTTATACATATATGTGTATGTGTGCCTTGGTGGAGCAGTGGGCTAATGCCTCCTTAAGTAACACCAGCTGCCTGCAATTAGTGCAGGTTCGCATCCCACCAGGCTCAAGGTTGACTCAGCCTTCCATCCTTCCGAGGTAGGTAAAATGAGGACCCAGATTGTTGGGGGCAATTAAGCTGACTTTGTAATAATGCTGCTTGGGGGGTGTATGAAAGCCCTAATAAGCAGGCATATACATAGAATGAAGGCTACTGCTAAGCTTGTAAGCCGCTCTGAGTCTTCGGAGAAGGGCGGGATATAAATGGAATTAAAATAAAAATAAAAAATAAATATATACATATATGCATATATACATATGTATATGTTATGTATATGTACTGTATATGTATATGTTATGCATATGCATGTTTATGCATATATATGCATGTATATATACACACACACACACATACTGTATACACATACAATAAAGCAGTTATTGGTACATTGAATGTCATACCCAAAAATCTTGGATTATCTGGAGGGTGGACATTGCTGTACCTGTTGATAGATTAGATAAGCTTTATTATCATTTTTACTGTGGGCACAATGACACACATTAAAAATAAAATTTAGTTGCTTGCTTTCAAAGTGTACACATACATAACAGACATTTAAACATACTATATACAACCTACTGTATGTATAGACCTACACCCTTACAAATTAATATATAAATATTAATCACTGTCCTTCTTGAATACATAATGGAAAGAGAAAGCTTTATAGTTCACAAGGTTAATACTGTCTGGAACAAAACTGTGTCTGATACCATGGAGCCTCCTCCCAGAAGGTAACAAAGGAAACAGATCATGAAGAGGATGTGTAGTGTCCCCGACAATCTTATGAACCCTGCTCAAGCAACGCTTATGTGCTATGTCCTGGATGGAAGGGAGGGAACTACCAATAATCTTTTCAGTCATCCTTACCACTCTGCACCGCCTTCCTTTCTGAAGCAGTGATGCTTCTAAACCAGACTGTGATGCTGTATGACAGGATGCTCTCGATCTTCCCTCTGTAGAAAGTGGTAAGGACAGGGGAGAAGAGAAACAACGAGGGGGGGGGAATACAAAATACAAAGATCTGCAAATAGAAATATAATGACTGTGGCAAAAGAAAGCAGAGATAGTGCCCATAGTGACAGGTCCCTTGGGAGCAATCCCAAAACATCTGGAGCACCACTTGAGCACCATCAGCATTGGCAAAATCATGATCCATCAATTGCAAAAGGAAGCTTTACTCAGAACAGTTTACATCCTGCAAGGAGGCTGTTAACACGATCAAATAACATCTGCCTATCCCAGGTTCTTGGGAAGGACTCAATGGGTGGATAAAAATGCATAATCCAGCCTAAACATCTGCTGGATTGTGTGACCAACCATAACTATGCAGGTAGTCCTCCATTGGTGACCACAGTAGAGTCCAGCAACTTGACTGTTAAGCAAAGTGGTCACTAAATAAAACTACCTACCTTTGTTGAAGGTTGCAAATGCAAGGATCAGTCATAAAGTTACATTTTCATCAGCATTGTAAATGCAAATGATTACTAATAACAACAACAGTAGTAGTAGTAGTAGTAGTAGTAGTAGTAGTAGTACTCGTTGTCCTTGGTAAGGACTCTATAGGTAGACAAAAATGCCAAATCCAGTCTGAACATCTGGCTGATTGTATGATAATCAATAATAATAATATACTAAATGTATATGCTTCTTGACTCCCAGCAACTCAAAAACTCTATCAAGATCCCTTTTCATTTATTCTGGGAACAGAGTAAGGTAGGTTAGCCTGGAAATGACTGGCCAGAGTCAATGTTGTGCATCCATTGCTTGAATGGGCTTGAATCTGAATCTTTCTAGTGCTAGTCCCATACCTTTGTCTGAAATGGTCTAGGGTTTCCTGGCTGAGTAGGGGATTGAACTAGAAGACCTCCAAGGTCCCTACCAACTCTATTGTTATTGTTATTACCTTAACCCACACCAAGGCATTTATGGCCCATAGGCCACATCTGGCCCTTTGATTGTCCTGTCTGGCCCATGGTGGTGGTAATGGGCAGCAATGGGGGTGGGGAGTGGGAGGCAGCAGGGGGTCAGCAGGGGAGAAAGTGGTGGCTCTCCACAAGAATCCCAGTTTCTCATATGGCCCCTTGGGAAAACCAATTGCTCACCCCTATATTACACCATAGCACTACAGTCAATAGGAATAATAAAAAAAGACAAGATAATGGCTGCATCTACACAATCACTGCTGCCAACTTGACTTTTTTAACTGCCTTATTCTGATTTGTTGTTGTTAGTTGCAAATTCATGTCCAACCCATCGCGACCCCATGGACAATGTTCCTCCAGGCCTTCCTGTCCTCTACCACCTTCTGGAGTCCATTTAGGCTCACACCTACTGCTTCAGTGATTCCATCCAGCCACCTCATTCTCTGTCGTCCCCTTCTTCTCTTGCCCTCAATCTTTCCCAGCATTAGGCTCTTCTCCAGTGAGTCCTTCCTTCTCATTAGGTGGCCAAAGTATTTGAGTTTCAACTTCAGGATCTGGCCTTCCAAAGAGCGGTCATGGTTGATCTCCTGTAGGACTGACTGGTTTGATCGCCTTGCAGTCCAAGGGACTCACAGGAGTCTTCTCCAGCACCATAGTTCAAAGGCTTCAATTCTTTGACGCTCAGCCTTTCTTATGGTCCAACTTTCACAGCCATACATTGCAACTGGAAAAACCATGGCCTTAACTATACACACTTTTGTAGGCAGGGTGATGTCTCTGCTTTTTTAGTGTGCTGTCTACATTTGCCTTATTCTGATTATAGCATATATTAACAGCTATATTACAACTAATAAAGAGATAGGAGTATTAATCCTGAGGACCTTTGATCAATCCAATGTAATTTCAGAGAAGTTTAAATATACCAATAGAAGAGAATCTACTAGAAGATAGTGACTTGCCCTCCATGTTGGCGGGAGTTGAGATTGTTAGCACTGTGATGTAACCTAGCTGGGTAATCAAGCATCTGCAAGAAAACAACCAAGCTCAGAAACCACCAAAGACCACACAAATGTAAATGTAAATGAATTCAGTTTTGGGCTTTGATCTGACCCTGCCCTATTATTAAAATGCAGCATGTGGTGTTTCATCCAAGTCCCCAGTTCTTCAGCTTCCCCAAAACCTTTTCTAAGTCAAACATTGTTTTAACCTGGCATATGATATGAAATTAAACATTGCACTGTTTAAATCAATGTTTTGTTATTGCATATTCTGCGAACTCAACCAACTGCAGTTCAATATGTACATCATTGCACAGCAATGTGCAATGTGTAAGTCAAGCCTATGTACAGGCAATTGGATAGACAGAATCCTTCCGATTCTTGTCCACATTTAAGTATGTTAATTCTATGATAAATTCTAGCAAGTTTGAGACATGATTCAATTTAATTTTAAGCTATAATTGTCCTAAATAATAATGAATTGTGCATTAAATACCAATGTGTCTTAACTAAGAAGAAAGCTCCATTTGCGCAGAGGGATTTACGATGGGCCTTGAGGAGGCTTTCGAAACTTGTATTAATATGCCCTATAACAGGGGTGGCAAACCTATGGCACTCTGTGGGCACGTGCACCATGCCCCGGAGTTGGCAACTGTCCCTCTTCAACCAGCCGCCTGCTAACTCACCAAGGTCCCATGTGGCCGGATGCATCCCAGTATGGCAGGTTTCCTTTCCCCCTATCCCATCCCTCCTGGCCTTGCATGCTTTTCTTTTCCCGGGCACGACCCACTGCATTGCCTCCTCAGAGGCGGCTTCTTTGAACTGCTGGCGATGGGCTGCAGAGCCCCAGACTGTGCCAGTCAAGGGGCCGGCAGACTGTGGCTGCAGTCGGACACTGTCAGCCCCCATGTATTCGGTGGCCTCTGTGTGTGGGGGCCAATGGTGTCAGACAGCAGCCACCCCAGCCCTTGCCTTGCCCTATGGCAATGGCACCCCCACCCTGCCTTGCCTCACCCCACAGGATGAGCCTCCTGCCTACCACCCCACCTACCAGAGACCCCCTGGATCTCCCCCAACCCCACCAACCCCCACAGGTGTCCCTCCCCACAAGCAACATTGAGATGACCACACCCACCTTGGCCACACCCACCCAATCTGCCATCACCACCACAGCCACGCCCACCCAGTGGGCCATGCCCACCTGGCACCTGACGATAAATAAGTGGGTTTTGGGTTGCAGTTGGGCACTCAGTCTCTAAAAGGTTCGCCATCACTGCCCTATAACAATGAAGTAGACTTCCAGGAAACTCTGAAGTATAAGTTTATTGACTTACCCTACTTTGAAGGACTGACTATCTGCAACCTATCCATTCTTCAATATTGATCTGAACCTCAAAAGCAAATTTATAGAGGGAAATTTAAAGGTTTAGATAGGGAGGACGATAGTTCAAAATCTCTGCTGCATCAGTAGAACTTGTGGATTTAACTATTGGTGTGCAGGGCAAACCATGAGTATATAATAATGTATTTGACTCTGTATTGTCCTCTTCCCCATGGACACGTATGGATTCAACGGAGTAATATTGACAAATTGCCTAATTCTTTCTCTGATTATATCAAGAGAATCTGAGCCCCAAAAAGGGAGAAACAAGGAATGAAATGTTCAGTCCTATGGCAATCCTGTGATCCCTTTGTTCAAGGCTTACCATTGTCAGTGCAAGTTCTGTTAGTTTGTTTCATGCCTTAGTCTGAAAACCAACCAAAATGCATGGGGTAAAAGGAATAGCTAATGAAAACTCTCTGTCTTCAGATTTGCTACCTCAACAAAAGATAGTGATTGCTTTTGCAATTAAATGATCAAAATCAGCAGGAGGCAGGTGGTCCTTTTGAGAACAAATGGACTACCTTCCTCCTGCTCACAAAATACCGTATTTTTCGCATCATAAGATGCACTTCCCCCCCAAAGTGTGGGAGGGAAACAAGGGTGCGTCTTATGGTCCAAAGGTGATCAGTATGGCCAGCCCCAACCTCCACAAGTGGAAAGCAAGGGAGATTGCCAGGAGCGTGAATCGGCACGTGCTGAGAAATGCCAATCTCACGCTCCTTCAATCTCCCTTGCTCGGTTTCAGCTTCCCTTGCTACAAGAGAAAGTAGGCTGAAACGGAGCGAGGGAGATTGCCAGGAACGCGAATCGGCCGATCTCGCGCTGCTGCAATCTCCCTCGCTCCGTTTCAGCCTGCTTTCTCTTGTAGCAAGGGAAGCTGAAACCGAGTGAGGGAGATTGCAGCAGAGATCGGCCAATTCGTGTTCCTGGCAATCTCCCTCACTCCGATTCAGCTTGCTTTCGGCAAGAGAAAGCTGGGCCGCAGGGCCCCCTCCGCAGGTACTGCTCTAACACAGAGAGGGAAGGACAAAGAGGGAGGGAAGGGTGAAAGGAAGGAAGGAAAGAAGGAAGGGACAATGGGAGAGGGAGAGAGAGAAAGAGAGAGAAAGAGAGAAAGAGGGAGAGAAAGAGAGGGAGAGAGAAGGAGAAAGAAATAGGGAGGGAGAGAGAGAGAAGGAGAAAGAAAGGGAGATAAATAGAGGGAGAGAGAGAAAGAGGGAGAGGGAAAGAGAGGGAGAGAAAGAAAGGTAGAGAGAGAGAAAGAGGGAGAGAGAGAGAGAAGGAGAAAGAAAGAGGGAGTGAAAGAAAGGGGGAGAGAGAAAGGGAGAAATAGAGGGAAAGAGAAAAATAGAGAGGGAGAGAAAGGGAGAGAGAGAGAGAAGGAGAAGGAAAGGGAGGGAAATAGAGGGAGAGAGAGAAAGAAAGGGAGGGAAAGAGAAAAATAGGAAGAGAAAGAGGGAGAGAGAGAGAAAGAGGGAGAGAGAGGAGAGAGAAAGAAAGAGGGAGGGGGAGAGAGAAAGAGAAGGAGAGAGAGAAATTAAATTAGTAACATGTTTGTTAAGTGAATCTGGTTTCCCCACTAACTTTGCTTGTCAGAAGGTTGCAAAAGGCGATCACATGACCCTGGAACAATGTGACCATCATAAATATGAATCGATTGCCAAGCATCCGAATGTAAATCACATGACCCTGGGGATGCTGCAACGGTCATAAGTGTGAAAAATGGTCATAAGTCACTTTTTTCAGTGCCGTTGTAACTTTGAACAGTCACTTAAGTGAATCATTGTAAGTCGAGGACTACCTATACTTTATCATTTTTTTCCTTTTTTGGGGGGGTTTCAAGTTTTTGACACCTTGCTGGGCGACTGGTGATACTCGGACATTGCCTTGTCCTAAAAGTGGTACAATGGATGAAAAGGTTGAAAAGCCCTGTTTTAGTATACCGGTACTATTTGGTTCAGAATATTTTTTTTCTTGTTTTCCTGCTCTAAAAACTGGGTGCGTCTTATGGTCAGGTGTGTCTTTTTGGTCCAAAAAATACAGCAGCTAGTCAAGCTCCTTGGTGGCAAGAGATTCTTCAGTTAAACTAAGTAACTGGGTGGATTCAAAATGTAACAGATGGTTCCTTGATTATTAGGCCTTAATCTGTTTAACAATCAATTCCAGCACCTTAAATTGTGCCCAGTAGTAGAAAAGAACATAAGTACTTTTGTTTCTACTTGGAAACCACTTCTGGACTTTGTGCTTCAGGTGGAAAAAAGTGATACTATGATTTTGGGTTTTACTGATTAGAGTCCTGGGGTCTTCAAACTTGGCCCTTTTATGACTTGTGGACTTCAAGCCCCAGAATTCCTCAGCCAGGCACGCTGGCTGAGGAATTCTGGGAGTTGAAGTCCACAAGTCATAAAAGGGCCAAGTTTGAAGACCCCTGGATCATTAGACTGATGTGCCAATACAGAAATGGTTAATGCATACTACTATAGAAATGTAAAAAGTTGAGATTTGATTTTAATGTCTGATTTTACTGCAATCGAGAGAGTCAGAAGTAATGCCTTTTGTTTCTTCCCCTCCTTTTCTTCACACCTCCCCCCTTTTTCTACTATTTGCTTTTGTATTTTCACATTTTATGTTATAAATGAATAAAACTAATTAAAAAAATTGTGCCCAGTAAGCAGCTGGTAACCAGTGCAATGTAACCAAGGCTTTTCTAAGTCTGATCAGTTCAGGTATGGTCACAATTGGTGGGGCAATAAACATAGTAATACAACCACACTCCTCACTACAGCACTTACAATGACCACAGGGTTTAAGGAATCTTCCCAAAGTTGCTTGTAACCCCATTCAAAACAGGCTTCATTTCAGGTGGAGTCCAGATTTTTCCTTACCAAGAGCACTTACTTTAATTTCATTTGTTTCTCCCTTATTAGCCCATTATCAAATTTAAGCAAACATTCAGGACAGTGAATGTTTGGGATTGAATGACAAGGGACAGTTAAAGCTGGCTGCTATTAGCTTGTTGAGGTTATCAGGAAACCTTTGAGGGCTTTGGTGCCTATGGACATGAGGATGCTTATTTAAAGGGATTACTTTTTAGCAGACTGATATTCTTGGGGGAGGGTGTAAGTTAGTATTATTTCATATTAGGAACTGAAGAGAAAGGATCATTTTTAGGAATTGCTGATCAGTTGATTCACAACCAGCACCCTAGCAGTTCACCCAACAGAGATACAGAATTCAAAAACTGGGTTATATCTACCCCACACTTAACACATTATTTTCAGAGGTTCCATATCAAACCTTAATATAAGGCTGCTCTACATGTAATGATCACACTGGACAACAAAGATTTTACTTCTTGAACACATTTCATATATTTTTGGCTGCTTAACACAAAAATAACCTGTAATTTAACCTGTCAAATACCATTTTATAGAAATTGTCTGTTTTTATACAATAGAAATGTATACCTTTCAGTACCTATTGGCTATGCTGCACATATAGAGTAAAAGAAACATTCAAAAAATGGACTGTTGTTGAAACAGCATCCAGTATACCAAGTACAACTGGAGTATCTATGGAGATTGAAAAGAAGTGACTCTCTGCTGCTTGGAATGCAACTCAGATATACCAGGCTTGGTCATACCAAGTAATATTGTTATATATGTGAATGGGACAGCTGTGCAAGAGTCACATTACATGAAAAAGAAATGGCCACTACGAAAGAATTTGGTTCCAGGACAAAAAAACATGACAGATGAACCATTTGGTTGCCCTGACAAAAATACTTTTGACTCTGCTTCACATGAAACGTGGACTGATGAAAAATGTCAAAACAATGAACAAGGAAGGTGAAAGGTTTTCTTATTTGAGATAGATGTTTCCCAGAATAACCGATGCCAAGATTAAGGAAGGCATTCTTGTTGGTCCATAGATCAGATATGTCATCAGTGACAAGCAGTTCAAAGATCTGCTAGTGAGGCCAGAGAAAATCACCTGGAAAGCAATCAAGGAGGTCACTGAGAATTTTTTTGACAATCACAGAGCACCAAAGTACATTCAGCTGGTTGACAAACTTCTTACAGCACACAAGATCATGAAGTGCAATGTGGCACTGAAGATTCATTTTATGCATTCACAGCTGGACTTCTTTCCCAAAAATCTAGGTGCAGTCAGTGATGAACATGGTGAGTTCAATCAATGTTCATCAGGACATTGCCACCATGGAAAATTGGTATCAGAGCAACTGGAATCTGTCAATCCTGGCTGACTACTATTTGGACACTGCAGCGAAATGCATTGGACATTGAGTACAAATGAAACCAGCACTTTTAGCTTGTTGAACTCATGCAGCAGGTTGGAAACATTATACATTTATCTATCTATCTATCTATCTATCTATCTATCTATCTATCTATCTATCTATCTATCTATCTATCTATTTATTTAATTTCTATACCACCCTTCTCCCGAAGGACTCAGGGCGGTGTACAGGGCAATAAAAATACAATAAAATACAGTATACAAAAGTTAAAAATAAAATTAAATAGAACTAGCCCATTACAATAAATAATTAAAAAATACTAAATAAAATACCGGTACCCCAAACCATTAGACCAGGCCGGCTTGTTCAAATAGGTAAGTTTTCAGATTAAATTAAATACCTTATAGTCATTAAAAATTAATTTCATATTTCTCAAGATTCCTATGTGAAATGGTCATTTTTATATTTGTGTTCAGTTCAAGAGGTCGATTATAATCACCCAAAAATTTTCAAGAAGCATAAATTTGAGGGGGAAAAATATCCAGTGTCATTAAACGCTATTAAAAATGGAATCTTTTGTTTCAGGCTTTCCCATATTCCCTAAGCTATTTAGAAAAGCCATTCACTCAGCCAAATGGATTCCTTATGCTTTGCATTCTTTTCAGAGGTTTCATATCAAACTGTAGAAAGAAAAATCTTCATCAGGGTCCATTCCAAGCCGGGAATAGGCGAAATGGAGACTGCTTTACAAAGAAGGTTGTAGTTTATTGAAGAGCAGAACCAGAAGACATGTGGCTCTGGAAAAGCTGACCACATGTAGCAGGGAGTGGTGGGTTTTTATACCTTCTTGGGCTTTTGTGTTTGGAGTTGTTCTTGTGGCATGAACTTTGACCTGAGGTTCAGTGTGCCTTTTTGATATTCTGATGGTGGTGGGTTAATCCTATTATGTCCTAAAGGTCATATCCTTCTTCCCTGGGGCTGTGACTGATGGCTATGTCCTGTGTTAGATTTGTTTGGATGAGAGGCTGTTGTTTCTAGGGAACTTTGTCTTTCTAATTCCATCAGCTCTAAGCTTCCTGGCTAAAGTCTTTCTGAAAGGATTATCAAATCTGCATTTCTACTAACCTGGTTTCTGCTTAGGGGAGGGAGACTTGGGGCTGTCTTTGCCTAAGATTTTTCATTATTCCTTTAGGGAAATATAATATTCTGTCCTTTTAATATCCCCCCAAAATATTTCCTTCTCTAGGTGGTTGGGTGCTGACTTCCAACAAAACCTTAATATAAGAATGTTCTACATCATCTGAAGTCACTGCCAGGATCATCTGGATGTTATATTAACTTTATTTTACATTTTCCAGATTCCTCTTGGCTTTAGTAACCCTTGTACTTCCTTGCCCTCTGCAAGTAGCCCTGCCTGATTTCCATCCCACATCTGTTCCAGTGCACTGTGGTGTGCATTCTTTCTTTCTCCAGAAGTTAAGCAAGATGACCTGAGAGGCATTTAATTAAATTATTTACAAATTTGTTATTAATCCCTGTGGAATTAATCAGATACATCTCAATACAGCCCAAAGTTATATCATCTTGTATAAAACATATCCCAGCTCGCAATCCTGCTTGCTCTGGTTGGTTGTTTCTCTCTCTCTCTCTCTCTCTCTCTCTCTGTTTTAAAATCCACAACATTATTCTTTGCACCTTCTTTGGTTAAATGATTGACTCTGCACTGCCTGTGACATGTTCTATTTGCTTATCGCTGAAGAGTTTAGATTTTGTGCGAGTCTCAGGAGGAATTCAGGAATGTGTTTCTTTTCGCTCGATTGAAAACAAATGTAGAATTTTACTGAGCTTTCAAAGACTGGTAAGCATCCCATCTGGGAAATGTGGCTCAGATATCAATAGGAGAGGCAGTTTTCTCCTCCCTCTCTTGCTCTAGGTGTCCTTGATTTGAATCCTTGGAGGTTACAATAACTCTCTCAAACCTGAATGAAGCAGCTGCTGTGACGGCAGAGTGAACAATGGAAAACTTGCAATGCACTTCTTAATGAGTCATACTTTAGTTAAAGCAGAGGTGGGTAACTATGGCCCTTTTATGACCTGTGGACTTCAACTCCCAGAATTCCTGAGCCAGCCAAGCCTAGCCAAGGTGCAAAGAATAATGTTGTGGATTTTAAAATAGAGAGAGAGCAAACCAGAGGGAGCAGGATTGCAAGCCATGCTGGTTTAGGAATTCTGGGAGTTGAAGTCCACAGGTCATAAAAGGGCCATAGTTCCCCACCTCTGAGTTAAAGGATCAGAGAGGATTTCTTTTTCCTTATTTCTAATGGATATTTAGATTACTAGAACAGAACAAAGCCGAGTCTTGAAGAAGTTGCAGAAAAGGCCATCCACCTGTTGAAAGAAAAATGAGGTCCAGTTCCAAGCTGGGAGTAAGACACTGGAAATAAAATGGAGGCTAAGATGCTGGAAATAAAATGGAGACTTCTTAGGAAAGAAGGTTCTTGTTTATTGATGAGCAGAACCAGGGCTTTTTTTCTCATAGAACGCTCAGAACGGAGTTCCGGCACCTTTTTTGGATGGAACCTTGTAGGGTAGGCAAGGCGGGTTGTATGACATGTGTGAGTTCCGGCACCTTTTTCTTTTACAAAAAAAGCACTGAGCAGAACCAACAACATGCAGTTCTGGGACAACTGACAAAATGGAGTTGAAAGTGGGTGGGTTTTTATACCTTCTGATTGAGATGCTCCAGCGTTTGTGCAGTGTAGTGAGCCTCATGTCAGTGGTGATGGGTTAATCCTATTATGTCCTAAAGGTCATGTCCTGTCCTTAGAATTTGGGTGGGGGAAATGTAAATTCTTAATCCCATCAGCTGTGAGGCTGAGGTTGTTTTGCTTATGAATACTGTGCCCCAGTCTTTCTGAATGGATTAAAAAAACATCTCCATTTCTAAAGATTGGCCTCCTCAGGTTTCCTGTAGCAGGAAGACTGGGGCAGATTTCTGTCTTTGTTAAGATTTTTCTCCATTTCTCCTTTAGGAGAAATATTATATCCTGCCCCCTTTTTTTTAAATATCCCCCCAAATAGTTCATTCTCTAGGAGGGGAGTGCTGACTTCCCACACACCCATTTTATCTGAAAGGACTTTCCTTTCCTTTCCTTTCTTTGCCTCTCTTTTCAACACTTCTGTTAGGCATATGGTGTTAGCCTACAATGTTGGGTTGAAAATATATTAACCATAATGCTATGTCTTTAAGAAGTTAATTGGCCAATGGGTGTGTAAGTGTTCTCATGGCCATAAGAGGAAGCTAGGAACGTAGCTTCTCTCTCTCTCTCTGAATTCACTGATCTCTACTATTACTGTTTTTGCTCTGCTGTTGGTTTACTACTGTTGTAATCTGAACTGTGTATTGACCTCTGGACCGGTAGGAAGACTTTGTAGTTTGGATTACTCCTTGGACTGTTGCTATTGTTTACGACCTGGACTGTTTATTTTTGACTGTGCACTTTTGTTCTTACACCACCTCAAAAGTAAAATACTTTTTGCTTTTACAACCCAGTGTACTCCTGTGTGTGACTCTTGCTGCTCTCAGTACCCTTCCTTGTCTGTGCAACTCTTTGGTAGCACAAGGAGACCTCTGCACAACAAATTCCTTAACAACTTCCCCATACACACACAGCACCATGCTCCATCATGATTCTGCTTTTCTTCAGAGCCCTACGAAGCAGGATTTTCAGGTGTTATCGGAATTCAAAGTGTTTGGTGGACTTCTGGGGAAGAACTGGTGATCAGAAGATGGCACTGCTAAAAGCTTCAATTTAACTTATGTGTTGTCTCCAAGTTATGACTGCAATGGAGTCTGCCCATAACAGTTGTAGCTCATGATGGTTGTAAAGGAGGTCAGTGACGTGACTGACCTGATTTTATTACCTATTTTGCAGTGGTTTTTTAAGCAAACTCCGGGGTCATTAAGTGAGCCATTGGTTCACTATGGGCACACTTTTGTTGAAAACCAGAAGTAAATGCTGCATTTTGGCAAAATTATTGTACAATAGGGTCATGTGACCATGTGATACTGAAATGGCCATAAATGTGGCCTGGTTGCCGAACACCTGAAATCCAATTACATAACTGGGGGTGGGAGGGCTTCAAATCCCAGTCCTATGTCCTTTTCAGATAGGTCCATCGGAACTTTAAATTGTCATTAAGTAACCATCATATGTTGAGAACACCATTATTTTTCTTTCTTTGCTATTTTTTCTTTTTTTAGTTTGCTTTGTTAATTTTTTTAGCTACAGTTTTTAATAAAATTGCTATTAAATATGAATGCAAAGTGCTTCATTTATTTATTGGTTTGCATTTTTTAAGCTCTTCCAACAAGTTCAGGTAGTCCTTGACTTACAAAAGTTCATTTCATAACCATTCAAAGTTACAACAGCACTGAAAAAAGTGATTTATGACCATTTTTTACACAACCATTGTGTCACGGTTCCGACAGATGAAACTCTTCAAAGAACTTCAAGGCATTGTTTACCTTAAAGAATCTTTATTTGAATAGCATAAGCACTAACATAATCGAAGCCAAAAGCTGAGTTCCCCTCCCCTGAGCACATAGTATCAAAGCACAATTCCCTCCTCCAATTAATAGTCATAAATTGCTAAGCACATTTGATTTGTGCTTAGATTGTAAGCCGCCCTGAGTCTTCGGAGAAGGGCAGGATATAAATGGGATTAAAAAAAAATCACATTCTCCAATTAGTTTGAAAGGCAGGCTTTCCCTCCAGTTCTCCAGCCTGCCAGTTCTTATCATCTCTTATTTCAATAACCTTGGTTCACACACTAGGTTCAGTATTGTTATGTCTAGCTGAACTCTCATGCACATTCCTCCCCCCAGTATTATCTAACACTAGCTCTAAGAGTAAAACAAAAGAAGAAAATGGTTGCATCTCCATCTGTTGTCAAAGCAAAAACATTCAATGTTAGCAGCATTAACACATTGCAGTGTCCCCATTGTCACATGATCAAAATTCAGGTGCTTGGCAACTGACTCATATTATCATGACCCAGGGTCATATGATCCCCTTTTCCATTTGTGAAATTCCTTTTGTACTGAAAGAGCCTGAGGCTCTTGTGCATTTCAGCTGTAAGAAAACTAAATGTCTAGCTAAATGTTTGGCATTTATGAACACCCTCCCCACCCCCCAGCATCAAGGAGAAATGTACTCTGGTTAAGGAGGGAGACTTGAAAGGCCTCTATGTGTCTTTCTTAGTACATCAATTACAAGTCGGAACTGTGGGATTGGATTGAGGAAAGATTTTTGTATAAAACTAAATCTCTTGGCAAATAAATCAGCAAAAAGCTCAATTTTCTTTTGTTTCAGACGCTAGTCTCAGGCACTGTTTCACGATTATTTCAGTCTTTTCTGCATTTGCTTTTAAAAACTCTTTACTCACATAAAATGCTCTTGCATGCAAAGCATGGCTATCTAAATACAGTATGACAAAAAGGCTTCAGGTTTTGTTTTTTCTTGTTTTTTTTTTTCTTGCTTAGAAAAATTCTGTCCTTTGCACTGAACAATATATACTGTACATAGTTCTTGACATATTACTAGTATGGAGCCTAGCCATTAAAATTCTTTTTCAATTTTCAATGAAAAAAATATCTAATTTATTTACTTTTATGTTTTTTTCTATGCATGTCAATGCTTTTTTTTTAGTTTATAATATAAAATACAAAAACACAAAAGCAAATAATAGGAAAAATAGGGGAGGGGAAAAGGGAAGTGAAAAGTGTAGAGAAGAAATGAAAAAGGAAAAAAAAAATCAGTCCAGAGTGTTTAACCACCTAAGAGCTTTCCAGTAAACATCCCCCTAGAAGACTACCCAAAAGTCAAGGGTGTTTTTTTTCTTTGCAAACAATTCTTGAGCTAAGAAATCACAGCTCAGTAAGTATTTATAATTGCAGAAAGTCAACAGTTTTTAAAACAAATGTAGTTCTCACCCTATAGTAGATTGTTGTTGTTAGCTGCGAAGTCATGTCTGACCCATCACGACCCTATGGACCACGTTCCTCCAGGCCTTCCTGTCCTCTACTATCTTCTGGAGTCCATTTAAGCTCACACCTACTGCTTCAGTGACTCCATCCAGCCACCTCATTCTGTGTCGTCCCCTTCTTCTCTTGCCCTCAACCTTTCCCAGCATTAGGCTCTTCTCCAGTGATTCTTTCCTTCTCATTAGGTGGCCAAAGTATTTGAGTTTTAGCTTCAGGATCTGGCCTTCTAAAGAGCAGTCAGGGTTGATCTCCTCTAGGACTGACCGGTTTGATCGCCTTGCAGTCCAAGGGACTCGCAGGAGTCTTCTCCAGCACCATAGTTTCAAAGGCCTCAATTCTTTTGCGCTCAGCCTTTCTTATGGTACAACTTTCACAGCCATACATTGCAACTGGGAAGACCATAGCCTTGACTATACGCACTTTTGTAGGCAGGGTGATGTGTCTGCTTTTTAGTGTGCTATAGTAGATAGCCCAGTGTATTTTCTTTCCTTTTTTCTCAGCTGTTCTCTATTTGGGTAGAAGTCACTGGGGTTCAAAGGAACAAGTTGTTCTCTATTTCTGGGCATCTTGCCAATTTTGGAGTCAATGCAGTAGTTTTATGCTCTAATCCTCCACTAGATGTCAGTAGCTATTCATTTTCCAACTTTTAAAACAAAGAATTATTTTCTTGTATTTTCATCAATACCCTTTCTGATGTAAAATCTTAACAGGTTTCATAATTTTTAGATTTATCCAGACTGTAGTATTATTAACTTCATTTCAATATATTTCTGTCCCCCATAAAAATTAATTCGCCACTTTTGTCTATGGCAGGGTGGGGGTACATGCCCCTCCCTTCTCACTTTGTGAAGATTTTTTGCTTCTTGGTAATCTTTTCCTGGAAATCAGGAGAGTAAAGAGTAAAGTCCAGGGTATGAGTCATCCCTGAGAATTTTCCTCACTCTTCTAAGGCAGCAGGCCCTGGTGATGTTATCCAGTGGTGTCAGGGGACAGCCCACAATGTCTTGTGCTGTGCTCACCACCCTCTGTAATGCTTTCCTATCCGCGGCTGTCAGACCAGCATACCAAACCACAATACAGTACAAGAGGACGTTCTCTATAGTAGACCAGTAAAAGAGGGTCATTAGCCGTTGTTCTACCCTGTTCTTCTGCAAGACCTTGAGAAAGTGAAGTCTCTGTTGGGCCTTTCTGGCCACCTGGGTTGTATTAACTTTCCAGGTAAGATCTTCGCAGAGATAGACTCCCAGAAATTTAAAGGAGGAAACTCTCTCCACACAGTCCTCCCTGATGTAAAGTGGGGCAGGTTCCTCCTTTTTCCTCCAGAAGTCTAGCACCATCTCTTTTGTCTTGCTGATGTTCAGTTGCAAGTTGTTTTTGCAACACCATATGGATAGTTTTTGTACCTCCCGGCTGTATGCTGTCTCATCCCCACCTGTAATAAGACCCACTATGGTAGTATCATCTGCGAACTTAATTATCGCAGTAGATGGGTCAGATGATACACAGTCATATGTGTATAATGAGTACAGGTAGGGGCTAAGCACACAGCCCTGTGGCAAGCCAGTGCAAAGCTTCAGGGGGGTGGATAAAACAGACCTGACCCTTACTGTTTGTAACCAGTCCCTGAGAAAGTCTTGAATCCAATCGCAGATGGACGGGGAAAATTTCAAGTCAGTCAGCTTTTCGATGAGAGTGCTCGGCAAAATGGTGTTGAAAGCCAAGCTATAATAAACAAAAAGCATCCTGACATAGCTTCCAGGTTTCTCAAGATGACTTGCTACAGAGTGTAAAGCAGTAGCTATAGCATCGTCTGTCGACCTGTTCCCCCTGTAGGCAAATTGATGTTTATCGAAATCCAGTGGGAGGCATGTCCTGAGATGTTGGAGAACCAGTCTTTTAAAGCATTTCATGACTACAGACATTAATGCAACAGGTCTGTAGTCATTCAGGCACTCAACTGCAGTTTTCTTTGGGACTGGGACAATGGTAGCTGCTTTCAAGCATGATGGTACACATGCCGTTTGCAAAGAGATGTTAAAAATCCTTGTCAGGACCCCTGCTAATTGGTCGGCACAGTTCCTAACCACTATCCCCAGCACCCCATCTGGGCTTGCGGTTTTCCTGGGATTCACAGCCTTCAATACAGTTCTCACTTGGTTTTCAAATAGGGTGAGTTGCTGAAAATCAGAAGACTGGCCAACAGAGGCTACGGGGTCTGGTCTTTCCACCTCGTAGTGAGCGAAGAAGATATTCAGCTCCTCTGCCAATGAGGCATCGGTGTTAACCGTGCTCCTTGTACTGCCCTTGTGGTTGGTTAAGTGCTGCAGTCCCTGCCACACTTGCCTCGGATTGTTGTCTCCTAAGTGGTTCTCCACCTTGTGTTTATATTGCTGTTTCGCCATCCTAATGCCTCTTCTGAGATTTGCCCTGGCCTCTCTGTATGTGTCCCTTTCCCCTTCCTTAAAGGCAGAATCCTGGGCTCTCACTGTCATTCTGCGATCATTGGGGGGGCTCCTTCTTCGTCGCCTCTCTGGGGCAACTGTAGACCCATTTAGGGTCCCCTGGCAGGGCGAAACCAGCTGTGGGATGTGGAGCCCCTCAATCCATCGGCCATGTCACTACGATGCAAGATCGGAAGTCTCCCAAATTCCCTTCCAGTCATAAGTTGAAAACTACCTGTATGGAGAACTAAATGTGTGGGATGTTGGTTTTACAGAGCTGTAGACAATCCCTTAGTTAACCCTAATTCAAAAGCCCTCTATGGACATATTTATGAGAACTCACTACTACCATCTGGCAGCAGGACAGTTCGCCACAGGGACAACTTGCCATGGGCCTGGGCCTTCTACTCTGGGTTCCAAAGTTGCCTAGGTTTAAGAGAGGCAAAAAAACTTTTTTCCCAAAATCTTTATTGCCTTGTCTTTCACTGCCCTGCCCTACCCCCAAAGGTAGCTAAGCATGAGTCATTTTTACACAGAGAGAGAAAGAGAGAGAAAGAGAGAGAAAGAGAGAGAAAGAGAGGGAGAGAGAGAGAGAGAGAGAGAGAGAGAGAGAGAGAGAGAGAGAGAGAGAGAGAGAGAGAGAAAGAGATCATTCCAAGCTTGGGGACTTTTATTCGCATCCGGGCTGCCAAGCTGCCAGTTTGTGCCCGGGCTTGAGGAGGACCTCTCCTTCTGCATGCTGCACTGGACCCTGATGGCTCCCAGGCAGGGAGAGGGGCAAGCAGAGACAGTGACAGGGCAAACTTGCTCCTGACAGCCATCACACCAAAGCTCAATTTCCAAACACATCATCACCTTGCTTTCTACTGCCACCCCTTCCCCAAAGGTGGATTAAGTGAGAGTCATTGTTCTGGGCTAAGTCATCCTGTCATTGTCCCTGCTTGCCCCTCTCCCCACCCAGGAATCATCAGGATCCAGCCATCAATTCGTCAGTCCATCCAACTGTCTGCCTGTCTGTCACATTTATTGTATAAGACTGCCCATCTCACAGAAGCAACTCTGGATGCCATACAAAAATTATGTAGGAGGTCATTCCTATCTATTACAGACCATAGGCTTTTTGAAGCAACCATGAACCTATTGTCCTGCTTCTTCTTGTAAACCTATGGATACATCCTTAAAAATTAGAGTTACTGCAAAATCTCAGACAATCCAACATGATAGCTCTATAAAAGAGCATCCTTTTTTTTTTTAGCAAGACCCAAGTTTGATTTAGGAAGAGAACCTGTGGGAATGTCATCTGTGTTGATTCCCAAAGATCAAACACACACATAATCATCTTGTCTCCCCTTTCTGCAGCTGAACATAAACAATAACCCCAGTGCTTTTATGTTGAATCTGAGAACATATTTGTTGTTGTTCCTGACGTATGACAATTGCTTCAGAGATATTCCTCTGTGTCAGTGCTTCTCTGAGAGAGAATGAGACTTAACAGGAACTTCAAAAAACCATGGTGATTATTTAGGGTATCCATCAAGAAAAAATATCTCTTTTCAGGAATGTGTGTTCCACTAGATTAGGGTTATTGATCATTCGCTCGCTCCTCAAGTAGTCTACAGATGATTTTAGAAATCTAAAACTATTCCTCTCTTTTGTCTGGTGTTATTACCACTACAAAGTATAATGTAATTAGTAGACAACAAGGATGCATTCTAATTGTTCTAATAAATTATGCTAAGTCTTTGCACATGTTATTAAACTTTAATAAGAAACCAGTGAATAATAAAAAGCCTGTTTCTATTGTGTGTTTATAAATGTACTCATATATGTTACACATGTGCATAAATACATGCATCTACACACATGCAAACCTTTTGATTAAAAACATAACAAGGCAAGTGGAAAGTCTTAGTATTTATTTGAGCAAATAGTTTTGGAAGACATCCTCTGAACTTTGGCACCAGGTCATAAATATCTTTGGGGAGTCTGTTGTAACATCAAACAGTTGGTAAGCAATGGGTTACTTGTACTCCCCATCCCCATTTTTCTCCTGAAATGCAGAGATGTTTCAGAACTGATTAATAAGGATGGGATTTGTTTTAAGTAGGAGAAGTAAAACATACAAGTCTTTGTATGTGTCCTGGGCTGCTCTACTGTTATGATAGTCTTTCATTGCTCTGCAATACCAGTTTAGTAATGGTAGTAATACACAGTTGCAATTTATTTATTTAGTGCTGTTTAATTTACTTTCATCCTTTATTACCATGTATTTAATCCCAGTGTAGTACATCAACCTCTCTTAGACAGTGATAGATTTATTGCTTAGCATGTGGTATTCTTGATATATTGCCTCTCAACATGGTGGCATCATTTAGCTTCAGGACTAATAATCCATGACTGATCCATTCACATTGAATTTAACCAATCGGTTGTATTTTGAAAAGCACCATGTGGGGTAATAAAACTATAAGTGAATTACTCATCATGCAAATGTATTACTATTTTAAGGGACTACCAAAAATGGATGTTGTGAAACAACTGTGAAGAATGAAAGGAACTGAATTTTAGTATATCCACAAAATGAACTGTTTAAAAATGTGGGTTTCTTTTCTTTTTTTTAAAGTAATGACGTCATTGACATAGGCCTCATGAACTATTAAAGCCCTTAATGAGACTTGGTCTCATGTAGTCTTCTTTTCCTGTCTCCACAGGAATACTGTTGGTTTTTGGCAAAAAACATGATAAATTGCTGTCCTGTGACACTGTAAACTGCTGTAAATATGGACCGGTTGTCAAACACCCAAAATGCAGTCAAATGACCATGGGGGGGGGGGAGATGTTAGAACTTTGTAAGCAGATCATAAGTATTTTTGGGGAGGTCTGTCATAACTTTCAATGGTTTCTGAGCAACTGATCATAAGTCAAGAATATTGGTACTCCCTTGCTTCTTTTGAAATCTTTCAAATCTATGACTAGTTTTAAGTACTGAACGGATGCTAATGTGGGTGTCAATCAAGGTCTCAGGAGACACAATTTCATAAAAGGGTGCTACTGCAGAAAGAGCTCTCCCCCTTATAGAGAGCCCCCTTACTTCCTTTGATGGAGGAAGGCCTGGAGGAAGGCCTCAATAGAAGATCTTATCTAACCTGATCCTAAACTATAGGATCATCTAACTTCTTTTTCTAACCTGATCCTAAACTATATTGGACTTTAAAGATCAAAGTTAACACATTGAATTGGGTCTAGAAGGCCGCATAGAAGGCAAAGAAATAACACAATATGGTTGATCAATCAATCCCAGTGAGCAATCTAACTGCTTCGTTTTGAACTAACTGAATGATCTGGACTATTTTCAAAGGGAGCCCTCCAGATAATGCATTGCAATAATCCAATTGGGAAGTCACTAGAGCGTGAATAACTGTTGTGAGGCTGTCTCTGCCCAGGTAGATTGGTAAATTCACTGAAGCTGACAAAAGGTACTTCTGAAATGGGCAAATCTATTTTTAGGGGGTGGCTACTGCAAAGGGGAGATCTGCAGGTATTTGAGTGCCATTTTCAGGTCTAAACCAGCAGTTCAAATTGCACCGAGAAGTCTATTGAAAGAAGACATTCCGCCTGAACCACAAGTTTGTCATGTTCTCAGTGGAAAGTGCAGCTTAACAAACAGGATGCACATTTTGTACCCAACTGCAACTCTTGTGTGGATGTCAACAGGGACCCATTTGGGAATATGTTGTGATAGCCTAGGCAAGTGATAATGAAAATCTGCTTTGCAAGAAGGACTGTAAGGTGTACATCATCTGAAGTTTATTTATTTATTTATTTATTATTTATTATTTGGATTTATATACAGCCCATTTCCCAAAGGACTCAGGGCGGTTTACAGGGCAATTAAAACAATACAATATACAAAGTTAAAATAGAATTAAATTAAATAGCCCCCAAAATTAAAAACTAAAAATCCAAACCCTCAGTCCAGGCCGGCAAGCTCGAATAGCCAGGTTTTTAGGTCCCGGCGAAACGAGCGAAGGTCATGATGAAGGCCCTTGCAGGCCATCTCCTCCTCTTACTGAATGACAGTAGCTATGAGTCTAGGATGACAACCAAGATATAGAACTGTTCCTTTAGGAGTAATATTTGAAGAGATAGCATTAAGTCTTGTAGAGACCCTTGATGCACAAACAGCATTTCAATCTTGCTTGGGTTCATCTTCATCTTGTTTTTATGCCATCCAGACCCTAACCGTCATAAAAAAAAAAACTTTTAATGCAGTTTGGCCCAGTAGACCATAGTATGGGGCTGGACATGGTTTTGGTGGTTTTATCTGGCTAGAAACCTAGAGCTGTGCGTTCTTGTCCCACCTTAGGCAGGAAATGCAGTTTGATGGTTTTGGTCCAATCACCAGAAGACTAAGTTCCAGTCCTACTTTAGGCATGAGAGCTGACTGGGTGACTTTAGGCCAGTCATTCTCTCAGGCCAACACGTCTCACAGGGTTGTTGTTGTAGGGAAAAGAGAAGAAAGAAGGATATTAGGTATGTTCACGGTCTTGGGTTATTTATAAAAAATAATAAAAGCAAAATATAAATAAAGGTAAGTAAATTAATTAATCCCTATTGAAACCAGAGTAGCAATGTACAATTGGGTACCATCAGTGTACTACCATAAAATGTAGATGCATAGATACAGTGATAAAACAAGTTCCAGAAAGATTTGAAAATTATATGCATGCACAACACACATAGAAATGAGTCTCCATACAATTACCATGGAAGAAAGCAGTAGCCATATCTGTATTTCTTAAGTTGGAGTTGAATTAAGAAATAAACTTTTACAGGTACAGCTTAACTTCTTTTATATTATATACGGTGCACTTCTTGTTTTTATTTTAACTCACATTAAATGAGATTATTCGAGCCAATAATATGATGATTTGACGCTGCTCAGGTGGGTAGTTGTAATTTCAGCATGTGAGTTTCTTAGCTATTTGTTTTTTATTGAATTTGTGGGCAATCTTTCTCTTACATAGTAGAAATATGAGAAAAATAGAAGTAGTCAGGCAAGTGAAGAACATATTAAACAATATAGGTGTGTGGGAGGAGTGTGTGGAAGGGAATCGTAGATGAAATTAATTCCATAACCTCCAGAGATAGGTAGCTATTAACAGCATGTGTGATTAACTATACTTGAGTTACTTGAAGACTATCCCTCTAAAGTAAATTTCTGTGGACTCCACTGAATATATGGCCTCCACATTTGGTAGATCAATCTCATATATTTGTTGCCTTGGATGATCCGGAATCAGTGGCTGTTTCAGAGTGGCGCACGATAAGTATTTATATAAACATACTGTACATTGCACTTAATCACTGAGTTGATACATCACACTTGTTTATCATGTTTTGCCACACTGGCTTCTGTTTTCATATCTTACTCTCATAAACTTCACATATTGCAGCAGCTACAGCAGACATGTCAAACACAAGGCCCGGGGGCCGGATCCGGCCCGTGAAGTGGTTTCATGCGGCCCGTGAAGCCATCCTGGAAACAATGAGGGAACGGCCCCTGCTGCCTTGGCCCTGGCCCAGAGACCCTCCTCCTGCCAGAGACCCTCAGATCTGTCCCACTCCTACCCAGGCCCCCATAGGCACCCTTGATGCGAACGATGTAGAGCTGGCCACGCCCACCCAGTAGGCCGTATGCACTCTAGCCACACCCACCCAGTAGGCCACGCCCACCCAGGCCATACCCACCCGGCCCCCTTGAGGGCAACCGCAATGCTGATGCGGCCCTCAATGAAATTGAGCTTGACACCCCTGAGCTACAGCATACATGTGGCTAAAGCAAGCCTAAACAACCCTCATTGTATTGCAATGTATGAGGCTGGCTTGATAAGGCTGATTTTGCAAGCTGTTGAACATGCTGTTTAATCAAAATAAATGCTGCCCCCATGCTTTAATTAAAAATAAACTACTCCTCCCCCAAATTTAACATAACAAAAGGGGACCATTTCCAGCCACAATACACAATATCCCAAATAAAATCTTATCTGTGGTGAAATCTCCAGCTAGACTGAAGGAAGGGGTTAAGAGAGGCAGGAGTTTGGAGTCATCATGCTGCAGGAAGTGATAAAGGTGTGATTCCCCCCCCCCACTTCAGAATTCTTCAAGCCTTATGTTACCATTCGCAAGGGAATGCAGTCAGTCTGGCAAGATTGTTGTAACATAGTTGATCAACAAAAAATTTCACATCTTCACTTATATTTTACAAATATAAAATAATCCCGATATTGTAACAGAGATTAAAAAACCCGTTTCCCCCTTAAAAAAAATCTCCAAACCTCCTTATTTTAACTAAAGAATAACAGTTAAGTTTAAATCCAGTTTACATACTATAAAATTAGGTCTACATAAATTAACTATATGCGAAAAGACTTTTAGATCATATCCATTGTAGGAAAATCCCGTAAGATATCAATTAATCAAAGAAAAAAAAAATACCCAGAATAACAACATATCCCATTTTATCCCTGATCAAATAAACCTATAGTCCTTTTCTTTTCTTTTACATAGTCTTTTTTCTGCAATCTTATTCAGATAGTTAATAACCTTTATTACAAATTTCTTTATTGCCCTAAACAGTCTCTTTTGTAAATCCAACAAAGGGAAATTATTCCAATTATTCTCTGGGATTCTCATTTTTATTTCCTTCTTGATTTTTAAAACTTCATATACCTGAATACTCTTTTATTCAAGGAGTTCATATTCTCCTCAAGTAAATTTTTCTGGATATTTCTTTCTCTGATATCTTCATTTGGTAAGAGACTCTTCTCTGAAAGACACAATATGGGCTCTATTTCTTGAAGCAGATCTCTACGCAGTTCTTCAAAGATGTCTCTAAGCACCATTATAAAAAGCTTGTCTTATGACTGCAGATGCAAAAAACGGTTTTTCTTTTTCCAAAACTATAATTTATTTAATTGAAAAATAGTTTCAAAATCTTAATATTCAAAGTCCAAAACTCGAATGTGTTTTGAGCCCTTAGAACTTTCTGTAGTCAAAACCTTACCTTACCTTTTGTTCTTTATTTTAAGTTCTTAGAAGTTATAAAAGTAAATCTTTATATTCTTTTATTGAGAATTAAGAGCATTCACTGATCCCGTGTTTTCAATCTTGTCATTTTGAAGGTGTCTAACTTCCTTAAATTTATTCATAAACCATTTCTGAGAATAGTTAGCAAGGAAAGTGCACAAACTTAATGACCCTGAGGGACCCCAATATGCAGCTAGAGCAAAATGGTCAATGACCCTGTCTCCCATATCGCTCTCTTGCAATCTCTCTGTGAGGAAAAAGAATCACTATAAAGAGAAACAGTTTGGGTGATCTCCTATCATTCTCTTTAATCCAGAGAAGATCAAAGGGAAACAATCTACTTTGATTCCTTTGTACAAGACTGCAAATTGTCAGCTTCACTGTCAGTGGAGCTGTCTCCTGCCAGCCAACTCTGCCCGGAAGCTTCTATACCATAGTCTACATTGATAGGACATACAATGGTAATGAATAAACACAAACACTACATTTTTCAGAGGGTAAAAAAAATGGGATATAATGGCTTTCTGTATTTCATTCAAAATATTGGTCACTTTTTATAGAGAAAGATAAATATAGATTTTTGGAATCTATGTTTTTCACATGAACATTTTAGGTGCATGAAAGACACATTTGTACAGTTAAGTTGTACACTGTTGTCAGAAGCAAACAAAGATTATTTTTGTAGCACCTTTATAAATCTAAATATAATAGACCTCAAGAGGAGGAAAATATTCCTTACAGTCATTAGCATTTGATCATGTAAATGCAGGAATAGTTTTAACTGTCTTTACAATGTGTTTGATTGATGCAATGGGTTTCAACAGCCCCATTGGGACATCTATCTTAATTCATTTTCCATGTCAGTGCTGGAATAGAATCTGTCACCAGTCTCTTGCCAGTAAGTAAATGCCAAAGCAGTGCAAAAGCATTTATTTTCAAAATGGAGATTTTATTCTACAGGGTAATCCGTTTTCAGCTCCTAACTTTCTCTTTATGATACCAAGTCTTTTGGTTTGGTTTGGTTTTTCAATTGGAGTAGACATATTTGATGTTTGGAATTAAGCTGCTTTTTTTTTTTAGTTCTGGCAGTCAGTCTTGAAAAATGATGATAGTAATGAATCAACTATAGAGCTCCCTTAGATGATATATATCATTTGTTTGCCTGTGTTCCTCAATTTTGCTTCTACTACTTTTTGCCTTCAGGTACTTTTGGCCACCAAATGAGAAGAGAGCACTCACTGGAAAAGACCCTGATTTGGGAAAGATTGAAGGCAAAAGGAGAAGGGGAATGCAGAGAATAAGAGGGTTAAATAGTGTCATCAACGCAGTGGGCATGAGTTTCAGCAAACTCGAGGAGACAGTGGAGTATAGGAGACCTGGTGTGCTGTGGTCATGGCAGAGGTCTCCAACCTTTTGAGCACCAGGGACCGGTTCCATGGAGTGCATTTTTTCTGCGGACCAGAAGGGGAGTGGTTTCATGTACCGTCCTGCTCTGGCAGGATGCTCCGTAGGTGGGGTGGCACTAGCACCGGCAGGATGCTTGGCGGGCGGGGCAGTGCTAGCACTGGCGGGATGCTCGCCACTAGCGCGAGTGTGGGGGGTGTGAGTGCATGTGCATGTGTACGTGCACTGGCCATCCCTTCACACGGCCCAGTGGCCGAGCAGCTGTGGCCCGGTAGTAGGCTGTGGCCCACAGATTGGGGACCCCTGGTCCATGGGATCACAAAGAGCTGGACATAACTTAGCAACTGAACATCAAGACTACCTGCCTTCTCCTTGTGGATTGTCTTGCTGAACTAGCTTTTCCTCTTTCTTAAAAATTCCATGCCACCTTTTACATCTTACCAAAAGCATGTTAGTTAGGACACATGTAATAGTGTTCAAAGTTTTGACTAAAAGGAATGAATAAAAAGAACTTTCCATTTACAGGAAAAAAAGTCTATTTGCAGAAGGATGCTTTTGAGACATGGAAGGTTAACCTCCTATAAGCACAATTCTCCTTCCTTCCATGAGCCAAACATGCTGGATGAAACCTAAGAATAATTTGGCTCTAGAAAAAAAAATATTGAATGCAATCCATTATATTGTATTGGTTGTCAGGTGATTGTGGAGATGTATTAAGATTTTCTTTAGGAAGGAACAGCCACGTTTATTAAAAGGCTCATAGAGGAAAACAAAAATTATGACAGATATTAAGCAGGTTAGAGATTATGACATCAAAGCAACAGCATTTGCCAGTGAAAAGTGAAATTAAATCCTTCAATTTTCCTTCTTCTCTGTTTCTGGATGCCAAGAGAAGCAAAACTGAAGAGGGCATGAGGGCTCATTACCTCCTTTTTTACAGTTCCTTTTTTTCATGAGTTTATTGTAATATAAATCAGAAGGGAAGGATGAAAGAAGTGTAAAGTAGAAATAAAAAAACGTAGCTCTTTTCAGCACAGTAAAATAGAAGGTACAGTTACAGGCTCAACGTTTTGCTTTGCATTGCTGATAGATACAAGCCATTTCTATAACAACAAAGTTAATCTAATCATCAGAACTTAACTTCAGATTTTCATTTTTTTTTTCCTGATTCAAGTATAGTCCAGAAGCAGTTTCTAAGTAGAAACAAAACTGGATTAGTTTATCTCTTTATTCAAAACAATTTGCTTTGCCATCTCTGCCAACTCTAGCACTTTTTCCATCCATTCTTCCATTGTGGAAATTGACATGTCTTTCCTTTATTTTTTCCCAGTTCCTCCAAGATCAAGATAGCCAGGATATCTGCTGTCTAGTTTCTGATACAGGACTATTTTCTGCTCTTCTATCTACGACCAACTTTGCTTTCTCCACTAAAGCACACGTCGCTCCTAAGATCCTGGTACAGTAATCTGCTCCAAGAGGTAGGTTTCATTGGTTCTCCTTGCTGAATATGTGCCACAATCTCCAGAGAACAACAACTTTGTCAACTATACGTTCCATATAAGAGAACTGTGTCTTTAATTGGAAGAAATGATCTCAACAGAATGTATTTGTGTGCAGGTAATCCTTGACTTACGACCGCAACCGATCCCAAAATTTCCATTGCTGAGCAAGACATTTGTTAAGTGAGGGTTGCCACAGTTGTTAAGTGAGTTACTGCAGTTGTTAAGTTGATTGTTAAGTGAACCTGGATTTCCTGTTGATTTTGCTTGTCAAAAGATAGCAAAAGTTAATCACATGACCCCGAAGTCAGAAATACATGCTGGATATCAAGCATCTGAATTTTTGACCCTGGGGAAGCTGCAACAGTCGTAAGTGTAAAAACGGTTGTAAGTCACTTTTTTTTCCAGTAAATTTGAACGGTCATTAAACAAATGGTTGTAAGTCGAGGACCACCTGTCTACACAAAGGGCTTCAGACTCTTTTCCTGTGCACTGCAGCTTATCTTCATGTTTCTTTTGAAAAGCAAGAAAAGTAATTCATATTCTTGTGTTAAAATGTCTTGGTATTTATGTTTCAAGTATTTTTTTTCCACTCCAACAAAGAGATACATTAAAAAGCAGACTCACATTTTCTCCTTCTTCATAGTGGTCTTACTGGAGTGTATCTTAACTATTTAATAGGTAATAAAACAGCTCTTTAACTATATATGCTTAACTGAGTTTCTGCTCTTTGGTGTTGCATTAATTATAGTCATTATATTGACACGAGAAGAATAATGACTTTAATCCTCTCTAACTTGATTCGATATGTTCTGAAGATCCGTTTGGTTCTTTAAGATATTATTTTGGAATTTTGATTTTCAAATTTTATGGTTTTCATTTTACTGCTTTACTATAAAAAGAGGGAAACGGGAAAATGAACTAAGAGATGGAAAATTTAAAAAAAAAACAGAGAAACGAACAAGCAAGAAACAGAGAACAAAATATTACATTAAATATTTATTGAGTATTAAATATTAATAGGCATTAAATATTAAATCATCCTTTCTTATTTTTAAACACATCATTGAACTTGACCACATGGAATAATATTGATCAGTTCTTTCCATAATATTGATAGACACTGCATAAATCTGTTCATACACTCTTTCCAGAATGGAAGATAAGTTACAGTTATTATCATTATCTGACTGTCTCCAGGCTGGATAAATCAATAATTTTACATATGCTAAACCCTAAGGTTTGACTATGTTATTTGAGAATGCATTTATATTTTAAAACCACCCTAGACAACCTGTGACTTGTTGGCTCATAAACTCAGAGATATTTCCTTACCTTACCTAACAGAGAAACAGAATGACCAAGGACAAAAAAACAACAACAAAAACTCCACAATCAGAATGGCAGCAACATCTGACTTCCTGTAAGCTTGACCATGGTTGACCACTTTCTGGTAGCCAATGGTGGGACCGGTCTACACACCTTACCAAGAACTAAGGTAGAACTGGTCTATCTGTTCTCCAGAGGCTGAAGAAAGGGCCAGTCTACACAGCTCCAGAGGGATAGTGCAACACTGGTTTATTGAACTTTGGGCCGGCAACACAGAATTCAAATTTCAATCCCATAGAAGTCATGGATCCAGACTTTGGGTGTGTTTGAGATATCATAGTTCAAAAATTGTTACCCTATGATGGATTATTTCACCCAGCTAAAGATTGCAGATATGAGAGTTTTGGTAGTATGTAGATTAAATTTCATAATACCTCCTTAGCAACCTAATGATATTAAACCAAATATAAGTAATAATGGAACAAGTTCATATTACCATTAGTGCAGGGATCTTCAAACTTGGCCCTTTTATGACTTGTGGACTTCAATTCCCAGAATTCCTCAGCCAGTGTGCCTGGCTGAGGAATTCTGGGAATTGAAGTCCACAAGTCATAAAAGGGCCAAGTTTGAAGACCCCCTGCATTAGTGTGTTATGCCAGCCATTTCTAATATTACATGAGATGACCATGAGATGTATTAGAATACTTTTTGTGCTCAATGATATCATTAAGAATATAAGAAACATACTTAATAATTTTCAGACTGTTAGATGTTGATTTGTTAATAAAAGGTATTCCAACTGTTAATTCAAGTATTCTTCTATACCACTAGTGATGCTATTTGTTTACTGAAAAAAAATTGAATTTAGAATAATTCAAGACACATTCCAATAGTGATCACAGTGTTAAAGTTTTAAATACTGCTAATGCATATGGACTAAATTGGGAAATCAAGAGATGTCTTAACTTAATTTATTACCCTTTCACAGTTTTATGCAATCCAGATTCCTCTTGCAGTAACTCCAGACATTTGAAAACATGACTGGCAAAGAGCTGATATAAAATATTAATACCCCTGTTTGCCCATGATGTCTCCCTAAAGCGATTTATCTGCTATTTTCAAACTGTGATTATCACAGAGTATAAATTCATCATCTGAACAGGGATTGACATTATACTTCCATAAGAGCATCTTCTGGATGTCCTTTGCACATTTAAAATGTGCCTTTTCAAGCAGGAAATGTAAATAATTTAAAGGAAAAAGAGCTATTGCTAAAATGGAGCCAAACTCTTGCCTTAATATCAGAATAATCCCATAATAGCTTTCTAACTGTAATGACTCTTTTGATTTGGTTACTAGCATTCCACAGAGAAATAGAAGTCAATTTATGACTGTATGGACAAAGATAAAGCAGAAAGTCAGGAAACTCAAAACTTCCACTATAGACTCGAATCAAATAAAATTGGAAAGCCTGGCTTTGCAGCATCCTGTCACCCTATTATGAGTCCATCCTTTTGTATATGTATCATGATGGCATATGCTCATATATACACAAGAATTGAAGCTGATAGGGCAACACTGTTTTGGTAATTTTGAGGAAATTCTGTGGACCCCCAAGTTCTGAGATCTCACTTCTGCTTTAAAAGTAGAATCACTGAGAGTGAATGGGTGACCATATAAAATCTATATCATCTATCTGTCTGTCTAGCTGTCTAGCTGTCTCCCCTTTCTGTCCATCCATCATCTATCTATCTATCTATCTATCTATCTATCTATCTATCTATCTATCTATCTATCTATCTATCTATCTATCATCTATTTATCTATCTATCTATCTAAAATTTCTTCATCTAACCCAAGATGAAGCCTTCCTCCTATATAAAGTGCTTATGTTTAAACTCTCAAATGTCTCTAGCACTGACTAGTTTTAGCTTCACAGAACTGAAGGGAAGGTGAGAAGCAGCTAAATGAATATTAAAAATAGAAGAGAAAGCTCTACTGGAAATGGGAGAGACAAATCAAACTTCAAATTATAATAGTAATCTTCATAGATACTATGAGTCTTTTGTAAATCAGTGGAACTGCTCTTAGCCTTTATACAGTTTGTTTCCCAGTGTGTGATCTTCCAATTATATTTATGGCAAAATATCTCACACATCATTTGTTCAACTGAAAATTCAAATGTTTATTGCAGTGTGCAAGAGCATTAGAAGTAGTTACTTGAATAAATTAAATGATTTAAGGCTATAGCTTTGAAGAGTCTAATTTTTATGCATTAAATAATTTTTATAATCCAGCACGGAGAGGAGAGAAAAAGTGCATATACATTGTTAGTCATAACATTTATGACCTACAGTACACTGTTTAAATATCAGCAGTCTACCCAGATCCCTTCTGTACTCTAGTAATGCCTTCTGTACACAATGTTTAAATAACATTAAGATTTCAACAGCATAATATTAAGTGATATTATCCATCTTTAATTTCATTTAATGCAGATGGCTATATCATTTGGAACTGCACAGTCTGAATTTTTAGTTTTCCAGATATTTTAATGTTTCCTTGCTTTACGCAGTTCTATTGAAACCATTCGAGTCTTTTCATGTGAATATGCAATTAGGACATTCTAAAAAATGCATATGATGGGAGTTAGTAATTCAGGAAGGCTCCTTTGGGTATTCGGTAATTGTAATTGAATTATTCCTGTAAGCCCTGCTATTATTATTCTTTTTTTTAATGTTACACTTATTGGAGGGAGAAATTGTGGGCATGTTAAATAAAATATCAAGATTCCTTACCTTTTCCTATAAGCATTTAACAGAACCTTGACGGTACCTCTGACAAACCCATAGAAACAAATGCAGGCTTACAACTTTTATTGCTCAGCAAAAGCCCTATTTATTCATACATTCACAGACCCATTCATATCTATCCTACTTAAAGCTTAGCTGCCCAGATTAGGTTTGTGTTTCAGAAGCTGCCAAAGCTAGTGAGATGCTAGAGACAGCTTACAGGTGTCATGTGTTTGAATTTCAATCTGTGTTACACTTTTTCCAATGTCTGGTCCTGGCGATTATCTGTCATTAATTCTAAAATCTACACAGCCACACTTCTCTAATGGACTCATAATAGGGTGACAGGATGCTGCAAAGCCAGGCTCCCAAATTTTCTTTAAATCAGGTATCGGTACACAGCATAAAAATTCAGTAGGGTTATTGAATCAAGCCTCCATACATTTGTCCTTTATTATAGTTTTCAGTTCCAGCATAACTAATTAGAGGTAGGCACTGGCAATCAATATAATTTTCCCAACCAATATAAGCAGCAATGCTATTTAAATCAGTAATAAGATAGTTATTTATTATTATTTATTATTTATTAAACTTATATACCAAGAGTTGTCTCGTTGCGCCTTGATTCCAGTGATTTCCCAGTGAAAATATTTCCCAGTGAAAAGTTTGTGAAAGAAAGGGCAGGCAAAATGAAGTAAATTGTAGAACAGAGAAGCCACTCTTACCTGTCACATGCACGGTTCACATACTTCACACGGAGTTCCTCTTCCTCCTATTTTATGCCTGAAAAGAGACTCCAACCAGCTGGTCTTCATCAATCTTGTAATAGAATATTGCTACAATTTAGAAGATAGTTTGGGGAGAGGTCCAAGTGTTTAGGGTCAGTTCTGGATCATAGAAGTTTGTGTTCCTGGTAGTTTTATCTATCAATCAAACTTGAATTTTATAGTCTTTGGTCTTTCATTATTTTAGTCCATCCTGTCATACTGTTAGATTTCCAAGCACCTGGACATTACTGTATAGATCATTAAACTCATCCATCAGGGTCAGTTGAAGAAATAATTTGCTGGGCAAGCCTGAAAGTAGGTTCAATTCCACTCAAATCTGGATTCTTTCTGAATCAGCTAGTCTGCTTTTCTTTTTCTTTCTTTTTCCTTTTTTTTGTAGGTCCAAATCACCCTTCTAACACACTACAGCTGTGACAAATCAAAAATGACACATGGAGTTACTTAAGACTGGTTTCCTTTACTTTATCCTATAGACAGAATCTTGCCAGACAAAAACAACTCTTTGCATAACTACAGATATACCCTGGGAATAGCTAGGAACCAGGTTCATTGTAGAGTTGACAATATCTTTTTCTGAAATAGTTTACTGTTATGTTTGATTTGGGAAAGTATGATCTGGACTCACCTGAAATACTTTTTCCATGTGTATAATAGTAAACTGTGATTTGTGTTAATATTCCAATGATTGTGGCATGATTTGGTGATGAACAGTCAACTATTTTATGATTGATTGATTGATCTGAAATGTTGAAGATGCTCTGAAACTTCACATTCTTAGACCATAGCTGTGATTTTGCAGATTTTAAGATGACCTATAATCCACTCTGCACGATATGCAAGGAACTCATCCTATGTACTGATACCTTTGTCTTGTAAGCCAGCATTCGTTTTTCTGCATTGATGTCTTTTAAGATTTTAAAACAAAACTGTTAATCTGAATACTTAAAATGGACATAGGGAGTGGCTTCCTTCTAATCCATTCCACTCTTATCCAAAGAATATTTCCTATTAGCTGCTTTTCAGCAAGAACCATAGTCAGATCAATCATGAGAGGAACATTTTATTGAACACATTTTAAACCTCTGAAGAAAAAAAAATGGAAATGACGAATGTCAGATTCCACTAGAAAGCAGGTGGTTCAAATAAGTAGATTGTATATGAAGATACAGAATTATGCAACTATTTATGCTTGTGTGAATGACAGTGAATGTGAGTGGTGTAACCATCAGGCTCATCCTTATTGTATATTTCATATGGAAAAACTACAGACAGATGTAAGGGAAGGTTCTAAAGAGACCGTCAATATATTGTAAATCAAGAGAACGTTACATTAAAGCATTACAAGCTGTGTACAGTGTTAAATATGTTAATATCCGATCAACGATTTTCCTTTTTATTTTTACTCTATTGTAGGGATGCATCACTTAGCTAAAATCTGAATCAAATTTGAGACATGAATGCTGAGACATGGTTCAGTTCGAATTTGAAGTTGGAAGGCAAAAAGATTCAATTTGTTTCAATTTGATATTTGGCTTGATAAAAGATCATATCATAAACTATAATAGGAAAACATGAAAGTGCCTCCAGATGCTTTATTTTTGCTATAGAAAAATTTCAAGCATGCTGAACCCCTTTGTATTAATCATACCACGTATGGACCAAATAAATTCAAGATTTTATGGCAAATACATTCCTGAGATATTTTCTTTGTTAGGTTTTAGGTTTAGGTTTTATTTAATTTGTATACCGCCCTTCTCCCTAGGGACTCAGGGCGGTTCACAGGGCATATATAAATAACAATACAAAAGTTAAAACAAGATTAAACCAATGCCCAGTTAAAAACAATAATACAATTCTAAAACAACAATTTAAAACCCATAATCCCCCATCAGGCCAGACCAGCTAATTCAAATAAGTGGGTCTTCAGGCCGCGACGGAAGGTTCGGAGGTCTGATGCCATCCGGAGCTCCACCGGCAGTTGGTTCCATAATGCCGGAGCGCCCACAGAGAAGGCTCTCCCCCTGGGGGCCACCAGTCGGCATTCCCTGACTGGAGGCACCCTGAGGAGGCCCTCTCTGTGGGAACGCACAGGGCGGAGGGGAGTTGACGCCGGCAGCAGGTGTTGTTGTTGTTGTTGTTGTTGTTAGCTGCGAAGTCGTGTCCGACCCATCGCGACCCTATAGACAACATTCCTCCAGGCCTTCCTGTCCTCTACCATCTTCTGGAGTCCATTTAAGCTCACGCCTACTGCTTCAGTGACTCCATCCAGCCACCTCATTCTCTGTCGTCTCCTTCTTCTATTGCCCTCAATCTTTCCCAGCATTAGGCTCTTCTCCAGTGAATCCTTCCTTCTCATTAGGTGGCCAAAGTATTTGAGTTTTAGCTTCAGGATCTGGCCTTCTAAAGAGCAGTCAGGGTTGATCTCCTCTAGGACTGACAGGTTTGATCGCCTTGCAGTCCAAGGGACTCGCAGGAGTCTTCTCCAGCACCAGAGTTCAAAGGCCTCAATTCTTTGGCGCTCAGCCTTTCTTATGGTCCAACTTTCACTGCCATACATTGCAACTGGGAAGACCATAGCCTTGACTATACGCACTTTTGTTGACAGGGTGATGTCTCTGCTTTTTAGTGTGCTGTCTAGATTTGCCATGGCTTTCCTCCCCAGGAGCAAGCGTCTTTTAATTTCTTGGCTACAGTCCCCATCTGCAGTGATCTTGGAGCCCAGGAAAATAAAATCTGTCACTACTTCCATTTCTTCCCCATCTATTTGCCAGGAATTGAGAGGGCCAGATGCCATGATCTTGGTTTTCTTAATGTTAAGTTTCAACCCAGGTTTTGCACTCTCCTTCTTCACCCGCAACAAGAGGCTCTTTAGTTCTTCTTCACTTTCTGCCATTAGAGTGGTATCATCTGCGTATCTTAGGTTGTTGATATTTCTTCCGGCAATCTTAATTCCAACTTTTGTTTCATCTAGCCCTGCCTTTCTCATGATGTACTCTGCATATAAGTTAAATAGGCAGGGTGACAGTATACAGCCTTGCCGGACTCCTTTCCCAATTTTGAACCAATCAGTGGTTCCGTGTCCAGTTCTCACTGTTGCTTCTTGGCCCATATATAGGTTTCTCAAGAGACAAATAAGTTGGTCTGGTACTCCCATCTCTTTAAGAACTTGCCACAGTTTGTTATGATCCACACAATCAAAGGCTTTAGCATAGTCAATGAAGCAGAAGTAGATGTTTTTCTGGAACTCCCTAGCTTTCTCCATGATCCAGCCTATGTTGGCAATTTGATCTCTAGTTCCTCTGCCTCTTCGAAATCCTGCCTCTACTTCTGGTAGTTCTCGATCCACATACTGCTGAAGTCTAGCTAGTAGGATTTTAAGCATGACTTTACTAGCATGAGAAATGAGTGCAATGGTGCGATAGTTTGAACATTCTTTGGCACTGCCTTTCTTTGGAATTGGAATGTAAACTGATCTTTTCCAATCCTGTGGCCACTGTTGAGTTTTCCAAATTTGCTGGCAAATTGAGTGTAGCACTTTTACTGCACTGTCTTTTAAGATTTTGAATAGCTCAGCTGGAATACTGTCACCTCCACTAGCTTTGTTGTTGCTCAGCTTTTCTAAGGCCCACTTCACTTCACATTCTAGGATGTCTGGCTCGAGGTCAGTGACCACCTCATTTCAAATCTTTGTTATGGTGCTGTAGTGTATGCAGCTAACATACACAAGCCAGCAGAACAACAGGAGGCACGGAGCTGGACAGCTCCAGGCTATAACCGCAAGTGGCGGGAAAGCCTGGTTCAAACAGGTTTGACAGCTCCGGGCTATAACCGTACTGGCGGGAAGCCGAGGTTTAAAGAGATTGGTTACCTGCAGTAGCAGGAAGCCCAGGTTTGAATCCATTGGCTGGCATTCACCTGGGCAGGTATAAAGCATGCCAGGTAAACCCTTGTCCCAAGCAAAAAATCCACCTAGCTCTATAAAGATCTGCTACATCTACCTCCCTGGTTGTTTTCGTCTTCCTTGTGACCTGCGATTTTACAGGTGCTCAACCAGCTTTTTGTGCCTTGTTAAAACAAGGATAGCAGGGATGAGCAAATGAAAACACTTGTTGCCTCAAAATTACCTGACAGAACTTTTAGAGAACCTTTGCAAAAAGTGTCCTATTCCAAGTTTGAAAATAACACATCCAGAAACTACTTATTGAAAAAAATAAAGTTTCCATCTTCCTCTGATTTTTTTGTTTTTCAGGGTTGATAACCTGTTGGCATGATTGATTCACAGGGCATTCTCCAGGCTAGAGAAGACACAGACAAATAAATGTGAGTGGGTGGAGCTTCAGTTGCAAAATTGTGGACACATCTTGACTTTTGTGGATCATTTCACCTGCCATTCAACCAATCAACCCATCTCAGGGGTAGCTAACTTTGGCTCTTTAATGACTCGTGGACTTCAACTCCCAGAATTCCTGAGCCAGCATGGCCGGCTCAGGAATTCTGGGAGTTGAAGTCCACGAGTCATAAAAGAGCCAAGGTTGCCTACCCCTGATCCATCTAGTTTTGACCATAAAGAAAATCTTGAGACTCTCCAAAAACCTTTGAGATTCTCCAGATTTCTTCTCAAATCTCCAAATTCCTTTCAAATGTGCTCAAACAGAATTGTAACTCTAAAATTCACTTTGAAAGGGTGAATCATCCCTCCAGAGCTTCAGTTTACTGACATTTACTATATCTCTGTTAAGAGTTTTCACAGAGGTTTGGGGAAATGGAAGTTTTATTTTTACAGAATTTGGGAAACTGAATCTTTTAGTTTATTGATTAGGCAAAACTGATAAGAGGAATATTTGTTATCCTCTAAGAATTAATGCAACATTCAAATGCCAAGTCTCACAAAGTAATCTGGGGGAACATAAAATCACCCTTGCCTTTTACAGAATTATTTATAATTTTATTTTTATTAATGTTTAAGGCAAACATTAATCACAGCCATATTACATTGTGCTATGGTTTCAGTAATGATCATCTACCCACTTAGTCCTCATCATAAAACATCTGGTGATGTACCCTGCTGGTTTCATTCAGCCAAGGCTTTGTGTGAATTTTTAAAAGTGCTCCACTACAGAATACTGTTTTTGGGGGTAGGGGACTGAACATATTGTTAACACATTTGGGATCTGTTACATGATTGTCAGCTGCAGGAGCTACTTCACAATACAAATGGGCAGTGAGTGAGTCACTTAATTAAAAAAGAAAGAAAGAATGCACAGATGAACATATTTCTGATGTTAAGCTCTTAAATCTGAAGCTGAAACAAAGCATATTGTATTTGGAGCAAGATAAGTTGCCTCTCATATACATGGAATAATTAAGACAATCTGCAGCCAAAATTAAATGTAATCAAAATGTAATGCCTCCCTCCACTATCACAAATCCTGCTATGCCGCTTCATTGTGGTGGCGATTGGGGTGTTCTTGGGAAGGAAAAGCAAAGAATGCTGGGAGCGCAGGCCAAGAGTATAAGCTACCAACAGGACAATCAAAGACATAAAAACATTCCAGATGCCCAGTTAAAAAAAGCAGGTGCTTGTATCAAGCAGCAGCAAAAAGGAAGATGCTGGAAGTGGACCATCACTTAAAGACATCATTTCATACTGTGTAGGAAGAAGGCAATGGTACTTAACCAACTACATGGATGGAGAAAGTAAAGTGTGGGAAGTCAGCCCCCCTCCAGAGAAAGAAATATTTTTGGAAATATTTAAAAGGCAGAATATATTTCCCTAAAGGATTTTAAAAGCAGAAACCAACCTCGCCCCCAAGTCTTTCTGTCCCAAACAGAAACCAAGTCTGCAAAATGCAGATGTGATAATCTTGTCAGAAAGACTGGAGTCAGGAAACTGGGATTAGGAAGAAAGATCCCTAGAATCAACAACCTCTCACACCAAAAATCTAAGAGTCATCAGCCACAGCTCCAGGGAAGCAGGATATGACCTTTGGGACATAATAGGATTAACCCACCACCATAGAATACCAGAAAGACACACTCAGACTCAGGTCAAAGTTCATGCCACAGGAACAACTCCAAACAAAAGCATCCAGAGGATATAAAAACCCACTCCCTACATGTGCTCTCTCTCTTTTCTTCCAGAGCCATCTTCCTGTCTGGCTCTTTTCTTCAATAAACTGCAACCTTCTTTCTAAAGCAGTCACCATGTTGTTTATTCCCGGCTTGAACCATGATGAAGACTTTTCCTTCAACAAAAGTCATTAATGATATCGTTCCAGATGAAAGTCCCTTCAGGTTGGATGACATGTGACATGTTACTAAGGAAGAACTGAGGATCTTTTGGCGTGCTGATGGTGTATATGGTGCAGTTAGATTAAAGACTTCTGGCCATCCAGTTTCTGATGTTGCCACACAAGATAAGAAAATCTGAAACTTAAAAATACAGAATTGCAATGAGAACATGGAATGTGAGATGTATAAACATGGGAAACCGCAACCCAGTGAGAAAGATGAAATGAACTGACTATACATTGACAGGCATCAATGAATTGAGATGGACTGGAACCAAGGAAGAAACCAAAGAACCGAAAAAGAAACTATATTGCTTTCATAGTCAGGAAAGATGTAGCAAAAAGAGCATAGAGAAACTGAATTGATTATATTATTGATACAAGAGCTCAGTTATAACAGTACATAAGTGACCAGTGGCTGATTAAAAGAATTTCAACCTCTAGTAATGAAAGTCCCAGGTGAAATAAAGGTAAGGTAAAGGTTCCCCCGCACATGAGTGCTAGTCGTTTCCGACTCTAGGGGCCGGTGCTCATCTCCGTTTCAAAGCCGAAGAGCCAGCGCTTGTCCGAGGACGTCTCCGTGGTCATGTGGCCGGCATGACTAGTTGCCAAAGGCGCACGGAACGCTGTTACCTTCCCACCGTAGTGGTCCCTATTTTTCTACTTGCATTTTGACATGCTTTCGAACTGCTAGGTTGGCAGAAGCTGGGACGAGTAACAGGCGCTCACTCTGTTACGCGGCACTCGGGATTCGACCCGCCAAACTGCCGACCTTCTGATCGACAAGCTCAGCGTCCTAACCCACTGAGCCACCGCGTCCCATTCCCAGGTGAAATAGGACTAATTAAATATAAAGGAGACAATAGGTTCAGCAAAAAAAAAAAAACCTGAAGTGCTGGGTATTTTCTTTCTTTTAGGATCAACTATGAGCAGTAAAGAAATCAGCAGTCAACAAATATACCGCAGGCTAGCATTTGGCGAAATAGCAATGAAGGCTTTAGAAAAAGTGTTTTCTGGTGAGACCGGTCTATCCCAAATATGGGACAGAGCAGACTGCTTCTACTTTCGCCTTTCAGCTCCAATCTGGGAGCCTTCACAGGCAGTCACTTCTGCCTGTGTGTTAGATTTAAATTTACTGACAAAGAATTAAAGGGAGACTACTATAGCTATTTCGAGCTACTTAGCTTTCATCAACAAGCCATAACCTTCTGAGATTCAAACCCAGGCCACTTGCATGTTAGGGAGATGTATTAACTTCTAGGCCACAGGCTCTCCTCACTTTGTTAGGGAGATTAAGTGTTTTCTGGTGAGACTGGTCTATCAGGGCGACCTGGTCTACCCTAAATATGGGACAGAGCATATTGCTTTCTCTTTGGAAAAGAGATTCGGATGTCAATAAGTAGTCCTCACTTAACCATGGTAAATTTTCATCTCTAAGTGACAAGGTCATAAAGTACGATGCCATGTGACTGTACTGCTTAGCGATGGAAGTGGCAGCATTTCCAGCTGCCATTGCAAAGTGAATCATTGTGAGTCATTAAGTGAGGATGGCTGTTTCTAACCTCCTGCTAGCTTCCCCACTGACTTTGTGGGTAAAAAAGGTCACAAGTGACCATGGAGAGTTGTGCTATCATAACTGCTAAGCAGCCAAATTTAAATACCTGACTGTGGGGATGTTGCATCTCACATAAGTACAAAAATCAGTTGTAACTATCACTCATTCAGCACTGTCGTAGGTTGCAATGGTCGCTGAATGACTGGTCATTAAGTGAGGATCACCAGTACCAAAATCAGAATCATGCAGGCAATGATTTTCCCTGTGACACTTTATAAAAATGAAAGCTGGATTTTGTAGAAGCGAAATAGAAGTAATACCAACACTTTCAAATATTGGAAATATCAAATATTCTTGTGCTAACACGGATAGCCAAGGAAACAAATAAATGTCATATAATAAATTACTATAGAGTTCTCACCTGAGGCATAAATGACTAAGCAAAAATTATTATATTTTGGACAGAATGTATGAAGACATCTTGAGAAGTCTACAATGCTGGGAAAGGTGAAAATAAGCAGAAGAAGAGGACAACAAGCAGTAAGGAGGAAGGACTCAGAGTGGTGAAAGTTGCACTGTTAGAAAACTGGAAGACCACCCTGAAGACATTATGAATGTGTGGTTGCTAAACGTCAATGCCAATGCACTGTTGGAAAATTCAAAGGCCAGGTTGATGACACATAATCAGATCAACTGTAATTTGGAACAAATGCCTCTCCAGACCACAAATAAATTTTAGATTAATACTTTTTTAAAATATTTGTTTACCTTTCAGTAGGAATATTCACTTTTCTCATTCTGTGTGCCTGTAGGTGAGGCATAGGTCTGTAGGTCTTTATGTCTTCTTGGGATTTTAGCATTGACTACTGCTGATCGTAGGCTTTGAATCTCTGCTCCTACTGTTAATGTGGAATCATTTTCTAGCTACTCTTCCTCTTGGCAGATGGGTTGGCCAACTAGATGCATGTTTGTTTACAACAGGATACCGATCCTGTTACAGTAGGATTACATCCCAAAAATTGGAATAAGAGCAATGCATGCCGTTTCACACAATGTTTGTGTTTAGACATAATGGCTTTGTTTGTATATGGCGTTATTAGTTTAAACTAATTAGTTTATTAGTTACAGTGATTAACAATGATTTATTCTATGAAAACAAGCCCATCCCCCATTCTCTTAATCAGCATGTTAGGAAGTATATATTAGAAATATTTGTTTATATTATAGATAGGTAGCGAGGAGATTCAAACACTTGAACAACCGGTTCTCTGTTGGATGATGGTTCCGGAAGTCCATTCCGGGCTTGGGCAATGCAAAATTAGCTACTGGTTCTGCTGAACTGGTGAATCCCACCACTGTAGATAGTGTGTGGATAACTTTTTTATCTTCTTCTTTCTCTCATTTTCCCCTCACCTACCTCGTTATTTTTATTTATTTATTTACTTGTATCCTGCCCTTATTATTTTTTACAAATAAGGCAGCAAACATATTCAACAAACCTTCTTCCTCCTATTTTCCCCACAACAACTGTGTGAGTTGGATTGACCTGGGAGAGAGTGATTGGCTCAGTCATCCAGCTGATGACTTGAGCTCATGTCTCCTGCTTTCTAGCCAGATGCCTTAACCACTAGAGCCAGGGGTAGGCAATCTTGGCTCTTTTATGACTCGTGGACTTCAACTCCCAGAATTCCTGAGCCAGCCAGCTCAGGAATTCTGGGAGTTAATTTAATTTAATTTAATTTAATTTATTGAGATTTCTATACCGCCCTTCTCCCAAAGGGACTCAGGGCGGTTCACAGGGCATAAATATAAATGACAATACAAAAATTAAAAGACAATTAAATCAATGCCCAAATTAAAACAAGAATAATAAAACAAGCTTATAAAAACCCATGTACCCCCATCAGGCCAGACCCGCTAGTTCAAATAAATGGGTCTTCAACCCGCGACGGAAGGATCGGAGGTCTGATGCCGTCCGGAGCTCAACCGGCAGTTGGTTCCATAATGCCGGAGCACCCACAGAGAAGGCCCTCCCCCTGGGGGCCACCAGTCGACATTCCTTGACAGGAGGCACCCTGAGGAGGCCCTCTCTGTGGGCGCGCACAGGGCGGAGGGGAGTCGACGCCGGCAGCAGGTTGTCCTCGAGGTATCGCGGACCCATGCCATGTAGGGACTTAAAGATCATAACCAAAACCTTGAACCTTACCCAGAAGACAACTGGTAACCAATGCAGCTCACGGAGCAAAGGTGTAACATGGGAGTACCGGGAAACTCCCAAGACAACTCTCGCGGCCGCATTCTGTACCAGTTGGAGCCTCCGAGTAGTCTTCAAGGGAAGCCCCATGTAGAGAGCATTACAGTAGTCTAGGCGAGAGGTCACGAGCGCATGAGTGACCGTACATAAGGCCTCCCGGTCCAGATAGGGCCGCAACTGGCGCACCAGGCGAACCTGGGCAAAAGCCCCCCAAGTCACGGCCACTATATGATCCTCCAAAGTGAGTCGTGAATCTAGGAGGACTCCCAAGTTGCGAGCCCTATCCACAGGGGGTAAAAGCTCACCCCCCATAGAAAGAGATGGAACATCCCAGGTGTCCCGGGAAGCCGGAATGTACAGCCACTCAGTCTTGTCAGGGTTGAGTTGAAGTCTGTTCCTCCCCATCCAGACCCGAACCGCCTCCAGGCAACGGGACATCACAGCGAGGGCATCACTGGGGTGGTTTGGGGTCGAAATAAAAAGTTGGGTATCATCAGCATATTGATGATACCCAACTCCAAAACCACGAATGATCTCACCCAGCGGTTTCATATAGATGTTGAACAGGAGAGGCGAGAGGACCGACCCCTGAGGAACTCCACAAGCGAGAGTCCTAGGGGTCGACCTCTGCCCCCCTGCCAACACCGACTGCGAGCATCCCAGGAGATAGGAGGAGAACCACTGAAAAACCGTGCCTCCCACTCCCAGTCCCCTGAGACGCCGCAGCAGGATACCATGGTCGATGGTATCGAAAGCCGCCGAGAGGTCTAATAGGACTAGGACAGAGGAATATCCCCTATCCCGAGCCCTCCAGAGATCATTCACCAGAGCGACCAATGCCGTCTCCGTGCTGTGCCCGGGCCTGAAACCCGATTGGTAAGGGTCCAGATAATCCGCTTCGTCCAGGACCAGAGGGAGCTGATGCGCCACCACACTCTCGACAACCTTCGCAAGAAAGCAAAGGTTGGAGACTGGACGAAAGTTGTTCAATACAGCTGGGTCCAAGGCAGGCTTCTTGAGGAGAGGTTTCACCACCGCCTCCTTCAAGATGGTGGGGAAATAACCCTCGCTCAAAGAAGCAGATATAACCGCCTGGAGCCAGCCTCGTGTCCTCTCCCTAGCTGCATAAACCAGCCAAGAACGGCACGGATCCAATAAACATGTGGTGGAACTCAGCTTCCCCATAATCCTGTCCACTTCATCAGGGGTCACAGAATCAAACTCTTCCCAGATAACATTGACAAGACCGCCCGTGTCCTGATCGCCAGACTCTGCCCAGCTGGAGTCCAAACCGGTCCGAATCCGAGCGATTTTATCCGACAGATGTTGACTAAACTCCTCGGCACGACCCTGCAAGGGATCCTCCCTCACCTCCTGATTAAGAAGGGAGCGAGTCACCCTAAACAAGGTGGCCGGGTGATTATCTGCGGACGCGATGAGGGTGGAGAAGTAATTACACCTCGCCTCCCTCATCGCAGCGAGATAAGACCTAATATAGGTTCTTAACCGCAATCGGTCGGGTTCAGATCGGCTGGACCTCCAGCAGCTCTCTAGGCCCCATTTCCGACGCTTCATCTCCCGGAGCTCCGCGGAGAACCATGGAGCTCGCTGGGATCTGCGCCGGGTCAGGGGCCGCAAGGGTACAACCCGGTCGAGTGCCTCAGTGGCTGCCCTTTCCCAGGCTTCCACTAAGGCATCCGCCGAGTTGTGAGCAATGGAGGCAGGTGGGGACCCCAGCGCCGCTTGGAATCTATCAGGATCCATTAGGCGTCTGGGGCGGTACCATCTAGTTCGCTCCGTACCCCCACGGCGGGGGGTGGCAAAATGGAAGACCAGCCGCAGGAGGTGATGATCGGTCCATGACAGGGGCATAATAAATGGAGAGCCCCCACCAAGATCATCCAACCACCGTCCAGATAAGAAAATCAGGTCAAGGGTGTGGCCTCCCTCATGAGTTGGTTCAGAAATTACCTGTGTCAGGTCCATGGCCGTCATGGAAGCCATGAACTCCCGAGGTAGCTCAGATGAGCCTCCCAGGGATGGTAGATTGAAGTCTCCCAAAACTATAAGTTTGGGAAACTCAACCACCAACCCTGAGAGGGTATCGAGCAGCTCGGGCAGGGCTGCCGCTACGCGACTAGGCGAAATGTACACGAGCAGCAAGCCCAACTGCGCCCCAGAACCAAATCTCATAAAGAGAGACTCACACCCGACTATCTGAGGAACGGTGGTCTCCCGCGGACATAAGGTCTCCCTAACGATCACCGCCACACCCCCACCCCTACCCTGAGCTCGAGGCTGGTGTAGCACCCGGAAGCCTGGTGGGCAAAGGTCAACCAAAGGGACCCCACCCTCTGGGCCCAACCAAGTCTCCGTGATGCAAGCCAGGTCCGCATGCTCACCCTCAACTAAATCCCTAACAAGGGGAGCTTTGTTAACCACGGACCTGGCATTCAGGTACACCAGCCGGAGTTCAGGAGGCTGCACATCCTCGCTCCCGGAACCTCGGGAAAGAAGCAGAGGGTCGGAGCGCCTCACCGCTTGCAAATAGCGGAGACGGCCCTCCCGGTAACGATATGGCCCCCTGTCTATCCGCCTGCTGCCATTCCCCGTCGTGGGAATTGGTAATCCCACGACCCGCTCATGAGCCCCGGAGACAACGACCCCCCGTTCTCCCCCCGCGCGGTCAGACCCAAGTCTGGCCTGAACTATGGTTGATTGGCCGCCCCCCATAGCCAGACAACCCCTATCTCCCACCCCTCTCCCCAACCCCGTAAAATTTTTTGATAAAAACATAATCAGGGGCCTCTTATTAAATTTATGTTGACGGCCCCTGCCCCTGCCCAGCCATCTCTCAGAGACCCAAAACTCGGGCCCTTCATCGAGGTTAGGATTTAAAGAGGCGGGTCGCACCCAGGCGAGGGGGGCACCCCTGAGGGCGAGCAAGTCCGTGCTAGTATATTGTCGCATGTTAGTCCAGCAAGTCCAGAATAGGCAGTCCCGGAGGTGATCATGTCCATAGGAGGGTCGAAGGCCGGAAAAGAAAATATCTGGATCCACACCCAACTGCACTGCCACTCAGCTGGGTGCCCCAGTAAACAGGTCACCCCGCCCTCTCACGACAGGTTACAACTCTGTACCTGGGGGTGGTCAAAGATATACTCTGGGTAGGCATGCCCCATAGAGCTCCCACCTCTATGGGGCTGCAGATGTAAAAGTCAGCCACTCTCCCACCGTGGCTGGTACCCAGGACCGACCGAATCCAAAGGGGAGAGGGGGAGGTAGGCAAAGTTATATATTCAGGCAGAAGGGTAGACGGGCCAAAATGGAAGAAATGGTCTGAAAGCGTCACCGCCGTTAAAACGGTCCAAAACCGGTGTAAAGACCGCCTGTTGCTCCATTGAAGCGGTTCGAAGACGCCGTTGCCAACACAAGCGGTCCGAGGCAGCACAGCAAACATCATCGCCACTGGGATAACTCTCAGTCGCCCTCTCCGCCGCCAGAACGGCCCGAGGACAACAGCGTCACCAAAAGCAGCCTGATGCAGTCTGGGGTAAGATGGAAACACCACCGCTGGCGAGAGGGGCCAAGAGCCCGAGAAACATCGCAGCCAATCACCGGCCTCCACAAGCGGCCCGAATAGGCCAGAAAACGCTGATGCCGCCGAAGTGGCCCGGAAACAGGTCAAATGTTGCCACTCGGGCCAGGAGGCCCCAGGAATGCCACCGCTTAGTGCTGGTCGCTGAGAACGGCCAAAGCCCACTGCTGCCGCCGTCGTCGTTGCCAGATGCAGGCCATCTCCGCCGTCGAATGCGGCCCAAAGGGACGCCGCCACCAGCGCCAACGCCCACGCCGTCGCCACCATCGCCGCCGCCATCGCCGCCGCCAAGTCGGACCCACAGGCGACTCTCTCGGCAACCAAAGGCAGCCCAAAGATGTTAAAGGCGGCCCGAAACGGCCCGGGGAAGCAGGAAACGCCGCCACCGAGCGCGGCCCGAGAAACTGCCGCCGCCAGCACCGAGGCCGCCGCCCACGCCGCCGCCGCCATCACCGCCACCCGAACGAACCCGCAAGCGTCCTCCTCGCCGACCAGGAACAGCCTGAGAACACCAAGCAGCCCAAACCGGTCCGGAGCAGCAGGGAACAATAGGGAACGCCGGAGGCGGCCACGAACAGCTGAGGCAGTCCGGAGAAGGCGGCCACGAACAGCTGAGGGCGGCCCGGAAAAGGCAAGCGGCAAGCGGCAGAAGGCAAACAAAGGTGACAGATGAAAAAAAAAAGCAGGGCTCGCAGGCTACCGACTGTTCTCTGCCCGTTTCGTCAGCCACTAGCTGCCCCGTCCCCCAATCCACATCCCAGACAGCCCGAAGGCTCCTGAGGGGCTCCAAAGGGACGCCTAGTAACTGGAACTCACGGAGCTCGATCAAGCATGTCTGCCATCTTGGCCGGCTAGGTGGTATAGTTGAAGTCCACGAGTCATAAAAGAGCCAAGGTTGCCTACCCCTGCACTAGACCAAACTGTCTTTCTTTCTCTAGGGACTGGGGGTTTTTTCTTAATTTTTTTTCTGCCCTTTTAAACCTAACTTTCAGGAAAAATCAGACTTGGAGTGCCAAGCTACTTGAAATTGCACTGTAAATAACCTTGACTTTCTTCCTGATGAGAAAGTGAGGGTTACTTGGCATAGGGGTTTGAGGAGAAGGACCGTTCCTGTGTGCTTCAGAAATTAGCTTCTGCCAACAGAAGCTAATTTACAAGCATTTTTCTGTGCACATTAAGTCCATCTGAATTCATAATCAGCTAAGCAGGTTCAGACAGACAGCCCCAAAGGCATTTAAAGTGTCCAAACAGAGTAATTTGCCCTAGGCAGTAGTACCCAGTGCCAATTTTAAAGTAAATGTGGGGTGTGATCCCAACCTGCTGCCCTGGGAGCTGCCACATTTTGGTATTTCCCTTTAAGGAGGTGAGAAGAACGTTATTTAAAAGCAAGTGCCCCTTTTTCCTTCTCTGAATCACCACAATTGATTGATTAATGTATCCTGTCACCCTTAACTACCTGGAGAACCAAGAACAAGGGGCCAGATTGTATTCACAATTAGGTTGTTTAGTTGTTTAGCAACGGGCTTTGGATGTTGGGGCAGAAATGTTTGCGGGCTTTCTGTTTCATCTCCTGTGTTCTGTCTATGTCAGCCTTTATCTTGATACCAAGGTAAACATAGGCTTATCTTTACTTCAAAAAAGAAAGCTGTGCAAGCTAATAATCCCTTCTCACAACTGGCATCTCGTAGCTGTACCATTTAGGCTTATGTACCATCCCACAGTGCTTTACAGCACTCTCTGGGTGATTCACAATGTAAGCATTATTTGCATACTGTCCTCAACAATCTGGCTCCTCATTTTACCCACCTCAGAAGGATGGAAGGCTGAGTCAACCTTGATCCCTTTCAGGATTGAACTCCAGGCTATGGGCAGAGTTTGGGTACAATACTGCACGTTAACCACTGTGCCATCAGTACTCTATCTGGTAGTATTGGTACCTATTTTTGAGAGACTTATTACATGCCCTCTTTCCTCCACCCCAATTGTCAGGGGGGGGGTCAACAAAAAGCCTCCACATGCTTCCTTTCATTGCTTTTGTGAAGCCTGAATGCCATGTAGAAGACCTGGAGTTCCTCTCCAGGAGCTCCTATGGCTTAAGTCCTGTTAGTTAACACTTCAGGACTTCTCTCCTAATGCAAGTGAAGGGGAGGCTGGGGAGAATCCAATCCACACACTGACTCTAAATAGTACATACAATAACTTTGTTGACCAAACACAGTAGTGTACTTTTTTGTGTTGACTACCTTTTGCCCATTGACTTTTGGCTGTCGGTTTTGTCCTGTTTCAATTTCCTATTTAAGTGAAATTTGAGTTATTTAACTTTTAGTTAAATACAGTCAGTAAAACCAAGACCAGGAGCTGACTGTGGCTCAGACCATGAGCTTCTCATTGCAAAGTTTAGGCTTAAACTGAAGAAAGTAGGGAAAAGCATTAGCCCACTCAGGTATGAATTAAATCATATACCGGTTGAATATACAGTAGAGGTGACAAATAGATTTAAGGAATTAGATTTGATAGATAGAGTGCCTGAAGAACTATGGACAGAGGTTCGCAACATTGTACAACAGGTAGCATCCAAAACCATCCCAAAGAAAAAGAAATGCAAGAAAGCAAAATGGCTGTCTGAGGAAGCTTTGCAAATAGCTGAGGAAAGGAGAGAGGCGAAAGGCAAGGGAGAAAAAGAAAGATACACCCAATTGAATCCAGAATTCCAAAGAATAGCTACAAGAGATAAGAATGCCTTCTTAAATGAACAGTGCAAAGAAACAAAAGAAAACAATAGAATAGGGAGGACCAGAGATCTTTTCAAGAAAATTGGAGAGATGAAGGGAACGTTTCATGCAAAAACGAGCATGATAAAGGATCAAAATCGCAGGGACCTAACAGAAGCAGAAGAGATTAAGAAGAGATGGCAAAATTACACAGAAGAACTATACAAGAATGAGCTTAACGTCCCTGATAATCACAATGAGATGGTCACTGACCTTGAGCCAGACATCCTTGAATGTGAAGTGAAGTGGGCCTTAGAAAAGCTGAGCAACAATAAAGCTAGTTGAGGTGACAGTATTCCAGCTGAGCTATTCAAAATCTTAAAAGACGATGCAGTAAAAGTGCTACACTCAATTTGTCAGCAAATTTGGAAAACTCAACAGTGGCCACAGGATTGGAAAAGATCAGTTTACATTCCAATTCCAAAGAAAGGCAGTGCCAAAGAATGTTCAAACTATCGCACCATTGCATTCATTTCTCATGCTAGTAAAGTCATGCTTAAAATTTTACAAGCTAGACTTCAGCAGTATGTGGATCGAGAACTACCAGAAGTACAGGCAGGATTTCGAAGAGGCAGAGGAACTAGAGATCAAATTGCCAACATACGCTGGATCATGGAGAAAGCTAGGGAGTTCCAGAAAAACATCTACTTCTGCTTCATTGACTATGCTAAAGCCTTTGATTGTGTGGATCATAACAAACTGTGGCAAGTCCTTAAAGAGATGGGCGTACCAGACCATCTTATTTGTCTCTTGAGAAACCTATATATGGGCCAAGAAGCAACAGTGAGAACTGGACACGGAACCACTGATTGGTTCAAAATTGGGAAAGGAGTCCGGCAAGGCTGTATACTGTCGCCCTGCCTATTTAACTTATATGCAGAGCACATCATGAGAAAGGCAGGGCTAGATGAATCAAAAGTTGGAATTAAGATTGCCGGAAGAAATATCAACAACCTAAGATATGCAGATGATACCACTCTAATGGCAGAAAGTGAAGAAGAACTAAAGAGCCTCTTGTTGCGGATGAAGAAGGAGAGTGCAAAAGTTGGCTTGAAACTAAACATTAAGAAAACTAAGATCATGGCATCCAGCCCTCTCAATTCCTGGCAAATAGATGGGGAAGAAATGGAGGTAGTGACAGATTTTATTTTCCTGGGCTCCAAGATTACTGCAGATGGAGACTGTAGCCAAGAAATTAAAAGACGCTTGCTCCTGGGGAGGAAAGCCATGACAAATCTAGACAGCACACTAAAAAGCAGAGACATCACCCTGTCAACAAAAGTGTGTATAGTCAAGGCTATGGTCTTCCCAGTTGCAATGTATGGCAATGAAAGTTGGACCATAAAAAAGGCTGAGCGCCAAAGAATTGAGGCCTTTGAACTATGGTGCTGGAGAAAACTCCTGCGAGTCCCTTGGACTGCAAGGCGATCAAACCGGTCAGTCCTAGAGGAGATCAACCCTGACTGCTCTTTAGAAGGCCAGATCCTGAAGTTGAAACTCAAATACTTTGGTCACCTAACGATAAGGAAGGACTCACTGGAGAAGAGCCTAATGCTGGGAAAGGTTGAGGGCAAGAGAAGAAGGGGACGACAGAGAATCAGGTGGGTGGGTGGAGTCACTGAAGCAGTAGGTGTGAACTTAAATGGACTCCAGAAGATAGTAGAGGACAGGAAGGTTTGGAGGAACATTGTCCATAGGGTCGCGATGGGTCGGACACGATTTTGCAGCTAACAACAACAACTTTTAGTAACAATATAGGTAACATAGTGTCATTGTTGGAAAGGGAAAAGCCAAGAGAGCTTTCTGTCTCTCAAACTAATTAATTTTAAGATGTGCAGACATCAACTCCCAGAAATCTCAGAGTTGAGGTTCACACTTCTTAATGTGGTTGATATTGAGAAACACTGCTCTAAAGTAATAAAAGGACTAGTCTAAAGCTAGTCCCAACCTTTTGGGCAGGGACCGGTTCCTTGGAGGACGGTTTTTCTGTGGACCGGGGGGCATAGCTTCACACACAGCCTGCATCCCATGTGTGTGCATGGATGGGACTTGCTTGCTTGTATGTCGCAGCTTCTACCAGGCCATGTACTGCTGCTGGTCCATGGCCAGCGGGTAGGGACCTCTTGTCAGAACCCATTCTTACAGTGGGAAGGGGGGGAATCCATTTCATTTCTTTCTATTTCTTACTGAGGGTTCTGCCATTCTCCTGAGGGGGAGGGGGAAGGCTCTGCGGGCTGTGTCTCTGCTTTGCTACAATGTATCCTTTCCATTATTCCTACATACTTGGTCTTTGAACTGTATATCCCTTGATGTTACCTTGGGGTGAGAAAGGAATGTGCCTCTGGCCATCTGGCTTATCTCTTGCTGTGGAAGGGAAGATGCGAAGACCCAACAACATCATCACAAGCATGGGATCGGACTCCATTATCAGCTCCTTTCCCATAGCAGACTTAACACCTGAGGATTGGCCTATTCAAACTGACCGGATGAACCATTGGGGTGGGGTTTGCTTGGGACTCTTTTAACCTATTGATCTGAGTGGAAAATCCTCAGATCCTGCCTATTATGCCTGCTATCAACTTCTCCTAATAAAAGTTCCTTTTGGAAGAAACTGCTCCAAGAGTCCTGCTTTCTTAGGATGAGGTTTGGAAGTGGGCCCTAACAGCCCTAGTCTAAAAGATTCAAACCTCATCTTGCAAAAAAGGGGGGGGTTAGAACAGTATGAAAAAAGACTATACTTTTTTGTATTTTCACTTTACAGAAATAATGGGAGCAAAGGGAGACTTGACAGAAGTCAATAAAGTCATGCATAGTAGAAAATGTAGGCAAAGAGAGATATTTTTTATCTTGGGGTCATCAACTGAAACTAAATATGAGAAGAATTTGGCACCAGTATAAGGATTATTTTGTATAACACCTGCTTAAACTAGAAAATCACTTCCATCAGATATTTTCTGAAGAGAACTAGACAGATTCATAGAGGATTAAAATATAAATGGCTACTATGCTTAATGGCTATCTACCTCTTAAATCATATGCAGCAAAGCTTACTATAAATCAGTCTTTTCAAATCAGGGCCATGGGCATCTATTCTGTGAGATAACCTATGTATCTTTCCTTATTTATACTTTTACAAGAAGCATTTTGTCATTTTATTTAAACTAAAAGTCCACATTGTCAATTATTCTGCTCAAAGAGCTGTGTGAAGTTATGAGCTGTTGCCTGTATTTTTATCTGACAACAAAAAACAAAGAAGACAGGTAACCTCCAATCCTATTTCAGGCTACAAATGAACAGAAATAACTACATTTATTTGGGTCTTCTGGGATCACGCAACGAGGCAGCTTCTTGCGGGCCACTTAGAGCTAATCTGGGGCCAAAAGATGTCTATTCAGTCTACTGACTTCTAAGAAACAAACAACAAATCACCCACATTCCTTCCCTGAATAAGTGATATCAATTTTAAGCAGTTATCTTTGTCAGAAATGCATCCATCTGTGACGCACTAGATGTAACACAACTTTTCTTCATGAGATACAGCCCTTTGGGTCCTTGAATAGGGCTATGGTGATCCTTCTTAATCTTCCTTGCTCCAGAAATGTATTTAGTTTCTTTGGGTTTTTCTATGCCATTAATCATCTTCATTGCCCATATCTATATCCTTCATAACAGTGGCAACCAGGACTTGACATAGTACACATAGTTTTCTACTTACAACAGTTGGTTTAGTGACCGTTTGAAGTTACAACGGCATTGAAAAAAGTGACTGTTTTTTCAGCTTATGACTGTTGCAGTAACCCCATGGTCACATGGATCAAAGTTTGGATGCTTGACAACTGACTCATATTTATGATGGTTGCAGTGTCCCAGAATTACATGATCACCTTTTGTGACCTTCTGACAAGCAAAGTCAATGGGGAAACAAGATTCACTTAACAACCGTGTTACTAACTTTACAACTACAGCGATTCACTCGACGATTGCGGCAAGAAAGATTGTAAAATGGGACAAACTCACTTAACCATGGTCTTGCTTAGCAACTGAAATTTTGGACGCAATTGATATCATAAATTGAGGACTATCTGTACTCCAGCTTAAATCTGAATAGTGTAGAATAAAGTGGAGGGGGTTATTTCTTCTGACTTGAAAACTGGAGATCCTTTCCTCAAGTACTGTTGTGGAGGCAGTTATCCCCCTCACTCTCTGCCCATTTTAACTTCAGCATAAACTTTGAGACAGATGTACTTGAAAGAGAAATGTTGTCCCATTCAAAGTCAGAAAGTGAAGGCTGAACCTGCGTGGGGAAAAAAATTGTCTTCTCCTCCTAAACCAGACACTCTCCTTATGATACCACTCTAACTCAGATCACCCAGTTGGTTCAGGTCACAAATACAGATTTTGGGGGGAAGAGACGTTCATCAGAGATCAGTAGAAATGTTTAGCTACAGCTTTAAAAATGTAGCTTGCTTTTTTTTTTAAAAAAAAAAAAAGTTTACTTTAAAAGAGCCTTGGTGGAGCAGTGGGCTAATGCCTCCTTAAGTAACACCAGCTGCCTGCAATTAGTGCAGGTTCTCATCCCACCAGGCTCAAGGTTGACTCAGCCTTCCATCCTTCCAAGGTAGGTAAAATGAGGACCCAGATTGTTGGGGGCAATTAAGCTGACTTTGTAATAATGCTGCTGGGGGGGGGTGAAAGCCCTAATAAGCAGGCATATACATAGAATGAAGACTATTGCTAAGCACATTGATTTGTACTTTAGATTGTAAGCCGCCCTGAGTCTTCGGAGAAGGGCGGGATATAAATGGGATTTTTAAAAAAAATGAAAAGAAAAAAGAACCCAAATCACAAACAGCTATGACATATTAACATTTGGAAACACTATCATCTGACTAAACTAGTGCTTGATTAATGACCTCTTAATAAAATGAAGTTCTTGCTAATCTACATGAATATGACTTTCAGCCCTCAAAGAGTTGTTTCTTTAGCTTCATCCTCCATCAACTTAATGTTATCCTCTGGCAATCTGAATTATGCAGCTGGGATGACTCTATGAATTCTAAACTTGATACATAGACCAAGTCAGATTATCTTTAGGCACCTCCAACCTAAGCCTTTCTGTTAACAGAAATTTAACAGTCATGGATCATGAAACAGCTGTCCAGCCTAGTGGCTCTTGACTTCAAAGAGGTGTCAGACTAAAGCCAGTACTTCTGGCAGTTTCAAATCTGTCACTTTCTGGAGAACATGAAAAGGCAAAGTCAATTCTGAATATAGAGTTGTCACATAAATGCCTTGAGAAAAGACAAACAAATGTGCTGAAGAAGGTTATATCCTTTAAGTGAGGGCATCTTCTAAAGAGGGTTTTGGGATTTCCATGTCTTATATCTGACTTTCCTTGTGTTTTGGTATTGGAGTCTGCAGGGTATAAAGATCTGGGACTGAAGCTTCATCTTTGGGACCTCAAACAGCATCTTTAAAAGCAACTGTTTTACTGAAGCTTCTGTTTTTCTTCCATACTGCTCTCTCTTCAATTATTCTGTCTGCAGTAAGGTAAAGGAATCCCCCGTTGTGTCTGATTCTAGGAGGGAATGCTCATCTCTGTTTCTTGGCTGAGAGAGCCAGGGTTATCTGAAGACATTTCTGTGGTCATGTAGCCATCATGGCTATATGCCAAAGGTGCATGGAATGCTGTTACCTTAGCACCAAAGTGGTACCAATTTATCTACTTGCACTTGCATGCTTTTGAACTGCTGGGTGGGCAGGAGCTGAGATAAGGAATGGGAGCTCACCCGTTGCACAGCGCTCAGGTCTCAAACCTGGCCTATCAGTTTTCCAGCTGAGAAGCTCATCATCTTTAACTGCTGAGCCATCGTGCACCCACCCCTGCACAAAAGCATAAAACAGAAACTGCCAAACGCTTTGCTAAACCAAAGTGAGAAATTATACTTAGCTCTCCAGGGTGCAGTTAGAACCTAGAAGTGTGTTGCAGCTTGGCTTGAGGGACAAGCAGGGGTCTAAGTGGTATTGGTCATGCTAGGAACAGCCGAACAGCATTACTTGTACATGTGCTATTCTAAACTAAACAGCACTACTTGTATACATGCTGTTTTAATGATAAGAAATTCATAACCAATCCTTCTACTGTTGTTTTGAATTCTTTGTGTCCTGAGGTATAAAAATAGAATTCCGGTCTTGCTCAGCAACTTTGTTTGCTAATGGAAAAGCCCTGATCAGAAATGATAAAGTGACAAATTTCCACTTTCCTCAACTCTGCATGATTGTTTGGCCTTTGTGCTGGGTAAACGAACCACAGATTGGCTCATGACCATCAGGAGCAGCAAAGAAAAAAAAACATTATCCAATGACACCATCCCATGAATGGAACGTAAGTCTGTAAGGGCAGCATTTGCACAATGAGCTCACCTTACAGTGGGTCATTTTGCCATCATTCTCTGCAACAGACACCACTGGTTCCCATCCTAGATAAATGGGAAAGACCTGAAATAAAACTGGCATTATGCATTATACATTATAAAACTATAATGGGCGTTAGTTTGGTATGGACAAAGTGCATTGTGTAAACTATTTAGTAACTTCTAACAATGTTTCAGCCTATCCAGTTATCCCAATCTAAAAATCTTACGGGGTACAAAAAAGACAGAAAGGAATTTTGGGTGTGAATACAACAACTATTACCCCATGATAGGTGCTAACAGGTTTCTGTTGTGTCTGTGAACAAAAATAGCTCATGCAGGTATAAGCCCTCACCTTATAACCACAACTGAGCCCAAAATCTCTACTGCCAAGTGAGACATTGGTTAAATGAGTTTTGCCCCATTTTATGACCTTTCTTGCCACAGTTCTTAAGTGAATCACTGTAGTTGTTAAATTAGTGATACGGCTGTTAATCTGGCTTCCCCATTGACTTTGCTTGTCAGGAGATCACAAAAGATGATCACATGATCCTGGGAGACCGCAACCATCATAAATGTGAGTCAGTTGCCAAGCATCTGAACTGTGATCATGTGACTATCAGGATGCTGCAGCAGCTGTAAGTGTGAAAAACAGTCATAAGTCTCTTTTTTCAGTGCCATTGTAATTTTGAATGGTGATTAAATGGACTATTGTATGTCAAGGGCTACCTGGATATGGAGCTATAGTATAATGTTGTGGGTTTTTTTTTTTCATTTTGGTTCAGAATATGCAAACCTGTTGCTATTTGTAGAACATAATAGCTTAACCAAGGTGCTGTGCCAATCGTGGCTTAGCTCAATGAGGGAGACAGTATCTGATGAAGCCTTTTGAAAGAGGAAGTTGCCTTAAAGATTCTCTAAAAGCAAAAGAATGAACAATAAGTTGCAACTCCATTGCTGTAAAGAACAAGCACAAATGCTTTCATTTAATATTTCAATAAATGCAAACTAATTTCTTGGAAATGCAATTTCTAGTAAGTATACATGCACATCTACATATCTGCATGCACATATTGAACTGCAGTTACATGATTTAAGAGAACTGTAGCTTTGTCAAGTATGGAAACTTAGTGACAAAATCAAACAGGGAGTATACTTGGCTTTTGATTTTCAAATTCTATTTAACTGGGTTTATCGTCAAAAGAGCTTTGCAAAATACATGAGGAATATCCCTACTGTTGAGGATAGGAGTTGCTGTATTTCTGCTGTCTTTTCTTTTTCCCATTTGGAACAGGCATATCTTGGAAAACCAGAAGGCTGCATTTTGGAAATGCAGAAGGAGTAAAAAGGAGGAGATGATTTCATAAAATGTGTAGATGATGATGATGATGATGATGATGATGATGATGATAATAATAATAATAATAATAATAATAATAATAATAATAATAATAATAATGCTACAAAAAACTGCGCTACTTGGAACATCTTACATTTTAAGGAGGTACCTGGCTGATACCTAGGATGCTGGCAGCAACCCGTGTCAGCCATCAGCACCAGTCAATTTGAATGTTCAGTTGATTGAGGTTCAAATAATAATAATAATAATAATAATAATAATAATAATAATAATAATAATAATAATAATAATAATGCTACAAAAAACTGCGCTACTTGGAACATCTTACATTTTAAGGAGGTACCTGGCTGATACCTAGGATGCTGGCAGCAACCCGTGTCAGCCATCAGCACCAGTCAATTTGAATGTTCAGTTGATTGAGGTTCATGTAATAATAATAATAATAATAATAATAATAATAATAATAATAATAATAATAATAGTTGGAAGGGACCTTGGAGGTCATCTAGTCCAACCCCCTGCTCAGGCAGGAAACCCTATACCATTTTAGGCAAATGGCTGTCCAGTCTCTTCTTAAAAACTTCCAGTGTTGGAGCATTCACCACTTCTGGAGGCAGGTTGTTCCACTGCTTAATTGTTCTAACTGTCAGGAAGATTAGACATAAGGTTTTGGTCTCTGCTTCAAAGAGAGAGATTGGGACATTTTAAGAAAGATACTTTTTTTCTCCCAATTATGAAAAAAAAGTGTCTTCTCACTCTCATGCTTTGCTGAAAGGTAGAAAGGGGGATAAGCAGTCAGAAATATAATCAGTTACATTGAAGTAGGCTGGTCACATAGCAAGAGGAATTGATGTTATAGAATGGATCCCAATTGATAAAAAGTTATAGAATGGATCCCAATTGATAAAAAGTGTCCATAAAAGAGACCTAAAACAAGATGGAGTGATGACATCAGCAAGTATTGAGGGCCCAAGGAAAGCTCAATACTGAACTTTTTGGAAACATGCAGAAGAGGCCTTCATTCTGCAGTGAATAGAAAATGGCTAGAACGGTGACGACGACATTGAAATAGGTTTTTTTTTTTTAAATATATCAAATGTAGCAGTGTGTGTTATGAGAAAACTGACATGAAATTACAGAATCAGAAATTGAAAAGAACAGTTTTGCTACTACAATAAAATGTGTGGAATTAACAAGTAAAAATGTTGCCCCGTTCAATATAAGAATAGTTCTGTTTTGAATGATGTGATGTACTCCATTCTGATATGAAGAGAGGCCTAAATAAATTTTGCTATAGAGAGAATATCCATAGATTTTTTTTTAAAAAAACACAATGTTGTACTCAGTTTTTCCAGCAGAAGCTTGTGCTTTTGATCTTTGCAGGCCAAGAAGGGGCTTTATCATGAAGCCATGCTAATGAGCATTTGGAGACTTTAATTTATGATCTATCTGATGGCATTGCAGAGAATTGGGTATGAAATGTATGTGATTATGTCGACATGCTGAAGAATAAACCAGCTGCTATTTGTTCTGCAAGTATTCAGAGAACACCCTCTTGCTAATGGCCCAGAGCATGATCTGGCATCTGGTAAACTAATGCATTGTCATCTTTACAGTGAAATTTGCCACAAATCATTAATGAAGCCAACAACCATTCCAGTTCTGATGTTGTCTGAAAATACGCCAATTACTGTAAAAGTGCTTCGATAAGCAGCATGATTGAACGATAGTAACTGGAGAGTAACTTGTTAGCACAAACTCCTGTTGCAAAGACAGTAATGAACTGCTCATTCCAGCACTTGGCATTTTCTTTTTAATCAGCCAAGATGGTTAGATTGGATTATTTATGTTGCATTTTGCATCAGCACCTAAGGTAGCAAATAGAAAAGCACTTACTAAATGTGTTCGCTTATGACATTCACTTATAATTTCTGCCTGTTATAAGAAACTAGCAATCCAATCCTTAAAAAAGGTACGCACATTGTTAAATAGCAGGTTCTTTGGCGCAGGAATGAAGACGAGGTAACTGAGTACAGGAAACTCATAGTTTATTTCGTGCAGTAACTGTACTGAGCAAATGGCTGCAACTAGCCGCAATATATAGTCTAGCCCCTAGGCGGCAGCCAGTAGGTTTGAAACAACCATTGGTGCCCAGGGATAGCCAATTATAGCGCTGGAGACTGGTAGTCTGGGTTGCTGGAGAGCCGTTAGCTGGTCCAGCAACCCAAGTGATCTTACTAATGAGCCCAGTACATAACACACATCTTCCCATATTACTCCTGTGCCAATATATGTATATATCTGTGTGTATGTTTGTGTTCCCCACATTTATGGAGGTCATTGCTTTCCTGTTCAGTCTAGGGTTTTTTTTGTCTCAGTTATGATCCTCGCAGCTCTGAAGAGCAGGGTCCCAAACTATGAGAATGATCTCTCCTGGAAAGATGCAGAGTCCAGACAAAAATTTCTTAGTTGTATTATTACATTAAATCCACCTTTCCCAATGTTTCATTGTATTGTTTAAATGGTTCATTTGTATACATTGTGGTATTTGGATTTTTAGGGGAAGTGAGTGGTACTAGATGGAGTGTATGGTAACAAGTTTAGGAACTCCTGGAATAAGGGGATTAGTTGGGTTCACCCTTTGAAACTATTATCAATATCACTATATTACTTGAGGTAAAACTGAGGAGGTTACTTAAGGAGTGATCTCATCCCAATTACATCAACTCATCCTACCCAATCAAGCAGGGACAGCATGCTATCACTGGAGATTTTCAAGAAAAAATTGGGCAACCATTTGTCCAGGATGATATAAGAACTTATGCCTTGGGCAGGGGATTGGACTAGAAGACCTCCAAGGTCCCTTACAGCCCTACTATTCTATGAGGTCCTGTGGGTTAAAGAAGTTTGATTGACAAGATCTAGGAGGAGGGCCTTCTCTACTGGCGTCCCCATTCCTTGGAACATCTTATCACCAGAGGTGAGGCAAACCCCAATCTTCCAGTTTTCTGGAAGACTTTTAAGATCTGGCTCTGCCAATTAGGATCTAAGAGTGTTGTGGAACTCTTGGGATGAGAGATGGCTTGAGGGCATGACCTTCATTTTGTTAACTTTTTACCCTTCTGCATTTTTAATTTTGATTTTTTTTACTTCTAACTTGTAAATTTAAATCTTGTTTTTAATCTTTTTTTTTTAAAAAACACCAAAACAAAACTGTGCCCTAGTCATGTTTTTATATTATATGGGTGAGATCAGCAATGCAGAAATTTGACAAATACATAAAAATAAATACATTACCAACATCAACATCAACCATTAAGGAGAATGAACATGGTGACCATTTCTTTTGAAATTTTAACCATTAGGATTTATATACATGGGACTTTAAAGAACGTTTGATATGTATCATTGTGTTTTTACACTAATCATGACATCCCACATTATTAGACATATATTCTGACTTGATATTGGACAACTCAGCAATACAATTTGAGAAGATTCTTAAGAAAATACTTTACAACAGCCAAACAATGCTTTGTTTGAACTTTAGTCTGGAGCTCTACAAACCTGGATGCCTCTTTCTAACTTAGAATCACAGAGTTGGAAGAAGCTATTTGGGTTATAAAGGCCAGCCCGCTGCTCTGGGCAGGAATTTAAATTAAAACAAATAGAAGATGGCTATTTAGACTCTGCTTGAACACTTCTAGCGAAAGAAAACCTACTACCTCTCTGGATAATTAGTTCCACTGTTGCAGTACTTTAATACTGCTACACAATTTTTTTTTCTTAACATTCAGCATGAATCTAATTTCCTGTAAGCAAAACTCATTATTCCATGTCCTGCTCTCTGGAGTGATAGAGAACAGATCTTGACCTTCTTCTGTGTGATATATTTTCAATTATTTGAAGTGTGCTGTCCTATCTCCTCTCAGTTAGGACTACCAAATCTGGCTATAAAACTCGGGGTGACCACAAAATAGCACTTCAGAGTTAAACCATTAATAAAAATATGGAAGAATACAGAGTTCAAGACAGAATCTCTTGGCACTCTTCATAATAATGTACTTCATTGCAGTCTTATTAGGAACTAGTGATGATGTGTTTTACATTATAATTTTTAAGGATCTAGTTATTGGGTCATCCAATCCAATCCACTAGTTTACTCATCAGAAAGTCTTGGATAATCTACCAAACACTTTGCTGAAATCAAGATAAGTTATTTCTTTCTCTTTTACAGAAGGTATTTTTTTTAAGCCAAAAAAACTCTAATGCAATCCTTGGTTGTATAAACAGAGGCATGGAATCAAAATCACGTGAAGTATTACTACCACTTTACAAATCCTTAGTAAGACCACACCTGGAATTTTTCATCCAGTTTTGGTCACCACATTACCAAAAAAGATGTTGAGACTTTGGAAAAAGTGCAAAGAAGAGAAACTAAGATGATTAAAGGCCTAGAGGCAAAAGCGTATGAAGAACGGTTGCAGGAACCAGACATGGCCAGTCTAGAGAAAAGAACGACTAGGGGTGACATGATAGCAGTATTCCAGTATTTGAGGGGCTGCCACAAAGAAGAGGGGGTCAAATTATTTTCCAAAGCACCAGAAGGCAAAACAAGAAACAACAGATGGAAACTAATCATGGAGAGAAGCAACCTGGAACCAAGAAGAAACTTCCTAATAGTGAGGACAATTAATCAATGGAACAGCTTGCCGTCAGATGTTGTGGGTGCTTCATCACTGGAGGTTTTTAAGAAAAGAATGGACAGCCACCTATCTGAAAGGGTATAGGATCTACTGCTTGAGCAGGGGATTGGACTAGAAGACCTCCATGGTCCCTTCCAGCTCTGTTCTGATTGATCGAAGGTATTTTAATGCTGTCTACAATTTGAAGAGGTGTAATGAAGTGTAAATATTGGTATAAGAAATAAAAAATCAAATAATGAAATTTGTTTAGTGTCACAAAAAACAGCCTTTCCTAATCCTTCCAGATCATCCATAGCTATATTATATCAAGAATCAAATCTGACATGTTTGATATTAAAACAACTTTAGTACTTCTTTCCTTAAAAATTCATCTAAATGACCATAAATACATAAAATATTTCAGCTACAGTTTTGAAATAGCAACGGGGCAATATAAGACTTCAAAACAGATCACTAGAAGAGGAGCACTGAGGACAAAAATTCCTGTCATCCATACGGATTACCTTTTGGTATTGTAAAGTGCGTATAGTCAAGGCTATGGTCTTCCCAGTTGCAATGTATGGCAGTGAAAGTTGGACCATAAGAAAGGCTGAGCGCCAAAGAATTGAGGCCTTTGAACTATGGTGCTGGAGAAGACTCCTGCAAGCCCCTTGGACTGCAAGGAGACCAAACCGGTCAGTCCTAGAGGAGATCAACCCTGACTGCTCTTTAGAAGGCCAGATCCTGAAATTGAAACTCAAATACTTTGGCCACCTAATGAGAAGGAAGGACTCACTGGAGAAGAGCCTAATGCTGGGAAAGATTGAGGGCAATAGAAGAAGGGGACGACAGAGAATGAGGTGACTGGATGGAGTCATTGAAGCAGTAGGCGTGAGCTTAAATGGACTCCAGAAGATAGTAGAGGACAGGAAGGCCTGGAGGAATGTTGTCCATGGAGTCACGATGGGTCGGACACGACTTCGCAGCTAACAACAACATAGCCTTGGTGGAGCAGTGGGCTAATGCCTCCTTAAGTAACACCAGCTGCCTGCAATTAGTGCAGGTTCGCATCCCACCAGGCTCAAGGTTGACTCAGCCTTCCATCCTTCCGAGGTAGGTAAAATGAGGACCCAGATTGTTGGGGGCAATTAAGCTGACTTTGTAATAATGCCGCTTAGGGTGTGTGTGAAAGCCCTAATAAGCAGGCATATATATAGAATGAAGGCTACTGCTAAGCTTGTAAGCCGCCCTGAGTCTTCGGAGAAGGGCGGGATATAAATGGAATTAAAATAATAAAAAAATAGATTACATTTCTATTACTAAGAGGCTAGTCACTCTGAAATCTGACCTGGAAATAGATCAGGACTAAATGTTATGTTGTGTTATGTTATGGAACTGTCTTAGTGGCTCTCTGACTTTAATGACCAGATCACTGCAAGGAATTTAAATTCTTCCATCCTCCAGCATTCAGTCAGAGCTAAAGAAGCTTCTTGGATGAGAAGTGAAACATTTTCAAAGAAAAAAATCCAGTTGCCTTTTGAAAAAGCACCTTTGGGACAAAACTCCAAGAACACAACACAGACCCAGAAGAAGATCAAGAGACAATATTAAAGGCATACTACAAGAACATCAGTTAACAATGGTAGAGAGGCCACCAGGACAGCAACTTTGTATCTCCCTTGATACCTAAAGTGGAAAAAGAGGAAAAGAGGGGGAGGGGAAGGAGAAGGGGGAGAGAGAGAAGAAGAGGAAGTGGGAGGAGAAGGAGAGGGAAAAGAAGGAGAGGGAGAAGAAGAAGAGGGAGGAGAAAAAGGAGAGAGGAGAAAGAGAGGGAGGAGGAGGAGGAGGAGGAGGAGAAGAAGAAGAAGAAGAAGAAGAAGAAGAAGAAGAAGAAGAAGAAGAAGAAGAAGAAGAAGAAGAAGAAGAAGAAGAAGAAGAAGAAAGAAGAAGAAGAAGAAGAAGAAGAAGAAGAAGAAGAAGAAGAAGAAGAAGAAGAAGAAGAAGAAGAAGAAGAAGAAGAAGAAGAAGAAGAAGAAGAAGAAAGATCATCCCAGTTTTACTACCCAACTCTGCTAGTTCCTTGGAAAGTGACAAGATCTGAAAATTGACAGCACGTATGTAAGTTTGGTCCCAAGATACCCCCGTTACTTCTTTCAGTTTTATGAAAGAGGGGTCCTTTTTATAGGCATTATATTAGACCCATATTGTCTGGTGCTCTAGGCAGTACATCAGAATAAAATGTACAATTTTTGCCCCTTTTTCCTCAAAATGGAGAGAGACTAGAAATCCTATTTTCAAAAGGCCAAGCACCTTTTTCTGCACAATAATTCTGTCCTTCAAGCACTTGCTTCCTTTTCAGGTTTATATTCAATGGTTGGAAAGGGTGCCTGAGGCACTTTATTTTCTGTTACAACTTTTCCTTGTGTAAAGCATTTCCTTCTAAATACTTTTAATAGATGACCATTTCTAAGTTTAAGTTCATGCCCTCTCTTTTTCCTTTCTTTTGCCAGAATTGTTTATAGCTTTATAAGGGATGCTATTTGGCAGCTTCCCACACTTTGGAATTGATTGATTTTTTTAAATTATTATATGCCATCACGTTGGTGTCAACTGTTAGCAACCTCATAGATAGATTTCTTCCCTGACAATCTGTCCCAAGCCTGATTTTTCAGGTCTTCCAATGCTGCACTTGTTGCCATTGTGACTGAGTCCATCAACGTTGCTGCTGGTTGCCCTTTGCTTGTCTTTCTTTCCCACCATTCCCAGCATTAGAGAGCTGGGTCTTCAAGTAGTATGTCTGAAGTAAGCCTGGTCATTTGTTCCTCAAGTGAGAACTCTAGGTTGATCGGTTCAGTTAGCCATTTGTTTGTTTTCTGAGCTCTTCAGAAAACTCAGAAGACTCAAGAGTCTCCTCCAATGAAAAAAATTCAATACCATGTTTCCCCCAAAATAAGACCCACCCCCAAAATAAGCCCTAGCCTGATTTTTTTGGGGGTGGGCCTAATATAAGCCCTACCCCCAGAATAAGCCTGGTTGGGTGGGCGTGGCCAGCACAAGCGGTGGTGAGCGTGCGGGGGGCTGAAGTTGTCTGATGCGCCTCCATTTCCAAATGCCCCATAGGTGCCCAAACACTTTTCGTCCGGATGGAGAAATGACGGAGACTGAAAGCTTTGTCCGCTTGCAAATGGGGTGCTTGGAGACGGAGTGAATTGCTTGGTTTCTAAGTCCCCCATTCACAAGCAAACAAAGCTTCCAGTCTCCCTCTGGGTGAAAAGTGTTTGGGTGCCTATGGGGCACTTGGGGCAGCTCCACCCCCTCCACCCCACTCCACCCCCCTCCTTGTGAGGCAGATGTCAGAAAAAAATAAGACATCCCCCCAAAATAAGACCTACTGCCTCTTTTGGAGGCATATATATAAGATTGAGTAGGATCAATACTCTTTCTATCCTGTTTCTTCAACTTTCATATGCATAGAATGCTACAGAGTATGCTATTGTTTGTACCGTTCTAAATTGCTTATAACTTTACATGGGACACTTTCTGGAAGCTTCACCTACTTTGGACTAGAAGTCAACCAATCAGAATAGAGCTGGAAGGGACCCTGAACGTCTTCTAGTCCAACCCACTGTTAAAGTTCCAAGTGACTCCTTTTCATGCTTGGCTGCAGCTCATTATGTTATTATCAACATATTAATTGCTGCCTTAGCATCAGTGGGCATCAAATGCTTTTGCATGACTGGGAGTCAAATGTTAATGAATGGTTTGTATGACAGCTTCCTGGAAAAAAGGGGTTTGTTGCAGCTAGCTGGACACTGAATGCTTGTGGAAGTTTTGACATCAGTTGAAGGGGTAGGAATCACTGGCTACGTTCAGATATAATGAACTGTGGGTTTTTTTGTGATGGAACCAAGCCCAGGTTACCCACAGGTTCCAAAACAATAGAGTTGCTATTCACTAGACAAATTGCTAATCTGATGTTGTACCTGGGTTATTTGTTGCAGCATCATGGGTCCTAAATGACTTGGAGAATCTGCTGCCAGTATTCAATTTGGAAGGTCAGGATTTTATTTTCTCCCCAGTTTGGAATTATAGCCTGAATCTGAGGTTATAAAAATAGACCCAGGGTTGAAAATAGCCCCTGAAGCTGGCCATCTCTAATTTTTAATGACCAAAAAAAAAGATAGGAAGAATAGTCATGTCAGCTCTTCTTCTACACTTAATTTGAACTCCATCCCATTTACATTTTAATAACATTAAATCAGAATTTGTTTGTCCAACTTTGGGGAATGTAGCTCCTAGACAACAGTGACCCATCATTGAAAAAACAGCAGTGGAGCTTATTGCTTATAAAATAGTTGAGTTCTGTGCTGCTGTGTTAAAGCAGAAATTGTGAACAGCCATCTGTGGAACATGTTTTAACTTGGATTCCTACTCAGAAAAATTGAGTAGGAAACTTGACAGCCCAAATACTCCAGAAGATATTTGGACTGTCAAGTTACAAAGGCTCAACTTACAAAAGGATCTTGACAGATTTAACACTTGGCCCTATCTAACAAAATGAAACTCAGTGTACAGAAAACAAAAGGTTTTACATTGAGGCAAGAAAACCCAAATGCACATGTGTAGAATAGAAACATTAAGAAAACCAAGATCATGGCATCTGGCCCTCTCAATTCCTGGCAAATAGATGGGGAAGAAATGGAGGTAGTGACAGATTTTATTTTCCTGGGTTCCAAGATCACTGCAGATGGGGACTGTAGCCAAGAAATTAAAAGACGCTTGCTCCTTGGGAGGAAAGCCATGGCAAATCAAGACAGCACACTAAAAAGCAGACACATTACCCTGTCAACAAAAGTGCATATAGTCAAGGCTATGGTCTTCCCAGTTGCAATGTATGGCAGTGAAAGTTGGACCATAAAAAAGGCTGAGCGCCAAAGAATTGAGGCCTTTGAACTATGGTGCTGGAGAAGACTCCTGCAAATCCCCTGGACTGCAAGGCGATCAAACCGGTCAGTCCTAGAGGAGATCAACCCTGACTGCTCTTTAGAAGGCCAGATCCTGAAGCTAAAACTCAAATCGCGTCCGCAGATAATCGCCTGGCCGCCTTGTTTAGGGTGACTCGCTCACTTCTTAATCAGGAGGGTGAGGGAGGATCCCTTGCAGGGTCGTGCCGAGGAATTTAGTCAACATCTGTCGGATAAAATCGCTCGGATTCGGACCGGTTTGGACTCCAGCTGGGCAGAGTCAGGCGATCAGGACACGGGCGGTCTTGTCAATGTTACCTGGGAAGAGTTTGATTCTGTGACCCCTGATGAAGTGGACAGGATTATGGGGAGGCTGAGCTCCTCCACATGTTTGTTGGACCCGTGCCCTTCCTGGCTGGTTTATGCAGCTAGGGAGAGGACACGAGGCTGGCTCCAGGCGGTTATATCTGCTTCTTTGAGTGAGGGTTATTTCCCCACCGTCTTGAAGGAGGCGGTGGTGAGACCTCTCCTCAAGAAGCCTGCCTTGGACCCAGCTGTTTTGAACAACTTTCGTCCAGTCTCCAACCTTCGCTTTCTTGCGAAGGTTGTCGAGAGTGTGGTGGCGCATCAGCTCCCTCTGGTCCTGGATGAAGCGGATTATCTGGACCCCTACCAATCGGGTTTCAGGCCCGGGTACAGCACGGAGACGGCATTGGTCGCTCTGGTGAATGATCTCTGGAGGGCTCGGGATAGGGGATATTCCTCTGTCCTAGTCCTATTAGACCTCTTGGCGGCTTTCGATACCATCGACCATGGTATCTTGCTGCGGCGTCTCAGGGGATTGGGAGTGGGAGGCACAGTTCTTCAGTGGTTCTCCTCCTATCTCCTGGGACGCTCGCAGTCGGTGTTGGCAGGGGGGCAGAGATCGGCCCCTAGGTCTCTCGTTTGTGGAGTTCCTCAGGGGTCGGTTCTCTCGCCTCTCCTGTTCAACATCTACATGAAACCGCTGGGTGAGATCATTCGTGGTTTTGGAGTTGGGTATCATCAGTATGCCGATGATACCCAACTTTTCTTTTCGACCCCAAACCACCCCAGTGATGCCCTTGCTGTGATGTCCCGTTGCCTGGAGGCGGTTCGGGTCTGGATGGGGAGGAACAGACTTCAACTCAACCCTGACAAGACTGAGTGGCTGTACATCCCGGCATCCCGGGACATTCAAAATGTTCCATCTCTTTCTATGGGGGGTGAGCTCTTACCCCCCGTGGATAGGGCTCGCAACTTGGGAGTCCTCCTAGATTCACGGCTTACCCTGGAAGATCATATAGTGGCCGTGACTAGGGGGGCTTTCGCCCAGGTTCGCCTGGTGCGCCAGTTGCGGCCCTATCTGAACCGGGATGCCCTGTGTACGGTCACTCATGCGCTCGTGACCTCTCGCCTTGACTACTGTAATGTTCTCTACATGGGGCTTCCCTTGAAGACCACTCGGAGGCTCCAACTGGTACAGAATGTGGCCGCGAGAGTTGTCTTGGGAGTTTCCCGGTACTCCCATGTTACACCTTTGCTCCGCGAGCTGCATTGGTTACCAGTTGTCTTTCGGGTGAGGTTCAAGGTTTTGGTTACGATCTTTAAGTCCTTACATGGCATGGGTCCGGGATACCTCAGGGACCACCTGCTGCCGACATCAACTCCCCTCCGCCCTGTGCGTTCCCACAGAGAGGGCCTCCTCAGGGTGCCGCCAGTCAGGGAATGCCGACTGGTGGCCCCCAGGGGGAGGGCCTTCTCTGTAGGCGCTCCGGCATTATGGAACCAACTGCCGGTGGAGCTCCGGATGGCATCAGACCTCCGAACTTTCCGTCGTGGCCTGAAGACCCATCTATTTGAAATAGCTGGTCTGGCCTGACGGGGGATTATGGGTTTTAATCGTTGTTTTAGATTTGAATTACTGTTTTTAACTGGGCATGGGTTTAATCTTTTTTAATTTTTGTATTGTCTTTTTTATATATGCCCTGTGAACCGCCCTGAGTCCCTACCAAGGAGAAGGGCGGTATATAAATTAAATAAAACTAAAACTAAACTAAACTAAATACTTTGGCCACCGAATGAGAAGGAAGGACTCACTGGAGAAGAGCCTAATGCTGGGAAAGATTGAGGGCAAGAGAAGAAGGGGACAACAGAGAATGAGGTGGCTGGATGGTGGCTGAAGCAGTAGGCGTGAGCTTAAATGGACTCCAGAAGATAGTAGAGGACAGGAAGGCCTGGAGGAACGTTGTCTATAGGGTCGCGATGAGTCGGACACGACTTCACAACTAACAGCAACAACAAGAATAGGTGGTACCTAGCTCAACAGTAGTAACTGTAAGAGGGATCTCAGAGTTTTAATGGACAATCACTTAAATATGAGCCAGCAGTGTGCTGCAGCTGCCAAAAAAGCCAACACAGTCCTAGGCTGCATTAATAGAGGGATAGAATCAAGATTTGGAAAGAAAGGCAATAAAATAAATAAAAGAAAACTTTTATTTAAAGAATAAAATTATCAAACTTGGATGGGAATTGAAAGGTTTAGAAGAAATTAGTATTTTAAATCAAGCTACCTAAAGGCTCACTGTAACTATGTTTTCACAATTTAGAAGTAATGGGAAGTTATGATTAAGTAAATGAGAAAGTATTTAAACAGGACTCTGATAAGGGAAGTAAAAAACAGTGGCAAGAGCAAAGAATATTACAAATTTGAGTTGGGTCTAGGAAGCATGGTGTGAATGCAATAGAGCTGGAAGGGATCTTGGAGGTCTTCTAGTCCAGCCCCTTGCTCAAGCAGGAGAACCTAAACCATCTCAGACAAGTGACTTTTATGAGTCATGGATTTCAACTCCCAGAATTCTGGAACCAGCTATGCTGGCTCAGGAATTCTGGGAGTTGAAATCCAAGAGTCATAAAAGAGCCAAGGTTGCCTACCCCTGGTCTAGCCTCTTCTTAAAAATCTCCAGGAGGCAAGCTGTTTCACTGCTTAATTGTCCTCACTGTCAGGAAGTTTCTCCTTAATTCCAGGTTGCTTCTCTCTTTGATCAGTTTCTTGTCCTTCCCTCTGATACTTTGGTGAATAACGTGACCCACTCTTCTTGGTGGCAGCCCCTCAAATACTGGAATATTGCTATCATGTCACCCATATATCTTCTTTTCTTTAAGCTAGCCAAACCCTAAGTCCTGTAGCCCTTCTTCATATGTTTTAGTTTCCAGGCCTTTAATCATCTTAGTTGCTCTTCTGAATTTCTTCCAAACTGTGAACATCTTTTTTATGAAATGGTGACCAAAATTAGCTGTAGTATTCTAGGTGTGGTCTTATTAGGGTTTTATAAAGCGGTACGAATACTTCACATGATCTTGATTCTATGCCTCTATTTATACAACCCAGGATTGTATTAGCATTTTTGGTTGCTGCTGCACACTGCTGGCTCATAGTCAAGTGATCGTCCACTATGACTCCAAGGTCCCCCTCACAGTTGCTGTTTTTAAGCCAGGTCTCGCCCAATCTGTATTTGTACCTTTGGGTTTTCCTGGCTAAATGTAAAACTTTGCTTTTCTCCACACTGAAACTTCTTTTGTTGGACAGGGCCCATTGTTGAGGTTTGTCAAGATCTTTTTGGATCCTGAGTTTGTCTTCTGGGGTGTTGGCTACTCCTGCCAGTTTGGTGTCATCTGCAAATTTGGTGTGTGTGTGTGTGTGTGTTCATTCTAAACTGCTATATTGGATTTGCAATCAAGATTTTAAAATACAAAGAGAGTTACTTGCTGAGGAACTCTTAAAATGCTGTATTGATTACTGGGAAATGTTTAATTTAAGTGTAAGCATTCATAGAAGAAAGGCTCCTATTAAAAATATATTGTTGTTAATCTATTACTTTATTTGCTTATTTTCTTATCTAATGTCATTACTATCTTATTACATGTGGACATCTTTTCTTTTTGAAGACCCCCCCTGAGTAAGAGTAAAAAAAGTGTTAGCCTATGACTACAGCTTTCAGAAGAGGAAAGAGGCAAGTCTTAAAAATCATATTATGTATACTTAATGCCTACCTGACCTTTTCTCCTGTTACTTTAATCTTTTTTTAAAAAAAATCATTTAATTTAAAAGCTGGTGTATTAGGCCATTTATATGTAAATAGCCTTTAATTCATGCATTGATTTAACAGACTAATCCAAAAGATTCTTTACCACTGTTGACCTTTTTGACTCTATACTTCTGTGGAAACTATAAAATGGTTCTGTATGACCTCACAGCCCTGTGTAGCATAACATGCCTCATTTGTTCTATATAAATCAGTTATAACAAAAGGATTTTCTGCCAGCAGTGAATTATTGAAAGTGAATTTATATGGAATACTTTAATGTTAGAGAAGCTTCTATTTAAAATCCTTCCTTCCTTCCTTCCTTCCTTCCTTCCTTCCTTCCTTCCTTCCTTCCTTCCTTCCTTCCTTCCTTCCTTCCTTCGACTGTAAAATTGATCAGGTTTTAAAGCAAAATATGCAATATACGTTTTGTGTTGTGTTTTGTATCTGCATTTGATTCCCCCCCCCCCGAAATGAAGAATTGCCTTTAGATTAATAAAAACCCTTTACCCTTTTCCCTCGGATTGGATCAGACCAGATGGTTTAAATTACCATTTGATGGTGAGAACTATTTTGAGCCATTCTTGCTCTTGGTAAAGATTTAAAAATAAAAAATAATAATAATAACTAGCTTTCCCACCCATCATACCAAATTGTTTGCTGAGGAAACCATAAAATGCTAAATCTATACAAAAAACACAACTCCAGTTCCCAACAGTTGGGCTTCATTTTAGTTCTTAAACAAAGGATCGTGATGTAGAAGAATATTAATTCAGGAACAAAAGCATGAAATATACCTTTAAATGGTTTCATAAAATGCCATTTTGACGATGAAATATGTTGGTTCATTTTTTTGGAAAAGTATACAGTAAATACAATTGATTAGACTACAGCTGTTCCTTAAAAGAACACATCCCTGCCATAAAACACTTTACACTGAGAAAAATGACAACTTTGCAAAGTTATGTGCAGTCACCTACAGAAACTCAATGGTCTCTGTTAAGAGCTTGTTGCAACAAAAAATGGAAAATATGTGTCAAAATACAGACAATGATGGAACTCTAACAGGACCTTATTTTGTCACAAATGGTAAAATGTATTGACAGGATTTAAAAGTGTGATTTGAAAGGTAGGTAATGGGTTCTTGTCGTTCTTTTGCTTTGAGGTTTGTGTGTGTATGTGTGCAGATAATCAAAGTTAGAACAAAAACACCACTGAAATGGCAAGATTGCACTTTTTTAAAAAAAATCCCATTTATATCCCGCCCTTCTCCGAAGACTCAGGGCGGCTTACAATCTAAGAAGCACAAATCAATGTGCTCAGCAATAGCCTTCATTCTATGTATATGCCTGCTTATTAGGGCTTTCGCCCCCCCCCCCCAGCGGCATTATTACAAAGTCAGCTTTTTGCCCTGAACAATCTGGGTCCTCATTTTACCTACCTCGGAAGGATGGAAGGCTGGGTCAACCTTGAGCCTGCTGGGACTCGAACCTGCACTAATTGCAGGCAGCTGGTGTTACTTAAGGAGGCATTAGCCCACTGCTCCACCAAGGCTCCACATAGCATAATAACAACTGTTAGTTTAGCTTTTTTAACTTTTCTACTGATCTTCATAAATGTCTGCTCTATTCTTTAAAAATAATTATGAAAAAATAAAACAAGACTGAATAACTGATTGTTATTGTTATTATTTTGGAAGAGCCTGGAGTAGTTTTAAAAAACAGCAATAAAACAAAAGCAACATTTTCTTTTGGCAAGGCCTGCATGAACAGGGTTTGCACATAGAAAAAAAAAATAAACTTGCTTGTATGAATAAAAGGCTCATTGCAATTTCTGCAGGCAAAAGTGGGTAGCTGACTTTCAATGATGTTGACGTGACACGTGACATCCAGTTATGTTTTGCTTACATCGCAAAGTGGTATGCTAGCCAACTAGAAGTGTCTTTTTTCTCATAACTTGGTATAAATATGGTGCAAATAATTTCCCCCATGAAGAAATCAATACTTATTTTGTCATTTTTATATTACATGTTTTATTCAAAGCTTGACTTCTTCCCTGTATTGTGTTTTCAATAGGTTGAGTGGAACGTTCAAGAGTCCATAAAACCTGAATATGATTGTCAAAAAAATCCTGTTCATATAAAACACTTTGAAAATTTTAAATTTAAAGTCTATGCAAGGCTCTAAGACCATGATCACTAAGATCATGATCACATGAGAAAAAAAACCAACCCAAAACATATTCTTAATCAAAGATGGGATTTAATTACAGTAAGGTTGTAGCTTATATAATTTTTGGCTTTCCAATTAAAGATAATATACATTTATTGTCAATTCTGTAAATTCTATAAACACACACAAACACATTAAGGAATATAAAAATAGCATTAAATTCTAACTCCTTTATACCTTTGTCATTATTGTAGATTCAATACTTTAAAAAATCGCTCAGCCAAAATATGTCCCAGCTATAGAACTATATCAGTTCATCTAAATTTAATCACACTGAATTTGAAAACTAGCTTGAGAAGTTTCAGATTAAATAACTTGGTTTGAAAATTAAAATAGCAATTATAGTTGTCAACATTTGCTGTTTACATTTTCAAAATTTCCAAAGCGGTGGTGCTTGTTTCTTTTCATGTCAGAGTAGTTCAAAGAATGCAAACTCTTTTATTCATAAAAGCAATTTTTCTGACTGCAAACTTTATATCAAAACACATGCTAATTAATTTGGTAGACCACTAATCCCTTAGCCACAACTTCTTATCTGAAATATGAGGATAATATGCTGCTAAAAAGATTCTTATATAGATATCTGCCTGTATATGAGATTCATTGAATTTATAAACTGTGCTATAAAAACATATTTTCTTATTATTTCTATACTGGTATACTCTTTGAATTTGCAATGAATAGATGGAGGGAAGCAACTAACCCCACCTCCACATTCATTCTTGTCTTTGTGGAGGGAGTCTTTTTGTTAAACCTTTAAGAATCCTTGCATGATATATAGAAATCTGATTTCCAAAACTCTATACCTTGCAGGGAATATCAAAAGATAAAAGAGATCCTTTTTTTCCATTGCAGAAGTTCAAGCAATTGGATGGAGCTTCCAGTATTTTGGAAAAGTACCTCAATAGTCTACTGAAATTGCTAGTAAGAATGAAAGACCTAATTCAAGTTTTACCTAGATATAGTCCATTATATCAATCATCTTATTCCCTACAGTATCTTAAGAAGTATCTTCATACAGGGCTGTCATCTGAAATTCATGGCTTTAAAAATAAATGTTGGTGCTTGTAACTGTCACATAACTTGTTCACTAGTGAGAACATCTGGAGAAGAATGAACTCTCATGAACTCAAGTTGAGAGAACCTTACTAACGATGCTGCTAAAATCTTCAGTGTTAACATCTCTATCTGGGTGACTTCTGGATATGTGGGCTTCAGCTCCAAGATTGTCAGCCAAATCCATGTTTCTGGGGAATTTGAGGAGTTGAAGCTCACAGGTTTCAAGACACTCAAATGGAGAAGACTGCCCTTTTATCATACATACTAAAGTTCCTTTTTGTTTCTTTGCCAATCTGAAATTAAAATCCAAGCTGGTGAGGTTCCAGGTTTTCCTTCCTGACCATCCACAAAGGAACCACCAATCATTTTGATTTTTGCAGCTTAGCAGTTTTCATCCTCTTAAGGAAATGCAGAGGTGAAATAATCTTCTCTTATCATTTTATAAACCTAAGTCAAATACTCTTCTTTTAAACTTGGTTCTTTTTAAAATCAGTTTAAATAAGGCATGAGTTGAGAGTCCACAATAAGCCAAATCAGTATTATTCACTTCTTCAAGAAGAGGAAATTTTATTAGCCAGGTGAACTGGGATATGGATTTGCCTTCAAAAACTTGTTTCAACTAATATTTCAGCTGGCAGAATCTCATGAGGCGCCTTAGTAAGCTGAGGTTGCTGAGCAAATATTTGGATTTTTTTTTGCATGCAAGTGTACAAGAGCTAGACAAGACTGTTCATTTTCACCTATTATCATTTATATTATTATTGTTATTTAATTGTAATTAGGGATAATCAGATCTTGTAAAGAATATAGTATATGCAGAAATTGTCAAAACAGCAGGGTAAATGTTGCCTATACCAAAACCAGTTCAAATTGTTGAGAATGGTCAGTCCAAGAAATTTGGTGGATCTGAAAGTAATTGATAGGAAGCTTTATCAGAGTATATGCAAAACTTTGGCAACATATTAAATATATCATGGAAGAAAATCTGTGTTAAAAAGAAACAATATTGGGAGATAGTGATATGGAGGCAGGTGAATATAAAATCAATTTATTTAACAGGTCAGTTTGGCATCTATAAGTATTTTAAACTCTCCTCAATTAAATATTTGGAACTCTTTTTGGTGCACTTTGAAGCATATTTCTTGGTCTTCTGTTCTCTCCATTGTTTAATAGTGACCTATAGAAATGATGATGATGATGATGATGATGATGATGATGATGATGATGATGTTGGAAGGGACCTTGGAGGTCATCTAGTCCAAACCCATGCGCAGGGAGGAAACCCTGTGCAATTTATGGTCTGAATTAGTTTGCAGGTAACTGATTGGGTGAAGTTAATTTGATTCCAAACGTAATTGTTTTTACTCTAAATCTAGATGTGCTTATTTCTTGCTTCCTGTGGTGGAACAGGCTGCCTGTCATATTCATATGAAAATATAGACATATGGCTGCCTCTTTTTGTTAGTAACTGTTGACCATGTTATCTGGATTTTTAGGAATCATAGACCAACAAATTTCAGGTAAGTAGTAGTAGTAGTAGTAGTAACAACAACAACAAAGTTGGGAGGGACCTTGTAGGCCTTCTAGTCCAACCCCTGCTCAGGCAGGAAACCCTATACAATTTCAGACAAATGGTTGTCCAGTCTCTTCTTAAAAACTTCCAGTGTTGGAGCATTCACCGCTTCTGGAGGCAGGTTGTTCCCTGTTCTCTGTTATAGGTATTTGAAATCTTAGATTGTAACTCTAGCCTGTCCTTGTGATATTACGATACCATTAATGCTGTATTAATATTGCAGCATGACAGTTACAGTAGTACAGTTATGATAGACTCCAATACTTGGCATTGTCTTAGCACCTTGTATGAACCCATCCATGTTGATATGTAAATCATTGCTGTGACTAACCATCTTGTTTAAATCCACCCAATGGAGCTTTTTTTCAGTAAAACTAATGCCAAGTACAATTTGTGAATTGGATCTTTTGGTTCCAATAAGGGCAGCTCAGGACTGTTGTATTTCAAGAAACTACAAAGAGTTGTAACTCATCTGAAGAAACTATTTCTTGCTCTGCTTTAAAGACCAAATATGGAGGCAGGAAAGGAAACCAGCCATTAGGTTTAAATTCATTGTTTTCTGTTCCATTCAAAGTTTGTACAGAATTTGTTTTCTCGAGTACCGCTAATACAAGTAGCTTTTTTGCAATGTAATTGGGTATCAAGCTGCAGAATTGGTTCCCTTTGCCAAAGACTGCAGTGATTAAGAGACAAAAGACCATTTAGCATTTATGAGGTTTTTCTGTTTCACCTGTTAATGTAGCTTTGGGCTAAAACACGGCATATATGATCTCAGGATGAAGCTGCATTTCCTCATTCCTGCTTTCTTCAAAATGATTCATCTCTTTCATTATTCTTTAGATGCAGGAAAATAAATATTTTGTCAGTCTTTGAAACCTTGTGATTAATTAGTCTGGGGTTCTTTTTCAGTTTAGAGAGAAGCCTCCCTTTTAATACTTTGGCAAAAGAGAAGACGCTTTCGTTGGAGATAAATTGCAGTGTTCTTTGTAGAGAAGGTGGGTCATGGGAGCTATATAGATTGGCCTTCCACAGACAAACTTAGAAATTATGGTTACTGCAGCAAAAAGACTTTTACTCCTATATATATATAGGAGATTTAAATATTTTTTTCAAATGAGCAGAAAATGCTGATAACATTCTCAGAGGTGAAAGACAGAGCTATCTTTCCCTCCTTATTTTAGTTTGAATGTGGCAGAGTGTTATATGCACTAATTGTTATTGTCAAATGGGACCCAGAAGGTGTGCCATCTCCGTCACAGCACCTGCCTTATGAAACCTCACCTGAGGTTCAGATACCCCCCACCAACTCTATTGATGTCCTAGAAACCTTTGACACTTTAACTGTTTCCTCACTCATTAGGCTAATTCAGTGGTTCTCAACTTGTGGTTCGTGAAGGGTTGAAGAAATGTTATGACTTTTAAATCTTGAGTTGTCTTGGTGGTATGTAGCCATGGTCCGTGGCCACAAAAGATAGTTAAAGGGGTCTGTGGTAAAGAAAAGATTGAGAAAACCATTACGCTGTTAGTTCCTCTAGGGTTGTCTGATGTAGATTTCTTTGAGGTTCTCACCTGTATTGCTTTAATTTTATGATTGTTGTAAATGATTGGATTGTTGTAAATAGAAGTAATCACACTGTACATGCTCTTGGATAGGTCAAGAACTGAAGGTTCCAAAATACACACTGGAAATTGGGTTTAGCTTATCTGTGGACCAGAACACAGATATTTTTAAAGCCTATCCCAGTCCTAAAAATCAGACTTTTTTATAAATCATGATGTAACAGTTTTCAGTTTCCTACCTGTTGCAGCAGTTAAAAATGTGAGTGTGTGAGTTTTACATTTTTCATGGTATTGTGGTTGAAATGTCGAAGGTTGGCTTACTCGTGGATGGATTTATCCTCAATTATATATGGTAAATCTACCATAAATATGTAACAGATTTGGTCATCCATTGACATAGAAAAGCAGTGATTTTGATTTAATTGTTGAACAATAGTTTTCTGGGATGTCAAAGTGGCTACAAATTCATTATAATGATGCACAAACTTGATTTCACCACAAAATTGATTTAGATCTCTCAAATTCTTTTTGCTGTCTAAGATGGAATGTGTCAGAGTGACTCGATGTGTTGGCACTAACAGACAGGTGTTGGAAGATAGAAGATTTTGCTGGAGGAATTCAATAAATTTTAATGGCATTCTCTTTTTAAAAAACTGTGAAAATCAAGTGGCAAAAAGAAAATCATATTTTGCCTAGATGCAGTGATCCTTCTTCAACTTCCCAGTGTTTCTCTTACATATCATCACAGACGAAAAGGTCCCTGCTCACAAAGCTAACATTTTTTTAAAGTATAGTAGCTAAATTGCTTTTAGGTTTTTAAATGTTGCATTGTAGGAGTAGACTATTTGGGAGACGTCTGTGGACTTCATCAGTATTAGACCAAGATTACACATAGCTATCTTGTCCCCAGATATGAGGCTGGGCCCTACTTTTCTGGCCTTCCAGAAGAGCATTAAGACGTAGCACATGGATCCAAGAGTGGCATGCAACCCAGAGGGTGGTTGGTGACTTGAAGGGACTCCCTCCACCTTTTTAAACTTTGCTTTTAACTCTGATTTTAATTCGATCTTTTTAAACATGTCTCTTTTTTATATGAAGGGACGCGGTGGCTCAGTGGGTTAGGATGCTGAGCTTGTTGATCAGAAGGTCGGCAGTTTGGCGAGTCGAATCCCAAGTGCTGCATAACAGAGTGAGCACCTGTTACTCGTCCCAGCTTCTGCCAATCTAGCAGTTCGAAAGCACGTAAAAATGCAAGTATAAAAATAGGGACCACTATGGTAGGAAGGTAACAGCGTTCCGTGCGCCTTTGGCATCTAGTCATGCCGGCCACATGACCACAGAGACATCCTCAGACAAGCACTGGCTCTTTGGCTTTGAAATGGAGATGAGCACCGGCCCCTAGAGTTGGAAATGACTAGCACGCATGTGCGGGGGAACCTTTACCTTTACCTTTACCTTTTTTATATATGATTTTTATGTTTTTAATCAGTAAACAATCAAAAGTCACTTACATTGTGAGATGGGCTGCGTGTACATTTCTATCAATCAACCAATCAATTAATCATATGCATATCTGCACATATCTACATTCAAATAGATGCTCTTGGCATGGAAAACAGAGGACCTTTTATTTCTCCTGGCTTGATGTTAGTGTCGGGCACAAACAGCCAGGGTCACACATGAATAGCCTAAGTCATAACTTCATTGATTTCTACCCATATTACAAGAATCTCTCCAGACTGCTTGATTTCTCCTGGGAAGAAGCACATAAGGTTTCATGGATCAGTGGGGTGGGGGTGGGAGGGCCAGGCTTATATCTGGTGGCGACATGAGAACTCGAGGCTAAGTCATCACTTGAGCCCTCCTTCCAGCCTGGCTGGAGTTTTCCCAACAGGCATCCAACAATTGATTGGCAGGTTAGGAGAAGCATTATCAGTCTGCTAGTGGATAACTTATCTGGATGCGTGAAAATGAAGTCTCAGTCTCCACTCCTATTATTCTGATTGGAATTTACTGTCGCCAATAGTGATGGAAAACAATGATCTCAGCTACATCAAAATTATTGGAGGGGGGGTATTTAAAACTTGCTTGATTTTTTTAAATGCAATTATTGGAGGGGGGTGTTTAAAACTTGCTTGATTTTTTTTAATGCAATAACTTTGGAGAAAAATAACCCACTTCCTCAGACTTTGCAGACCATCAAAAACATTCTGGAAAATAGATATATGCGGCTAATAGACAGACATCTTATCAAGGAGACTTGTGAATTATTCTCCAATTCTTGCTGTGGTGAAGTAAATGACTCTTTGGAGCAATACTGGTGTGATAATAATCTACAGTTTGGAATGTTTTGTTATTGCTTTTTGCATTCTTTTATTTACACTGCAATGGATACCATGTTGTATAATAATGTCACTGACATGCCCTCTGGTAACCTGTAAAGATGCAAAGGAATGAACCGAACACTGGAGCATCTCCCAGTTCCAAAAATTAATTTTGGAGTTTTTCTAAGTTTAACCCCAAGACAAACAGACTGGCAAGGCAAAAAAGGATGGATTGGAGAATTTCCTCTCATTTCTAACTCAGAAAGTTATGTTTACCCATCCTGTTTATTCCTTTTTGAGGTAAGCAAATATCATAGAGAGAATTAAAAAGAAGTATGAAATAATTAAATCCAAAAAAATTAAAACACATAATCATAATCATAATAGTAAAGTTGGAAGGGACCTTGGAGGTCATCTAGACCAACCCCTTGCTCAGGCAGGAAACCCTATACCCGTGGTGGCGAATCTATGGAATGGGTGTCACAGGTGGAATGCAGAGCCCTCGCTGTGGGCACATGTGCTGTTGCCACAGTCCTAGGCCTTCAGCTGGGTTTTATACAACGTTTTTGCTTTAGGCCTCCACCGCCGTGTGCAAAAAAAAAAGGTTCAATCAATCAGTTTCAACTTCTTGCGGGAAAAAAAGTTCTCGCAGAGTTGGAATTGATTGATTGAACTTTTTAGTCCCACCCAGTCTGCCATTACCACTGCAGCCACGTCCACCCACTGTGCCACATCGACCCAATTGGCCAAACCCACCCAAAGGGCCACGCCCAATGATACATAAGTGGGTTTTGGGTTGCAGTTTGGGCACTTGGTTTCTAAAAGATTCACCATCACTGCCCTATTCCATTTCAATCAAATGGCTGTCCAGTCTCTTCTTAAAAACATCCAGTGTTGGAGCATTCACAGCTTCTGGAAGCAGGTTGTTCTACTGGTTAATTGTTCTAACTGTCAGGAAGTTTCTCCTTAGTTCTAGGTTGCTTCTCTCCTTGATTAGTTTCCATCTGTTGCTTCTTGTCCTGCTTTCAGGTGCTTTGGAGAATAGCTTGCCTCCCTCTTCTTTGTGGCAGCCCCTGAGATACTGGAACACTGCTATCATGTCACCCCTCACCCTTCTCTTCATTAAACTACACATACCCAATTCCAGTAGCCATTTTAGCCTCCAGTCCTCCAATCATCTTTGTTGCTCTTCTCTGTACTCTTCCCAGAGTCTTAACATCTTTTTTACATCATGATGACCAAAACTGGATGCAGTATTCCAAGTGTGGCCTTACCAAGGCATTGTAAAGTGGCATTAGTACTTCACGTGATCTTGATTCTATCCCTCTGTTAATGCAGCCTAGCACTGTGTTGGCTTCTTTTGGAAGCTGCAGCACACTGCTGGCTCATATTTAAGTGATTTTCCGCTAGGACTCCGAGATCCCTCTCACAGTTACTACTATTATATCTTACCATACAATTCATTTTGTTTCCTTTGAGATTCTCATCTGTCCTTTCATCTTACAAAATGAGAACACACTTTCATACACAGCTAGTTTTACTATTTTTAACTTCCTTCCTTCCTTCCTTCCTTCCTTCTCTTTCTTTCTTTTCTTTTCTTTTCTTTTCTTTTCTTTTCTTTTCTTTTCTTTCTTTTTTCTTCCTCCCCCTTCCTTTCTTTCTCTCCTTCCTTCCTTCCTTCCTTCCTTCCTTCCTTCCTTCCTTCCTTCCTTCCTTCCTTTCTTTTTCTTTCTTTGTCACAGTTGTAAACTTTCTCAGAATCCTTGTGATAATATCAACCTTATTTGACTCAGTAAATATTGAATGATATCTAAATATAATTATACCAATAATTAAGGAGCCATGGTGGTGCAATGGTTAGAATGCACTATTGCAGGCTAACTTCATCCACAGCCTTGAGTTCAAACCTGATGGGGCTCAAAGCTGACTCAGCCTTTTTGAAGGAACTCTGTGTGTCCACCCAAATCAGATTGATAGGATGGGTGGGTTCCTTCAATTAAAGACCTACTTCTTATCCCAGGCAATGAATTAGAATGTTGGTAGCCCTGCTGGATGCAATGGTATTTCTTTTATCATATATTTACTGTTTCATCTCGATTATTTTTATGTTGTCTTCTCTTGTGAACTGCCTAGAATCAGGCTGGAGTTGAATGGTGCCTAATTTGAACAAGTAAATAAATGTTAGATTAGCATTTTATATGTCACACTAGCCAATCAGCTGTTGTTGTTTTTTCAGAATAGAAATTACAAAATTACAAAAAAAAATAACAAAATATCTAAATGCACTAGGGCAAAAACATTTAAACACAACCACCAGTAGAAATTGCAAAAATCAACTTTTTTACAAACTGTATTGTATGTTAGAAAACCCAAAGAAATTAAGCGAGATTTATCCCGATTACTCTTATAAATAGAAGACTTCACAAAATACGGTAGTATCTTTTCACTACCTGGAGGAAAATTTGACTCCCAAGATTAATAGCCTTTGATGGATATCCATAAATCCAATTAATACTTCCAGTTATTCAATGCTAAGTTAGTGTCCCCAGTGCTTTTAGGTGCTGTAAATTTGAGTTGATAGTCATTTGATAGCATCCCTTTAAGAATTCACTTTTTTCTTAGTTAAAAGTAATCACATTGCCCTGGTAGTTAGAGCCCTTATAAAAAGATCAAATCATGTAGTCCCATCTCTTAAATATTTCTTTCTTTTCTTGCACGGAGGCCAATTCTAAAGGAGTGCGTCGTTTCAGAGAAAAAGCTTGCAAGACTTTCATATCTATGTTATCATATATTCATTTCATTTTTCTCTCTCAATGCCACAATGGAACTCCTGCATAGTGTAATTTCCAAGTAGCTCCTTCTACTTTTTTGCAATTCTAATTCCAGCCTGACTATTGTATTACAAAAGACCTGAAGAACTAGGACATTGCATGAAGGAATTTTTAAATTCTAATGTCAAGGATCATTAATCATTTTTGTTGTTATATCTGAAACTTACAATGTCTACAGAGAAAGGAAAATGTAGGAGGGAAATCCACCTAGAGATTAATTTTTTCATTTCCTTTATTCTGCCATAAAACAAAGACACCTCACCAATTAAAATAGAGGGGGAAAATTAAGCACTCTTTTATACATTTTTACTGCTGCCATCATAGTATCTGTCTCAAAGTGTCATTGAAATTAACACTTATTAAAATTTGCTTTCCTTTGCTACTTAAAACTGAGGTGACAATAAACTAATTTCTTTTAAAGAAAGACATCTTTGTATTTATATTAGCACTAAAATCAACAAGGAAATTGCTCAAAAGCCTTTGAAAATTTAAAAAAATCCTGCAAAAGCTTGCTTAGCTAAATTTGTAAATATTTTGCAGAAGAAAGATTACCTTGCTTAGCATTAGATACCTAGGTTTGTCCCCTCTTTTTTTCCAAGATAAAAAACAGGTTTGATTTCCAGCTAACCTATATGTTAAATAATTTATAGATGAAAAAGTAGTGTTAAAGTATTATTTCTAGGTACTTTTATTAATGATGATAATGTACTGTATAAAGGTAAAGGTAAAGGTTCCCCCGCACATGCGTGCTAGTCGTTTCCAACTCTAGGGGCCAGTGCTCATCTCCGTTTCAAAGCCGAAGAGCCAGCGCTTGTCCGAGGATGTCTCCGTGGTCATGTGGACGGCATGACTAGACGCCAAAGGTGCACGGAGCATTGTTACCTTCCCACCATAGTGGTCCCTATTTTTCTATTTGCATTTTTATGTGCTTTCGAACTGCTAGGTTGGCAGAAGCTGGGATGAGTAACAGGTGCTCACTCTGTTACGTGGTGCTCGGGATTCAACCTGCCAAACTGCCGACCTTCTGATCAACAAGCTCAGCATCCTAACCCACTGAGCCACCGCGTCCCTCAATATACTGTATACAGTAGTATGAAATGACTTTCTCATTCATTGATAAGTACAAGTTGTATTTCAGAAAACATTGCTTTGGAAGTATTGTCTCAAAGTCTGCTCTTTTCCATTTTTTCCCTCTTTAGAGAGGAAAAGCCCTTGTCGTGGTTGTTAATATTTTTTAACATCATTTGTGAACTGAACTACTGTAACCAGGATACAGGGCTTTCTGTGATGTGGGAACTCAGCAAATTTGCCTTAATAAACAATAAAATAAAACATGGCTTGGGATAAGATACTAGCTCAGTCACTGTTTGCAAGTACTAGCTACTTGTCAGTTGATATTACGTATGTTTTCCCTCTGAACTGTTAGAAGACATATAGAGTGTATAAGGTCCTCCTCAGCTAGTGCTCCCAAGAAGCAGAACTCTTGAAACAGGCAGAATCATCTGAAGGTTTGAGACAGGAACTTTTATTGAGAGCCAGTAAAAGCAGAAAGGCAAGGCAAGATCTAAAGAATTCCTGTGCAGAATGCTACATTAAAATATCCCTTTTCAAACCCCTCCCTAGAGCCCAACTGTCCAGTTCATTTCCAGCCAATCCACAGGTGTGAAGTTGTTATAGGAACCAGAGTGACAAGAGACAGTTCCCAGGCACAGCCTGGTCATTACAATGGAGCAAAGATAAGGCAGAGTTCCCCTGGCACATTCCTCCCCCTTCTTCACACCAAAAGTGATACATCAAAGACACAGAGAATAAAGTAAAGGAAATACATCTACTAGCCCCCTCCCAAATGAGTGAAACCTACTCTTTTCCACTAGAAAGGCAGAACCCTGAAAAGGTGAAACAGAGGAGATCTGACAGTGTGTGAAACTTGATTACTATTGTTCAGCTACAGAGTACCTGAAGAAACCTACAATACTGTATCAGTTAAAACTCACAACTCAACTTACCCAATGCAGGTAGTCCTCAATTTACAACCACAACTGAGCCCGAAATTCATGTTGCTAAATGAGGCAGTTGTTAAGTGGGTTTTGCCCCATTTTACGACCTTTCTTGCCACAGTTGTTAAGTGAATCACTGCAGTTATTAAGTTAGTAACACAGTCGTTAAGTAAATCTGGCTTCCCCATTGACTTTGTTTGTCAGAAGATAGCAAAAATTGATCACATGACCCCAGGCCACTGCAACCATCGTAAGTATGAGTCAGTTGCCATAAGTCTGAATTTTGATCACATGACCATGGGGATGCTGCAGTGGTTGTAAGTGTGAAAAACAGTCATAAGTCACTTTATTCAGTGTCGTTGTAACTTTAAATGGTCACTAAATGAACTGTTGTTAAGTCGAGGACTATCTGAAAATATTCTATTTAACTGCTTGGAGCTACATGCTAGATACAAATGATCCATTTATGTCAGGTATAGCTGATTATTCAGATCAGTCTTGTTAATGTTAATGTTTATATGAAGAACTTCAGAAGATTCTAAAGGTATTTAATAGGATAGGTGTCAAGTTTCCGGACGTATGGGCTTTTCAAGTGACTCTGAGGCATTGTTTACCTTAAATGTCCTTTATTTAGCCTAATACACCAGCAAATGCTTGCTCGAAGGAAGCTGGAATCTGAAATCTCCACCTCCTTGCACAATATATTAAAACACAATTCTTCACCTTTCTAATTTTGTCATTAATCATATTCTCCAATTAATTTAAAAAATCACTTTCCCTTCCATTAGAAAACCCGCAAAAGTTCTTATCTTCTTTAATTTCAGATGGCCTTGAGGTACAATCCTCCTCTTCCCCCCTCCCAACCTTAATCCAATCTCTTAAAGCAACACACAAGTTTAACATATGAAATGGCTACTTCTTCATCTCTTGTCAAGCAATAACATTCAATGTTAGCAGCATTGACAATAGAACAATGAAGACATTTCGAATTTTATTTTATTTTATTTTACTTCATTTTTATGTTATGTTATGTTTATGGTTTATTTTATTTTAATTCATTGTTATGTTATGTTATGTTATGTTATGTTATGTTATGTTATGTTATGTTATGTTATGTTATGTTATGTTATGTTTTAAAAGATCCTGGAGCACTGGGGAACTACTAGAGGACTGGAAGAGAGCTGATGTAGTTCCCATCTGCAAAAAAGGGGAAAAAAATAGATCCAGGAAACTACAGACCTATCAGCCTGACCTCAATACCTGGGAAGATTCTGGAAAAGATAATCAAACAACAAATCAGCGAACACCTTGATGCAAATAAAGTCATCACTAAAAGTCAACATGGGTTTGACAAAAACAGATCATGCCAGATAAATCTTATTGCATTCTTTGACCAAGTGACAAGATTAGTGGACCAGAGAAATGCTGTAGATACAATTTACTTGGACTTCATTAAGGCATTTGACAAAGTAGATCACAACCTACTACTTGATAAGATAGAAAAATGTGGGTTAGATAGCATCACCACCAGATGGATTCATAGCTGGCTGACAGGCCATACTCAGCGTGTGGTCCTCAATGGAACTGCATCTACATGGAAGGAAGTGTGTAGTGGGGTGCCCCAGGGCTCTGTTCTGGGCCCAGTGCTCTTCAATATCTTCATTAACGATTTGGATGAGGGGATAGATGGGGAACTCATCAAATTTGCAGACGACACTAAGCTGGCAGGAATAGCCAATAGTCCAGAAGATAGGCTTAAAATACAGGAGGATCTGGACAGACTCGAATACTGGGTGCTATCTAACAAAATGAAATTCAATGGTGAAAAAAGTAAGGTTCTACACTTAGGCAGGAAAAATCAAATGCACAGGTATAGTATAGGTGGTACCTTGCTCAATAGTAATAAATTTGAGAGGGATCTCGGGAGTCCTAATAGACAATCACTTCAATATGAGCCAGCAGTGTGTTGCAGCTGCCAAAAAAGCCAACACAGTGCTAGGCTGCATTAACAGAGGGATAGAATCAAGATCACATGAAGTTCTAATACCACTTTACAATGCTTTGGTAAGGCCACACCTGGAATACTGCATCCAGTTTGGGTCACCACGATGTAAAAAAGATGTTGAGACTCTAGAAAGGGTACAGAGAAGAGCAACAAAGATGATTGGGGGACTGGAGGCTAAAACATATAGGGAACGGTTGCTGGAATTGGGTATGTGTAGTTTAACGAAGAGGGGTGACATGATAGCAGTGTTCCAATATCTCAGGGGCTACCACAAAGAAGAGGGAGGCAAGCTATTCTCCAAAGCACCTGAAGGCATGACAAGAAGCAACGGATGGAAACTAGTCAAGGAGAGAAGCAACCTAGAACTAAGGAGAAACTTCCTGACAGTTAGAACAATTAACCAGTGGAACAACCTGCCTCCAGAAGTGGTGAATGCTCCAACACTGGAAGTTTTTAAGAGGAGACTGGACAGCCATTTGCCTGAAATGGTATAGGGTTTCCTGCCTGAGCAGGCGGTTGGACTAGATGACCTCCAAGGTCCCTTCCAAATTCTTCTTCTTCTTCTTCTTCTTCTTCTTCTTCTTCTTCTTCTTCTTCTTCTTCTTCTTCTTCTTCTTCTTCTTCTTCTTCTTCTTCTTCTTCTTCTTTCTTTTTCTTCTTCTTCTTCTTCTTCTTCTTCTTCTTATTATTATTATTATTATTATTATTATTATTATTATTATTATTATTATTATTATTATTATTTTATGTTAATTTTGATTACTTTCCCCCCACACTGATTAATGTAGCTCTTATTGTTCCTAGAATTCTCTTCACCACTTCAGAATATTTTTAAAAATTTGTTATGCAGATCACTAACAGTGACCTGGTTCTTTTCATGAACATTCTAACAGAAAAAGAATCACATTGTATGGCTTTAATTGCCATGCTCTAAGCAATGCAAAATAACCAACTAAAATGAAGATTTTGGTTTGTTTTTTTTTAAAAAAACCTGTATGAAAGGGAGAGGGAAATTGCACATTATTCCCATCTTTATAGATGGAAATGATTTGAATAGCTCTTATGCAAATGGTGCTGGCAGAATAACAATATGCGCAGCCTTCCACACAACTTAGCTAGACTTGCATATTCTTACTTTGATTGTTCTTCAGAACACATAATTTAGTGGAATACACTATTGCACTGGTTACAAAGGAAATGTCCACGGATAACCTAATGGATTTTAAAATTGTTCCTCCAACAATGATAAGATTTCACCAGTTGCATGGGGAATTTGAAAGACTTTAGAAAACTGATTTTTATACTGTAGTCTTTTCTACATATCATGCCTATGTGACTAGTCATTTATATTTCTTCAACAAAAGCAATGAGTGATTGTAACTCATCTTGGAATGTCAGAAAAGAGATAGTCAGAAAATCATATTCAGAACTGAAGGCATCTAGAACTAAGCTGCAGTATAGCAATTAAAATGATTAAATGCCACCAGATGACTGAACAGGAAAACCACTGCAGCCATGGGAACTTAGCTGGTGTCCATAGGACAATCACACTTTCTCAGCCCAATGCACCTGAAGTGCTGCTATTCTGGGCTCATAGTTAAGGACTTTCTCTCCTTCTCTCTTTCTCTGATTACATCTATTTAGATCTAGGATCTATTATCTATCTAATTTGATTGGAAGCTGCCCAGAGATGGTTAGAAGATGGGCACCAATATAAATGTTTTAAATAAATAATACCTACCTATCTAGCTACAATATCCTACCTAGTCTGTTTGTCTGTCTGTCTATCCGTCCATCTGTCTGTCTGTCTATCGTCTACCCAGGGGTAGGCAACCTTGGCTCTTTTATGACTCGTGGACTTCAACTCCCAGAATTCCTGAGCCAGCTGGTCGATCCATATCCATCCATCCATCCATCCATCCATCCATCCCATTAACTCTGGGCAATGTACAATAAAAAAATCCAAAGATTAAAGTATTCCACAATTAAAAAACTCCAATTTAGTGTTTGTCATTCCTAGTGACATAGCAGCAGAAAAAATTATTACTATGGAAAATGCACCCATGCAACTAACTCCCCTCTTCCTTGACAACAAGGGGTCTCAAATGGGTCTCAAAGAGGGATGTCAAGGATGGGACTAGTCTAATAGAGGCCATATAGGCATTCTTAGAAATCAAAATGGCAGATTGTCTCCCCCTGGTGATTTCTTTGTGAGTGTGTACACTTGCCCATAAAAACATAAAGGTATGCAAGGATTGTGATGAGTATCCTGATTGCAGCCCTTCAAAGTAAGCTGGACTAAATACAGCTTATAGTATAGTATAGTATAGTATAGTATAGTATAGTATAGTATAGTATAGTATAGTATAGTATAGTATAGTATAGTGTATATATATATATATATATATATATATATATATATATATATATATATATATATATATATATATATATATTTGTGTAAATTACTAACAAAGAATTAAAGGGAAACTGAGATGCATTTCTGACTTGTTAGTCGTCATCAGCCAGCTATACCCATCTGAGATTCGAACCAGGGCTGATTGCATATGAGGCAGTGTTATTTGCCTCTAAGCCACAAGGTCTCTCTCGCTCTGTTAGCTTTTTTTTTTTCTGCAAGGGAAGATATGTTTCAAATGTTAACTATTTAGATTACCTTGTTTGGGGCCTAGCAAGGTAATCTAAATAGTTAACATTTGAAACATATATATATATATATATATATATATATATATATATATATATATATATATATATATATATATATATATATATATATATATATATATGTTTTCTGAGGTTTTCGCGGGTGTTTGTATGTGGATCTTTGGTCATTCGGGTTTTTTCCCCGCGTAGAATTAAGGGTGTAGGAGCAACGTTTCGAAGGAATCCCATCCGTCATCATCAGGCTGGTGGCTTCAGCTTCCTTCAGCTTTCTTCTGAGATGCTTTCTCAATATACAGTTTTATCCTGAACTCAGATTTCTTTTATCTGACTATTGTCTTCACAGCAGCTCTTCCTCCTGTTGCTCAAGGTGACTCATTCTTCCCACTACACCTGGAAGCTAAAGGAGGCCCGGGAGATGGGGAAAAACCTCACTAGTTTTATCTTTTAATAAATGGGAGGATTGTGGTTGGGTGTCTCAGAGAAAGTCATCTTGTAAAGTGGCAGAGTATCTGTTAGGAACAATTTTGAGTAGACCTATGCAAAGGATTGTGTTTTTGTTTGGTTTTGAAACTTCCAGGCTTCTGTGCAGGCTTTCTCGGTAGCAGTCCTCATTTTATATAATACCTTTCCTTCAGAAAACTCTGAACAAGGAACTGTGAAATGGTGTCAGACATTCCCTCCTCCCTAAGCACGCCAAAGCAGTTATGTTCCATTAGATTAGATTAGATTAGATTAGATTAGATTAGATTAGATTAGATTAGATTAGATTAGATTAGATTAGATTAGATTAGATTAGATTAGATTAGATTTCTACATGCCTGGGTTGTTTATTACTGCCTTTTAAGAATATTATTTAAATTGATCAGTTTGAGTTTTTGCTTTTTCATCTTTCAAACTGAAATTTGTTGAATCTGTTGGGGCTGTGGTAGGTTATGAATATTGTTTTTATATATAAAAAGCCCGCTATAGTTTAGTAATATGTCTTCTCCTGTGTAGCTGTTATAACACAAAGATATAAAGAAATTGTTCTTTTTTAAGGTAGGTATTTGTATCTCTACTTAGGCTAGACATACCATCCGGGTCCCTATTATGCAGGGTGGGAACTATGGCTGGGTTAATGTCAGGCTCCAAGAACCAAGGGCAACACATGGAGATACATCTGAGTAGTTCCTTTATTGTTGCTTACCTATTAACAGAAGCTTACCAGACTAAAGAAATTATCTGCAATAACTATATATATTCAAACAAATTCAAACAAATCGCTGTCTGGAGAGCTGAAACAGAGACCACCTACAAAACAGACACACACACCAATAAACTCCGAAGACTAAAGGAACGCCAGAAACAAACCCCTCCTCTCTCACAGCAACACATGAAACAAACTGTGCACAACATCTCAGATAGGATTCTCACCAAAGCCGAAACCAACGTCCTGTCTAAAGGATTTAATTTTGCAGTCGCTCCCAAACACATTCCCACGGAAACCATTATATGCGGAGTCGAATCCAGCCTGACCAAAATTAACCCTGACGACGCCAACAAAATCAGACTCGAAGTTACCAACATCCTCTGCACCAGCAAACCACCCAAAAGCAACTTACCCAAAGAGGAACAGACAGCACTACTTAACCTAAAAAATGACACCAGCATAATCATTCTGCCAGCAGACAAAGGCAACGCCACGGTGGTAATGAACTCATCTGACTACCATACCAAATTATCCAACCTACTCCGAGACTCCACATACAAACTCCTCAAGACAGATCCCACCTACCTGGAAAAAACCACAAAATCTAAAATAAAAGCCACCCCCATCAGTGAAGAGATCCAGCAAACAATCATTCCCAGAAAAAAATCATCCAGATGTCCTAAGCTCTATGGTCTGCCCAAGATACACAAAGAAGGAACCCCACTCAGACCCATAGTCAGCTCCATAGGCTCACCTCTACAAAATCTAGCCAAATTTCTTGCCAAACAACTACAGCCTTACACAAATTCCATCACCTCACACGTACAAAACTCATTCCAATTCATAGAGATCATAAGTAAACTAAACTTACAGCCCTGTGACCTACTTGTGAGCTTCGATGTCATATCCCTCTTCACCCAAGTGCCAATCAAAGAAGCCTTGACAGCTATCCTAAATAAATACAACCCCCAAAACACATCCTAGATCTGACCAACCACTGCCTATCTAACACATACTTCATCTACAATGGACAAAGATACAAACAAATGGAAGGAGCACCCATGGGATCACCCCTTTTACCTGTCATCGCAAACCTCTACATGGAACACTTTGAAACCCTCGCTCTAGAAAAATCCAACCACAAACCCAAACTCTTGCTCAGATACATAGATGACACCTTCGTAATCTGGCCACACGGCAAAGAAAAACTGGATGACTTCCTCACACACCTCAAAAGCCTACACCCCAAAATACAATTCACCATGGAAACAGAAGCCAACAATCAACTTCCCTTCCTTGATGTCTTAGTCTACAAGAAATCCAACGGCTCCCTAGGACACACTATGTACCATAAAAAACACACACAAACCACTATCTGAACGCACTCTCACACCACCACCCAGCACAGATCAACTCCGCAGCCAAGACACTCATCTCCAGAACAAAACACCTAGCTGACGAACAACACCTAAAAACCGAACTACACACTCTTACTAATGTACTAACAGCCAATGGATTCCAAAGAAACACGATTACCAACTTAATCCGAAGAGAGACACCCACAAAAACCCAAGACAGAGAACAAGAAAATGGCAAAGCCCTCCTCCCATACTTAAAAGGGACCAGAGACAGAATCAGCAAGATCCTCCAAAACACAACATCAAAATACCGTTCTACACAGACATAAAAATATCCACCATCCTAAGAAACCCCAAAGACATAATTGGGTTAGAAAACCAAGGAATATACGAAATCCCATGCACCACCTGCCCCACCACATACATCGGACAGACCAACAGAAGAATAAGTGCACGCATTGAAGAGCACAAAAACTCACTCAGAAAGGGAGAACAAACTTCATCCCTGGTCCAACACTTTGAAGCCACGGGACATGAAATTGATTTTAAAAAAACCAAAACTATCGCCAAAATTGAACATTTTAACAACAGAATAATCAGAGAAGCCATTGAGATAGAAAAATGCCCCCACAGCATGAACAAACGAGATGATACCTCTCGCCTACCAGCCATTTGGAAACCCGCCTTGATTGACAGACGAGTCCCAACCACCAAGAATGATACCAGACCCAAACTCATTATAACATCACATGACATCACCACCACACAACCATTCAAAAAGCAAATCCGAACCCACAATGATAACGACGCACAACCACAAAACAGAAACCTAAATACAGCTGCAACATCAGCCACTTTAAACCCCTCCAAACCACACAATAAGCAAACTGACACCCACTATAAAAACATGGCACCACCACAAACACGAAGCCGAACAAAAGCAGCACAACTCACCAGCTCAGGTCTAAGGCTGGCAGCTGAGACCAGCCCATCCACTCAAAACACACCCCCACCCAATCAGAACACACCCACCATTCAAAACACACTCCCACCCAATCAGAACACACCTAATCCCCCACCCAATCAGAGCACACCTCCACCCACAGAACACACCCCCTCTGGCAGTTTAAAAAAGAGGAACAAACAGCCACTACCACATGCTTCTCCCAGAAGAAGGAAGCTGAAGCCACCAGCCTGAGGATGACGGATGGGATTCCGTCGAAACGTTGCTCCTACACCTTCAATTCTACGCGGGAAAAAACCCGAATGACCAAAGATCCACATACAAACACCCGTGAAACCACAAAGTTGGTTAGGGGACTAGAATGTCACCTGGCCCTTTGTTCTGGAATTTCTGACTACATTCCACCAGAGCTAGCTTGTGACTTGAATTTGTGGAAATGAATTATTTCTTTATTAGCACATTTATTGTTCATTTAATAATCTGTTTAAACACATTCTTTGAGACCTCAGATACTTAATTCTAAGTGGGCCTCTTCTGACTTGTGGGACTAGGCCAGGAAATAGGTGGAGAGTTTGCTACCGATAATGAGACCTACGGCATATGACTCAGTTCAATATTATGCAGAAATATGAAAACATAACTTTAATGCCAAGGCAGGGGGGGACAGCAATTAATTTCCTTCCAAAGAAGATAAGTATTAGATTAGAGATATTAATATTACTTTGTGTAGCAGAATTCCAGAGTTAATTTAGTTATATAGCACAGGCCTTTATTTCTAATATTCTTCAGACGTGACATGCAAGGTGATTAAATTACAGATGCCAATGTGAATTGGCTTTGGCAGATGCAGGTTATCAGTCTAAAGTCAAAATACATAGAAGACCTCTGGCATGAAGTATTATCTGCCTTCATATGACTTTTATGAGGCTTTAATTCTTCCATTGTGATTATTGTTTGTCATCTCAGGATCACAAATCAAAATGTTAGAAATGCAATAAGCCCACTAGAACCAGACTGAGCTTTCTCCATGGCTCTTCTTGACATCAGAAAAGATCCAGGTCCCAGTTAACTGTTCCCTCCAGGTCTTCTCCCCCCTAGGACATTTGGGTCATCAGTAGCCAGTTCACCTTTGAAATGAATTAGAGAACTTTTGCATTTCTTCCCACATTGTCCTCCTGGTCTGAACAAGGCACTCTAAGATGGCGTCAAGCAGTTGCTGTGGCTACCATATTGTGCTCTGAGGATTTCCTGGTTGGAAAATATAGGGAATGAAAGGTAGGAAGAATATGATGAAGGCCATTTCAACTGGCAGGCATCCCACCTGAAGCTGTGAATTTTCTTGAACCATCTGTGATCCATAAAAGTGATCCACTTTGTCCTATCAGGTGTTCCCTAAGATGTTTGCACATTAAATAAGCACAGCTGCCTGAATTATTATCAGTTTTGGATTACTTAAGAACAAGAACAGCCCTGTAGTAGCCTGTTCAATATCTTCGTCCCACTCAAGGAGACTCCATTGATGTGAAAGCTTTTGTATTCAATGGTGGATCCATTCAATGATAGCTGTCAAGCGCAGGAAATAAGGAGTCCAGGCAGTTCAAATTAATGTAGGTTTAATGTATGCTAATGCTCTCTACAAGAATCTGAACTACTAACTGTCAAAATAAATTGGCAGTAGATAGTCAATGCAATTCAAGGTGGGCTGAACTTAAACCTCTTGTGTGCATGAAGGAAGTTGAGACTGATGATGCATTTGGCCACTCCCTCGGCCTCAGCCTGGTCATCTCCTACATCATTGTTATTTGGGTCCTACTTAATCCACTTGGTAAACAGAATACCATCAAGCACTCTGGTGGTTAACACTAATTAAAATAGAATGCTAAAATTTAAAAATAGTGTATTATATGTAAATAGTTCCATTTAATGTATTAACTCTAATTCTCTAAAACTAGGTAAAGTGTTTGACAGCCGAACATGCGGGAGTTTTGACAGCTGTCAAAACTCCCGACTATACGCAGGCGCAACCGGTTGACAGCTCTCAGCTGTCAAAGCAACACAAGCCGCCGAGCCACGAGGAACCGAGCTGTCAGACGTTCCGCGAAGCTGATTGGAGCGGAAAGCAAAGCGGGAAAAGACCGGCCGCTGATTGGACCAGACGACCGGTTACAGACTATAAAAAGCCGAACGTCTCTGTTATCTGTTGCTCTGTTCTAAATAAATCTGTTGAAGTTGCCAGCTGTCTTGAGTGGTCTGTCCAGCCACTTCACTGGCGACGAAGGTGGGATCCGCTTCCCAGAGCTGAAGTCACGGCCAGGAAGAGAGTTCCAGGCCGGCGGAGCTAGTCACTGGAAGTTTTAACTTCCATCGCGAAGCGGACCACCGGACCCAGACAGCATGGCCAATTTCGGACGAGTGAGGGAATTCGACACCCGCCACCCCGAGCGATGGGAGTCGCATCTGGGGCAGGTCGAGGGATTCCTTGTCAGCAAAATTATGGACGATAGAGCCAAAGCCGCAGCGCCCCTCTACATCAGCGGTCCACCCGTCTACGATGCCGCTGTAGGGCTCTTCAGCCCCGTGCCGATCACCGAGGTTCCATATACCGAGCTCATCGACCGGCTCAACAAACACTACATGCCGGCCCGCTCGGAACTGTACTGGCGGGTACAGTTCGCCCAGCGAAGACAGCGGCCGGATGAAGCTGCGAATGACTTCATCGCAGGAGTCCGGCACGCCGCGCGGAGCTGCAACTTTCCTGACCTAGAAGATCGGATCCTGGACCAAGTGGTCATCGGGTTGAGGGACGAACGCCTCAAGAAAAAAATCACATCTAAACCTGATATGACTCTCGCCAAGGTCTCCCGGGAGATCTTGGCATATGAAGACAACCACAGGAAGACCCTCGCCCAAACTACGGCGGAACCCCAAGGAAGCGTCCATCAGGACGAAGCGTCCTTCAGTGACGAAGAATCCATAGACCTGACAGACACCGACGCAATACAACGCCGGATGGAGAGAAGGCAAAATAGACGAAGTGACAACAACGACCATACTAAACCTAGAAACTTCATCCCAGCTCAAAGAGAACAATGCAACAACTGTGCCAGCTGCGGGGGCAACCATGCCTGGGCCAACTGCCGGTTCCGGAGCGCAAAATGCCACAATTGTGGTAAGACTGGCCACATTAAACCCGTCTGCCGAAGCCGCCCCCGCGACAACCTGCACGAAGTGGAGGCTAACCCCCCAGGTACGATCACCCACCGAGCCAGTAAGGGAAAGTCCCCAGAAGGGTTAGTGGAGGCGGTAGACAGGGTGCACTATTTGAGCCCTAAGGTAAAAATTAAAACAAAGCTTCAGGGAGTCTATTGTGACATGGAGGTGGACTCAGGTTCAGCAGTAACCCTAATTTCATTAAAAACGTACAGGGAAATCTGCCGGCGCAGTAAAAAAGCAATACTGTTAGAACCCCCACAGGTTCAGTTAGCGGACTACCAGAAGACGCCAATACTGCTCAAGGGGAAAGCCAAGGTTTGGGTGGAGTATAAAAAATTCAAGGGGCCCCTAGAGGTAATAGTCACCCAAGGGGACCGCACTAATCTAATAGGGTTAAATTGGTTTAGCCCCTTAGGTATTGCCATTACCAGCGTCAATGCAGTGCAAACGTCAAACCTCGAGGCCGTCTGCAGAAAATAAGCAGACGTCTTCGATGGTTCATTGGGCAAATATACAGGTCCTCCTATCGCCCTTAACTTAAACCCCGCCATACAACCTGTCAAAATTAGGGCCAGGAGGGTTCCCTTCGCCCTCAAACAAAAAATTGAGGACGAACTGGAATGCCTTGTCAAGCTGGGAGTTTTAGAACCTACGGATGGGGGCAGCTGGGAAACCCCCATCGTAACCCCTGTAAAACCTAATGGGCAAATTAGATTGTGCGCTGATTGTAAAGCGACCCTAAACTTAGCGCTCAACGCCCACTCTTACCCCATTCCAGCGGTGAGAGACGTCCTCGCCTCCATTCGCTCCGGCGCCATTTTTGCAAAATTAGACCTCACGCAGGCGTACTTGCAATTGCCTGTGACCGATGACACCGCGGTCGCCCAGACAATTGTCACACACCGCGGAGCATTTAAAGTGACAAGACTGCAATTCGGCATTTCGGCAGCCCCGGGCATATTTCAAAGCATCATGAAAAAAACCTTAAAAGGAATCCCCGGGGTTTCCCCTTACTTTGACGATGTACTCATCGCAGGAGAAACAGAAGCCATTCTAGCTGACAGATTGTCAGCTGTGCTAGAGCGGTTCAGAACTGCCGGGTTTAAACTAAAGAGAGAAAAGTGTTCCATAGGAGTTCCCTCTACGGAATTCCTCGGGTACAAAATTGACGCCCAGGGCATCCATCCTACCAATGACAAACTTAAAGCTATTCAAGCAGCCCCCAGCCCCAAGAACAAACAAGAACTTCAGGCGTTTTTGGGGCTATTAAATTTCTATCACGCCTTCCTTCCCCACAAGGCTACAATCGCAGAACCACTACATAGATTATTAGATAAGGGCAAACCCTGGACCTGGACAAGCGCACATGAAAATAGTTTCCAGTCACTTAAGAATATCATTTGCAAAAGCTCCACTGTCACCTTATTCAAGGAGGACGCCCCTGTCTGCATTGCTTGCGATGCGTCCCCGTATGGAATAGGAGCCGTCTTGAGCCACCTGGACCAGGACGGCACTCAAAGACCTATCGCATTTTATTCCCGGACCCTGACAAAAACTGAAAGAAATTACGCTGAAATTGATAGGGAGGCACTGGCCATCGTCGCCGGGGTTAAAAAATTTCATGACTACCTGTATGGTAGACCTTTTACTATCTTCACAGACCACAAGCCCCTATTAGGCATATTTACCTGGGACAAAACAACCCCTCAAATATTATCCCCTAGAATCCTGCGCTGGTCCACCTTTTTATCAGCATACTCCTACAAATTAGTATACAAGCCAGGCAGGGAACTAGGACATGCAGACTGTTTAAGCAGGCTTCCTATACAATACCAGGACCCAGACCCAGCCCCCGCTGGCAACATACTTGCTATCGCTGAATTACCAGAATGCCCCCTCACAGCAAAAATCATTGCTGACAACTCCGCTAAGGATAAAACTCTTAGCAGGGTCCTGCGATGGGTCTCAACAGGATGGCCACATAAGTGCCCAGAGGAAATGTTCCGGCCCTTTTTTACCAAACAATTAGAACTAACATCACACTTAGGCTGCCTATTATGGGGAAACAGGGTGGTGATACCACACAAAAACATACAACAAACATTAAAAACCCTTCACGAAGGACACCCGGGAATGGTAAAAATGAAGCTACTTGCTAGAAGCTATGTGTGGTGGCCAGGGATCGATAAGGACATAGAAGAACACGTAGGGGGATGCTACACTTGCCAATTAACCAGAAGCGAGCCGCCCCACGCCCCAGTCCACAAATGGGAAACTACAAAAAACCCATGGTCCCGCATCCATCTAGATTTCGCGGGACCAATACGAGGGCAGAATTTCTTAATAATTGTTGATAGTTATTCTAAATGGCTCGAGGTGATACCCCTCAATAAAATTACAATGAACTCCACTATACAAGCACTTAGAAAAGTTTTCACAACACATGGCCTTCCTGACGTCATAGTTTCTGATAATGGCCCACAATTCACTTCTCGTGAATTTCAGATGTTCGCTTCGAGGAACTGTATTAGACTGGTGACGTCAGCGCCATTCCACCCATCGACTAATGGCATGGCAGAAATAATGGTAAGGTCCACCAAAGAGGCACTTTAAAAATTTATAAAAGGAAACTGGCACCGGCGACTCAGCCAATTCCTCCTGGCACAACACACCACACCTGGCACCACCACAGGGAAAACACCAGCGGAGCTAAGGTGGGGCAGGAGGCTAATAACAAGGTTAGATCGATTGCACCCAGATAGAACATCAAATGACCAAGAACCACCAACACCATCACCACGAACCTTTTTACCGGGCCAAACCATCTGGGCCAGGAGTTACACCGGCAACCAAAAATGGATACAAGGGGTCATAATAAAACAAACAGGACCCATCTCATACTTAATTCATTCAGACACACAAGGACAACTGCGGCGACACGTCGATCAGCTACGGAACCGCAAACCACAAAACACACCCCCACCAACCCAACAACCCTTTATACCCCCCTTCATGCCAGACGACCCGCCCCCAACTTCCAACGAGGCTAGACCACAACTACCACAGGAGGAAGGGGAGCCTGAAAATGAGATACCCCCTCGACGATCCAGCCGAACGAAGAAAGCACCTGCCTACCTACAGGACTATGAATGGGGAGGCAGCAACAAACAAACACACGGGGGTGAAAACGATCTGGGGGAAGGGTAAGGGGTGTATTATATGTAAATAGTTCCATTTAATGTATTAACTCTAATCCTCTAAAACTATAACGTGAGGTAAAGTGTTTGACAGCCGAACACGCGGGAGTTTTGACAGCTGTCAAAACTCCCGACTATACGCAGGCGCAACCAGTTGACAGCTCTCAGCTGTCAAAGCAACACAAGCCGCCCAGCCATGAGGAACCGAGCTGTCAGACGTTCTGCAAAGCTGATTGGAGCGGAAAGCAAAGCGGGAAAAGACCGGCCGCTGATTGGACCAGACGACCGGTTACAGACTATAAAAAGCCGAACGTCTCTGTTATCTGTTGCTCTGTTCTAAATAAATCTGTTGAAGTTACCAGCTGTCTTGAGTGGTCTGTCCAGCCACTTCAAATAGAAAATTAATAACAACAACAATAATAAAAAACCACCAAGAATTAAAGACAGGAAACCCTCACTTGTAGTAGCTCCTTAGTATCTGGTACTTCAGACGCATGCTCACTTTTATCCTGGAAAGTAAGCCTTTTCCTCTATAAATAAATCAAATGTTTCTGACCTGGGAAACTGGGTTTCAAAAGCAGACCATCATTTGATCAACTGTGATCCGCTGTCTGGTCTATTTTGCTTTTTTCTGACTCTGACCTTTCTTTATTTAGCTGGTTTGGTCAGTTAGGCTTCACTACCTCTCAGATTTCTATTCAATAAGATTTGCAGACCTCAGTAGAGCTGAAATTAAAGAATTAGGGAGCATTTAGGCTCTTGAGTTTATTCCTCTCTTTCTACCCACACTCCTGCTCAGTTATAGAAATATAAATAAAACTTTCCTAACCAAGACTTTGCTTGACTGCATCCAGCAAACTTCTTCCACAGTAATTGATTCTGCTATCCAGGGAGTCTGTTAGAATTTTTTCCCCCTAATATTGAACTTGATTTGTCTTCCTGTAGTTTAAGTTCATTATTCCATGCAGCTGCTGAGGTCTCTTCTCTGTGGGGGCCCATTGACAAACCCTGGAAGATACTGATTTGAATCCTGATTATTGTCATTGCAAGGAGGGAAAAACAATGTCCTCCATATACTATTTTCCCTGTGGACAGTTGTACACACTTGAGCAAGAGGGAGATAATTTTACCAGCAACAATGACACAAAAGGACTTACCTTGAGACTCGCTAAGGATGTATTGCCTATAGGGCCCCCAAAATCTGGAACTAGTACAGATCCTTGGATCTAAATGCCTTTTTATTGCCGTAATAAGCAGTGCCCACTAAATGCAATTATATGCACTTCTGAGCTAACAGATGTGGACTGTACTGATGATCATTTTGATGCTATTCGGAAAACAGACATTTAATGATGCTTCGTAACCGGATCTGAGTCATCCTCCGAAATTTCCATTTGCTAAGACTGCTCCAAAGCCACAAACCTCTATGAGAGATCTGATTAAGACTGCTACTCACTGTGTGCTTTAAATCCACAGTTTAGTAATTAAGGTCTCCTCAGCCAGTAAGCAGACATCAGGTTTGCTAGGTGGCCAGTGAGAATAAATGTGGAATCTACAAGATCAGGGAAACATAGCCAACAACCTCCAACAAGCTACTCTGGAAGGCAGAGAACATAAGTGATGAAGCTTGGACAGAAACCAGAACACAAGGGACCTAATCAAGGATTAGAAGTTGGAGAGCAGAGAGAACACAGGCAAGCCAGACTGTCAGACTTCAGGCAAGGCTGAAGCAGACCACATGGGAACAGTGAGACAAAGCACAGAGCAGGGAAACATGGCTGAAAAAATAATGAGTCCAGTTAAGAATCCATAATTTCTAAAGTTGTTCCAGGATTCCTCTTCCTATACCTGATGCATGTTTTGCCCAAGAACTGGGTGACAAAATCCATGGCGTGTACAAGCATAAATATGCTAGAGATATAATCAAAGGATTCCAACTCATTGTGTCTTCTTTGTTAGCCTACTAGCATCCTAACCACCACCACCACCACACCTTTACAGAAGCTTCACAGAAAAGGGAGAGAGAAGAATGCATTGTCGTGAAACCACCTACATAGAGTTTTCATCGGCTCCCAACTAGACCATGAAGAACTTTCTTTTCAATTTAAATCTAAAGTTACCTTTTCCTTTCTCCCTCCCTATTTTCACATGGGTTTTCTTTCTTTTTCAGTTTTTAAGCATTTGCCTATTTAATAATTTATTTTATTAAATTGCTTTGTTTGCTACCCAATTAATTCTAGATTGTAGGCAGTTTGCAATCGGCTGCATGATACACAAATGGAAAACACAAAAGCCCGATATCACTGCCAGTGAAACAAGCTGACAAATGGCCGACTCTACACTGAAGGCACTTTAACTTTCCAATATGAGGGAACCATTCCGATCTCAGGGAGAAGGCTATTCCAGAGCAAGAGGGCTATGCCTGAGAAAACCTGCTTCCAGAACTTTATCCCTTGCTTTCCCCAAAGGGAGGGGATCTATAGGAGGCTCTCCTGACCCCAAAGGACAGAACAGGTAATTCATGAGTCATAACCAGCTTCTTGAACTGGATCTGGAAGCTTATTGGCAACCAACACAGCTCATGCAAAGTGGTCCCATTCTGTTCAACTATAGGTACAACTATAATGGAGCCTGCCCATGACAGCTGTAACTGGTTATAAATTAGGTCACCCATGAGACCAACTTAATTTTTATGACCTTTTGGCAGTGGTTGTTAAAGGGAATGCCACTGTCATTAAGCAAACCAATGGGTGCAGTTTTGCTGAAAACTGGAAGTACATGCAATGTTGTAAAACATGGTCACATGATTGGTGGACACTACAGATGGCTGTACATACAGGCTGGTGATGTGACTGCCAGAACATCGAATCTGAGTTTTTATCTACCTCTTGGGAGGTCCATCATAACTTTGAACATTCACTAAGTGACCAGTAGTAAGTTGGGGACTACCTGTAGTTTGTTCCGGTCAGTGTGCTGGCTGCTGAGTTGAAGCTAAGAGCTCTTGTTGCATGAAGTGTTCATTGGTGGATCCACAGCACAGAAGCAGAACATCTTTATGGCAAAACAAGTCCCAAGGTTCAGTCTCTGGCATCTTTAAGACAGATCATATTGTTGATGATAGGAAAGCCATTTGCTTGCAACCCCAAAGTCATTGCAGGTGGCCTGTGATTAGACAGAAGGCAGCTTGCTATGGTTTATGACTCACTCTGTATTGGCAGCTGTCTGTAGGAACGCAGGAGTGAGAGCTTGACATAATTGATGCCTCTGCTTTCTGCTCTTCAATGAAGGCCACTCTTCCCAAGTTCCCTTTCTTTGCCTTCACCAGGAATCGCTAATACTTTAGCTGGGCTCCCAGTAACAACCTATTTATCAAGGGCTCTTTACTTGGAACTGTAAGCTGTTGGGAAGCCCTGTGAATAATTGATATCTCTTTTATTACTCACTCTTGGCGCTACTTACATAAAGAAAAGCATTTTGTCTTTTATCGTTTACTCTCATGTGTGCTGAGATGAATCTGGCTGAAGGCATGTAAAAATTAACAAATGCAGGGACTTCCATTTCTAAATTGTTGTGGGCCAAATAGGCTAGTAGGGACTGCATTTTTCATTAGCCAGACATGACAATAATTGTCACCACCACAAACCTACTGGGCCAAATGTGACATGCAAGCATTAGCCATTTTATTTTTCTTTAAAACCCAAACCCTCACTCCCCCCACTCCCCATGCAGCCCTACCCACACAGATTCTATCTTTTATACATTGGGGAAGTTTCTGGTGATGTATTCTCCTTTTCCCTGCTTCAAGGAATGTACAGTATTGTGAGTTTCCTCAATAGAGTCTGATGCATATTCAAGACTTACCTGCTATACAAGATTTGTTCAAGACTGCATGTAAAATAGGTCATTGTCAGCCTTCCATTTATCAAGTAATTTAAATGACAAGGACAAACTGCACTTGCAATTGGTACCAATTTAACTGGCAGTGCAATAGGCAGATGTAGTCATACAGCAGCCAAGACGCCAAGCATTCGGTTCATGTGCAGCTGCACAGTTCAGTTCAGCACACGTTTATTTGGGGACAAAATGCTTCAGAAGCTGAAGCTTTGATTTGTGTTTGATACTCAATCTGGGTGGGTTAGAGCTGGAAAGACAGCTGAAAGCTAGGTTTGAGTTCAAGAGGAGGAATGGTGAAATGTGAAATATGAGAAGAGATATATTCCCCTGTCTAGGCACTTTCTTCAAATAATTATTCTACATCGTGGGTGTCCAACCTTGGCAATTTTAAGACCTGTGGACTTCAATTCCCATAACTGCTGGCTGGGGAGTTCTGGGAGTTGAAGTCCACAAGTCTTAAAATTGACAAGGCTGACATTCTTCTCCTGCATCTTCTTTGATACATCACTATGTCCAGTGATGAACCAACACCAGTTGGTTTACTCATCTGCTTGGCCAGGGCTTATTTTTCTAATCTGAAATGTCAAAACCATAATTTGTTTGTTGTTTTTGCCACATTTTAGGGGTAAAATTGTACTTATAATGATAATATCTGGAGATTTGCAATATCTAGTTAGAATTCAGTCATTTGACTCCGTTCCCTTTCTTCTCAGATGACACTAAACTGGCAGGAATAGCCAACACCCCCAGAAGAGAAGCTCAGGATCCAAAAAGATATTGACAAACTTGAACAATGAATGTTAATACATTTTAATGTGGAGAAAAGCAAAGTTTTACATTTAGGTAGGAAAAATCAAAGGTGAGACCTGGCTCAAAAACAGTAACTGTGAGAGGGACCTTGGAGTCCTAGTGGATGATCACTTCACTATGAGCCAGCAGTGTGTAGCAGCAGCCCAAAAAGCGAATACAATCCTGGGTAAAAGTACAATCTTTTGGAAAAATGATCAAAGGCCTGGAGACTAAAACATACGAAGGATGGCTGCAGGACTTGGGTTTGGCCACTCTAAAGAAAAGAAGAAATAGAAACATGATAGCAGTATTCCAGTAGTTGAGGGGCTGCCACAAAGAAGAGGGGGTCAAATTATTCTCCAAAGCACCAGAGGTTGGAATAGTTGGAAACAATGGTTAGAAACTGATCAAAGAGAGAAGCAACCTGGAATTAAGGAGAAACTTCCTGACAGTGAGGACAATTAACTAGTGGAACAGCTTGCCTCCAGAAATCATGGGTGCTTCATTACTGGAGATGTTTTTTTTTAAAAAAACAAGCTTTATTGATTTTTTAATATTTACATATACATGTATCTGTGAAACAATATGGTGGTTGGGTAGTTAAAATAAGAAATAACCAGTTGTAAATAGTTCAGGTTACATCAACAGAGATGCCCCCTCTAATTCCCTTAGTTATTACATAGTCAAAATAGGCAAGTTAGTACATTGCTAGTTGTAACCTAGTCAATCAACAAAAAATATATTTTCCGTAATACATATCCTGGTTTTAAATTTTATCTAATTGTAATAGGATATTCTAGAGTGGCCTATACTATATAGGAAAAAGCTTAATTTTTGGGTAACCCACAATTCCCTATTTCAATAAAGAATAATTCTTTTGTCTACAAAACTTATATTGTTCATTACAAAGCATTCTTATGTTTTACCATTAAAGTCTAATTTTCATCTTAACAAATCACCAGTTATTAGAAATATGATTTTTGTCTTAACCATTCAACAATTATTAAAATACTATCTTTTATATATAAAATTTTAAATTCTATATTATGGTTAAAAAATAACCACTAAATATTCTATAAATCATCTTGACCGTACATCAATTATTAAAATACTATCTTTTGATATGTCATTCCAAGTTCTAAAATATAGTTCGGAGTTATATTCTAAAAGCTTACATTTGTTTTCCTTTACAGGTCTAACAGCTAAATGTAAAATCATTTATATTTTTTGGGGATTCCCCTTAATCCATAAAAAAGATATTTTTATATTCTATCTTTAGGAATCCCAAAAGAGAAACAAGTTCATTTTTTAAAAAAAAATCTAACTCTTGCCTTCCTTTTGTGCCAATCATGCTTCCCTCTTGGCATCTTTAAACTCTCAAATGTATCTTCCTTTCTTCCTACACTCCTTATTTGAATCCAGGGAGCGTATCCAAATGTCAGTTTTGCAAGGGAAATGTCCCCTTTGTAACCACTGCATTTTTGCTTTGATAATTCAGTTTTTGATGGTTGATATAATATAGTTGTCATTAAATCAGTCAGATCTTTTTGTTCTTCCAATTCTATCTGGGTTAGGTAGAAAGTAGTAGCTGGTGTTATGATTGTCCTTTGATTAATTGAATTCTCAATATATTGTATTTGAAGGCCTTTAGTGTCTTCACTCTTGATGTTGTTTTTTTCAGGTGCTGCTGCTTTTTGGATTGCAAGTTTTGTAGTTGCCATTAAAGTTTGGACTTTAAGGTCTTCTGTAGGTTGCTTTTGTTGTTCTTTGAAATCTCCTATTGTAGTGTTAGTTTCCACTTCTTCTATTTGATTTTGGGTTATCTTTTCCTCATTTAAAGTCAAATTTTGATTTGGTGGCTTTAAGTTGTCAGATTTTTACCAAGTTTTGCCACAAGATGTCATCAGTAACATATAACATGCAATGTAAGAATTTTCTTTTCTTTTTCCAAATTAATATAGAACTTTTGTAGGATTAGTCCAAATTTTTTCCTTAATTCACAGCTTAGGGAGAAGATAGGGTAGTAGATTCCCAGCAACAAATAGAAGCTTTTTAGTAAATACAGGCGAAATAACTTAATTTCTTTGCTGAATTAATTAAAGTTCTTTTGTAGCTTTGAGGCTTTAAGATTTGTTCCCAAAGTAAATATTTGCCGTTTTCTCAAAAAAAAAAATGGGGAAAGAGATTTTCAAGAAAGTCCCACAGGAAGATGGTTAGGGAATAAGAAAGGTAAATGCTCACCCAGGTCCTCCAGATTGCTTCTTAGTGCTAGGTAGTGCTTTGGCTTTCAACAGGGAGCGGCTCAATGATCGGCCATCTTTATGGCTGGTCTCTTCTTCTTCAGGCCAAAGGAGATGATTCCGGATTGCAGCAGAGGGCTTCCACCCTTCTGTGATCGCAGGAAAGTCCTCCTCTCAGTAATTGCCCTTCCAGGGCGATTTTTGACTCTTTTCAGGGTCCTCCAAACAAGAAAGAAATGGATGGCAGGAAGCAGGCTGTTGCTGCATGTCTGGAAGCGCCGTGTGCGCAAACCGGAAGCCATTACTGGAGGTTTTTAAGAAGAGACTGCACAGTCACTTGTCTGAGATGGTATAGGTTCTCCTGCTTGAGCAGGGGGCTGGACTAGAAGACCTCCAAGGTCCCTTCCAGTCCTATTCTATTCTATTCTATTCTATTCTATTCTATTCTATTCTATTCTATTCTATTCTATTCTATTCTATTCTATTCTATTCTATTCTATTCTTCTATTCTATTCTATTCTATTCTATTCTTCCATTTTCTTAATATTATGTGATAATTTGTGCAAGTTGTTAATTTCCCCCCCTTTGGTATTGAAACATAGGTTGATTTCTTCATGTCTGCTGGCCTCTGTGACAGTCTCCAGATTTGCTGGCATGGTTTGATTAGAATTTTTACTGAACTTTCTTCTGTTGCTTCCACTACTTCTGTAGCAATTCCATCCATTTCTGCAGCCCTTTGACTTGGTAATGACGAGTGCTGATCTAAGTTACTCTTGTGATATTAGAGGCTGTTTTTATGGACTATATTCTAAGCTAAATTATCTGGGATCAGCATCCACTTTTATTTTATCTTTGAATTTGTGATTTTTTTAATCCATTAGCATAGCAAAATTGAAGTTGGAATCTCCTTCTGAATTCAGACACCTTTTGAGAAATTCCCTTGGTTTTCTTTGTGTGTGTGTGTGTGTGTGTGTGTGTTATTTCCAGTCTTCAGATGGAACAGATGCTGTTGTAACTCTTTATTATTTCTTCTAACAACTCTTTGAAATAAAGAATTTCTTTCCCAAGATCTTTGCCTTTACTGACTTTCGCTTCTCTGTTTTTATGGCAATTTTCATCATTAGTTTTGGAATCTAGTTTCCTTTGTTGTTTAATTCTTGATTTTATCAGTCTCTTTTTACTTTGATCCTTAGCAATTTCAATTTTATTCTTTTTTGGTTCCTTATTAATTATGTTCTGGACTTCGACACTTTTCAAGGATGTCGAAAGTTTCCCTGTGTGATTCTGATCTCTGAAGGTATAGATATTGCATACATCTGGATATCTTTTTCCAGCCCTTCACTACTACGATACCAAGTATTGCTCTGTGTCATATTCCTTGATTGTTGTTTTTTTTTTACTGTTGACAATCAATCCTGAAATGCAGAAACTATCAAACACTTCAGTCTCTTTGCTGTCAATTCTCAGCCTGGTTGCTATACCTATTGTTTTATTTATATTTAATCAGATTCATTTTACTCATTTCACTACTTGTAGATCACTGAATCATGCCCCAGCACGTGTTTGCCATTATAATTTAGCTCTTCCATTTCCTTGTATCAATAATAAAATTAATCTGATTTCTGCTTACTGTGTCTGGTCATGTCCATGTATGTAGGCTTTGTTCTAGTTCAGACATGTCAAACCCGCGATGTCACGTGATGTTGCATGACATATTGGAGCTTTTTCCCCATGGCCAGCAATGGGGTGGGTGCAGTTTCCTCATGAGGTGTCTGGTCCATGGGCCGGCAGTTTGACACCCCTGTCCTAGTTGTTTGAAAACTATGTTAAGAATGGAGAGATTACTAGATTGGCAGAATATCACTCTCCCATTTCATTTCTGATTCTTAGGCCATGCACTTCCAGTACATTTTAAACTTAAGAACCATTAGTATTCCAATCTTTAACACACAGAGAGAGAGAGAGAGAGAGAGAGAGAGAGAGAGAGAGAGAGAGAACATGTTGCTTGCATGTTTTTTCAATTTTAAGTTGAAGTTGACTGTAAAATTTGTGGACTTTTTTTCCTGCATCAGTAGTTGGAACATAAACCTGGATGACTGTCACATTAAATGGTTGTTCGTGAAGTCTATTTGACATTATTCTAATTGATATGTCAAGCATGGGAAATCAGGAGTCTAGGCTGTTCAAATGGATATACAGGTTTATTGCAAGCTTAAGCTCTCTACAAGAATCTGAACAATTAACAGTCAAAGCAAATCAGTGGTAGCTGAGAATCAATGAAATTCAAGGTGGACTGGATTTAGATCTCTTGTGGATGCAAAGAGACTCAAGACTGATGACGCATTTGACTTTTCCCTCGGGCTCACCCTGGTCATTTCCTCTACATCTCATCCTTGAGTGCATTATACCTGAAGTACAGTCTTTGTGATGTCCTACCTGTTTAAGAAATTGATAACATTACTTCTTTGTTTTCTAATCTTCTCTATCACAGTGTCCAGTCCATTTTTAATTTGCTGATGCCTAAGATGTCAACATGTGGTTGATTAATTTCCGGGCAGAAACTGGCCGGGCAGAAACAGGGGCCTAAGATATAAATTTAACAAGAGGCCCCTGATTACTTTTTTAGCTAAATTTTTTGTAGGGTTAGGGAGGGGGGAGGGTTGTGGTTGGTTGGAGAGGGGGGGCACTCTGCCAACTGCTGTTCAGACCAGGCCTAGTAGAGATCGCGTTGAGAGGGAGCCGGGGTCGGTCATCTCTGGAGCTCTGGAGCGGGTCGTGGGAATGCCAATTCCCACGACGATAGGGAATGGCTGCAGGTGTAAGATCAGAGGGCCGTATCGACCTCCGGGAGGGCCTCTCCGCTATCTGCAAGCGGTGAGGCGCTCCGACCCTCTGCCTTCGACCCAAGGCTCTGGGAGAGGGGATGCGCAGCCACCTGAGCTCCGACTGGTGTACCTAAATGCCAGGTCCGTTGCTAATAAGGCTCCCCTCGTCCGGGATTTAGTCGAGGGTGAGCAAGCGGACCTGGCTTGCATTACGGAAACCTGGTTGGGCCCAGAGGGTGGTATCCCCCTGGTGGATCTCTGCCCACCAGGCTTCCGGGTGCTACACCGGCCTCGGACTCAGGGTAGGGGTGGGGGAGTGGCTGTAGTTATGAGGGAGACCTTATGTCCGCAGGAGGCCACCGTTCCTCAGATAGTCGGGTGTGAATCTCTCTTATTGAGGTTTGGTCCTAGGGCGCAGTTGGGCTTGCTGCTCGCGTACCTTTCGCCTAGTCGCGTAGCAGCAGCCCTGCCTGAGCTTCTCGATATCCTCTCAGGGCTGGTGATTGAGTTTCCTAAACTAATGGTTTTGGGAGACTTCAATCTACCATCCCTGGGAGGAGTATCTGAGTTAGCTCGGGAGTTCATGGCTTCTATGACGGCCATGGACCTGACGCAGGTAATTCATGGACCAACCCATGAGGGAGGCCACACCCTTGACTTGGTTTTCTTATCTGGTCGGTGGTTAGATGATCTTGGTGGGGGCTCCCCAATTGTTATGCCCCTGTCATGGACCGATCATCATCTCCTGCGGCTGGTCTTCCGTTTTGCCACTCCCCACCGTGGGGTTGTTGAGCCAACTAGATGGTTCCGCCCCAGGCGCTTAATGGACCCTGAGAGGTTTCAGGCAGCGCTGGGGGCCCCACCTGCCTCCCCAGCTCACAGCTCGGCGGATGCCTTAGTGGAGGCCTGGGAAAGGACGGCCACGGAGGCACTTGACCGAGTTGTACCCTTGCGGCCCCTGACCCGGCGCAGATCCCAATGGGCTCCATGGTTTTCCGCAGAGCTCCGGGAGATGAAGCGTCGGAGACGGGGCCTAGAGAGCGTCTGGAGGTCCACCCGATCTGAATCCGACCGATTGCGACTAAGAACCCATATTAGGTCTTATCTCGCTGCGATGAGGGTAGCGAGATCTAACTATTTCGCTGCCCTCATCGCGTCCGCAGATAATCGCCCGGCCGCCCTGTTTAGGGTGACCCGCTCCCTCCTCAACCAGGAGGTTAGTGGGGATCCCTTGCAGGGGCGTGCCGAGGAATTTAGTCAACATCTGTCGGACAAAATCGCTCGGATTCGGACCGGTTTGGACTCCGATTGGGCAGTATCGGACGATCAGAACACGAGTGATCTTGTCGATGTCATCTGGGAGGAGTTCGATCCTGTGACTCCGGAGGAAGTGGACAGGATCATGGGGAGGCTGAGCTCCACCACATGTTTATTGGACCCGTGCCCTTCCTGGCTGGTTTATGCAGCCCGGGAGGGGACACGAGGCTGGTTCCAGGCGGTTATAGCTGCTTCTTTGAGTGAGGGCAGTTTTCCCGCTGCCTTGAAGGAGGCGGTGGTGAGACCTCTCCTCAAGAAGCCTACCTTGGATCCGGCTGTTTTGAATAACTTTCGTCCGGTCTCCAACCTTCGCTTCCTTGCGAAGGTTGTTGAGAGTGTGGTGGTGCACCAGCTCCCTCTGGTCCTGGATGAAGCGGATTATCTAGACCCGTACCAATCGGGCTTCAGGCCTGGGTACAGCACGGAGACGGCATTGGTCGCGCTGGTGAATGATCTCTGGAGGGCTCGGGACAGAGGATACTCCTCTGTTCTAGTCCTATTAGACCTCTCAGCGGCTTTCGATACCATCGACCATGGTATCTTGCTGCGGCATCTCAGGGGATTGGGAGTGGGAGGCACGGTTCTTCAGTGGTTCTCCTCCTATCTCCTGGGACGTTCGCAGTCGGTGTTGACGGGGGGGCAGAGGTCGACCGCTAGGCCTCTCGCTTGTGGAGTCCCTCAGGGGTCGGTCCTCTCGCCCCTTCTGTTCAACATCTACATGAAACCGCTGGGTGAGATCATTCGTGGTTTTGGAGTTGGGTATCATTAGTATGCTGATGATACCCAACTTTTCATTTCGACCCCAAACCACCCCAGTGATGCCCTCGACGTGATGTCCCGGTGCCTGGAGGCGGTCCGGGTCTGGATGGGGAGGAACAGGCTTCGTCTCAACCCCGACAAGACGGAGTGGCTGTGCGTACCGGCATCCCGGGATATTCAGGATATCCCACCCCTCATTATGGGGGGTGAGTCATTACCTCCTGTAGATAGGGCTCGCAACTTGGGAGTCCTCCTAGATTCACAGCTCTCTTTAGAAGACCATATTGTAGCTGTAACTAGGGGGGCGTTCGCCCAGGTTCGCCTGGTGCGCCAGTTGCGGCCCTATCTAGACCGGGATGCCTTGTGCACGGTCACTCATGCGCTCGTGACCTCTCGTCTTGATTACTGCAACGCTCTCTACATGGGGCTACCCTTGAAGACCACTCGGAGGCTCCAGCTGGCACAGAATGCAGCCGCGAGAGTTGTGTCGGGGGTCTCCCGATACTCCCGTGTTACACCTTTGCTCCGCGAGCTGCATTGGTTGCCAGTTGTCTTCCGGGTGAGGTTCAAGGTGTTGGTAATGACCTACAAAGCCCTCCATGGCATGGGTCCAGAATACCTTGGGGAGCACCTGCAGCCGGCGTCAACTTCCCTCCGCCCAGTACGCTCCCACAGAGAGGGCCTCCTCAGGGTGCCGCCGGTCAAAGAATGCCGACTGGTGGCCCCCAGGGGGAGAGCGTTCTCTGTGGGTGCACCGGACTTATGGAACCATCTTCCGGTAGAGCTCCGGATGGCGCCCGACCTCTGCTCCTTCCGGCGCAACCTTAAAACCCATCTCTTTAAGGAAGCGGGCCTGGCCTGATGGGACGGGGTGGGTTTGTTATTATGACTTTAATTTTAAATTTGTACTATGGGCATTGTTTAATCATGTTTTAATAATTTTAACTTTTGTATTTGTCTTTTACGTATTGCCCTGTTAACCGCCCTGAGTCTCTTGAGAGAAGGGCGGTATATAAATTAAATAAATAAATAAATAAATAAATAAAATAAATAATTTCATCTTTCACTTCACTGAGCTACTCCATGTTTGTTCTTTTGATGTACCATGTTCCCATTACAATTTTTTCTTGGAAGCTTTGGATTTTCTTTTTCTTCAAAGGGTCTTTCTTCAAAAGATGCTGAGACTCTAGAAAAAGTACAGAGAAGAGCAACAAAGATGATTAGGGGACTGGAGGCTAAAACATATAAAGAACAGTTGCTGGAATTGGGGTATATCTAGTTTAATAAAAAGAAGGATGAGGGGTGACATGACAGCAGTGTTTCAATATCTCAGGAGCTGCCACAAAGAAGAGGGAGTCAAGCTATTCTCCAAAGCACCTGAAGGCAGGACAAGAAGCAACGGATGAAAACTAATCAAAGAGAGAAGCAACCTAGAACTGAGGAGAAATTTCCTGACAGTTGGAACAATCGATCAGTGGAACAACCTGCCTTCACAAGTTTTGAATACTTCCAACACTGGAAGGTTTTAAGAAGAGACTGGACAACCATTTGTCTGAAATGGTATAGGTTCTCCTGCTTGAGCAGAGGGCTGGACTAGAAGACCTCCAAGGTCCCTTCCAATTCTATTCTATTCTATTCTATTCTATTCTATTCTATTCTATTCTATTCTATTCTATTCTATTCTATTCTATTCTATTCTATTCTATTCTATTCTATTCCATTCCATTCCATTCCATTCCATTCCATTCCATTCCATTCCATTCCATTCCATTCCATTCCATTCTATTCTATTCTATTCTATTCTATTCTATTCTATTCTATTCTATTCTATTCTATTCTATTCCATTCCATTCCATTCCATTCCATTCCATTCCATTCCATTCCATTCCATTCTATTCTATTCTATTCTATTCTATTCTATTCTATTCTATTCTATTCTATTCTATTCTATTCTATTCTATTCTATTCTATTCTTCAAGAGCTGGACATCCCAAAAGCTTTAATTAGCCACAACATGTGGAAATACCATCTAACCTGAGAATTTCATCATCCAGACCATATCAACATCTTTGTCTTGAATATTCACAAGGTTTTCTTGGTAAAACAAAGGCTGGCAAAGGGAGGAAGGGAAGGGAAGTTGGTTATTCAGATGCAGGTTACATATAGAACAGATTGCAAGCACCTTATCAATTAATCACTCTAACACGTTGAAAACCTCTAGGCTTTGTTGAAACTTGAGACTGCCTGAAAATGTTTTAAGTTCAACAATACATTGCTCAACGGTGCTGTTGAAGTGCTTCTAAAACCATTTTCAGGTCGGCTATGGATGTCTTGAGAGCTTGAAATGCTCAGGTACTACTTGGTCCTTTAAAAAAAAAAGTCCTGATGTTAAACCTGATTTTACTTGTGGATGAGTAATGGCAGGGTGTGTTCAGGGTGTGTGAGAGACTATTAGATTTTATTGCTGGCTCTTTCCTGCTGGCTCTTGAAATGAACTTCCCCGTTATAAACAATAGTATCCTCCTGGACGAGATACAAGAGCTGAGAACCGAGGCTATCATTTGTAGATAGTTTGCTTCCTTCCTAAGTAGGCAGTGACGTTTATGGGGCAGAAGTGGTCAGCCAGTCTTTCAAAGGATATTTGGGATCTAAGGCAAGAATAGAGAGAGCTACCTGAATGTGTGATGGACTGTTGTTTCATGTCACACAGCATTTTATTGTTACTGTAGTAGTTTGTTCTGTTTATTTTTGATGTACTGATTTTTTAAAATAACCATGGGGTATACATTTGCACACTCTTGCTTGTAAGCTAAAGACCAAAATAATGCAAAACACTCATAATAAAGAAAGAAAGAGGAAGAGAGCTAACTGTTCTAAAACAAATGTGCTTACCTGAATATACAGTACAGTAATTTCAAAATCAATAGGTTTTGTATTGAACAAGTCAAAATGTTTAAATATTCATGCATAACACAACATTCTTTCCTGACAAGAGACTGCATTTATCATATAACCGGCATTTGCATGCCTTAAAATTTCATGTCTTTATTAAACATCCAACTAAGGTACAAAAATTCATCTATTTTTCTCAACAAATATAACTACCTTTTTTTCAGTAAACAAATTTTGTTTTTATTCCATCAGGCATTCTAACATTTTCACTGAAAATGATTTGGGCTCTCAGCCCAAACCATTTGCATCATCTGTGTAGGAATATATATATCCAGTGCTTTTTTTGTAAAAGAAAAAGGTGCCGGAACTCACACATGTCATACAACCCGCCTTGCCTACCCTACAAGGTTCCATCCAAAAAAGGTGCCGGATCTCCGTTCTGAGAGTTCTATGACAAAAAAGCCCTGTATATATCTATTTATGTTCTTAATACATGTCAGCTATCATTGCAAGCATGTTTTACAATTTATTCATAAGTTCATTAGTCTAAACTACTTTGTCCAGGATTCCCTTCTTTTCATTTTATTCCAAATAATTTCATTTTTATTTATAATTCCATTTACTCTGCTGGAGACTATGTTTTCATCTACTTCCAAAATAATTCTTTTATTTCCATCAAAATCACTCTGCATTTTAGTGGCTCCATTTAATCTGAACTGTTCTGAGCTTTGTGACTATATTTTTTACAATTACATTTTTTTTCTTTATTTGCAAATAATTGACTGCTGGTCTATGTGATATGTTATAATATTAATTCTTGTTTGTGTATGAATGAAGTTGTATGAATGAACTATTTGTTGCACCTTATCCATATTTTAGACAGTTAGTGCTCAATCATCAGCTGCACCCATCCGTCCATCCATCCATCCATCCATCCATCCACCCATCCATCCAATCTGATGTTACTATCCCAATTCTTCATGGTTCTTCTTTACTTCTCTATAGCTGGATCTTCTTGTACCATATCATGTCTCAAGCTAATCATAGATTGAAATACAGTTATCCATCACCTAGCTTTCTATCTTTATGTTTACATACATTATAAAATATTTCTTTCAATCTTCTCTCTCTCTTTCTTTTGCATCAGTCATTTTATACACATTTTTTCTCCCTAATAGTCTGTTACATATAATTCAACCAATCATTCTGCATTTCTTATTAGTACAATTTTATACATTTATGTGGCAACCCTGTGATTGCCACAGGGGGTCAAGCTATTCTCCAAGGCACCTGAAAACAAGACAAGAAGCAACGGATGGAAACTAATCAAGGAGAGAAGCAACCTAGAACTAAGGAGAAACTTCCTGACAGTCAGAACAATTAATCAGTGGAACAACCTGCCTCCAGAATCGGTGAATGCTCCAACACTGGAAGTTTTTAAGAAGAGACTGGACAGCCACTTGTCTGAAATGGTATAGGGTTTCCTGCCTGAGCAGGGGGTTGGACTAGATGACCTCCAAGGTCCCTTCCAACTCTGTTATTCTGTTATTCTATTCTCTTATATAATTATTTTTATTTTGTTATAAGGTGGTTCCATAACCTCTTTTCTTATAACCATTCTCTTCATTCTGTTTGAAGATTAATCTATCTTCTAATACTTTTCCAAACAGGACACAAAGTTTCTGTCCTTTTGATGGTTCTACTTAACAAGTATCAAAAGACTGAGCACAATTTGCCATTATCCCCACCTATGGATTCTTTCTTTTATACACATGCATAAAAATATGGTGGGCACCAATTCATATTTTCTGACATACGCTTTCACCTTTTCATTTACATTCAAACTTGCACCAACACCTCTTTGCATGTGTTCATGAGATCAGGGTACTTTCTATAAGATCTATTACATTCTTTGAATTTCTCTTACTTTCACAGGCACAAAATATATCTATTTTTCTTTCAGACATTAAAACACGTTACCATTTATTCTTCTTAGATTCTAAATCAATTTTCCGTATGTCATAGGCATCAGCTGTTGATCCCACAGTTATCACCACTATTTTGCATCAGTGCTTTGATTAGCTGAAGGCTTTTCATCATGTTTTTTACCAAGATGGAGAAGATGTAGACTAGGCTATTGGTTGGTCTGTCCTGCATGCAGCAAGGTTTCCTGTCTAGCTGTGTCCAACTCTGGGGCATGGTGCTCATCTCTGTTACTTGGCCAAAGAAGCCAGTGTTGTCCAAAGACAATTTCTGGGGGTCCTGTGGCCAGCATGGCTATATGCCAAAAGGGCACGGAATGCTGTTACCTTCCCACTAAAGTGGTACCTATTAATCTACTTGCATCTGCAGGCTTTCAAACTGGCTCAGTGGTTAAAGATGCTGAGCTTGTCAGTTGAAGAGCTGACAGCCTGGGTGTCAACGCTGCTGTCGGAACCATGACATTGGGTTTGAGACCTGAGCTCCGTGCAATGGGGTGAGCTCCTATTATTTGACCCAGTTCCTGCACATGAAGCTGCAGGCAGCATTTTCTTACTAACAATAATCAGTTTTGGTTGTCACAAATGTAACTCCAAGTATGCTTTTGTATACCAGCTGGAATCTCTAAAGTAGATATTACCTTGTAAGTCAACATACTGCTCCCTCCATTCCATCAGTTAGGAGCAACATAAAACGTACTAATTCATACTCAGAATGCAGACAACAATCTCCTATGTGTAATGATTTCATTGTCTAATGTGCCTAATGTGCAGTCTGGTGTTTATTGATCCTAAAAGCATTTTGCTTATTGTACACAACAAAAAAATATATACTTTCTGTGAAAGAACAAAACCACGGTCCCCCCTCACACCCAGTGAGCAATGTTACACTGTTCTCCTTCTTCGTCTGATGGACTCATAAGTAGTTGGTAATGGCTTCAGCAGCAGGGAAGTCTGTCTAATCAGGGAGAGGAAATGAAAGGAGGTAAACATTATTGTGAAACTGGGAGGTGGGAAGACAGGGTACATAATTGCAATGGATGTTTCTCTTTCTATCATCAAATTTATGTATGCAGAAAAGTAAGAAGAGCTTTCTCTGAGTCATAGTTTAGCAGGAACCATGTATTGTAAAAAATCTGGACTGAAAAAAAATGGTGATGGATATTTGCTGAGACTCTTATTCTAGCACAGTTGTCCAGTTGTAAGTGGATTGAACTGGATCAAACAAGTTCAAAAATTAGGGAAGAAAAACCACAGCACATAATTTTGCTGCTTGCTTAGACTATACTTTGTATTGTCAAGCAATAATAATAATAATAATAATATTAATAATAATAATAATAATAATAATAATAATAATAATAATAATAATAATAATAATAATGTCCAAACTCAATGGAGGCAATACCGTGAAGGCAATCAATCAACACCTGGGCAATAGATACACAGCTGGAATAGTGGACTGGACTGAAGCAGAACTAAAAGCAATGGATAGGAAGACCAGAAAAATCATGACAATGAATCATGCCCTTCATCCATGCAGTGACATTGAAAGACTCTATCTACTAAGGCAAATAGGTGGACATGGAATGCTGCAAGTATATCAGATGGTTGAAGAAGAAAAAATCGCTTTGGAAGAATATCTGAAGGACAATGATGAACATGCACTGAAATTAGTGTATCAGGAAGGCTTACTGACTACTGGAGAGACCAAACTGGCCTACAAGAAAGACCAAATGAACAGAATAGAGGCATGGGAAGACAAAGCACTACATGGCCAGTACATTAAAAAAATAGCGGGGAAAGCAGATAATAACAAGACCTGGCAATGGCTAAGAGCAGGAAAGTTGAAGAAAGAATCCAAGGGACTAATTCTGGCTGCACAAGAACAAGCCTTAAGGACAAATGCATACAAAGTCAAAATTGAGAACACAGCAACAGACAGTAAGTGCCGCCTATGCAAAGAAGCTGAAGAAACAGTGGACCACCTGGTAAGCTGCTGCAAGAAGATTGCACAGACTGACTACAAGCAGCGGCATGACAAAGTAGCAACAATGGTGCATTGGAAGATCTGCAAGAAATAACATTTGCCTGGAAGCAAGAACTGGTGGTGTCATAAAATAGAGAAAGTCATAGAAAATGACAAAGTTAAACTGCTCTGGGACTTCAGAATTCAAACAGACAAGGACCTGCAACATAACACCCCGGACTTAACAACTGTCGATAAGAAAGACAAAAAAATCTGGATAGTGGACGTGGCAGTGCCTGGAGACAGAATAGAGGAGAAAGAACTGGAGAACAAAATACAAAGACCTATAAATAGAAATAGAAAGAATGTGGCAAAGGCAAGCAGGGTAGTACCAATAGTAATAGGTGCCTTGGGTGCAATCCCAAAACAACTGGAGCACCACTTGAACACCATTGGCATTGACAAATTCGCCATTAGTCAATTGCAAAAGGCGGCCTTATGAGGAACTGCTTCCATCCTGCGACGATATCTGTAATACCATCAAAAATCCACATCTGCCTATCCCAGGTCCTTGGTAAGGACTCAATATGTAGACAAAAATGCCAAATCCAATCTGAACATCTGGCTGACTGTGCAATGATAATAATAATAATAATAATAATAATAATAATAATAATAATAATAATAATAATAATAATAATAATAATAATAATAATAAAAGTTGGAAGGGACCTTGGAGGTCATCTAGTCCAACCCCCTGTTCAGGCAGGAAACCCTATACCCGTGGTGGCGAATCTATGGAATGGGTGTCACAGGTGGAATGCAGAGCCCTCGCTGTGGGCACAGACAAATGGCTGTCCAGTCAGATGGTGGAACTGTTGCGCTCACTTTCAGCTCTGCCTAATGGCAAAGTCATCACTAAAAGTCAACATGGGTTTGTCAAAAGCAGATCATGCCAGATAAATCTTATCACATTCTTTGACCAAGTGACAAAATTAGTGGACCAGAGGAATGCTGTAGATATAATTTACCTGGACTTCAGTAAGGCATTTGACAAAGTAGATCACAACCTACTACTTGATAAGATAGAAAAATGTGGGTTAGATAGCATCACCACCAGATGGATTCGTAGCTGGCTGACAGGCCGTACTCAGCGTGTGGTCCTCAATGGAACTGCATCTGCATGGAAGGAAGTGTGTAGTGGGGTTCCCCAGGGCTCTGTTCTGGGCCCAGTGCTCTTCAATATCTTCATTAACGATTTGGATGAGGGGATAGATGGGGAACTCATCAAATTTGCAGACGACACCAAGCTGGCAGGAATAGCCAATAGTCCAGAAGATAGGCTTAAAATACAGGAGGATCTGGACAGACTCGAACACTGGGCGCTATCTAACAAAATGAAATTCAATGGTGAAAAAAGTAAGGTTCTACATTTAGGCAGGAAAAGTCAAATGCACAGGTATAGTATAGGTGGTATCTTGCTCAATAGTAGTAACTGTGAGAGGGATCTCGGAGTCCTAGTAGACAATCACTTCAATATGAGCCAGCAGTGTGCTGCAGCTGCCAAAAAAGCCAACACAGTGCTAGGCTGCATTAACAGAGGGATAGAATCAAGATCAAGTGAAGTACTAATACCACTTTACAATGCCTTGGTAAGGCCACACCTGGAATCTTGCATCCAGTTTTGGTCACCACGATGTAAAAAAGATGTTGAGACTCTAGAAAGGGTACAGAGAAGAGCAACAACGATGATTGGGGGACTGGAGGCTAAAACATATAAGGAACGGTTGCTGTAATTGGGTATGTGTAGTTTAACGAAGAGAAGAGTGAGGGGTGACATGATAGCAGTGTTCCAATATCTCAGGGGCTGCCACAAAGAAGAGGGAGTCAAGCTATTCTCCAAAGCACCTGAAAGCAGGACAAGAAGCAACGGTTGTAAACTAGTCAAGGAGAGAAGCAACCTAGAACTAAGGAGAAACTTCCTGACAGTTAGAACAACTAACCAGTGGAACAACCTGCCTCCAGAAGTGGTGAATGCTCCGACACTGGAAGTTTTTAAGAAGAGACTGGACAGCCATTTGCCTGAAATGGTATAGGGTTTCCTGCCTGAGCAGGGGGTTGGACTAGTTGACCTCCAAGATCCCTTCCAACTTCTTCTTCTTCTTCTTCTGATGATGATGATGATGATGATGATGATGATGATGATGATGTTGGAAGAGACCTTGGAAGTCATCTAGTCCAACCCCCTGCTCTGGCAGGAAACCCTATACCAGTTCAGACAAATGACTGTCCAGTCTCTTCTTCAAAACTTCCAGTGTTGGAGCATTCACTACTTCTGGAGGCAGGTTGTTCCACTGATTAATTGTTCTAACTGTCAGAAAAATTCTCCTTAGTTCTAGGTTGCTTCTCTCTTTGGTTAGTTTCCATCCATTGCTTCTTGTCCTGCCTTCAGGCGCTTTGGAGATTAGCTTGATTTGGAACACTGCTATCATGTCACCCCTCATCCTTCTCTTCATTATATTAGGCATACCCAATTCCAGCAATCGTTCCTTATATGTTTTAGCCTCCAGTCCTCTAATCATCTTTGTTGCTCTTGTCTGCACTCTTTTTAGAGTCTCAACATCTTTTTTACAATGTGGTGACCAAAACTGGAAGCAGTATTCCAAGTATGGCCTTACCAAGGCATTGTAAAGTGGTATTAACACTTCATGTGATCTTGATTCCATCCCTCTGTTAATTATTTTTGTTAATTATAATTATGTATCCTAAGCAAATAATTATAGTTGCCATAAGGAAAACTGGTTTGGGACAAAATATTAACATGAGAGCTTTGTTACATTAATTTGCTAATGGGGTTTTCAGCAAGCTTCAGAGTAGCCTACTCAGGCTAGTGTCCTTCAGGTATGTTTGTACTATTCCTTCACACATTGTAGGTGTCCTTGTCCAAACACATCTAGAAAGCATCAGATTGAGAATTCTTTCTAGACAGTGTTTTTCAGTGTTTAGCATAGGGTTTTTATATTGTAGGAAGACATCAACAGGGCAGAAATTACTTTGTCCCATAAACTGATACTGTTATGAGATGTGTTCTCAATGTTGTTATGTTATATACAAAGTTTACATAAGTTGAAGTGGCCATTCAGAACATGTATAACAGTAGCCCAAGCTACTGTAGATGTGATGAGACCATGGATAACTCTATGTAGGCTATCTCTATTTCAGAGGGGATGTGGTTTTATCCTATGCACATCTTAACAAATGTGTGATGGATGTTCACCTACAGAAGCAGTGGAGGAGGCTTTTGGCAACACAGAGCTTTCCCAGAAAGAGGCCCTGGTTGCACAGTCCAGAGCTGAATAGGGGGTGAGGGAAGAGTCCCACCCTAGAATATCTCAGGATACATTTGGTAAGTTAGAAGGTTATAGCTTTAGTTTGGCAAGATTCTGTCCATTAGGTGCAAGCAAATAAAGGATTGAATTCAATTGGATTTTGCTGTCTCATCCCTGGGTTTGAGCCAGACAAAAGTTGAGAAAGATGTATTAAGATCTGCACTGCAGTTTACCAGTTGGCTTCTGGGTATAGATCAAAGTGCTGGTTATTATCTGTGAAGCTCTTTGGGGCCTGGGGCCTGGTTACTTAAGGGATCACTTGTTTCTGAAAGTTTATGTCTCTCTGATAAGGACTGGCAAGGTATGCACACTGTGGATCCTGTCAATTAAATGATGTCCTCTTTTTGGACTCAGGAATAATGTCTTCTCTGTGGCCTACCTCTCTCCTTCCTCTTTTTTTTTTAAAAAAATGTATGCTGCCCAGAGTTACTGAGGAATTTGGGGAAGCCTCAGAATTGAGTAAATAAATATAACACCTCCCACACACCCACGTAATGAATTTCTTACATGTAGACAGGAGTAGGAACTTCTCACTATTTTTACAAGGAGAATTCAGCAATAAACCTCCATTTGGTTATCAATGACAGACTCACAGACACAGAACTTTTATTATATGCATTAGAAAACTGTATTACATTACTTTTTTACATAATCACCATTCAAATTGAGGCACTTATCATAATGTCTGACAAGGTTTGAAATTCCTTAGTAGTAGTTGTTCGGCACCAAATCTGGGCTGGAGTGGGGGATCAAAAGCATCCCAACGGAACTGCTTCAAAAGTTCTTGGGTGCATCTAACAGTGTGTGGGTGAGCATTATCATGAACCAACACCACACTGGAAGTGATGCCATAGAAAATCCCGCCAAATGTAAAGATGCCAAAGGAGTACTGCTAGTGAAGTTCATAGAGCATGGTTCAACCATCAATTCAGAAGTCTACTGTAAAATGTTATGAAAACTCAGACTAGCTATCCATAACAAGCGTCAGCACATGCTGACTTCTGGTGTGGTGTTGTTTCGCAATAATGCTCACCCCACACCCCTAGACACACCAAGAACTTTTGAAGCAGTTCCATTGGGATGTTTTTGATCACACCCCCTATATCCCAGATTTGGCGCCGAGTGACTACTACTAAGGAATTTCAAACCTTGTAAGACTTTATGACAAGTGCCTCAATTTGAATGGCGATTATGTCAAAAAGTAATGTAATGTTGTAGTTTTCTAATGTGTATAATAAAAGTTCTGTATCTGCAAGTGTCTGTCATTGATAACCAAATGGAGGTTTATTGCTGAATTGCCCATGTAGAATGACAACTCTTTGCACCACTTGTCATTCAGCGATCATTTGAGGTTCACCCTCATCTCTGATTGTAGCTTATTATCAGAATTAGGTTGTTGTTTCTGATACTTTTTATCAGGAAGGGTAATGTTTGACTGAGCCCTGCCTTCACAAGATGTAAAGGGTTAGGGTTAGGTGAAGTAAAACAAATAAATGAATAAAACAAGCCTGCTTTTTCCTCTGTAGCAAATTTGTAATCTATGGGCTGGAAGCCAGGATAAGAGTCAGCCTTCCCCATCAAAAAAACAAATAGGAGAAATATCCCATCATTGTTGGAAAGAGTATCTAAATTTCTGCTTTGTCATTTTTGCTACATTCCAAAAACCTTGATTTTCCCCCCTTTGAGAGTGTGTTACTTGGGCTTCTGCAGAGCAATTATAATTTGCATTTGAGCCAGATGATCAAATGAACCAGGTGCATGGGATTCCAGCCACTTCCACAGCTGTCCATTCCACCTTGTGTTCATCTCTCTCTCTCTCTCTCTCTCTCTCTCTCTCTCTCTCTCTCTCTCTCTCTCTCTCTCTCTCCCTCCCTCCCTCCCTCCCTCCCTCCCTCCCTCCCTCCCTCCCTCTCTCTCTCTCTCTCTCTCTCTCTCTCTCTCTCTCTCTCAATGTGAGGATGGAGTATGTTGGAACACCTCCATGCTTAGTTGTGCATTCTAACCAAATACTGCACTGTACGTTTTGTCAGAGCGGGTCCTATGTCATTTCTGGAAAGGAGATGAATTTTTACTCTGTTATCAGCATCAGTAATTGGCATTCAGTATTCTCCCTTCCCTCTCCATTACAAGTGATCACGAAAGAAAAGTAAAATAAAATACAGGTGCCATTGATGCTGTGGATTTAATAGAGAGGGTAATATTTGCTTGGACAAACACCTGTCATGCAGCTATATCATTCCAGAGTCGGAATTTAATGATCTTATGATGTCCCCTTTAGATACATATTTGAATAACTTGCTGCGGCATATCCAATTCATCTTTTTTTCTTCTCCTCATTACTATTCCTTGGCTTTTACAACTGTCTCCCTACCACTGGTGTGTTAGAACAGGATGTTTTGCTGGCCCCCTGAGACGGTGCACTCACAAATCATGGCTGTAAGGGGGAAACAATGCTCGGTTTAGGGCTGGAGGTATTCAGTTGCATTTATCTTGCACTAAACAATGTGTTCTTAAAGAAAAGTTATTTGCATTTGTAACTATGTGCATCTCCACTTGGCCCCACTAGATTTTTTCAAAAAGAAAAATAGAAAAGTTGTAGAGCCATAGCACCAATTCCATGTGGCTTTAGACTCTCATTGAACCAAGACTCAGAATGTCACTGTCAATTGCTCCTCCCTGGGTGGCTGCCTGTAGACCTAGCAAGGTCATCCAAACAAGAGGCTCACCCAGAACAACTAACTTTACTTTTCGGTAAGGCTAAATTAACATAATCTTGCAAGTACATTCCTCCTCGATTGCTCTTACGCACCCAGAAAATAGGGAGAGTTCCTTCTAAGATATTTGCCATGCTTACATTCCTGCTGTGGACTGAGCTACCTCTTATCCCCTCTCTCCTGAGGTCATTCCCACATCACATTACACTGATTGGACCATCCCTGGCTAGTGGTACTTTAATTTTTGCTGCCAGAACCAGATCTGGGTATTCTGGCCAAAAGACAATAGAGGTGCTGTATGTAGGTTCTTCCCTTCTGAGATGCTTGCCATTCACACATTACTGTTGAAGGCTGAGCTACCTCTTATCCAACCAATTCTTTACCTGGGGCTGTTCCCACATCTCCCAAGGTCATTCTCACACCCCATGACACTTATTGAAACTTCCCTGGTTAGTGGAAGTTTGAATTTTTTGCTCCCAGAACCTGTCCTAAGTATTCTGGACACAAAACCAAAGAATTGCTATATGTAAGTCTACAGATAAATTATTGCTCTTGTTTTTTGCTGTTTGCTAAACCGCAATAGGTCTGAATCATATAAAACAGGGGTGTCAAACTGCCAGCCCGTGGGCTGGATGCATCATAGCGAAGCTGCACCCACCCTATTGCTGGTAATGGCAAAAAAGGCACGATGCGTCATGACATGCCACGTGACGTTGCGAGTTTGACACCCCTGATATAAAACCAGACACATTTATTTATTTATTTATTTATTGCATTTATATCCCGCCCTCCTCCGAAGACTCAGGGCGGCTTACAAACCTAGCAGTAGCCTTCATTCTATGTATATGCCTGCTTATTAGGGCTTTCACACACACCCCCCAAGCGGCATTATTACAAAGTCAGCTTAATTGCCCCCAACAATCTGGGTCCTCATTTTACCTACCTCGGAAGGATGGAAGGCTGAGTCAACCTTGAGCCTGGTGGGATGCGAACCTGCACTAATTGCAGGCAGCTGGTGTTACTTAAGGAGGCATTAGCCAACTGCGCCACCAAGGCTCTTTAACATAACTAGAAGCCCAAATCATAAGACTATGTCTAATTTACTTTGGCTATGTCATGCATGCAAATTCATTGGAGAAATCAATGATGCTAGGAATGGTTAGTGGAACAAGAAGAAGGGGCAAGGAGAGAACATGCTGGCTTGATAACATCAAAACTAATACTAAGGTGAACAAACAACTGAAAGAGGTGGTGCATGACAAGGTAGAATGGAGAGCACTTGCCTATGAAGTCACGAAGAGTTGCACATGACTGAAAGGTTAAAACAACAACCAAAAGCCATAATGAGGTCTCCCCTCCATTAACACGTGCAAGCAATCTGCATGAGATCAGTATATGCGGTCTGTGCATCTTTCCAACTCCTAGGGCCACGTGACCATTTTTTTCGTTTTTCAAAGTTTGAGTTGGAAAGTATGTAGGAAATATTCATGTTGACTTGGACTCAAGCAGAAGCCTCCATAGACCAAGTTCAATATTTATTTAACAGAATAACAGAGTTGGAAGGGGCTGTAGGGTCTTTGAGTCCAACACCCTACTCAAGCAGGAAACCCTATACCATTTCAGACAAATGCCTGTCCAATCTCTTCTTAAAAACCTCTGTGATGGAGCACACACAACATCTAAAGGCAAGCCATTCCACTGATTAATTGTTCTCACGTCAGGAAATTTCTTCTTAGTTCTAGGTTGCTTCTCTCCTTGATTAGTTTCTATCCGTTGCTTCTTGACCTGCCTTCAAATGCTTTACAGAATAGCTTGAGTCCCTCTTCTTTGTGGCAACCCCTGAGTTATTGGAACACTGCTATCATGTCACCCCTGGTCCTTCTTTTCATTAAACTAGACATACCCAATTCTTGCAAACACATTCAAGTTTGCTCACTTTCCCTGTTCAAACTGGAAGTAAGAGATACATGCCTGGCCTTCTTCTTCTCTTCTTTTCCTCTATTGAGATCTAAGGTCAGAACAAAGCTAAAATTAACCTGAGTTCTGGATGGTGATACTGATCTACAAATACTGCCTTCACTTTAAAAATAATAATAATGATTTCCAGAATAAACTGCCAACAAAATAATTATTCTGTTTTTTGCAATAACTTGAATTTATGTAGGGTTTTGGTGAAATCCAACTGATTCAGTTAAAATCAGCTGGATATTTAGAAAAGGAATCACAGAAAAGGACCACATTGGCTGGCCAGTTGATACTATTTCCTGAAGAATAGAGTATGCCTACCTTGTAGAACTTTGAACTATGGTGTTGGAGAAGACTCCTGCGAGTACCTTGGACTGCAAGGCGATCAAACCAGTCAGTCCTAGAAGAGATCAACCCTGACTGCTCTTTAGAAGGCCAGATCCTGAAGCTAAAACTCAAATACTTTGGCCACCTAATGAGAAGGAAGGACTCACTGGAGAAGAGCCTAATGCTGGGAAAGATTGAGGGCAATAGAAGAAGGGGACGACAAAGAATGAGGTGGCTGGATGGGGTCACTGAAGCAGTAGGCATGAGCTTAAATGGACTCCAGAAGATGGTAGAGGACAGGAAGGCCTGGAGGAACATTGTCCATAGGGTTGCAATGGGTCAGACACAACTTCGCAGCTAACAACAACCTTGTAGAAATGTGTAGATCACTTGGCAGGAATGGCAAAGCACAGAAGGTGAGAAAAGGAGAGAATGAAAGGGGGACAATGACATTTCCCTGCCACTCTGTTATATTTTGCTCCATTTCCTTCTGCAAAACTAGCAAGGAAGGCAGAAAAGAGAAGAGCAGCTGGGAAAAAGGCAGGCACCATTCTTTGTTGGGAGAGGCAATTCCCCGGCTCACATTGCAAATCCATTTTTGAATGTCTCCAAGGATGAATAAATCAATAAAGTTTTTAATGTTGCTGTGATTGGACACCCCTCTCCTCTCCATGGCAGGAATAATAAAAAAAATGTTTTGCTTTTTTAATGCCAGGAGTGATATTCTGAAGCAGTGAAAGCCCAATGCCGTCCACTGTAGGCTGAAAGAGGCTATATCTAGCAAAGAGTAGTTTATGATAGCTGTGCACTGTAGGCTAGGAGAGTGGGTATAGCAGGTCAGTCCTGGAGTGCCTTGCAATAGCCTGCATTGTTAGCCAGGGGTATTAAATCCCTTTCGTAGAAAGATTGAGAGATCAGCTTGCAACATCGTACCCTTGTTTTCATCCAAAGTTTGCAAGGTGACCAAATCCAGTGCTACGAACCTATATACATGTAATCCACGACTTACAACTGTTCATTTAGAGACCGTTCAGAGTTACAACAGCAATAAAAATGTGACTTATGACCATTTGTCACACCTATGACCGTTGCAGCATCTCCATGGTCATGTGATCAAAATTCAGACGCTTGGCAATTGACTCACATTTATGACAGCTGCACATTATTCCCTTTTGTGACCTTCTGACAAGCAAAGTTGTCAGGATAAGGATTTAAAGGCGAACCAGCTGATGTAATGTAAGGTAGATGATGCAATGATAGGAATGACTCAGCAGGTGTCTATATCCCTTTAAGAACCTGAGTATAAAAGGGAAGGCTTTTGCTGCTGTGTTCTCTCTCGTCCATTTCCTGCTGTAATTGCTGTGTATTAGAGTTTGCTGTATTACCACGTGTATGTATTTTGTTTCTAGTTTATATTGTAGATAGTGTAATACAAAGCACCATTTAATACAAACCACTTTTTACTGTATTTACTCTTGGGTTACCTTGGTGCAATAAGACTGTGCATGCTCTGACAACAGCAATGAAAAAAATGTGACTTAGTCACAAAGTTACAATGGCAATGAAAAAAATGTGACTTATGATCATTTTTCACACCTATGACCGTTTCAGTATCCCCATGGTCATGTGATCAAAATTCAGACGCTTGGCAATTGACTCACATTTATGACAGCTGCACATGATTCCCTTTTGTGACCTTCTGACAAGCAAAGTCAATGGAGAAGCCAGATTCCCTTAACTAATTAGTATTACTAATTTAACAACTGCAGTGATTGACTTGACAATGGCAAAATAGGTCATAAAATTGGAGCAAAACTCACTTTACAAACATCTCACTTAGCAACAGAAATTTTGAGCTCAGTTATGGTTGTAAATCAAGGACTACCTTACCACATGGATGTAACTGGAAAGAGATAGGAGTACCCTTAAAATGTTTAAAGAGAAACACTAAAGGCAATGATTCCAGTCTGGCTAAATTGAAAGGCACCTGCTGAATAGATTATACTTGAAAATGTTTAAAACCTTTTCTAGGTATTACATGATTTCTTAATGTATTTGTTGCATTTACATTCTATGTTTTCATTGTTTTTAATAAGCAACTAGGAATACAATTCAATTAAGAATAATTTAAAACAAAAGTGTTTGGTTTTACCAAAACAGTTAAAAATACATTATTCAGTGCAATTTCTAAAAACAGATTTTAAACTGTAGAAACCTTAGTAAAACAATATTCAGTAATGATGCTCTGCATGTTTTTGCTATTTTGCTTATTTTTTTTTAAAAAAAATATTGGATTTATACCCATGGCAATAGGAAAGACTACCAGCAGTTTACAATAAATCCATTGAATCATACAATAAAACTTTCACAGTATAAGAAATCAAGACAAAAATATCTATCACCACCCCCTCAGCCAGTAAACCGATGGCATCAATTCATATCTGAAAGTTTCTCCAAAATAGTTCATTCTTCAATGGCTTATATGAAGTCAACAAAGTGTTGGTTAGTTTAATTTCCAGAGGGAAATATTCTAAAGTATAGACAGCCCAAGAACAAAAAAAAGATACTGTTGATTTTGTTCATCCTAAAAGTAAACAAAAGTTTTAGGTTCATCATAAAAGTGAGAGAACCACTAAAAATTTCTCTTGAAATGCGCACGTAGGGCAGGTCAAAACTAGTTGGAGGTGATGGTGCTACAAATACCTCGGTGCTAAGCCATGTTCAGTTATTTTAAATACATCTTTATTAAATTTCAAAGAGAAATATTAAAATACAAACTAACATAAAGGGAAACAAGGGAGGGGAATAACAATGTTACGTGTGTGTGTGTGTGTGTGTGTGTGTGTGTGTGTATCCATAATAAGACTACACATACGAATCCTGGGTTTGTGCATGTTAGAAAGAAAAGAATTGAGCACCAGGATAGAAAAATAAACAAACTGTTTAATATGCAAAACACTTAGCTTTCGTCGGCCAAACTGCTGACGTCGTCAGAGTAAGAATAGGAGATCCGGGAGTTTGCCTATATAGCTGGCTGCTTTTGCACCCTGCTCTTTGAGCAGGTCACTGGTCTATGGACTTCAAATGGCTGTAGCGTTTCTAAATGTCCTGCATTTCTTCGCATGCTTGCAGGATCAAAAGTTGTTTTCTTATTCATGGTTGCTCTCCTGGTGAGCATATACATATCAGGGAGCTGATTACCCAGCCACAGTTGTTTTGTACCTCCCCCCCACTTCTTTGGTCGAACCTGAGCCTCCGTGTCAAGACCTAAAGCTGGGCATGTTGTGGATTCATCCTTCCTGGGGATCACTGTTGTGCCTATATAAGCACACTCCCAGATCTCCTATTCTTACTCTGATGACGTCAGCAGTTTGGCCAACGAAAGCTAAGCTAAGTGTTTTGCATATTAAACAGTTTGTTTATTTTTCTATCATGGTGCTCAATTCTTTTCTTTCTAATAGCACGAAGCCGAAGACACCAGCCTGAAGATGATGAGTGGGACCTCGTCGAAACGTCGCCAAGACACTCTCAATCTTACACGGGAAAAGATCCGAATACACCAAGACCTACATACCTGTACCCGTGAAAATCTACGAAAACGGTTTGGTCTGCAAGGAAACTCCATTGGCATATCCGGAGGTCATCTAGTCCAACCTGCTGCTTAGGCAGGAAACACTATACCATTTCAGACAAATGGTTGTCCAGTCTCTTCTTAAAAACTTCCAGTGTTGGAGCATTCACAGCTTCTGGAGGCAGGTTGTTCCACTGATTAGTAATTGTTGTAACTGTCAGAAAATTTCTTAGTTTTAGATTGCTTCTCTCCTTGATTTGTTTCCATCCATTGCTTCTTGTCCTGCCTTCAGGTGCTTTGGAGAATAGCTTGACTCCCTCTTCTTTGTGGCAACCTCTGTGATATTGGAACATGGCTATCATATCATCCCTAGTCCTTCTCTTTATTAGACTAGACATACCCCAAGATTCAGAACTTGATTTGAAACCAAATCAAGATTTGCTCTTTTTGGAAAGTTCAGAACTAAAAAAGATTCCCCGTTGTCAGTGTTTTTTCATGGATGCTGGGGGTTTGGTTTTGTTTTGTTTGGTGATTTGACAGCATTAGACTTTCTTGTCTTAGGACTTAATCCAAATATCTGTTTTGTACAAAGGGATGGATCCCTGCTGATTTTCCGTCCATTAAACACAAGCGGCATGCAACACAATGGCTTAGCATAATTCTGCTAAATCACAATATTCCCATAATCATGCCAGGAGCATCTTTTGTGTCCCAGATGTTAATGGCTTACCCTTGTTGGCATTCAGATAAAAGCCATTATCAGCACAGCTTCCTGTGGTCCTCCTTTCATACTGTCATTGCATCCCTTATCCTGTATTTAGATTTTGGAAATGGGATCAACAACACTTTTTCATTATTTACCATAACAACCGCGAGGGGAGCAAATGGTCAGTTCCCAGCTCTTGTTTACCAATTAAGGCTTTTATTACAAAATGTCGACAAATATGCAAAATAGAATGCAAGGGCTGCTAGGCCTTTTTTCTAGAACACCCTTGGGTTTGTTTTTTGAGGGTGCTATATTGCTACTGGCAGCCCAGAATACTGCTTGTTAACAGCAATAATCTCCTTGTTTTAATGTAATATTAATGAATTTAGGGAGCAAAATTCTTGTAACAATACTTGGCATGACAGTATAATTTGATGTACTTAATTAGAGAGGATGTAACTTTTTTTTTAAGTACCTTGGGGTCCTCTTTGGAATTCTTATGGCTAAATTTTATAGGAAGGACCGCTCTCTAGTTCTTGCCATTTCTTGGCCAAGAAACAAGCTGTAATCTTTATTTATTTATTATTTAAATCTTGTTTTTCCTTCTGCAAAGATAATTCGATGTCCATGTAGGAGAAAGTATGATGAGTTGATTCTTGTTTTATTCTTTATATTTGCTTTGTTTGATGCTATCCCACTCAAGAACTTCCAATACTAAGAATATTGAAAACAAGATCTCTGAGAACCTGTCAAAGATAATTCTTTGCAAATCTTAAGAAGAATATTTCTGTCCTGACAGGTCAGTAATTTGATTACTTTGTTCTCATTCCTACCTTCCTCTTTTTTAAAAATGAGAAAGGGGGGTGGGAAGAAAGAGAGAGAGAGAAAAATGTTTCCAAGCAAATGAGTAAATGAAATCTGACAGAGATGGTTATTTGACTTGGGATGCTTATGAAAGGAAAGCTACTTTCAGTATGACCATATAGCTTGAACCTCAACACTTTTTCTCTATAGATAGTACTTGACTTTCAACTGGTTTACAGCCTCTTGCAGTATCACATGGCATGTGACCATGTTTTATGTTGGTTTTGCCAAAAACCAGCACTTCTGCTTTTTGGCAAAACTGCTCCCCATAGTGAACAATGGGTTCACATTTACTTAGTTACAACCCTAATCCTGACCACCAGTCCACTGAACAAATGGAGTTGTAAAATCACAGCCCAAAAGTCATGGCTTGGATGCAGTGTGTGGTTTTACTGAACCCTACCCAATCTGATGGTACTACTTTTTACATGCTGCATGATCATTTTTGCAAATAAGTATTCGTAACCTACTGAAATTAATGTGCTGACCCACATTACTAATCAGAAATATTGTTTTAGAAAATTATGCACAAGGAAAAGTTATTGTGAAAACACTAGTATTAGAAAAATTTAGATAATCAGAGAAATATTATACTTGCATTGCATACAATACGTACAGGGCATTTAAACCTTGCAGCGATTGACTTTCCCTTTACAAGGGTAATAACCCCCCCAACCCGTTACTATTTTAAATGGTGTGAGTCCAGTGCTACTGTGCACAGTATTGTTGTAGGCTACACCCGCAAAAGGCAGGAGGTCAGCCCAATTAGTCTGCTGGTAATTTACATAGCATCAAAAGTACTGTTCCAGCATTGTGTTAGCTTTTTCAGCTGTACCATTTGTGCTTGGATGAAAAGCCAATGAAAGCCCCTGAACCCACCCAGTTTAATGAACTCCCTCCAGAATTTTGCAGCAAACTGTCAGAAATAATCCTCTTTGGGGTTCCATGGAACCGATATACTGTATGTACTTCAAAAACATCTTGGTTAGCTTCTGGGCAAAGGGAAGTCCTGAGCAAGCGATGAAACATGCTAGTTTGGAAAATAGATCAATTACAGTCCATATTACGGTGTTTCCCTTGCTCTCAGGCAACTCCATTATAAAGTCCATGGCTATTTCCTCCCAAGGCTGGTGGGTCATTTGGGAGAAGGAGGCTTTTATGGTGTGATGGGCATTACTAACATGGTGTCATTTTTTGAAAGGTGGGGGGCATGCCTCTATTTAAGCTGCTTTGTATTCCACTGCAGTCTGCTTGGTTTGAAAAAAAAGAATACTTATTTGTAAATGTGCAAGTGAAAGTTTATATTTCCTAATGCCTTAATTAACATGCATATTTTGTGACTAAACTCCATCACTGGAAATCCATTAGGAGAAAAAACAGGAAGGAAGGAAGGAAGGAAGGTAGGAAGGAAGGAAGGAAGGAAGGAAGGAAGGAAGGAAGGAAGGAAGATCTGACTAATGTAGAGAAATCTAGAAATATAAATCTTTTTTTCTGTTAATAAAACATACAGAAATACTTCAAGATTTTTGATACCATAGAACTTTCATATTGAAAAAAGACAGGGTCCTAAAAGTTTTCTTCTCTCATGGAAGGCAACAAGATAAGTAATAGCTGGAAAGTATGGCACAGAAAATTCAAATTGGAAATAGAAAGCGTGATTATTTTTCTGGGTAAGTGCAGTTTTGACTGTGTATTGTGCATTACTTGTGCCTCTTAGATTAGATTCCTTCCTACATTCTAGGCCTTGATGAAAAATGCATTTAACGTACAGCTTTAATAAATAGAAACAGCTCATTCTTTTTTTAACCTTAACTGATGTCTGTTCCAGCCTACAACTGGCCCTGTTTGAATGTCAGGGACAACCCCTTTTTATAATCAATAGGCTGGAACTAATCCAACCAAATTTATTTACAAAAGTTAAACGAAAAAGTTCAAACAAGACTTAAACCAAAAAGGTTAAACAAGAGTTAAACAATAACAGACCAAGACTCTATCAGAAGCTCTTCAAACGGTTGCCTTCAGCAACCAGCACCTCCCACACATTCCCCTTTTAAACAGCAGTCTCAAGGCGTGGCTTCTCATTGCCTTCTCCCGAGTTGCCTCATTGCTTTCCTCTGCTCAGTTCTGCTAGATTGCCTCCTGCTTCTAGCATCCCTGAACAGAGCCAGCTGTGGATCATCTTCTTCCAATCCTTCATGCTCACACAGCAGGGTCTGAGGAGGAACAAGATGGGAGGGGCCTGGCTGAGAGTTCTGCGGTGCATCAGAAATTTCCTCTGACACCAAAGGCTCTCCAAACCCCTCCTCCTCCTCTTCAGAATCGGCTAACTCAGCTGCCGAAACCACAGGCTGACGCTGAATCACAACAATGATGTGTGGATGACAGCTCTAGCACTATGTCATGTGACTTAGTCTGTTTCTAATCTGGCTACTGACCAAATATTGGAATAGAAGTTGGGGAATATGATTGGGACCATAGCAGTTTAAATACCACTTTCCTCTGAAGATCAGAGTTTAAAGGAGATTTATTGAGATCCCTTCTAAATACAAGATCTAAATGCAGGCTGCTTCAACAGAGTTTTCACTACTTAACTGTCTAGCCAACATTTTAATACCTCCAGGGAAGGAAATGCAGCTGGCTCCTGAAACAGTCATTTCTATTGCTAAACATTTTTTCCCCAGATTTATTTCTAATGTTTAGCCCACAACTCCCAGTTGCCTAATGTGGCATTAGCAATGATGAGAGTTGCTGGGAATTCTAAATCAGGAACATCTGGAAGGCCACAAATGTCCAACTCTCGAGTGGAGACTGTACACTTTCATGAAAGAGTTTGAAAGATAGCCAACTAAGGGAAAACTTTTCAACCCTGGAATTCTCAAAGAAATTGATGCTGAGAGTTTTTGCATCTCCATGTTTTTATGGAGGCAAGTTTACAAATCATTAACAAAAGAGAAGAGTTGAATCAGGAAGAATTCCATGTGCCAAAATGAAATGAACTATGCAAAGAAACAAAGCACTGAAGCTGAATTTATTGTAAAAGTGGAGCCAAAAGAAGTTCCATCCATAGAGTAACTTTAAATTTCTGCTGCCATCACTACTTTGGTGAAATGGTGACAAGGCGTTAACAGACAAAACAGGAATACTGGTTAGAAACTTGGGCAAATTTAAAAAACCGAAGGAAGAGACCTCTTCAGACTAAAGAATAACTACACAGAAGTCTTATTCTCTTTGACATCCTATTCTCTCTAAGCAAAGGAAGTTGTCAGAGATGGTGGTATGATGATAGTTCAGGCCACATAACTGGCAAACATGGAAGCAAATTCAGCCTCCTCGTCTTTGAATTCATATAGCATCTTAGTCTTCCTGGATAAATTTCCTTTCTCATGCAAATGCTTAGGCCATTTAAAGATAGGACACTAACCTAGCTTCTAACATGCTACTCTGTAAACTAACTTGAATATCCTCTGGACTGACTCAGTTTCAGAATTTCTCAGCCTATTTTGTTGTTAACTGCGAAGTCGTGTCTGACCCATTGAGACCCTATGGACAACATTCCTCCAGGCCTTCCTATCCTCTACCATCTTTTGGAGTCCATTTAAGCTCATGCCTACTGCTTCAGTGACTCCATCCAGCCACCTCATTCTCTGTCGTCCCCTTCTTCTCTTACCCTCAATCTTTCCCAGCATTAGGCTCTTCTCCAGTGAGTCCTTCCTTCTCATCAGGTGGCCAAAGTATTTGAGTTTTAGCTTCAGGATCTGGCCTTCTAAAGAGCAGTCAGGGTTGATCTCCTCTAGGACTGACCGGTTTGATCACCTTGCAGTCCAAGGGATTCACAGGAGTCTTCTCCAACACCATAGTTCAAAGGCCTCAATTCTTTGGCGCTCAGCCTTTCTTATGGTCCAACTTTCACTGCCATACATTGCAACTGGAAAGACCATAGCCTTGACTATACACACTATTGTTGACAGGGTGATGTCTCTGCTTTTTAGTGTACTGTCTAGATTTGCCATGGCTTTCCTCCCGAAGAGCAAGCGTCTTTTAATTTCTTGGCTACAGTCCCCATCTGCAGTGATCTTGGAGCCCATTAAAATAAAATCTGTCACTACCTCCATTTCCTCCCCATCTTTTTGGCAGGAATTGAGAGGGCCGGATGCCATCATCTTGGTTTTCTTAATGTTAAGTTTCAACACAGCTTTTGCACTCTCCTTCTTCACCTGCAACAAGAGGCTCTTTATTTCTTCTTCACTTTCTGCCATTAGAGTGGTATCATCTGCATATCTTAGGTTGTTGATATTTCTCCCAGCAATCTTAATTCCAAATTTTGATTCATCTAGCCCTGCCTTTCTCATGATGTGCTCTGCAAATAAGTTAAATAGGCAGGGTGACAATATACAGCCTTGCCGGACTCCTTTCCCAATTTTGAACCAATTAGTGGTTCCGTGTCCAGTTCTCACTGTTGCTTCTTGGCCCACATATAGGTTTCTCAAGAGACAAATAAGATGGTCTGTTACGCCCATCTCTTTAAGAACTTGCCACAGTTTGTTGTGATCCACACAATCAAAAGCTTTAGCATAATCAATGAAGCAGAAGTAGATGTTTTTCTGGAACTCTCTAGCTTTCTCCATGATCCAGCATATGTTGGCAATTTGATCTCTAGTTCCTCTGCCTCTTCGAAATCCTGCCTATACTTCTGGTAGTTCACGATCCACATACTGCTGGAGTCTAGCTTGTAGGATTTTAAGCATAACTTTACTAGCATGAGAAATGAGTGCAATGGTGCGATAGTTTGAACATTCTTTGGCACTGCCTTTCTTTGGAATTGGAATGTAAACTGATCTTTTCCAATCCTGTGGCCACTGTTGAGTTTTCCAAATTTGCTGGCAAATTGAGTGTAGCACGTTTACTGCATCGTCTTTTAAGATTTTGAATAGCTCAGCTGGAATACTGTCACCTCCACTAGCTTTGTTGTTGCTCAGCTTTTCTAAGGCCCACTTCACTTCACATTCCAAGATGTCTGGCTCAAGGTCAGTGACCACCTCATTGTGATTATCAGGAACGTTAAGCTCATTCTGGTATAGTTCTTCTGTGTAATTTTGCCACCTCTTCTTAATCTCTTCTGCCTCTGTTAGGTCCCTGCCATTTTGGTCCTTTATTGTTATGTATTTACATGTTTATTATCGTTAACATTAATAATATACAGGGCTGAGGTAAAGCCGCGGCAGCTTTTGACAGCTGTCAAAAGCTGCCGGACAGAACTACGCAGGCGCCCACTGTCTGACAGCTCTCGGCTGTCAGAATCACCTGGCAACAGCACGTGCTACCGATGACAGCTCCGAGCTGTGAAAACCAGCCGGCTCTGATTGGCGAAGCAGACGACGCGGGAAACCGGCTCAGCCCTGATTGGACAAATGTTGACAGCTGCTAGTATAAATAAGAGCGTTGTTCTCCTGTTGTTTTCCTGGTTCCTAATAAAGTTAAGTTTGCTTAACTTTGCTGTCTCACCTGCTCTTTCAAAGCACTGGCGACGAGGATGGGATGCCTGCTTGCATAGCTGAAGTCACCGCCTAAGGGGAGAAGAGATTTTTTCCCTTAGCCAGAGCTAGTCACTCACTGAAGTCACTAAGGGAAGCCTAGCTTCCACACAACGCAAGCAGCAGCACCCACGACCGGACAGCATGACGAACCATGGCCATATTCACGAGTTCAACACTCGCCACCCAGAATGCTGGGAATCACATCTAGGCCAGGTAGAAGGGTACCTGGTGGTGAAGAAGATAACTGACGATCGGGCTAAACCAGCCGCCCTCCTCTGGCTCAGTGGCCCCGCCGTCTACGATGCCGCTGTGGGACTCTTCAGTCCAGAACCCATCGCAACAATCTCCTACGCTGAACTCACCGAAGGGCTGAGTAAACACTTCATGCCCACGAAGTCAGAGCATGAAGTCAGAGGGTAAATTTCGCCCGACGAGTACAACTTCCTGACGAGCCCGCTAATGACTTTATAACCCGGGTCAGACACGCTGCGCGGCGATGTCGGTTCCCCGATTTAGAGGACCGAATCCGGGACCAAATTGTCATAGGGCTTAAAGATGAATGGCTGAGGAGGAAGCTGATCGCCAAACCCGCTCTGACGCTGGCTGAAGTGGCGATGGAAGTCATCGCCTACGAAGACAGCCACGGTGACAACCAACATCCCTCTGATAGCAGGCCCAGTGGGTCCATGCACCAGGAGGACGGCGCCTTCAGCGGGCCAGAGGACGACGACATCTCCATGGATATCGATGCCGTGCAGCGGCGATCCAAGAGGCTCAGGCTTCAGCGCAACAACCGAGGGGGCCCGTCCAACAACAACAAGAGCACTAGCTACCAGCCGAACAGAGCTAAATGTGCCAGCTGTGGCGGAAGCCACCCGAGAGCATTGTGCCAGTTCCGCAGTGCCAAGTGCCATGGATGCGGAAAAACAGGCCACCTCAAAGCCGTGTGCCGGAGCCGGAGCCGAGAAAACCTACTTGAATTGGAGGTGACGTCTGCAGGTACGAACCAACCCACACCCAGGGACAGGCACAAATCCAAACCCCTAGTGCAAAATGTAAAGGGAAAAGTGAGAGAGCACACGGTCCACAGCACCCTTAAGCCCAAAGTCAAGGTGGACGTCCTAATTCACGGAATCCCCTGTGAGATGGAAGTGGACTCTGGGTCCTCCGTCTCTCTCATTTCTTGGCAAACTTACAGGGACATTTGTAATCGCAGCCAGCAACGGCCTGCCTTACGTCCCACTAAACTCCGCCTAGCGGATTTTCAAAAAACGCCCATTAAACTCCGGGGAAAGGCCTCAGTCCCAACGGAGTTTAGACAATTTAAGGGACCCCTTACTATACTAGTTACCCAGGAAAACAGGACCAGCCTGCTAGGGCTGGACTGGTTCGAGGCACTAGGGATAGCGCTGACAGGCGTCAACGCCACTCAGCTGTCAAACTTGGAATCTGTCTGCCTTCAATTCGCGGACGTTTTTGACAGCTCACTGGGAAAATACACAGGACCCCCAGTATCACTAAAACTGAACCCTAATGTAATGCCTATCAGAATCAAGGCTAGAAGAATTCCCTTCGCCTTGAGAGAAAAAATAGAAAATGAACTAGATCGGCTAGTTACTTTGGGGGTTTTAGAACCAGTGGAAGGGGCCGAATGGGAAACACCCATTGTGACCCCAATTAAGCCCAATGGCCAAATCAGATTATGCGCTGATTATAAGGCGACCCTGAACCGCGCATTAAACGCCCATGCCTACCCAGTCCCGGCTGTCAAAGACATCCTCGCGGCCATTAAGTCAGGCGCCATTTTCGCTAAGTTAGACTTGGCGCAGGCATATTTACAGCTGCCTGTCACCCCTGACACCGCCTTAGCACAGACAATTGTCACGCACAAGGGAGCGTTCAAAATCAACCGCCTTCAATTCAGCATCTCTGCAGCCCCAGGGATCTTACAAGAAATCATGGAAAAAACACTAAAAGGGATCCCTGGGGTCTGCCCATATTTCGATGACATCCTAATTGCAGGGGAATCAGAAAATGACTTAGCGGACAAACTAACAAAGGTGCTCCTTAGGTTCAGTAAGGCTGGCCTCAAATTAAGAAGAGACAAATGCTCCATAGGGGTGCCCTCAACGGAGTTCCTAGGGTTTAAAATTGACGCAAAGGGGATTCACCCCACTGAATCTAAAATAAAAGCCATCAAAACAGCACCCATCCCAAAGAATAAACAGGAACTGCAAGCCTTTCTAGGGTTAGTTAATTTCTACCATACCTTCCTGCCTCACAAAGCCTCAATCGCTGAACCCCTCCACAGGCTATTAGACAAAGGCAAACCCTGGGTTTGGTCCCCTCAGCACGACAAAAGTTTTACACTTTTAAAAAATTTATTGAATAGCAACGCTACGGTGGCACTGTTCAACGAACAGCTACCCTTATGTCTGGCATGTGATGCCTCACCCTACGGCATTGGAGCAGTCCTAAGCCACTTAACTAAGGAGGGAACACAAACCCCTGTAGCGTTCTATTCCAGAACGCTGTCAAAACCTGAGCGCAATTACGCTCAAATAGATAAAGAGGCTCTAGCCATAGTTGCTAGCATAAAAAAGTTTCATGACTACCTCTATGGTCGCCAATTTACCATTTTTATGGATAATAAGCCCCTATTAGGAATCTTTACAGTAAACAAACAGACGCCCCAAATATTATCCCCCCGCATCCTCAGATGGTCCACCTTTTTGTCAGCCTATTCATTCACTTTGGAATACAAACCAGGGAAAAGCATGGGTCATGCAGACGGGCTAAGCAGACTTCCCCTACCAGTAATTGACCCAGACCCTGCACCAGCTGGAAAGATCCTAGCTATTTCCGAACTGCCAGAATGCCCATTATCAGTCAAGAACATTTCTGTAGCCACAGCTGCAGACAAAATCCTGGGCAGAGTCTTAGGCTATGTGACTTCAGGCTGGCCCCCAATTTACTTCCCACGAATTCCAGAGTTTCACAACGGCGAACTCTATTAGGCACACCACCCCTCGACGAACAGCTTGGCTGAGGTGATGGTGAAATCAACCAAAGAGGCACTACGGAAAATCATCACCGGCAACTGGCACCGCAGACTTGCTCAACTCCTTTTATCACAACACACCACCCCCTGCACAACTACTGGGAAGTCTCCAGCAGAACTACGCTGGGGCAAATGACTGACTACCAGGTTGGACCGTTTACATCCTGACAGATCCCCACCAGACCCAGAGCTTCCCCTCCGGTACAGAACTCTCAGCACCGGGCAAGCTGTCTGGGCTAGGAACTACGGAGGCGGCAATAAGTGGACACAGGGGGTCATCATAGAACAAACAGGTCCCCTATCATACGTCATTGACACAGGGAACAATTCCCATATCCGCAGACACATTGATCAACTACAGCGACGCAGCCCACAAAATATGGGGGAAAGGGGGAACCTTGAAATGCATTTAGAACCGCCGCCGCAGGCACCCGCACACCAAGACCCCCCCGAACAAATGACACCACAACAAAACCCCGCACAAAATGACTTCTTTCCTCAAAGGAACTCTGAAACAAGGGAGCCAAGCCCCCCGCCCCCCGAGCCAGATCCCAATACATTTGAAGAAAAGGAACAAACTGAAGAAACAATCCCCCGGCGGTCCGAAAGAATAAAAAGACCCCCACCTATTTGGAAGACTTCGAATGGGGTAACGCAAAAAAGAAACAATCAGGAAAACGGCAACTCAATCAGAGGGAGGGGTAAGGGGTGTTATGTATTTACATGTTTATTATCGTTAACATTAATAATATACAGGGCTGAGGTAAAGCCGCGGCAGCTTTTGACAGCTGTCAAAAGCTGCCGGACAGAACTACACAGGCGCCCACCATCTGACAGCTCTCGGCTGTCAGAATCACCTGGCAACAGCACGCGCTACCGATGACAGCTCCGAGCTGTGAAAACCAGCCGGCTCTGATTGGCGAAGCAGACGACGCGGGAAACCGGCTCAGCCCTGATTGGACAAACGTTGACAGCTGCTAGTATAAATAAGAGCGTTGTTCTCCTGTTGTTTGCCTGGTTCCTAATAAAGTTAAGTTTGCTTAACTTTGCTGTCTCGCCTGCTCTTTCAAAGCATTTATCATGCCCATTCTTGCATTAAACGTTCCCTTCATCTCTCCAATTTTTTTGAAAAGATCTCTGGTCCTCCCTATTCTATTGTTTTCTTCTATTTCTTTGCACTGTTCATTTAAGAAAGCATTCTTATCTCTTCTAGCTATTCTCTGGAATTCTGCATACAATTGTGCGTATCTTTCTTATTCTCCCTTGCCTTTCGCTGCCCTCCTTTCCTCAGCTATTTGCAAAGCTTCCTCAGACAGCCATTTTGCTTTCTTGCATTTCTTTTTCTTTGGGATGGTTTTGGTTGCTACCTCTTGTACAATGTTGTGAACCTCTGTCCATAGTTCTTCAGGCATCCTTAAATCTATTTGTCACCTCTACTGTATATTCAACAGGGATATGATTTAATTCATACCTGAGTGGCCAATGCTTTTCCCTACTTTCTTCAGTTTAAGCCTAAACTTTGCAACGAGAAGCTCCTGGTCTGAGCCATAGTCAGCTCCTGGTCTTGTTTTTACTGACTGTATAGAGCTTCTCCATCTTTGGCTGCAGAGCATATAGTCAATCTGATTTCTGTGTTGACCATCTGGTGATGTCCATGTGTAGAGCCATCTCTTGTTGTTGGAAAAGAGTGTTTGCTATCACCATCATATTCTCTTGACAAAATTCTATCAGCCTGTGCCCTGCTTCATTTTGTACTCCAAGGCCAAACTTGCCTGTTATTCTGGTTAACTTTTGGCTTCCTACTTTAGCCTTCCAATCCCCCATGATGATAAGGACATCATTTTTTGGTGTTAGTTATATAAGGTGCTGTGGGGCTTCATAAAACCAGTCAATTTCATCCTCTTCAGCACTGGTGGTTGGGGCATAGACTTGGACTACTGTGATATTGAATGGTTTGCCTTGATTCAAACTGAGATCATTCTGTCATTTTGGGGATTGTATCCCAGTATTGCTTTTCCTACTCTTTTATTGACTATTAAGGCTACTTCATTTCTTCTGAGGGATTCTTGCCCACAGTAGTATAGCTGATAGTCATCTGAATTAAATTCACCCATTCCTGTCCATTTTAGTTCACTGATTCCTAAGATGTCGATGTTCAGTCTTGTCATCTCTTGTTTGACTACGTCCAGCTTTCCTTGATTCATGGATCTTACATTCCAGTTTTCCTATGGAGAAAAAATCTTTACAGCATCGGACTTTCCTTTCACCACCAGACACATCCACAGCTGAGCGTCCTTTCGGCTTTGGCCCAGTCGCTTTATTCTTTCTGGCACTACTAGTACTAGCCCTCTGCTCTTCCCCAGTAGCATATTGGATGCCTTCCGACCTGAGGGGCTCATCTTCCAGGGTCATATTATTTTGCCTTTTGGTACTGTCCATAGGGTTTTCATGGCAAAGATACTGGAGTGGGTTGCCATTTCCTTCTCCAGTGGATCACGTTTTGTCAGAACTCTCTGCTATGACCTTTCCGTCTTGTGTGACCCTGCACGGCATAGCACATAGCTTCATTGAATTACACAAGCCCCTTTGCCATGACAAGGCAGTAATCCATGAAGGGGTTCTCAGCCTATATGGCATTGCAAAAACATTCTAGGAATTGAAAGCTGTACATCTGGCAGATGTCAAGAAAGAAAAAAAAAGCCTTATGCTCTCTTCTGTCCTGCCTACTATGCATATCTACAATCTATGCTCTAGAACAGGGGTCTCCAACCTCTTGTCCATGGACTGGTACCGGGCTGCGGCATTCCAACAACCAGTGCACAGAAACAAGCAAAGCCCCATCCATGGGATGCAGGCAGCACACGAAACCTTGGCCCCTCTGTGCGTGGAAAAAACCTCTCTACTTGGAACCTGTTCCTGGTGCCCAAAAGATTGGGGACCTCTGCTCTAGAATTTGCACCACTAAGTAAGAACTGCTTGGCCTCTCGGACTAGGTTCTGAACTAATCAGTATGAGTAAAAGGTACCTTCTGCTCCTTCTACTGGGAGGAGGAACCACTGAACCAAAAGGAAAGCATCCAACATTATTTCCTAACCTGGTATGATGGAATGTGTCTATGAAAAGTGAGATGATATGATGGATTAAAGTAACACAGTAGATTCCCCGGAAGGAGGGAGCACATTCAAAGGAGGATGGTGATTGAGACAAGAGATAGCACTGTCTGGAGCTGGATTGTGGAAAGAGATTGAGGATAGCCACTTCCTAGAATCTCCCAGGGTATAATCCTTAGACCAGAGATCCCCAACCCCAGGTCCATGGACCAATACCGAGCCACAGTATGCCAGCAACCGGTCCGCACAAACAAGCAAAACTCCATCCGCGAGATGCAGGTAGCACACGAAACCACGCACCTCCGCGGAAAAACCTCTCTCCACAGAACCGGTTCCTGGTGCCCAAAAGGTTGGGGACCTCTGCCTTAAAGTGAGAGTAGAGAGTAGAAAAAGTTTAGTTTGGCGAGATTCTGTCTATATAAGCAAATAAAGAACAGGTCTTGGGCTGGATTGTTTCATGCCAGATTAGGCCTGGCATCTACATTTAATTGCCTCTCTTTTCCTTTGTATTGGGGTCTCTTTAAAAGAAAGCCCAGAGCCCTCTTCCTAAATAGAGAGAAGGAAAAGGTGAAACTAATATGGAGGAAATAGTAATATTCTTTTAGAAAGCAAACATATTTTTTACTGCTTTAAAGAATGCCCTTTACATGATCACTCAAACAAGGAAACAAATTAGAAACAATGAGGTCTTATATGGATAGATCTTTTTAAAAGTAAGAGTGCAGTAACAATAGGAACCAAGGTTCTCTCTCTCTTTTTTTAGTAGATCTTTTGACACTTTTGATGCTGTTTTTTTTTACATAATCACTAGTCAGCAAAAAAACCCAACCAACACTAATGTCATTATCCTTCATTTTTTTTTATCATTCAAGTATCTATTATGCTACATTTGGTCATCCATTTGTACATCAATGATTTCAGATTCCAGATCTAAACAATACTTCCTCTTCATTGTAGGCCTACTCATCCCTTGCTAAATTGGAAGTGAGTTTTATTACAAGGAAAATAGGAAGACCGGATATGCAACTTTCAATAACAAAACTTACCCTTTTAAAAATCTGATATGCCAGGAAAAAAAAAGTATTCATAACATTTTCTCTTCTTTTGACTCCTGGTGGGAATAATATATTATGAAAAAGATATCAAAGCTAAAGCTAGTGGATGGCAGAAAACACTCAGTAGGATAAGTATTATTATGCATTACCTGCAGTAGTTTTACTTTACTAAATGTCTAATAGTATTTTTTATAAAAATACAGTCATGATTTATTGAATTTGGTAAATATATACTTAAGTTCACAAGCTATAAAGTTGATAAAGCTTTACATCAAGATTAATAAATTTAAAAGGTCTTATAAGGTGCAGGAAATAACCTTATCATCATGTTATGAACGTGGCATTTCTTTTCTTGAAGAGTACATTGGGTGCATAAAATTACAATCTTATATCCAATTACCTAGGAACAAGGTGAACTCAATGAGTTTTCCTTCTAAGGCAGGGGTGTCAAACTCAATTTCATTGAGGGCCACATCAGCATTGCGGTTGCCCTCAGGGGGCTGGGTGGGTATGGCCAGGGTGGGCGTAGCCTACTGGGTGGGCATGACTAGAGTGTGTATGGCCTACTGGGTGGGCATGGCCAGCTCTACATCATTTGCATCAAGGGTGCCTATGGGGGCCCGGGCAGGAGTGGGACAGATCTGAGGGTCTCTGGCAGAAGGAGGGTCTCTGGGCCAGGGCCAAGGCAGTGGGGGCTGTTTCCTCACTGTTTCCGGGATGGCTTCGCGGGCCACATGAAACCACTTCGCGGGCCAGGTTTGACATATCTGTTCTAAGGAAGCATACTGGTACCACACAATATATCCAGAATTGTTGAGAGACTTTCAAATGGATTTGCAACTGAACTGTAATTATTGCAAAGAATGGCAAATAAAAATAAAATAAAAAAGGAAACAGTTCCAAAATGGGGCAGAGGGGGGAAGACTTCAATTTTTTTTGCTTAAAATGCAAACTCTTTCTCCACTTTTAGTCAAAAATTCTTCCAACAAGTTGAGAAGAACTTTTTTCCCCTTAGGTTTTCAGTTTGAGACCTCTGAGAAAAATAGGAAAGATTTTTAATCAGTCCTGGTATTTTTGTATCTCATAACATATACTTTAAACTATATATTGCCATCCTATATAACTGTTATATGCATTGTAGTTAATTTTGAACCAAAAACTGCATCATAAAATTTAGAAAAACATACTTATAGATTTGTTTAGGTAAGGACTGAACAAAATTGTAAAGTTGCTCTGCTGCTCAAGTTTCTACTAATTATATCCCCAATATATATTTTATTTTAATTCATAATTTTTCCAAGGATATTTCATAAATCTGTCACTTTCAAATCTTTTTTTCTCCTCTCTTCCATTTTCCTAGCTGTAGTGTAGTACCTCATTTTTCAGGATTGTCTGTCTATCCACCTTTCTCTGTCTATCTATCTGTTTTCCATCTCAGTTGTGGTACTTTTAGAGACATAAAAACTATATACGTATTGTAAACTATTTCCCAAATTAAGAAAAGGAACTTGGGAGGCCAATAATTTATTTTGTTTTTTGCTTATTACCCTAAACCAGGGGTAGGCAACCTTGGCTCTTTTATGACTCATGGACTTTGTTAAGGAATTGTTGTGCTGAGGTCTCCTTGTGCTACCAAGGAGTTGCACAGACAAGGAAGAGTACTGAGAGCAGTAAGAGTCACACAGTAACCACAAGAGACACTGAGTTGTGAAAACAGAAAGTATTTTACTTTTGAGGTGGTGTAAAAACAAAAATGCATGGTCAAAAATACACAGTCCAGGTCATACACAATAGTAACAGTCCAAGGAGTATTCCAAATACAAAGTCTTCTTACCAGTCCAGAGGTCAAAAACACAGTTGTTCAGGTTTATCACAGTAGTAAACCAACAGTACAGCAAAACAGTAATAGTAGAGAGAGCAGTGAATTCAGAGAGAGAGAAGCTATGTTCCTAGCTCCCTCTTATGGCCATGAGAACACCCATGCTGAGGGGAAAGGGAGAAGTTTCCAAGCAGAGACATGCTGGCTCAGGAATTCTGGGAGTTGAAGTCCACGTGTCATAAAAGAGCCAAATTGCCTGCCTCTGGCCTAAACCTCACAGATATTCAGAGAATATCAAGAAAAAGTCTGCCAAGGTTTTCCATTTTCCTTAGCACACTCAATTGAAGAGTGGCAACTCAACCTTCTTTGCTCTCCTCTCTTTTGTCTGTCATGGGGATGAATACACTGGGGGCTGAGGACCATTGCTGTAGTGAACACTTGTACTTTGGGGTGGGGATATGAATAATCATCCATATGCACATATCCATTTTGATACTCTTTCAAACTTCTGTGGCTAGAGAACCTCTCCATGTGAAAGAAAATAAGAAGAGGAAGATCATCCTTCTGGAGATAAGATTGGCCTCCATTTTGGTACTCTTTTGAAAGATCCCAAAGAAATGTTGTCAGTGAGCCTGGAGACCCGAGAGTGATGCAGAGCCCAACAAGTGGTTTGTCTGATTGTCCTCAGCAAGGGTTTGGAGGTTCAGAGGGTTTTGCTTTTGCGATTTTATTTCTATAAGCTGCCCAGTGTCACTGTGAATGAGTTAGGAGGCCATATACATTTTCTTAATAAAATAATCAATAAAGAGGATGAGACTAGCAGATTGGTTGAGCAGGGCTAGAAACACTAAGCAGGTTTACCAGTGAATCGGGCCATAATAGCTGTCTAGAGTCTTTTGACTGTGGAAGGGTATGATGTTGGTTAATTAATAAATAAATATTACAGAGGAAGCGTGCTTTTTGTTATAACTGCTTTTGCTTTAAATGCTTTCAAAACTATTTTCCCAGCAGTATCACGTTCAGCACAATAGTCTCTGCATACTTATGAACACTTACCTAGAGTAAGAATGCATAAAGTGATGTTAGCTGGCTCCAGATTTCTATCAATAGCTCTTGCTGTGCAATTGAGCAATTTGTGTGTGAGTGAATTGTGTGCATATATGTAGGGCTTTTTTGTCATAGAACACACGGAACGGCGTTCTGCCACCTTTTTTTGAACGGAAGAACCGGTTTCTTCTAAGCTGCCAGTGTGAGTACAGGTATGTTTGTAGAGCAACTCTGTGGACCCCCTAGAAAAGGCCTCTGGAGCCCAGATTGGGCCACAGGGGGGCTGCAAAATTGCTCCACAGCCATAGATATGAGCTCTGGAGACCTTTTTCAGGCCTCCGGAGCCCGGATCGGGCAGCTTGGGGGGCCCCACAAAATCACTCCGTGGCCATGGATCCAGGTTCCAGAGGCTTTGAAAAGGCCTCTGGAGCCTGGATTGGGTGACTGGGGGGGCATAAAATCACTCAGTGGCCATAGATCTGTGCTTCAGAGGTCTTTCCCAGACCTCCAGAGCCCAGATTGGGCTGCAGGGCGCCCCCACAAAATTGCTCTGCGGCCATAGATCCAGGTGGCAGAGTTCTTTTCCAGGCCTCCGGAGCATGGATCGGGCCGCAGGGGGCTGTGGACACATCCCCTGGCTTCAGATCGGAGTGGCAGCAGGAACCGCGGCAGAGAGGAAACAGACTTTTTACAGGTCTGCACCTCGGAAGCTCCCTAAAGTGGTTTCTTCTCTCCTCCCCCGGCTCCATAAAGGGCTTTCGACTAGAGCCGGAGCTATGCATGAGTTCCGGCACCTTTAAAAAAAAAAGCACTGTGTATATGTATGTGATGGAGGAAGAATTAATAGTGCAAGGGGGTGTCTTATGTTGCTGATTTAAGAGAAAATATTAATTTGAACTTTTTACCCAAGAAAGTCTTTTTTTTAAATTATTTTTTCTTCTTTGGCCAACATGCCATGCACACAAATGCAGGCACACAAAAATCCTCATGCAGTATGTGAGATTAAAAAATCTGCAAGATTGTTTTTAGTGAAAACTGGGAATTTTCATTGAGAAGGGACACAGTGTACGTAAAGCTTTGATTGACGTTTATAACCTTTTATTCTATATAGTGTTCCTGCTTGTCTCAAATTCATGGATCTCTTAATTTCAGATAAATACTTCTGTAGAATCATGGCCTTAATTTCCTGAAATTTTAAACATTTTCCCTATCTTGAAATAAATGGAGCTTAAACAACTTGTTTGTGTGTGTGTGTGTGTGTGTGTGTGTGTGTATCTTTCAATCTTATAGAGATTGAAATGAATTATCCATGTGGGGTGATTATTAGCAGACCATTTATTTTGCATTTCTTTTGGTTTGACAACTTTGATTTCAGTTTTTATTCCTTTGTTGAGTTTACAGGTACTCCTCCACTTACAACTACTTATTTAGTGACCATGACACCACTGGATGACATCGCCAGGGCTCACTGCCTTGGAAGAGTGAGGAAAATTCTCAGGGATGACTCACACCCTGGACGGTATCTCTTTACTCTCCTACCATCGGGTAGGAGATATAGGAGTATAGCCAGCCATACCAACAGGCTGAAGAACAGCTTTTATCCATGGACTGTTAGGCTTTTGAATGGGAAATAATTTTATAAACTTTATGCATAATTGACTTGCGAGGCCGGTGCATTGTGCAATTAGCTCACATGGTGTAATAAGATGGAGGGTTTGTGTCACTGTAAGTTGGGGGTGGGGGCACGAAGGGAGGCTCAGCCAATCTCAATGTATACATGGTTGTACTTTGACAATAAAGGTTCATTCATTCAAGGTTACAACGGCAGTGAAAAAAGTTACTTATAGTTTTCACTTACGACAGTTGTAGCATCCCCATGATCGTGTGATCCAAACTTGGGGGAAGCCAGGTTTGCTTAGTAACTGCATGATTCATAAACTGTGGCAAAAAGGTCATAAAATGGGTCACAACTCACTTAACAATTGTTTTTCTTGGCAATGGAAATTTTGGGCTCAATTATAGTAATAAGTCAAGGACTACCTGTATATCCCCCAACTTTCCTTCCAGAGTTCAAGGCAATTGAAATGACAATCTCCTTTCATTTTACCACCCTAACAGCCATCGCGGGCCATAGATTGGGCTGAAAAAGAGTGTCCAGTTCAAAGTTATTCTGTCATAGCCAACACTCTTTAACCTCTCTGTCACATTGTAAGGAACAATTATCAGATTGCACGTACCACTGCTTGAAAACCTTTTATTTATTGATATCCATTCCTCTAAATGTTATTTGTTGTTTTCCCAAGGGGAAACTAACTACCAGGACACTTTTAAATATTCTGAGGCTCCCTAAAGCCTGTGCCAGGATATAAATTGAATAAATAAAGTTCAGGGCTGCAGAGCCAGAAAAAGTTATAACAATTAGGTCGAAGTTTTAAGCGCTCTTCTCTGGGAATAAAGCTTGATGGAACACAGTGGGGACTTACTTTACAATGAATATGCATAGTGCTATGCTATGGGTATATCTTTAATTTGACACTTAAGCCAACAATAACAACAAAAAGGAAATAAAACAGCACAAACAATCACAGTCTTACCAATCGAGTTTAATAGCTTTTCAAATAGCATCCTGAAATGTAATGCTACTAATAAGCATTGATGAGCTCATCCAGACCTCATATATATATATATAAATACACACACACACACACACACACACACATTACAACAAGAACCTCAGGCATCAACAGCAAAAAAAATGATTGCAAATGGGCTCCACCATGTCTGCCTGGTCCTCCTAATGAATGGCATTATCTGTGCTTAAGTCTGGTTTATGAAAGGAAAGTGATGGCAAGTGATGTTAGGAGACTGGGAATGGCAGTCAAGATGATCAAAGAGCCCCCTGCGAACAGAGAGTAAATAGATGTCTACTTAATCAACTGTCTCACTTGACTAAGGCATTCTGAGGACTTTCCTTAACTGAAATGACCCCAGTGAGGTTTGTGCTAGCTGAATCAAATGCTATTTTAAAATTGAACAGGGATAGACATACTTTTGGTGACCAACAACAGGCACATAACACTTTTCAGGGGATTATGGGCTATAGCAGGGGTCTTCAGACTTGATCCTTTTATGACTTGTGGACTTCAGCTCCCAGAATTCCTCAGCCAGGCATACTGGCTGAGCAATTCTGGGAGTTGAAGTCCACAAGTCATAAAAGGGCCAAGTCTGAAGACCCCTGTGCTATAGTGACAGAGTAATAAAGCCATGCAGCCATGTTCATTGCCCACATGTAACTAATCTGGGCCAGGAATCTCTTGAGTTCCTCACTGCATTTTATTTATACTTCAGCTACAGCTCCTTAAACACATTCAGACAGCCTGAGCGCTAACCATATCAGTTTGTTAGGTAAGCTATCCCCCGTTAATATTTCCCACAATATATAGGGAATCCTCAACTTACAAGCACTTGCTTAATGACCGTTCAGTTACTGTAAAAAGTGACTATGACACGTGATCATGTCATGTGATCAAACTTTGCTTGCCTGGCGATCAGCAGGTTTATGATGGCTGCAGAATCCTGGGGTTCTGGGATTGTCGTCTACAATGTTCCTAGGGAGCTTGCGACAAGCAAAATCAATGGGGAAAGTAAGATGCACTTAACAACCACGTTTCAATTAGCTGTAGTGATCGCTTAACAACCATGGCAAAAAAGGGTCATAAAACGGGGCCCTTAACCACTGCCTTGGAAATTTGGGGCTCCATTGTGATAGTATGTCAAGGACTACCTAAACCAGCTACATACCAAGTAAATATACTATTATAATAATTAAACTTCCAAGAACCCCTAAATTTTTTTTAGGCCTGGTTGCTAACATGATGAGCATTTCGGCTGAAATGAAGGCTCAAAGAACGCCATTGTAAATCCTTTTGTAAGACTCAGACTTCACATTTCATGTGCTATTTTAAAATGGTGGGAAATCACACTGCTTTTTTTTGGTTTGTGGTTGGAAGGGGCTTTGTGAGCTGCAAAATAAAAAGAAAGAAAAAGAAAGAAAAAGGCTACATGCAGCCACAGGCCTCAGGTTGCCTCCAATATCAGTCTGTAGCTATGGGGGTTTGTATTCAATTGTCCACTTTCCCCAGCCATGACCCAATTATAATGTTTTCAATTAACTTTGTTAGAGCCATTGTGAGAAGACAGGGAAAATGGAGTGCAACTTTGACCTGGTGGTAAGATGGGATAGAGATAGAACCATTCATAGCTAAACAAATCTCTCCTTTGAAATGGTGAAGTACCTGAAAAGATGCTTACAAATTCTATAGCCATTTTAACCAATTTGAAGAACCGCATTCTCTTATGAACACAGGTGGGTGATTTCTTCTTCTGTAGATGATCAGAAGAACCAACTGCTGGTTGGGGGCTGACAAAAAGTAGCAATTGTAAAAAAAGTCAATTTTTTCCAATTGAGATATTCCAAAGTCACATTTTCTCAACTTGGTGTCCTCTAAATGGGTGGATTTGTTACTTTGGAAAAATTTCCACTCTTCTCATGGTTCTTCCTACCAAGGAGGGTCCACCTGCTCTCCTAGATTGCAGGAACATCCATAAAGGTGGTGAAACAAGGTCAAAAGGCTGGTTCTGACCACACTATCGAAGCCCCAACGCTCCTTTTAATGTGTGGCAATGTTTCAATCAGATGATCAGTGTCTTCTTGACTTTTTTTGAGTTCCCTCTGTTGACACCCAGTTTGGGCAAGAGCACCTCAGAATAGGTATTTCTCAGAGTAAAAAAAAGAGTAAATTAGTTCTTTTCAGAGTCATTTGACCATTTTCTTTACTATAATCTCCTTCCAGCATCTATTTCAAATTGCAAATGTAACCTGCACAAAATTTGTGGAAGGATTTATGTGGTACTTTAATCATTACAATAAACCGGTTCTCATTTGGCCTATTACATGATAGCATATTCCAGGTGCAATATACTCATAATAACACAGTTGTCAGGGTTCTAGTTAAGGATCTCAAAGAAGTAAATACACCAGAGTCATTTAGATTTCTAATGTATAACTTTATTAGGTACCACATACCCGCCCTGAAGAGTTGAAAACCAGCTCTGGCAATATGGTGGGAAAAAGATAATTTAAAGAGTAAAACTTTCCCTCCCCTCTCTGACAGTTTAGAGGATCATATTGTCCAATTATTCTTCAGACAGTTGTTATGCTGTTTGCCACAACATTTCTTCGGTGACCTTGGTTCACCTGTGCAGTCCAAACCTTTCCCTCCCCCCTTGCAGCTGTAGGCAAGCTAGAAGCAGCATGGCAGTCCTAACGCAAGCAATCTTCATTGCTTGACAACAGTATGATTCTGACATGTGAAAATAGGGTGCTGGATGTTCAGGCTTACTTTGAAAGCCTGTTGTGAGTCAATTCTGTGAGCGTTCTCTGCAGAAGTTCAAGGACTGTGTGGAAGAAGTTGGTTAATTTTACAGACTCAGCAACTTCTCACTTAAGTTTCCATCCCCGACTCAATGGAATGGCCGAGAGAAAATGGATTCATGATCTGACTATCCATCTGCCCTGCAACAGAAAATACAGATCAGATTACAGCTCATTATTTCATATTGTTTCAGATAAGGGAGGACAAACCCTCTGCACAATTGTTTAGCTTCTGTCATCGCTATTGTGCGATGGTGATTAGATTCACTGCATCTTGACAAAAGTCGCTTGAGGTTCTTCACATCACATCCTGGCCCCTCAGTACAAAGCCCTAGTTAGCTGGTCTTATGTAGCTTTTGTCTAATTACAATATTTTCTGATTTCTAAGGAAGTTAAATGAGCTCAATTGTCTGGCAAGGACAAGAGCTATAAGGCAGTTACACAGTTTTCGACAAAAAGATTTACTTTCCTTTGTTTTAGCTCTTTAATGGCAGACCTTTCCTCTCTGCATTTGGTACTTTGGTTGTGATGTTCATCTCTCACTGTGGTTTCCTAAATTTGATTCATGGCAACAGTTTGAACAAATTAGAAGTAAATTGTTCTGTTTCAGCCGTCTCTCGTTTCCCTTTTACCTCAAGAGAATTAAAGAAAGAGAATGTCTGCTTTCACATACTGTACCGAGCCAGTGGGGTAACTAAATAGGTGAATCATAACACTGAAAGAGCTCAGAGACCAGAACAGGCCTTGTTCTGCGTTCTGTGCCATACTGGATGCATTTGAGAAACTCACAAGCCTACATGAATGTCACTTGTACTGTCATTTCCACAAAACAAGATTTAAACATGCTGCCAATGATTCAGGAGCTGGCTATCAAATTAGTAGTTTCCGATAGCTTGTCCCTCTATTAATTTGTCCAGTCCTCTTTTAAAACCACACCAATTGGTTGCCATTACAGCTATAGGCATTGTACGACATTTGCAATCACTTTCCTATGGCCAAACATAATAATTCCTAGCCAGGATAGTCATCACTACATCACTAGAGTACCAGATTGGAAAATAAGTTAGAAAAGCAAGGAAGAATCTCTCTTCATTCTCTCTCTCTCCCTCCCTGTGTGTGCGTGTGTGTGTTTAGGAGGGAGAGGGGCAGGGAGGGAGGGAGGGAGAGGAAGAGGAAGAGGGAGAGGGAGAGAGAGAGAGAATTGTATCTTCCTTTAGTTTAAGAGAGAATATTTTATAAGAAAACAAATATCTCTTGTTCCACACAAATTAGGATTTTGTTTCTTTGTACTTCCATGACTTATGACTATCACTTTGATACCTATCTCCTATTTATATATACCTATCTCCTATTTATATAAAAGCCTTGCCTTCTAGCTATAAAAGAGAGAAAGAACCTGTGGCTCAGGAAGTTAAAACAACTGCCTAATATATAATCAGCCCAGGTTCGAATCTCAGATAAAGGGTATGACTTACTGATGAGAACATAAAGAGTTCGAAATGATCATCTCAGCCTCCCAAAATTCTTTATTAGCAATTTGAATAATTTGCATATATATATATATATATATATATATATATATATATATATATATATATATATGTTTCAAATGTTAACTCTTTAGATTACCTTGCTAGGCCCCAAACATGGGGCAAATCTAAAGGTAATCTAAAGAGTTAACATTTGAAACATATCTTCCCTTGCAGAAAAAAAGCTAACAGAGCGAGAGAGACCTTGTGGCTTAGAGGCAAATAACACTGCCTCATATATGCAATCAGCCCATGGTTCGAATCTCAGAAGGGTATGGCTGGCTGATGACGACTAATGAGTCAGAAATGCATTTCAGTTTCCCTTTAATTCTTTGTTAGTAATTTACACAAATATAGGAATTGTCCGGTGTGACTACTGCCTGTTCGATAGCCTTCAAGATAGGCTGAAAACAGGAAATAAAGATTTGCCCCATGTTTGGGGCCTAGCAAGGTAATCTAAAGAGTTAACATTTGAAACATATCTTCCCTTGCAGAAAAAAAGCTAACAGAGCGAGAGAGACCTTGTGGCTTAGAGGCAAATAACACTGCCTCATATATGCAATCAGCCCATGGTTCGAATCTCAGAAGGGTATGGCTGGCTGATGACGACTAATGAGTCAGAAATGCATTTCAGTTTCCCTTTAATTCTTTGTTAGTAATTTACACAAATATAGGAATTGTCCGGTGTGACTACTGCCTGTTCGATAGCCTTCAAGATAGGCTGAAAACAGGAAATAAAGATTTGCCCCATGTTTGGGGCCTAGCAAGGTAATCTAAAGAGTTAACATTTGAAACATATCTTCCCTTGCAGAAAAAAAGCTAACAGAGCGAGAGAGACCTTGTGGCTTAGAGGCAAATAACACTGCCTCATATATGCAATCAGCCCATGGTTCGAATCTCAGAAGGGTATGGCTGGCTGATGACGACTAATGAGTCAGAAATGCATTTCAGTTTCCCTTTAATTCTTTGTTAGTAATTTACACAAATATAGGAATTGTCCGGTGTGACTACTGCCTGTTCGATAGCCTTCAAGATAGGCTGAAAACAGGAAATAAAGATTTGCCCCATGTTTGGGGCCTAGCAAGGTAATCTAAAGAGTTAACATTTGAAACATATCTTCCCTTGCAGAAAAAAAGCTAACAGAGCGAGAGAGACCTTGTGGCTTAGAGGCAAATAACACTGCCTCATATATGCAATCAGCCCATGGTTCGAATCTCAGAAGGGTATGGCTGGCTGATGACGACTAATGAGTCAGAAATGCATTTCAGTTTCCCTTTAATTCTTTGTTAGTAATTTACACATATATATATATATATATATATATATAGAGAGAGAGAGAGAGAGAGAGAGAGAGAGAGAGAGCGCCTTGGTGGAGCAGTGGGCTAATGCCTCCTTAAGTAACACCAGCTGCCTGCAATTAGTGCAGGTTCGCATCCCACCAGGCTCAAGGTTGACTCAGCCTTCCATCCGTTCCAGGTGTTCTATGAGAAAAAAAGCCCTGATTGTTATACTTTGACAGGACAAGCCCTCTTACCAGATTACAAAGTAGAATATAGATCTTAAAATCTAACAGAAATACCTGAAAAAATGAACCTCAGGAGTTCTAAAATTGTACATAGGTGACAGTTCAATGAATTTCAGTTGTAAAAAATTTACCCCTTCTTTCTGAACTGGATGAGTCCATTATGCAAATTTCCACTGCATTGACCATCAGTACTTTATATCAAAAACTCTCAGTAGATATTATGAAAGCAGGGACTATCTATCCATGTGGATGTATGTTAACTGTATGTTAAGAGCCTTGGTGGAGCAGTGGGCTAATGCCTCCTTAAGTAACACCAGCTGCCTGCAATTAGTGCAGGTTCGAGTCCCACCAGGCTCAAGGTTGACTCAGCCTTCCATCCTTCCGAGGTAGGTAAAATGAGGACCCAGATTGTTGGGGGCAATTAAGCTGACTTTGTAATAATGCCGCTTGGGGGGTGTATGAAAGCCCTAATAAGCAGGCATATACATAGAATGAAGGCTACTGCTAAGCTTGTAATCCGCCCTGAGTCTTCGGAGAAGGGCGGGATATAAATGGAATTAAAATAAAATAAATAAATATATACACAAACATATATATTATTTCCATATATGTCTAGCCTACTTCTCTATATTTTTTTCCACCATGACATTTTTTAAAAATGTATGCAGTTATGTATTTCTATGCTTTATTTCTCTACACTTTATTCTGGCATCTTCCGTGTTTTACTCGAGCATTGCTTCTCTATATATATTTCTAGGCTTCCTTTATATAAATTTTCCAGGTTTTATGGGTATTTTTTTTAGTTTGACAGTTTTTTAATTATCACCACCTCTGTTAATGATGAGGTGCTTAGCCACCCTTTGATAGCCTGACCCTCTGGGAAGCTATCAAGGGCTGGTTTTGATGACTATTTACTAGCTCCTGAATCATAGGCAGCATGGGATGTCTCCCCTCCCGGCTGTAATTCCGTTTTCTCAGGCTGAGCTACCCTTCAGCCTGTTTGTTGTCCTTGTTATGCAGAGGCTTTTTAGGGTTCTTTCTGTGACTTTCTGGAACACAGTGGCTCAGTGGGTTAGGACGCTGAGCTTGTCGATCAGAAGATCGGCAGTTTGGTGGGTCGAATCCCAAGTGCCGCATAACAGAGTGAGCGCCTGTTACTCGTCCCAGCTTCTGCCAACCTAGCACTTTGAAAGCACGTAAAAATGCAAGTAGAAAAATAGGGACCACTACGGTGGGAAGGTAACAGCACTCCGTGTGCTTTTGGCATCTAGTCATGCTGGCCACATGACCACGGAGACGTCCTCGGACAAGCGCTGGCTCTTTGGCTTGAAACGGAGATGAGCACCGCCCCCTAGAGTTGGAAACGACTAGCACGTGTGTGCGGGGGAACCTTTACCTTTACCTGTGACTTCATCTTGAGACTCTTATTCAGGGAAAGGACATTCCAGTGCTTGCTGTCACTTTTGTCCTGCTGCCATTCATCCTTTTCTCTATAGCTGCTCCTTCTGACTGGTTCCAGAGTCTTCCTGGACTTCAAGCTCCATCCAGAAATGCTAATCTCAGCTGCCTCTTTGCCACTGCTTCTACCATTTGCCCTTTTTTTTAAAAAAATGGTGGAGTCTTCAGTTTCCAGTTGGACTAAAGCAGGGGTGTCCACCCTTGGCACCTTTAAGACCTGTGGACTTCAACTCCCAGATTGGCTGGCTGGGGAATTCTGGGAGCTGAAGTCCACAGGTCTTAAAGGTGCCAAGGGTGGATTTCCTTGGACTGAAAACTTGAAGAGGAAAAAAAAGGATTTCTGGGAAACCCTGCAAGGCTTTTTCTTCCACATCTGATACCAAATGTCCAAACGGATTTCAAGCATTTCGTGTACCAACAGTTATTTTTCCAAAAAAGTGAATCTTAAGACCACTTTTATAAATAACAGGATGGCAAAATAGATTTCTGGACAAAAATATAGATTTACAAATAGATACGTAAATTAATTGTAGTCATACTTTGGCTAAACTGTACCTTAAACTTGACTTTTTCATTGTCTGTGGAGATTCTCAGTCATCCAGGTCATAGCTATCCCAAAGATGCTTTTTCACGAGGCAACTGGACTTTCTTGTTTTTCTATGAAGACCTTTCGCTTCTCATCCAAGAAGCTTCTTCAGCTCTGACTGGATGGTGGGGAATGGTCACCATCCAGTCGGAGCTGAAGAACCTTCTTGGATGAGAAGCAAAACGTCTTCAAAGAAAAACAAAATGTCCAGTTGCCTCGTGAAAAAGCATCTTTGGGATGACTTTTTAACAACAACAACAACAACAACAACAACAACAACAATAATAATAATAATAATAATAATGTTGGAAGGTACCTTGGGAGGTCATCTAGTCCAACCCCCTGCTCAGGCAGGAAACCCTATACCATTTCAGACAAATGGCTGTCCAGTCTCTTCTTAAAAACTTCCAGTGTTGGAGCATTCACAGCTTCTGGAGGCAGGTTGTTCCACTGGTTAATTGTTCTAACTGTCAGGAAATTTCTCCTTAGTTCTAGTTTGCTTCTCTCCTTGATTAGTTTCCATCCGTTGCTTCTTGTCCTGCCTTCAGGTTCTTTGGAGAATATCTTGACTGCCTCCTCTTTGTGGCAGCCCCTGAGATATTGGAACACTGCTTCATTGCTTAATACTTGTTATGAAGTTGTGTGCATGTGAGCGTGCGCCTTCAAGTCAGTTTTTGACTTTTGGCAAGTAGTACCTGCAGTTTTCTTGGCAAGTTTTTCAGAAGTGGTTTGCTCCGGACTTCGACATAGGGCTGAGAGAGTGGGAGTAGCGCAAGGCCGCTCTGCTGATTTTGGGCCCAAGGTGGGACTGGAATTCACGGTCTTTCAGTTTCTAGACAGATGCTTTAACCACTACATCAAATTGTCTGTCTGCTAGGAAATTACTCATATTTAATGTTTGGACCATTGTTTCTGCCCTCACTTAACAATGGTCTCACTTAGCAACAGAAATGTTGGGCTCAATTATGATTGTAAGCCGAGGACTATCTGTAAATTGTCAAGAGACTTTTGTCCCCATGCAATGAGAATCTCCTATCCTAGTGTCCAGAATGAACCAATGGATATTAGAGTTGAACAACCAGTAACTACCAAAATTATGAATATCTTTTAACATTCTTAAGGGCCTTCTTCACTTTTTTTTTCCAGTTGTTCTCTTTTTGTATTCCATAAACACTACCTCCAGCCATGAGAGAGCTTCATTTCACACCCTACAGAAGTGCTACCAGGAGAGCCATTAACATTACTGCACTAAATGAATTAATGGACTGATGACGAAGGCCTAAGGCAAAAGACTTGCAGAAAGCTGCATCCATGGCAGCTTTCATATTCTCTGGTTTCACTTCAGTTTTTACTTTGGACCTTGAGACAGTAATAACAGACAGCTGAAGGGTTGATATATTGTTTGATTTGGGGAGGGGGGGAATTCACAACAACAGATAGACATGTGCAAATGGATACAAATTTCTTTCTGTTTCATAATCTACATCAGTAGAGAAACATTCCAGTCTATGGTTATGTTTTTAAAAAAAAACTGTGAAAAATCTGCATCTGTTTTCATTCACAACTTTCCCTAACATATGGAGCTTTTGAACACAACTTCCCCTTTAGTACATAACTGTTAATGTAAATTCCTCAAGCAATTTCCATAATGCCATTCTTGATTGGGCAAATGTTCACACTATAGACTTTTTATATCTGAATTTCCCTAATGTAATCTTTTATTGTTTTAATATGACTGTGTCTTTTGGTACCAAAGTTTCAAAGCATTCATTATCTTTTAAATAGACAGGTTTTTTTTTAAAAAAAGACATGGCTTTTTAATGTGCATTTTTAACAAGGAATATATTCTAATGGAACTTAATGCTGCTGTCTGTTGGGGTGAAGATCTTGGCTGATCTTACAACCAATTTTACCGGAAAATCTACATTTATATTTTACATTCATCTTACTAGGTAACTAGTTAAAACTGAATGAAAATAGGATTTATTAAACACAGAAATCATAAAACTAGTGAGAATTTTTACAGCTATGAGTAATACAATCATCATTTGTGATAAGACTTAAATATAGGAGTCCTATAAGGGCCCATAATAAGAACCAGCACTTCTCAGACTTGTGAAAACTGTTTTGTAAAAATTGCACAAAACATTTCAGGCTCAAGGCTGGGAAGAAATACTGAAGCGTTAGTTAAGGTTTCTTTTTCTTAAGGAAATAATAATAATAATAATAATAATAATAATAATAATAATAATAATAATAATAATAAGTTGGAAGGGACCTTGGAGGTCATCTGGTCCAACCCCCAGCTCAGGCAGGAAACCCTATACCATTTCAGGCAAATGGCTGTCCAGTCTCTTCTTAAAAACCTCCAGTGTTGGAGCATTCACCACCTCTGGAGGCAGGTTGTTCCACTGGTTAATTGTTCTAACTGTCAGGAAGTTTCTCCTTAGTTCTAGGTTGCTTCTCTCCTTGACTAGTTTCCATCCGTTGCTTCTTGTCCTGCTTTCAGGTGCTTTGGAGAATAGCTTGACTCCCTCTTCTTTGTGGTGGCCCCTGAGATATTGGAACACTGCTATCATGTTACCCCTCACCCTTCTCTTCATTAAACTACACATACCCAGTTCCAGCAACCGTTCCCTATATGTTTTAGCCTCCAGCCCCCTAATCATCTTTGTTGCTCTTCTCTGTACCCTTTCTAGAGTCTCGAATTGTTAGGATTTAAACACTGAGTCTTACATTTGAGACAGAGAGAGAGAGAGAGAGAGAGAGAGAGAGAGAGAGAGAGAGAGAGAGAGAGAGAGAGAGAGAGAGAGAGAGAGAGATGCATACATGTCAACATCTGGCTATTATGAACAAGTCTCCAGATTCAGATCAGTTACATGAAAGACCTAAAGATGCTTAGAATCCTTTTTCCTTCCCACAACAAAGGATATTTTGAAGTTTCTGTTATTAGCAACTTCCTGAACACGGATATGCTTTTCTTAAAGAAGATTTATGAGCTATATTCAACTGAACTCTGAGGGCTGACATAAGGTCCTAAAAGCATATGAGTTTCAAACGCTATCCAGATTTCAATTAGCAATAATCGCATCTCAGATAAACCTCATTGGCTTTAACATTGGCATCTGCAGTTTAAAGATTTCAGCCACTGGGTTTTATTAAGAGATCAACATATATTCTTGCAGAGAACATTGTGCTTAGTGGACTGTGTTGTAACTCAGTTAGTTTTTTTTGTTTTCCAAATAGACTTGCTGTGGTCATAAATGTTCTTTGGTTGTCCTCTTAGGCGTATTTGAAAGATAAAAACACAGCTATCTCTCTAAAAACAAGGGACCTTTTGTGCAAAACCAACTTTCAGAAATATACTGGATTTGCCTTGTCTTAAAACCAATGTTATATTCTAAGAACTTCTCAAAAAGCCAAGCCAACTTAACAGAGGGGTATTTTACATTTGACCTGACCTACGACTGAAATAGGAGTGAAAGGTTAAAAAAATGGATGAAGTTTGTTTTCTCACTGTCAAACAAATGCACGTGGGAATGGATGTTACACAGCCCCCAGTGCTTTATGCATAAACACAGAAGATTAGATTAGTTAATCTAATCTAAGACGTTAATCTAAGACGTTAAAAATGAAATTTTGTTGCTAGTTCTCAAAAGTGTACACATACATAACACACATTTAAACACGCTAAGCCCGTATGTATAGAAATCATTATAGCGACACCCCTTATAGCGTCCGATCCTTTGGAGAGAGAGAGAGAGAAAAAAAGCCTATGACTCGAAGCCGAAGTCAAACAAAACCCAAGCATTGCATTGAGGGCCCAGGTAAGCCGAGAACAAACCCTGTTAATTCAGAAACGAAACCTTGTGAATGTTGTTGTGGGGTGACTCCCATAGAAAGCGCGGAGCTGCTGCGTTCGGCGGAGCACCGGCCTTTTGGGCAGCGCTGCAGAACGACTTTGCCTCTTTGATCCGTCCTTGCAGCTGCAGCGAGAACACTTAAGACAAACTTTTTCTTGGGTTACGTCAGAAGCTCTTTTTTTTTCTTGCTAGTTATAACACGGGCTTCCGGTTACCCTCTAGTCAAGCTAGCCAAAGCTGTTAACCGCCCCTCCCGGCTTTCCTGGACTTGGCCATCAGCCCAGGAGCTAAAAGCACACAGTAAAAGGTAGGCTCGATCAAATGCACTCAGACGTTTCTCCCGGCATGACCGGGCTGTTGCTTTCTCCCCGGTTTATTCGGCCCGTTTAGCAAATGGTTTCCCGTCCAGTTGCTTCAGAAACTGGGGCCGTGTCGGGAAAGCAACGCAAGCGGCAGCTTGCTCGAGGACAGAGCGAGGCACTTTTGGAACGCCCCGGAAACTCTTGTGAGGGTTTTTCAAAGGACCAAAAGGCGGCGGGAGAAGCCAGAACGCGAGGTGGGCGGAGCCGAAACCTAAACGGGTGGGGCGATCTGTGTCTTTGTTGTTGTTAGTTGCGAAGTCGTGTCCGACCCATCGCGACCCTATGGACAATGTTCCTCCAGGCTTTCCTGTCCTCTACCATCTTCTGGAGTCCATTTAAGCTCACGCCTACTGCTTCAGTAACTCCATCCAGCCACCTCATTCTCTGTCGTTCCCTTCTTCTATTGCCCTCAATCTTTCCCAGCATTAGGCTCTTTTCCAGTGAGTCCTTCCTTCTCATTAGGTGGCCAAAGTATTTGAGTTTTAGCTTCAGGATCTGGCCTTCTAAAGAGCAGTCAGGGTTGATCTCCTCTAGGAGTGACCGGTTTGATCGCCTTGCAGTCCAAGGGACTCGCAGGAGTCTTCTCCAGCACCACAGTTCAAAGGCCTCAATTCTCTGGCGCTCAGCCTTTCTTATGGTCCAGCTTTCAGTGCCATACATTGCAACTGGGAAGACCATAGCCTTGACTATACGCACTTTTGTTGACAGGGTGATGTCTCTGCTTTTTAGTGTGCTGTCTAGATTTGCCATGGCTTTCCTCCCCAGGAGCAAGCGTCTTTTAATTTCTTGGCTACAGTCCCCATCTGCAGTGATCTTGGAGCCCAGGAAAATAAAATCTGTCACTACTGTGTCTTTGCTCCCTTCCTAGAAAGCAAGTTATTCTATTTTAAGGGTTCTCCTGCGGAGGTGCAATTCTTTTTCTTTCCCCTATACCAGGCAGGGGCATCTGCAGTGTCAAAAAAAAAAAGGCAAGAAAGTCCGGAATGGTATAGAATCTCCTGCCACGGGGAGGGGGTTGTTCTAGATCAGGGGTAGGCAACCTTTGCTCTTTTATGACTCGTGGACTTCAACTCCCAGAAGTCCAGAAGGCTCAGGAATTCTGGGAGTTGAAGTCCACGAGTCATAAAAGAGCCAAGGTTGCCTACCCCTGTTCTAGATAGAACCCTATTGTTCTATCCCCAACCCTGCAAGCAAAGAGCCACTCTTTTTCACCCGCATTGTGTGTCTGACGGGGCTTTGATTGCAGAGAAGATTCTGCTGTTTTGATTTTCTGAAATGCCCTGCCCCCCCCCTTCCTCCCTCGGATCTTTCTGGGGATCTATTTCTCAACATAAGATTGTTTTATGCCTTGGGTCTACTGATTCCTAGAGAGAAGGACCAGTGCGACTGGCCTTCTTTAAGAAAGCCCGTTTCCTGATGTCTACCTGACTGTCCACGTTGAACTGCACTTTCATTTTGCTGATTAAATTTGAAAAGACTTTTTTAAAAAATAGAAGTTACATGAAAAAAAATCTGGACTTTAAGCAAAGAAAAGCACCACATGCCATTCAAACCTTTTTTTTTTTAATCACACAATCAACCTACTACTGGACAAGAATAGTATTTCAGGTAGAAGAAATTCTTCTGGGCTAACAGTCATGCCAAATCGTCTCTCCACGAGATAGGATGGTGGTTTCTAACCAAACCTTTTAGTTCCTAAGATAGGGGTTCAGAGCATTTTCAGCGTACACATTTTGCATGTCCTGACATATTTTTCTCCCTCCTGTTCTCGTCTGACTGAATGATTGATGTAAATATTTTCTGACATATTGTTACATTTGTCTTGTGGTGAGAGCCCTTTAAAAGGAATGGGGCAATACAGTTTTTCAGGTGTTTTTCCTTTGGAGAGACCAGACAGCATCCTATCTTGGCAAGTAACTTTTGAATTAAAAGATGTGAATGTGTCACACTGTTGCTTTGCTCATTTCTGTTCTTTGTTTTGCATACTGATTCCGAAAGCATCTGCTGAAATTTCTTTGTTGTTTGGAGGGGCAAGCCCTGTATATATGTTTGTAATTTTGGCATATGAAGAAAACCCAAAAATCAAATTCAGCAAAATGCAAATTAAAAGCCACAAATGGTACTTAGCATAAAATTAAAGAGGTTTAGGGTCTTGGCTGTTTTTTTTTCCTTTGTGTATTTTTTTTAGAAGTGGTGACACACTCCTTTGTCACAGAATAGAATAGTAGTGAGTTGGAAGGGGCCTTGGAAGTCTTCTAGTCCAGCCATCTGCTCAAGCAGGAGAACCTATACCAGGGGTAGGCAACCTCGGGTCTTTTATGACTCATGGACTTCAACTCCCAGAATTCCTGAGCCAGCATAGCCACAGAAGTTTGAAAGAGTATCAAAATGGATACGTGCATATGGATGATTTATCTATATCCCCACCCCAAAGTACAAGTGTTCACTACAGCAATGGTCCTCAGCCCCCAGTGTATTCATCCCCATGACAGACAAAAGAGAGGAGAGCAAAGAAGGTTGAGTTGCCACTCTTCAATTGAGTGTGCTAAGGCAAATGGAATACCTTGGCAGATTTTTTCTTGATATTCTCTGAATATCTGTGAGGTTTTGGCCAGAGGCAGGCAATTTGGCTCTTTTATGACACGTGGACTTCAACTCCCAGAATTCCTGAGCCAGGATGGCTCTGCTTGAAAACCTCTCCCTTTCCCCTCAGCATGGCTGGCTCAGGAATTCTGGGAGTTGAAGTCCATGAGTCATAAAAGAGCCGAGGTTGCTTACCCCTGACCTATACCTATACATAGAGATATGTTCTTGAAAGCCTTTACATAGAAAAATCTAGAAAGAGGCCTTTGCAAAGCTACCCCTGATGAAATTGAACTTTATAGAGTCTCATGTTAAGCTGACCCCATTCAAAAAGATATGGGACAGATAATGTAGCTGTGTTGTTCTTAAATGATTCCATCGAAATAAGTGCATCCTGCCTTGGTAAATGGCAGGACTAGAGAGCCAGCCATTACGGAAAACATAGTGTAGGGCAGTGCTTCACAAACTTTATAATTGCTGTGAATTGGAGACGAGGTTCAAGTTATTCTGAAAATTAAATTTATTCATGTATGCAATTGATATCTCACGTTTCCATTTTTTTAAACAAACCCAGGGCAAGCATACAATTCAATTAAGATTAGAATGAAATTTTATGTATAAAGGTAAAGGTTCCCCCGCACATGCGTGCTAGTCATTTCCGACTCTAGGGGCCGGTGCTCATCTCCGTTTCAAGCCGAAGAGCCAGCGCTTGTCCGAGGACGTCTCCGTGGTCATGTGGCCGGCATGACTAGACGCCAAAGGCGCATGGAACGCTGTTACCTTCCCACCGTAGTGGTCCCTATTTTTCTACTTGCATTTTTACATGCTTTCGAACTGCTAGGTTGGCAGAAGCTGGGATGAGTAACAGGCGCTCACTCTGTTACGCAGCACTCGGGATTCGACCCGCCAAACTGCCGACCTTCCGATCGACAAGCTCAGCGTCCTAACCCACTGAGCCACTGCGTCCCTATACGTGGCTTAAAATTCTCCCACAAGATAAAGAACTTGTGACCACAGATTACATTTTCCTCATGAGAGCCCAGTGGACTTCTGCAACAACATGGGATCACGGCACAAATATATCATGAGAAAATGACCAAATCCTGATTTGTAGTTTTTTAAAATTGTGTTTACAAGTATCTCAGGGTGGTAAAAGTATCCAACATACAAACAAGTGAACTTGCTCCAGAGAATTGTTGCTATGGGGAAAAATAGGAGAGAGTACAGGTAATCCTCTTCTTACGACCACAACTGAGCCCAAAATTTGCATTCTAAGCAAGGTAGTTATTAAGTGAATTTTACAATCTTCTTTGCCACAGTTGATAAATGAATAAATGTATCACTGCAGTTGTTGAGTTAGTAACACGGCTGTTAAATGAATGACTTTGCTTGTCAAAAAAGAATAAAAAAAAAAGCTCCAAAAGGGGAATCACATGACCCCAGGACAATGCAACCATTGTAAATACATGCCGAGTGTCCGAATTTTGATCCCGTGAGCATGGAGATCCTGCAGCGGTTGTAGGTGGGAAAAGTCACTTTTTTCAGCGCCATTGTAACTTTGAATGATCATTAAGCAAATGGCTGTAAGTCGAGGACTACCTGTACAATGCATGCTACTTGGGGACAGACTGTAGTTTAACCAATCACGTTTTTGTTTTAATAATAATAATAAAAAAGCAGGACTTGCTGCATTCCTTCCCTCCCGGAGAAGCTCAGGAATGTATCTCCTATGTTTTCCAATATTACTAAACACCCTCCCACCATTTTCCTCTTTTGTCTTCTCTGCTGCATCCTGCATTAATGAATCCCTCGGTGGAAAAGTGAAGTAGACTATGGCTGCAGGGAAGGAATGGACGGAGAGACAGACTGATTAGTGGCTAGCCTTTAGGAGGCAAATCTTCAACACAATTATGTGTAGCATGCAGACTAGACTAATGAAGCTATGTCTCACCGATCACTCTGGTGCCAGTTCTCTTTCCCTGAATCATAATGGGGCTGGACAAGGAACCTGAAGAAGCCTGCAACTTGTAGGCCGTATTAGGGGGCGAGGATGTTCTTCTGCATTAAATCACAATCCCTGGTGCTTTAAATGATAGTCGCTGTGCCATAATCTAAAACAAATTGCTTTTCACAAGGAGCCAGGTAAGCTTTCGCATCGCAATGCCAGAGAGACCGGTGGATTTTTATCTTACTGGAAATTCAAGCCACCTCGACAGCCTTGCCTTTGAACTCATCTCTTTGTCGGGAAGAGAATTAGCCTCTTCTCTGGGGCTTTTGGCCCTGTGTTTACACTTAGTGTTTAAATTTAAGGAAACAAATGTTCTCTGAGGGGTTGGATGCTTCTCCCTGTATGTACGAGCGTGATGGTTTTCTCTTTGATCTTTCTGACTCTTAAAAAAAATTCTACTGCAGAATTTTCTGTCTGCCCTTAGCAAAAAGAAAAAGAAAGAAAAATAACAGGGGAGGGGAATTTTTAATCTGTATACTCAAGCATATGCATCAGGAAAAAAGTAACTGAATACTTCAGCTTAATTTGAAATATCACAAGGGAAACGAATAAAAAATCCCAACCAACCAATCAACACTTCAGCAATTCAAAACTACACTCTCCCACTCCATTCCCCCCCCCCTGGGCCTTACCACTGGAGGGATGTAAGAGGCTAACTGTATATCGAAAATTTCTGCCTCTGTGAATACAGCTCCAAATAAATATACATGAAATATCGTTGGCATGTTAGACCGAAGGCAGTCAGGAATCCATGGCAGGTCTTATCAGGGGAAAAATAAGCAAAGCTAAAATGTAACTCCCATTTGCTGGGAACAAGAACCCAGATAAAAGGAATAGGAGAAAATATGGGGAAAAAAATCTCTGAATGAGATGGGCGATTAAGAAATATGGAAATATAAACTAATAAAAAAGAGGAAGATTTGGAATGATGTTGCCTGAGTTCACAGTTTCCTCCACTTTAGATTTAAAATGTCAGATACTGGGTCTTTAAGTCAATCCTTAGATATCTTTCCCTCCAATCCTAGTCTCTCCAATCCAAGTTGCTTATTTTCTTTGTCAACAAGGCTGCAGCTTGTTGGCAAGTTAAACTAATGCCACAGTTTAAGATAATTTTTACTATCACTTTTTCTGTGTACATACTGGCACACATTAAAAATGAACATCTAAGGCCCACTCTAAAGAAAATATGTGTGTATGTACTGTATGTGTGTATATAGGTGTATATGTGCATATGTGTATGTATACACACACACATACACTTACATATACGTGTGCTGTATATATACATTTAGGGAATAGGTGATCCTGATATAATGCAATTTTCTTTACAGTTTTATAAAAAGGGAAATCAGCCCTATGTAAAACGCCCTTTTGATTTTGTTCTGATGAATTTAACACCCTACAGTTTCCATGGTGTAAAAAACAGTTCATTTGGCTGTGGTTAATGCCAAGAATGGTTTATGGCTTAACACACTATGCAAAATCAGCCAATTCTGGTTTATTCAATAAACTGATTAAGCAAACCATGGTTTAGCAGGGTATGCAAGTATAATCTATGCTTATGTATGTTTCCGAGATTAAAAAAAACACAGGGAAAAATATTGTTCAAACATCCAATCACGGACTAGTATCAGGACTTAACTAAGTCAATACACAATCAGAATTTCAATGGGTTTGCTCGTCTTTATTCTCTCAGCTGCTAGTTAACTTTTTCTGGTCTTCTTCAGTGATCAGTTTCCTTATATTTCCAGCTGCTCTAATATTTCACAGGGGAAAAAAAAGAATTGTTCAGTATATTGGAAATCAATATTAACATCAGAACAAGTAGGGTAAAATAATTCCATGCCAAATGCTTGAGTTAGCTTGTCATTCATCTTTTGTTCTTTCTGTGAAGGTGGAGCCAGACATTTCCTTGAGATCATTAAAGCAGACCCAGGTCAATTCTTCTGCTACCCATTAAGTTACCTATATTATATCCCCATTCACTCAGGAAAAGGCAGCTGCTTGAAGTTTAAGCATTTATAAGTCCCTCTCCAGTATCAATTTAGACTAGCTTGAAACCAAAAATATATAGCCTCAATCATCAAATAAAATCAATGTGCAATTACGTAAAATTAACTAAAGGCAGTGTCACAGCAGGTAATATACTCAAAACTAAAAAGTACCAAATGCAGTATAGACAAGAAAAAAATATGGATTAAGATTCTAATTTTTTTCTTTAATGGAGTAAACATAGTTTGTAATACATGGGCGTGAATGCCATAGGTATACGCATTCTCAGGAACGTGAATATCCTACAGAAGAAGAAAGAAAGCAAAAAAAAAAAAAAGATATGAAAATAGGCCTTCCTCCTGCTTTAATCATCGTTTGGCCCAAAAGTCTCCAAACAACATCTGGCTGGTAAAATAACAGAGTGTCACATATTAATATGAAGGAGATTGTCCTTATCTGTTTAACAGGTCAAGATTATAGTCAGGAGAGATTTTGCCCAGTTTTGTTTTTGATGTGACAGATGGAATTGGATTTGGAGCAGAAATGCTGGCAACAGTAGCTCACCCTATTATTTCCAGATCAATTACTGTTACCTCTTTAGAGTCAACCTGGGTTCCATGCATGCTAAATTCTGGGATTTGAAGTCCATGCATGCTGGCTAGGGAATTCTGGGAGATGAATTTTACCCTTCTTCAAGTTGTCGAGACTGAAACCACTGCCCCTCCAGTTGCTGCTCCTTCAGGCTTTGGGATGAGGTCACCATGATGAGCAAATGGAAGGAACAGGAATCTTGGGGGGGGGGCTGCAACAGCCTCACGTGGACAAGCTAGAAGTCTGCACAACCTAATTTACCAGGTGCAGCTCGAGGGGGAAGGAAAGGGGTGAATTTTGCTGGGGCAAACCACTGTGTGGGAAGTCAGCCCCCCCAGAGAAGGAAATATTAAAAGGGCAGAATATTATATTTCAAAGGATCTTAAAGAGGCAGAAAAGCATGCCCAGTTTTTCTTAATAGCCCCAAGTCTCCCTCCCCGAAGCAGAAACCAGCTCTGCAGAATTGCAAATGATAATCTTGTCAGAAAGACTGGAGTCAGGAAACTAGGATTAGGAAGAAAGATCCCTAGAATCAACACCAAAAATCTAAGAGTTATCAGCCACAACCCCAGGGAAGCAGGATATGACCCTTAGGACATAATCGGATTAACCCACCACCATCAGAATACCAGAAAGGCACACCCAGACTCAGATCAAAATACATGACACAGAAAATACAAAGCCTCAAACAAGAACAGGAAACAACCTCAAGAGTCCCAGATGGTATAAAAACCCACTCCCTACAGGTGCTCACTCTGTTTTCTTCCAGAGCCATCTTTCTGTCTGCCTTTCCTCTTCAATAAACTGCAACCTTCTTTCTAAAGCAGTCGCCATGTTGTTTATTCCCGGCTTGGACTGAACCATGATGAAGACTTTTCCTGCAACAACTGTATGATCATGCAGTCAGCGCCGCAGCTCATCCTTTCATTTACTTTATTTTTACATTTAATCCCCGCTGGCATCTTCGCATCCACTCGAAGCACGTAAAAATGCCTTAATGTGTCACATTCCATCCATGGAATGCCTTATCATTCCTGTGCAATTATGGCCCTGTCTTTGCAGCCACAACTGGGCACAATTTTGAAGCTCTTCTTGAAGGGAACTCTGGGTTTGAGGCTTTTGGATGGGAAATACCCACTGGACAATCCAGCCCAGCCCACTTGCCCAGGTTGCAGTGCAACAGCTTGCATCCAGAAGCTGTGGGTGCTCCATCAGTGCTAGCTTGAAGAAGAGACTGGACAGCCACTTGTTTGAAATGGCATAGTGTCTCCTGCTTGAGCAGGGGGTTGGAGCAGAAGACCTCCAAGATGCCATCCAACTCTGTTATTCCTGTTAACCGCTGAATTAAGGAACATGGCTACTGTTGGGAGATGTTCAGTTATTGGTTTGATTTGCACACCTTAGATAGAATACCAGCCTGCTACCGACCCTGCAGAAAAAGCAGGGACAACCCCTTTTACAAGAAGGCAAGAGGCTGGCATTACGTCTGCCAAATTTATTGATACAAAAACAAATAGAACAAGACACGAACCAAGAAACAGGAGCTTTTCAAGCGGTTGCCTTCAGCAAACCAGCCCTCCCACGCATTCCCCCTTTTATACAGTTCAGGGCGTGGCTTCTCTCTGCCTCCTTCCGAGGAGCCCCATTGCTTTCCTCTGTTTACTCCTGATTGACTGCCTCCTGCGTCGGGCGTCCTTGAACAGGGCCAGCTGTGGGTCATCTTCATCCATGCTGTCAAGCTCACACAGCTGGGTCTGCATCGTGACCAGGTGAGAGGGGCCTGGCTGAGGGCTCTTATCAAGCTGTCCAACCCCCTCAGCAAGCTCTTCAACACCCCCCTCCTCCTCCTCTGAGTCGTCCGACCCAATTGCCGAACCCACAGGCTGACCCTGAATCACAACAGGAGAGAGACATTTAAACAAGATTACATCAGAAAAGTTGCAGTAGCTCCTTCTTTGTTTCTAGGTCTGAATTTAGTCATTGCCTGTAAGGCCCTATGTAGCTTGAATCCAGTTTACTTGCAGGACCATCTGCTTGAAGTAGAATCCCTTCTCCTATCTTGGTCTCATCAGGAGGACTTGCTCTGTCTTCCCCTCCCTAGGAAATTTGTTGGGAGGGAGGAAGCAAATGGTTTTCACTGCTGCTCCAGGCCTGTGGACTATACCAGGGGTGTCAAACTGCCAGCCTGTGGGCCAGTTGCATCATACGGAGGCCAATGCAAAAAAAGTTGTGCTACCTCACGACACGTCACGTGACGTGGTGAGTTTGACACCTGTAGACTAGACTGTCATTTGAGGTTTGGAATCGCCCTGCCTCCACTCCTGGACAACAAAAGTTATACCTTTTTGTAGTGTTTGTGGACTGAACTTGCTAATTTTCTCTAGTTTTTAGTTTTGTGGTAATGCTTTTAATCATTCACTGTGCTATTGAATAAATGTAAGCCACCTATAGCCCACACATATTCAAATAGCCAAGAGAAACTCAGATAATAGCTCAGAAACACTGGTTTAGCATGTTTATTGGCAAGATAGAAATTGATGGATGGAAGGAATGATGGATGAATAAATAAATGAATAAATAAATGCAATCAATAACTCAGTTCCTGTCCTGATATATTCTCAATATATTCATGTTTGCTGAAACTTTTGATTCTTGGACTGTGTTTTGTTGTTTGTTTTTTACACTGATCTCATCTGCTTTGAGTCTACAATATATATGAACTTTGACCCTATGATTTTTAGATTTACTGTGTATTTTTGGCTTTCTCAGTTATTGGTTTGATTTGCACACCTTAGATAGAATACCTGGATTCCTCTTATCACTCCCTTAGTAAACCTAAGTAGAGTAATAACCAAACAGTTTAGTGTCAGATCATAGCAACGCCCCAATCCTTTGACACAAGCTTATATCAACCGTCCTATCTAAATTAAAACAAAACAGAAACCATTAGGATACTTGTAAGAGATTTGTTTTAATTGTTAGTGGAGGAAAAGATGCATGGATTTCTGCCTGCTTAGTTTTCTGTCAAATAGTGCTGTAACTTTCAGAGGCTTAACAAACAAACATCACTGACTAGCTTTTTCTTCTTTCTATGGAGATTCTCAGTCATCGAAGTCATGGTTGTCCCAAAAGTGCTTTTTCAAAAGGCAACTGGACTTCGTTTTTCTTTGAAGACATTTTGCTTCTCATCTAAAAAAGCTTCTTTTCCTTCCCTTTTTCCCCCAGAAAGGAAAATCATAATATTGTAAATTGGCGGTTTGCCACTAAATCCCAAAAGCATGAGTTTGGAAGGATCTGGAATTTGCATTTGCCCACACATCACCTGGTTTAGGACAATAAAGATAGGAATGGCAGGCCTGTGTTACCAGAACAGAGCTCTGTTATGGGGGGGGGCAGGAAGATTGTAAAGGGGAAATATGGGTGCTGCTTAGGAAACGAGAAAGATAAGCTCTGGAAGGAATCCATAGTTGGACATATGCAAGTGTAAATCTCGGTGATGCCACTAGAAGCAGAGTAGGGAGAGCAAATCAGGTCTATTAGTAGCCATTTATAGAGAAGGCAATTGTAAGTTGTAAGTACCTTAGTCGAGTTGGGTGGCTTTAGAAATGGAATTGCTAAGTGCAAGAAATCCAGGCAGTTCAAATGACTATATAGGTTTATTGTATGCTAAAGCTCTCTACAAGAATCTGAACTACTAATGGTCAAAGTGAATTGGTGGTAGATAAAAGTCAATGGAATTCAAGGTGGGCTACACGTAGATCTCTTGTGGGCATGAAGGGATTCGAGATTGCTGATGCATTTGACACCCCCCCTCTTGGGTTCAGCCTGGTCATCTCCTACAGGAATAAATAAATAAATGAAGAACAAGGAGGTGTTACAGAACAAAGCTTTGGAGGTGGTATCAGAAGAGGAGGAGAGCAATAAGCTAAGCTTAGTAACCCCCAATGCACCAAATGATGGGATGGTAGTTTTGGAGCCTGACTGTATTCAGAAGAGGCTTAATGCTGTTCTCCGATGTTGTCCTACCCATGATTGATCCTAGGTTAGATTTGTTCTCTAGTATACTTAGTGGTGGGAAGCCTTTCCTTAGTTCTACAGAAGTAAACTTCTCAACTTGAGCATCTAGGCCGTTGCTCATACCAAAATCAAAACGGATGCATCCTGTCCGGCAATCTTAATGTCGGTTTTTGTCTAATAATCTCTCCAATGAAAAATAAAAGTAAGAAGCTGGCTCCAACCTGTCGCAGGATAGAGGGCTTAATAACATTTGCTCCCATTATTTACCAGACAGCCAAGCCAGAAGTCATGTTAAGCAAACTGCCCCTTCTTGTTGGGGAAAAAAGGGAGGAGATGATGGATTTAATGTGCTCATTATGGAGGCTAAATGAAAATGAGGAAAGAAATTTAAGAAGTTGCAGTTGAACTTACACGTGTTCTCCGTTTTTTGTTAACTTTGTTAGACCTTTTTTAATAGGCAAGTGGCTGGAGTTGGCGTGGATATTACCTTGTAATATCTTTGTTGCTTCTTTTTTTTTAAAAAAACAAACAAACACCAGATTAAATAAAATAAAATCATTTGTGCAGAAAATGATTATAGAACGAGCTATAAATTTGAAAAGTTTACAGCAGGTAATGTAGCTCTTACAATAAAGAAATGACTTCAGCAGTGAGCTGGCTCCTCTTATTTAGTTTAAACACTCCAAGTTATAGAATAAATTATTCAACAGAAATCACTAAAAAAAAAGAGGGTGATCAAAACAATGCAGTTATTTAAGAATGTTTGACGTGAAACAGCTAAAATCCTTGGCTTAGAGATATCATTTGTCATCCAGTTTTTTTATTTCTTTATTTGATTTCAAGGTTGCTTGACTCTGGAACGATTAGGCACATTTTTAAAAACAATATAAAATGAGGAGGAGAAAGAAAAGGGGCAGGTCGCCCAGGCAAAGCCCTCTGAATAGCATTCAAGAAAAATTCAACAGGAGCATCTATGAGGAGCATCCCAACGGCGCTTTTTCAAACTGGACTTTCTTTGTTTTTCCTTGAAGAAGTTTCTGGGAACAGAATCAGGTGTTAATCAATTTATGGAACACTTGAGAGTTGGGAACCATGCACACATCTGGTGAAAAGCTGGTCCAGATGGCAGGTAATGCAATGAAGAAAGTGCATTTCCTTGGTATGATGTGTTGTCATCAGATGACAACATTTAACTGAAGGGACTCAGAGCACAGCCATCTGCCTAATCTTTCTAGAAAGGAAGAAACAAATGGACATATCTGCTTCTTCAAGGACCCAGGCCCTGAGCCTCAAAGGGATTTATAGTGATGATCAGCAACATTCATTCCTTCATTCCTTCATTTACAATGCCTTGGTAAGGCCACACCTGGAATATTGCATCCAGTTTTGGTCACCACGATGTAAAAAAGATGTCGAGGCTCTAGAAAGAGTACAGAGAAGAGCAACAAAGATGATTGGGGGACTGGAGGCTAAAACATATAGGGAATGGTTGCTGGAATTGGGTATGTGTAGTTTAACGAAGAGAAGGCTGTGGGGTGACATGATAGCAGTGTTCCAATATCTCAGGGGCCGCCACAAAGAAGAGGGAGTCAAGCTATTCTCCAAAGCACCTGAAAGCAGGACAAGAAGCAACGGATGGAAACTAGTCAAGGAGAGAAGCAACCTAGAACTAAGGAGAAAATTCCTGACAGTTAGAACACTTAACCAGTGGAACAACCTGCCTCCAGAAGTGGTGAATGCTCCAACACTGGAAGTTTTTAAGAAGAGACTGGACAGCCATTTGTCTGAAATGGTATAGGGTTTCCAGCCTGAGCAGGGGGTTGGACTAGATGACCTCCAAGGTCCCTTCCAACTACTTCTTCTTCTTCTTCTTCTTCTTCTTCTTCTTCTTCTTCTTCTTCTTCTTCTTCTTCTTATTATTATTATTATTATTATTATTATTATTATTATTATTATTATTATTATTATTATTATTCAATTTTTATAGCCACGCATTTCAAAACAAATGACTCTGCACATGTTCAGGTTGCCTTGAATTGCACAGGAAACCAACTGGTAATCAATACAGCTTGCAAAACGATGACAGGGAGGCACTGTGAGAAGTGTCCATGCTGTTGTATTTTGAACTAGCTATCACTTCCAGATTGTCTTCAAGGGCAGCCACAAGTTGGCCATGGTGTAGTAATCTGAGCAAGAGGTCATTAGGGAGCATGTAGCTGTCTGAAGGGATTCCTGGTTGAGGAAAGGGTGAAACTAGTGCAGAAGGCGGTCCTGTGGAAAGGCACTCTTGACCACCTGCTGCTTGTTCTTTGAGCCTCAGTTTTGCACCAGTGTTGAGTGGAATTCAGAAGGTGGTCCAAAGGTGAAGTCTACATTTGAGTTAAAGAATTAAGAGGTGATTGAGAGGTCTCCATGTATTATGATTCTCAAAGACACTGTGAATCAAATGCAACTGAGATTTAGATTTCAGACTAACCCCTAGAGATCAGATTTGGTTGTTGCTAGAACTGAAATCAGGCTTCAGGTTATCCACCATATCTTAGTTCCTGAATATTTTTTAGATTTACTTTTTCAATCATCCACTACTAATCTACTCCTAATTGACCTCATCTGTGTCTAAGTGTTTTTACTGATTTCCTTTAAGTCCCGGATACAAATGTCCCAATATACAAGATGTGCCTCTTTTTTGTTGTTGTATTATTATCATTATTGTAAGAAGAGAATCTATTCATATAGCAACCAGTGGTTCCCAGGCTACAGAGAGCTGTTATGTAAATAAAGTTCCCAAGGCTATCAAGAGAATGGCCAAATTGTGTTAACCTGGAAAAACAGGAAGACAAAACTTGGGATTTAAATTCTGGCACAAAGGCTTTGATTTACAATACTTGCACTGCAGAAGACACTTCACCTGTTGTATATAAAGCCTGCAGTAAAGATCCTAATCTAGTCCAGTTGCATCTGGGACTGTTCTGCAAAGTTCAGCAAATTATTGATTAAGGAGTTAAGGATTTTGAAAGCTGAGATTCACTGTCATGTCTTGAAATAAACTCTAATCACAGTAATAATTTTATGTTTATACTATATTTTCTTCCAAACTAAATACCAGAGAGAATATTTCAGCTTTTTCTATTTATGCATGACAATCTTTGCTGACCAAATTTCTCTTTTTTGTATCTTTCTGAAGTTAAATATATAAACACACTCATTTATCATTCAATTGCCTTCCTTCCTTCCTTCCTTCCTTCCTTCCTTCCTTCCTTCCTTCCTTCCTTCCTTCCTTCCTTCCTTCCTTCCTTCCTCAACTATAACAATGCTGTGTCATTGTAGTAATAAATAAGATAATTCCACCTATTCAGGAGAGGGGTGAACGTACACAGTATTTCTCACTCTTGGATCATGCTTCATATCGGAGTTGAAATGTTAGAAAGCATAATGAGAGAATCGATCTGTAGAAATATGTTGTAGAGAGGCTTATTGAGTTACAGTCAACATGGATTTACAAAATACAGATCATGTCAAAGAAACCTGAAAGTCTTTTCCAATATAGTTACTGAGTGGGTGGAGTAGACAGACTTTGCACACATAATATATCTGAGTTGTGGGAAGGCCTTTCACATTCAACCTCAAAGGAACCAACTATAATTTAGACAAAAAGCACACTAGCTGTTGGACAGGAACTAGTAAGGCATTATTGATGCTTACATCAGATAGAGCAGGGGTTTTCAAACCTGGCCCTTTTATGGGCAGGGATGGGCAACTATGGCAATTCTAGGACCTGTGGACTTCAACTCCCAGAATTCCTCAGCCAGCATGCCTGGGCCAAGTTTGAAGACCCCTGAGACAGAAAGTACATCAACCTTACAAGACCAGGTAGAAGAAAGGTGGTTGTTTCTTTAGTTTCTTTTTTATAGTCCCATTTCTGATGCAATAGTGTGACTACTTTGACTGAGTGGCATGGTGTCCTAGAGGTGAAATGGTGGCTTAGAGATGAAGGGATTCACCTTCCACTTGGAAGGTTGAGAGTTCAGTCCTAGGCAGCAACAGATGTTTCTCTATCAGGGCACAAGGAGAAAATATCTGCTACAAACTCTGCATAGGCATCAGGAAGGGGATCCGGCCAGCAAATGCTCAGCTCCATTCAGTCGCCTCAACTCTACCCTGATAAAAGGGATTACAGGGTTGTAAAAAGAAAAAAAAAGTGACTGCTTTGACTATGTTTTTGGTAGAAAAATGCAATAAACCAAAACATTAAATAAACAGCTTCAGTGGCTACTCAGGTCCCAACCTATCAGTGCTTCTATGGGATATTTTTAAGATCTTAGAAGTATAACCCATTGGATGTGAATTAGCTTCAGAGTTTGCAGCTAGAACGTTCTGATGTAGCTTTCATACCATAAAAAGAAGCTGGACCCTTCAGGTTTCTGCATATGAACCATGTTGCTTAGAAAGATTCTTGCAAGTTGCATCACGGTTTCTCCCTACTCCTACACTGTGTATGTGTTTCTATGACTGTAAAATATATTTTTGGCACTTCATACTTTTCTGCACATCTTGGGCTCCATTCATAGTCAAGATGGTGCTGGGTGTTTAGAATTTTATGAAGAACTCAAATCCTCCAAGCACTTAACTAGTCAAGCATTCTGTATCTCTCATTGTAACCCAGAAATACGGTAGCTATTTTTTGGTAGCTCACTAGTAAATGAAAGCAACAGCCATTTCTGAAGTCGTTCCCCAGCAACGAGTGAGTCAGAGACATACATGCTACCTTTCATCTCAGACGTAATACAGTACATAGTTATCATACCTAATAGTACCAATAGCCTTACTCCTCTTTTAATTTAATCTTATCAGAGCGTAACACAGACCTGTAAGAAGGGTCTTCTTTGACAAGTGGCTATCCATGCAGAGTATCATTCACACCTTAAAATAGGAAGATGGTGTTTTTTTTTGTCAGCCATCTTTATGTAGTGAATTGCAGACTAGGCATTGCCCTGCCAAAATGGCCCCTTTTCTAGGCTTTTTGAAAGACTCTACGGGAAATATGTCAACGAAAACATTTTTAATTGAAAGTGATACTTAGCCAGTTTTAAATAATCCTTGAGCTGCGGTGTTTTATTTATTTACTATTGAAGTGTTTTCCTTGAACTTTTCCCTTTCTACTTCTGTTTGTGTGCGTGCACACGGTAAGTAAGAAAATCTTAAAGACATCTTCTAAATTGCTCCTGAGAAGTTCAGAAAGAAAGCAACAAAGCATTTAAAATTAATTAGAATGGGAAGCAAATCTCTGGGCCTGATACAGGAAAATGATCTCCTGAATTCTCCCCTCCCTCCTCGGTTCTTTCTCACCATTTATCAAAGAGATTTTTCATCATATTGCACATCTGCAGCCTTCAGAGCAAATTCTGGCATGAATGCTCAGCGTCACCATGCTGTGTGTGTGTGTATGTGTGTATGTGGAGAAGGCTTAGATGTTTCTCCAGGATAGGGAGAGGGGGAAAGCTGAGCCACCCCCATCAATTCCCATTTCTGAGCCAGAATTGTGGCTGTAGTACTCAGTAATGAAATTTTTTATAAGGGAGAAGGATTATCAGCATCATCCAGTTATTGTCCTGTGATGTGTCCCAGAAATATTACAGTCGAAGTTATTAAAGAATAAATGGTAGAAAGCCAAAGAGGCACTGTTTCTCAGTGTGCTGTTTTGCCCTTTAGCTGATTTTTGTCATGGTGACTTCTTTCCTGAGTGCGCATTTACCTTCTTTTCTCTTTGTAAAGCCACCTCCGCCTCTGTTAATGAAAGAGATTCTTGATGACACATTATTAAACACTCAGAGCACTATGCAAATGATAAAAAGATTGTCTGTAGCTCATCAGAAACTACTCCAGGATGTTATACGGTGGGCCACAGTAAGAATTTGATGATTAACTCTTTTTTAAAGCTTCCCCCCCCCTCCAAAAATGGGGACTAATTTGTGGAGAGCTGCTCTGGTTTGTTACTTTGATTCAGAAGAAAATAAAAAGATATCACAAGGTCTTCTATTTGTAACTTGTTCCTGGCTGAAGCATTAACAAAATAGCCGGGATGTAATTAGGGAATCAGTGACGGAAAATCATGGTCCTATTAATGTAGAGAAGGGATCTAATGTCCCAACTAGATCCAGGCTCTTGTAATTCACACTATAACCTGGAGACTCATCCACCTAGCCCTTGAGAAGACTCTGGCCTCCATGTCAACATTCAGAAAGGCACAGAAGTATCTGGCATGAACAGAGCTGCTAGAAGAAGGGATTCATGACCAAAGACCAATTCTGTTTTTTACAATTATTGGTTGAAGTCTTTGATTTCCCCAAATCTGTCAGTTGGTCCATTAGTTTTCTCTGTATATTAATGCGGTCTGTCCATAGCATCAGGGATGTGACTGCAATGTAATATAAACCAAATACTAAGTATAAAGAGTACAGTATAGGTTTGTTATTCTGGGCTCTGAAATCATAGTAAACCTTTCTGCAGCATTGTTTCAGGCTTTCAAGAGATTTCTTGTGCTTTGCCTCGTGATAGGACTGGGTGCCTAAACAGACTTGTATTTCTTGGTCTATGGCTTTTGCCAAAAGCACAGGTGCTAATATATTCCAAATCTATATAATCTGATGTGGGTATTGAAGTACAGAAACATGCTTTATTAGTTTGATTTAGGAGCCTCACTGACTCTGGGCAGCTTACAATATAAACAGTAAAAAATAATAACAATCTGCATCAGTGGTGGTGAACCTATGGCACACGTGCCAGAGGTGGCACTCAGAGCCCTCTCTGTTGGCACGCATGCCACTGCCACCAGCAGCAGGTCCAAAAAGGCCACCACCACTGCCTGGAGCAGGAGCCCCACCCAACGCAAAGGAGGCAAAGCGGCCAACTTGCAAGCTCGAGCAGAGGTGGTAGAGCAGAGGTCACCAACCATTGTTAATTGATGGACTGGAAAAAAGGGGAGGGGGAAGCATTTTACAAGCATGTGCGCATGGGGCTGTGAACACGCACACGCTGCAAATGGGGTGGGGTTAGTGCCTGTGTGATACTCACTAGCCCTGCCCCGTTCTTCCATGGTGCAGTGTCTTGTATTTGCACCCTGCAGTGCTGCGGCGGCTGTTTTTGCGCCTTGCAGCACAGTGGCCCATTTTTGTGCCCCTGGGTTTTGCGCGCCCAAGGCGGCACTCAGAGGCGCCTCCCTTCCCCCCCTGAGGGCACCACAATGTTGATGCAGCCCTGGCACTTTGCGATAAATACGTGGGATTTGGGTTGCGGTTTGGTCACTTGGTCTCTAAAAGGTTTGCCATCACTGATCTACATAATAGTTAACAGATGGTGAATCCAGTCAACACATAAAACAAACATGCAACATTGACTGTTGCAATGAGCTCTACATGGGGCTGCCCTTGAAGACCAGAACTGGTCCAGAATACATAAGCAGTGATGGGCATGCATATGTAAAACCTCTGTTTTGTGAGCTCCAATGGTTACCAATTTGTTTCCAGATATGATTAAGGGTGTTGATTGTTATTTACTGTATAAAGTCCTACAAGGCATAGATTGGACTGCCTGTTTTCTTAGTATCTGCCTGGCCAATTTCATTTGAAAGGATTGACATACTCCAGGTTCCTTGGATTAAAAAAATTATTGGGAGCCCAGAAGCATGACTTCTTTATCACAGTGCCTGTCCTTAGAATGAGGTCCCCCCCACTTCAAGATCCAGGTGGCTCCTCCTTTTCTGTTATTAACTTGAACTTTCAGTCCATATATTTAGATAGAGGCTTCAATATATGGTAACAAAAGACTTTGTGCTGATTCTTTGGATAGATTAGATGAAGCTTTTTGAGAGAAAAGGCAAAGTGCTCATTAGTACTTCTTTCAAACGAATGATTAGTAATTTTCTTTGGGGAAGAGCCATCATACTTCAAAATAATTTGGATACCTGTTAGGAAACAAATAGGCAGCCAAATAACATAGATTACATTGCCATCTGTCTTGCTTCTTTTCACTTGGAAAACCTTTCTATACTGGAAATGTGCCATCAAGTTGGTGTTGACTCCTAGCAACCATATGGATCCATTACAATCTATCCCTATTCTGATATTTCAGATCTCCCCGTGGTGCACTCTTTACTACTTTAACTGGGTCCATCCACTTTGCTGCTGCTTAGCCTTTTTTCTCTTAACTTCCACTTTCCCCAGCACTTTAGAGCTTTGTGTGTGTGTGTGTCTCTCTCTCTCTGTGTGTGTGTGTGTGTGTGCGCCTGGGTCCAAAGTAGGCTAATTTGATCCTGGTCATTTATGCCTTAAGTAAGAACTCTGGGTTGATTTGTTCAGTAATCCAGTGGTTTGTTGTCCATAGTACTTTTGGAATGTTCCCCAATGAGAAAGTTCAAAGGTGTCAATAGTCTTCTTAACTCGATTCTTCAAAGTCCAAGTTTTGCTTCCATAGAGTATCACAGGGAATCCTGTGGCTTTTATGATTCTTATCTTTGAAGGCTGTAGACACATCACAGCACCCAAATATTTTTTTTTCCAAGGGTGCATAAGAATGGCTTCTTTTGTGGTTCTCTGGCATGGAAACATAATGCTAGAAGCCAGAAAAGGAAAAGAGAAAAGGAAATAAACAAAACAGACAAACTAAAAAAGAAATCAAACTCTACCTTAGATATTAAGTTTAGATAGGTACCCGTTTATTAATAAATATAATGTAATGTAGTATAATCAGATTCAGTATAAAATATTATTAAATATCACAAAATCTCTGCCAAGGAACAATATATTGCTTCATTTTTGATTAGTAGAAAACATTGTCTTTGCCAGGATGGTTAACTGTTCTCATATATACTAAAAATAAGTGCTGTCTTTTGTTGGTAGCTTACCTTACCATAATGTGTGAATCCCACTGTTATGGCTTCTTTAACAAAATACATAAATACAAAACATGGATTAAAGCAATGTATGAGGGGGTTTTTGGATTATTGAGATGTGTGACAACGGTTACATATCTGGAAGGCTTCAGAGTCAGATAGAGTCAGATAGAAAGCTGGGCACTTCTCTTTACAGTATAATATATTAGTACAGATATATTAGTTAATATATTAGTAGATATTAAATATAAGGGACGCGGTGGCTCAGTGGGTTAGGACGCTGAGCTTGTCGATCAGAAGGTCGGCAGTTTGGCGGGTCGAATCCCGAGTGCCGCGTAACAGAGTGAGCGCCTGTTACTCGTCCCAGCTTCTGCCAACCTAGAAGTTCGAAAGCACGTAAAAATGCAAGTAGAAAAATAGGGACCACTACGGTGGGAAGGTAACAGTGTTCCGTGCGCCTTTGGCGTCTAGTCATGCCAGCCACATGACCACGGAGATGTCCTCGGACAAGCGCTGGCTCTTCGGCTTTGAAACAGAGATGAGCACAGGCCCCTAGAGTCGGAAACGACTAGCATGCATGTGCGGGGGAACCTTTACCTTTACCTTATATATTAAATATAGGACATTCTATACATTATGGCTACCATTTCAGAATGCCCAATTCTATGCTATGGTTATTGGTGGCTTATGACTTCTTTACATAGTAATGTAGCAGTTATGGAGTTGAATAATGACCAGAGAGGTCAAAAATTAGTTCTACACTCAGCTATGTATTTTGCTTTGTGATTTTGGATCAGCCATTTTCTCTCAGGGATGTTGTAGAGAAATCCTGGGGGATCGAATGCATTGGGAATTCTTGGAGAAAACAAGAAGTGCAAATCTAAGTAATAAATATTTCTAGCATCTGTCTCTTTAGGTCTCTGTCTCTCTGTCTCTCTCTTTTACACATACTCTCTCTCATTCACACACACACACACACACACAAACACACACATAGACACACACACACACACCATGATGACCCACAAGCAATTCAGGTGGAACACCTTGTTTTGTTTGTAATGTTTGCATTAGTAGAGGGGAGTCAGTGGTCCCCCACTACAGACATCTGTATGAGAACATTTAGGGTGTCACAAAAATTAGGTTGTGCCTTTCCCCCCTTTTTTCCGAGTTGTGCTTTTTATTAGTTTATAATATAAAATGCAAAAAGAAATAATAGGAAAAATAGGGGAGGGAAAAGGGAAGGGAAAAGTGTAGAAAAGGAGGGAAAAAGAAAGAAAAGGCATCAACTTCCTACTCCCTTTGTTGCAGTAGAATAGTAACATCAAGCCTCAACTTTTTATTTTTACATAATAGTATAAACTAGCCATTTCTATAACAACAAATTTATCTAATCGGTAAAACCCAAAATCAAAGTTGCATCTTTTTCCACCTCAAGCATGAAGTCCAGAAGCAGTTTCCAAGTAGAAACAAAAGTAATTGTGTGTTTTTTTTCTTTTATCAAAGCAATCAATTTAGGCCATCTCTGCTAACTCCAACTTTTGTAGCCACTCGTCCGTTGTGGGGATCTAAGTGTCCTTCTATTTTTGTGCATAAAGTAATCTTGCTGCCATCAACATATGTAACATCAAAATTCCAAATTTAGGGTGTATAAAAATTAGGCTGTGCCTTAAACCTGAACCCTTTTATGCAGAGAAGAAAGATGAAGCTTCTTCTCCCATCCTTTGAGACGGCTGAAAAATTCTGTTCGAAAAATATTTTCCTTGTTTCTATAATCAGCAAAGCTATGTTTTACAGAGGGGTTTTGATAGCAGCCTAAGCAGGGTGGCCAGATGTATTTAATATTCAGATAGTCCTTGATTTACAACCACAGTTAGGCCCAGAACTTTAGTATCAAGTCTGGGCAATTATTGAGTTAGTCACCACGAGACCTGATTTTACAACTGTTTTTATGATCGGTTTTAAAGTTTGTCACTGTGGCTGCTAAGCAAATCACAACTTCTTAAGGAAATCATGTGGTTGTTAAATGAATCCAGCGTATCCGACAGGTGGATATTTTTTTTTTTGCCATTTTGTGCACAGAAATGTCACAAATTATGGTCACGTGACTGCAGGATGCAGTTGTAAATGACAAGCACCCAAAATGTGATCATGTGACTGTGGGAGGAGACCCCGCAACATCCTATGGCAATCAGGCCGTAAAGCACCTTTTCTGAGGTTGTCATAACTTTGAATGGTTGTTAAGCAAGGACTATCTGTAAACTAGGCTTGTCAGGGAAGAGCATTTACTCAAAAGGGCTAAGCAGAGCTGGTCCTGCTTATTACTTGAATGAAAGACTACTACTTAATCCCAGGGTTGAAGAATAGATTGTGAAGTTGGAAAAATATCCCAGAGGAAGTAATAGTAAACCACTTCCATATTGTTGCCATGAAAACTACATGGTGTCCAAGTAAGTCAGGAGTCGAGCTTGACTTGCAAACACTTTTCATTTTACCTTCATATTTCTGAGCGCTCAAGAGGTTTGCCTTCTGAACTTGAAGCAGTGCTAGTTTACCATTCTGTCACCAATATGGTGCATTTTAATTCCCATTGTAATTCTATCCCTTTTTCTCTCTAGAGTTGCCCCCAGTAGCAACCTCTTTGGCATCTGTAGTATCCCATTGCATAGCTGCATAGCAACATCTGTTTCTGTTTCCATTGGGAGGAAGTATTTCTAGCAGGACTACCCAATTCTGTAATAGAATTGTTCCCTATGCCATCCATCTGGTAAACTCGCAAAATTAGTTTTTCTCGCCATGCACATGTATACAGTACATAATGCAAAATAGACTGTTGTTTTGGATGTATGCATAATTCTGTAATTATTTACTTAGTTTTGTCATATTTATGTAGTGTATATCAGAGGTGGTGACCCTTTGAGAGCTGAATGCAACAAAATTTCATTTTAATGTATGCCGATTAGTGTACATTCAAAGTGACAATAAAGATTCTATTCTATTCTATTCTATTCTATTCTATTCTATTCTATTCTATTCTGTTCTGTTCTGTTCTGTTCTGTTCTGTTCTGTTCTGTTCTGTTCTGTTCTATTCTATTCTATTCTATTCTGCTTTCTGATACAGCTAGACTGCTGCTTCCTAGGTCTTCTGGACCTGAATGGACTGATTGGTTGGTAAAGCTCTTTGTTTATGTCTAGTGCTGGCAGGAGAAAGATTTATCAGTCCTATTAAATTTGTCAGTAGCACTTACTTTCAAACAGGTATTTCTCTCTCCTGTCTCCCTTCTCTCTCTTTTCTATTTCTCTGTTTTTAAAAATTCTTGTACTCTCATCGCACTGACCATAAAAATAGCAAATGAAATGGACCAGAAATATAGACAGCAAATAGAAACAGATGAAAACATAAGCTGCTACAGCATCTGTCGTTGCTAAAACATTGAAGTGGTGCAGGAATCCCGATCAACAGTGGAAGTATCCTGTGAACTGGTTGATCTCTTAGGGCAAAATAAATTTCAGATGGGTTAGGGCAGAAAGTTGCATCAGGGAACCTGTAAGATTTATCTTAATGAGAAGATAAATCTGTTTCCTAGATTTTTTTTAGGAATTAGGTTTTCACTTCTTACCTTTATGAAGTTGTATGTTAGTCAAGATATATGGATATTTTAATCCTGGTATTCATAACTTCTTGCAAGGATAATATATTACAAACTGGACGGGGTCTTGGTAACTCTCTGAGCTTGGTTGTTTTCTTGTAGATATTTCATTAGCCATACTAGGTAACATCATTAGTTACAAGGACCTTAAGATTCAAGGTCCCATTTTCTGGATTGAAAGGTCCTACTCAATGTAACCTATGCCTTGGTCGCCTTCTGTGTGGATTATTGTACTGTAAAGATCTGCAGATGAGGCTGTCTTTGAAGAGCATCCAGAAGCTGAATGGGCCCTGAAGGTGGTAGCATGGGGAGTATACTCATATAACATCATTGCTCCATGAACTGCAGTGGCTTCCAGGGACCTCCCGGGGGCAATTCAAGGCAATGGTTTTCACTACATGGCCCAAAGTCACGATATTCACAGGTCCCCCTTCTCTGATTGTTTCTGCTTGTTCCAAAAGAGTGAACGACATTGTCATGCTCTGGGTATCTTCTCTGTCTTGGTGTCTGGCCTGGATATAGTTTCCCCAAATCAGAATGACCTAACCCTTTTGATATTCCATAAAGTATGAAAGATCAGATTTATCTTTTAGCCAACTGGGGTGGGATGTTAGGTTGATTTTCTGTTGTTTTCTATTGATTTGCAAAAGGGAAGAATCTGTTGGGACCTCTGGAACATGGTATATCGCTGTAATTTCTTTTCGTAATTATTCGGTTACTGCCATTTTTATTTTATTTTTATTTATTTTATTTTATTATTTTATTTTATTTTATTTTATTATTTTATTTTATTTTATTATTTTATTTTATTTTATTTTATTTTATTTTATTTTATTTTATTTTATTTTATTTTATTTTATTTTATTTATTTTATTTTATTTTATTTTATTTTATTATTTATTTTATTTTATTTTATTTTATTTTATTATTTTATTTTATTTTATTTTATTTTATTTTGTTTTGTTTTATTATTTTATTTTATTTTATTTTATTTGTTTTATTTTATTTTATTTTATTTTATTTTATTTGTTTTATTTGTTTTATTTTATTTCTGGCTGCCCAGAGTTGTTGTAGCAGGATGGGCAGCCATAAAAATTGTTTAAATAAGTAAGCTAGCTAGCTTGGGGAAATTGCCTATAGAGTTTCTTAGAAATGCCCTTTGGGGAGAGGAGATAAAATTAATGCATTTTAACAAAATGAATTTGGAGATGCTTGGAAGGTAGCCTTCAATTCCTCCTATGCATGAAAGAACTTGTGGCAACTGGATAATATGTTTGAAGAAAACCTGAAAGTCTCTCTCCCTTTTTTTAGAAGATTAAAACAAAATCTGTCTTTCTCCCTCTCCCTCCCTCCCTCCCCCCCTCTCTCACACACACAGACACCCACACACCCACACCCACACCTTTCTGGAAGACTCATTGAAGCCATCCTATTCTAGCATCTAGCTGCCAAGGATATTCCAGACCGAAGCTCCCTAGGAAAAGAGGCTCTTTCAAATTGGCAAGATGATAGCTGGAGTATTATGAAGCAAATCCTGCCCCTTTTGTACGTGCATCTATATTGCATGGAAATGTAAAATGGATGGAGCGTTCATTGCATATTTGGCCTGCCATCTTGCTGATATTGACTCCTCCCTGGAAGCCTATGATTCCAGGGAGTATGAGCAACTCTAGTGGAGGATGGAAAAAGGCAGAGAAAGCTGTGGATTTTTTCTTTTAAAAAAAGAAAAGCTGGTGTATTCGTACTAATCTGCACCTCATCTGGCAATTAGCAATCACTTTCCTCTGAGAATTTATTCTTTGACTGAAAAACAGTACACTGCTGCTACCTGGAGCAGTTTTTCCTCTTGTAATGAGAGCTTCTGGAAGGTTGCACACAGAGGTCTGAGAGATGAAAGGGGCACCCGCTTAGCCTGCCAAATCAATCCTGGTGATCATTGTCACTTCCACATTTTTCTTTTTCCCCTCTTAAACTGATTTGTTTTTTTATTATTATTATTTCTCCTCCAGACATGATCAAAAACTGAGATTGCCTTGACTTACTGTATTGGAACAAAAGAGGGAGAGCCATTTGAAATCTCACTTTAATCATGACTTACCTTGGGAAATATGAGTAGAAATATTGAGTACTATAGGATTGTAGATAGCTAGAAAGCTGAACTCATTTATTGCACTGGGCCATATCCCCGCAGCATTTACATAACTTCTAATTAATTGAATCTGTATTGAGAATAGGATTGCCAGACACCCGAACAGATAAAGGAGGACACAAACAATTTGAAAGGAGGGTAAACGCGGAGAAAGGAGGACACACTGTTTTAACAACAACAACAACAATAAAAACTGTCGAGAAACTATCAGATAGGCTGGAAGGTGGGGTCAAGTGCAGGCTTAGCTTAGAGTCATTGTGCACCAAGTTTGACCTTCTACAAGATCTATGAGGCTTTATCTGGTCATTCCCAAGGGAAGGCTAGTAGTCTGGGGAGATTCTTGTAATCTAGGTAGAGAACAGTAAAGTTGCTTGCTTTAACTATTTACAGTATGAGTGGCTTTGGTTGCTTGCTCCTGACAAAAAGTGAAATGTATGTACTTAGATCTTTGTAGGAGAAGGCAAGGCAGAGCTTGGGGATGGAATTCAAGAGGACCTGGACTTGCACCTCTTGCGGGAAATAATGACTCCAGGTTGATTCTTCTCTTGATTCCACCCCAGGCTCTGCCTCTTCTCCTCCTATAGTCTTCAGGTATATGAAATTTACTTTTTCCAGAATCAGGAACACTGTTTTTCAATAGCAATATTTTTCCAACAAATTTATTTTCAAGAAAACATGCTTGTGATAATAGAGAATTGCTTGCCGGATGCAGAACTTTAGGACAATAAGGAGGACATGTCTTCTTTTTGCGGGATGTCTGATAACCATGGCTGAGAATGACCCTGCGGCCCTTAGAGTTCACTCCCAAACAGTTAGCTCTTCCTTCAAGCATCCTGGAGATGTGCCTAATAAAGGAACAACATTAGTTAAACTGTGGTCACCACCGTCTAGTGCGGTACAGTTTTTTGGCAACTGAAGGCCATATCTACGGGACTTGGGTTTGGCTAGTCTAAAGAAAAAAAAAAGAAATGGGGCAGACATGAAAGCAATATTCCAGTATCTGAGGGGATGCCACAAGGCAGAGGGGGCAAGGTTGTTCACCAAAGCACCAGAAGGAAGGATGAGAAACAATAGTTGGAAACTGACCAAAGACAGAAGCAACCTGGAATTAAGGAGAAACTTCCTGACAGCGAGGACAATCAACCAGTGGAACAGCTTACTCCCAGAAATCGTGGGTGCTCCATCACTGGAAATTTTTAGGAAAAGACTGGACAATCACCTGTCTGAAATGGTATAGGTTGTCCTGCTTGAGCAGGGGGCTGGACTAGAAGACCTCCAAGGTCCCTTCCAGCTTCTATTCTATTCTATTCTATTCTATTCTATTCTATTCTATTCTATTCTATTCTATTCTATTCTATTCTATTCTATTCTATTCTATTCTATTCTATTCGTTCGGTGGGAGTTCAAGGGCCACAAAAGAGTCCTCTGAGACTGCATCAAAGATTACTCTTAGTAGCAAACAGAACAGCCTTCTCGTGCTCATAAATATTGCATTCAAAACAGACACAGTGAGATAAAAGCTTCTCTCCAGCATACCATAGACCAAATTTGGATAAATCCACAATTCTGTTAGATTTTTTTTAAAGAAAGCCTAATTATTATGGTGCACAAAGAGCGCCATGTCTTCTGGAGAAGCGTACTTAGTTCTACAAGACTGAAAGTGAGGTGTGCTGTTCTCAGGAGAAAGAGAGCTGAGCTGCAGTGACCGGAGGCCATTTTTCTGAAGGAACGAAGGCAGTTTTGCTTCAGGGCATTGCTTTTGTTATGTCCCCTTGTGCTTTTGGAGGATGAAAGCAGACTGGGATGCTTCCAAGGGAGAACAACCTGTTCTTCAGCCGCTGAAGAAATGTGCTATTGCTAGAAGAGATGGTTCCATCAGCCCATCAATAAAGCATGTTCAACAGAGCTACAGTGATAGCTAAAGGCTTCTTCCCTCAGTTGTAGTCTAGCTGCAAAGGTTGCATGTAAAATCTTGAAGCCAATCCACTTGTAGATGCTCTGCAGAAAGCTGGGAAGAATGCCAGCCTCCTCATCTGCACTAAACAACCTCAACAACTACCCAGATTTCATTAGCCAAGTTATGGGTGCTTTTTCCAGACAGCTGAATTCTCCCTACATTAAAATTATGGCTCTGTTTCTTGACTTAAGATACACTACGTGGGTGAGATATCAGAAGATTATTTGGGATTGTTTATTCTGCCAGAGCTGAATCCAAAATGGCATATTCTTATCCCAAATACACCCACTGTTTCTAAGTCACAAATTGGAAGATAGGAAATGTAGCCATTCCAGTATTTCTTTGCCACGGTTATGGAAGTCCTTGGCAGAGAGACCGCACTGGGCTGAACAGTTAAACAGTAAATTTTGGAACTCATTTTTCGACTCCGAGTAAAATCCAACAATGTTCATTTTGTGTGACAGGAAAAGAGCAACTGTCGCAGGCTCATGGTCTGTTCTAATTCTACGGAAAGCACAACAATGTACAGCAAGAGCCAATTTTGTCTAGTGGTTAAGGCGCCAAGCTAGAAAGCAGGAGACCATGAGTTCAAGTCCTGTCTTAGTCTTGAAAGCCAGCTGCGTGACCTTGGACCAGTCACTCTCTCTCTCAGCCCAACCCACTTCACAGGGTGTTGTGGAGAAAATAGGAAGGTGTGTTGAATATATTTGCTGTCTTGGGTTACTTGTAAAAATAATAAAGGCGGGATATAAATGAATTTTTTTTCTGCCCTGAAAAATAAAGACATAACTTTCATATTTCCCTTCCTCTTAATTTGAGGAAGTGTTCAAAGTGTTCATGAGTTTAGGTATGATTCTGAATAGGAATTAGCTACTGTATATCCTACCTCCTGTTACATAGGTGTGAGCATCCTATGGCCCAGAGTCACATGTAGCACCTGGACTGATACTCCACTGAATTTCATTGCATTTCAAGAAAAATACAAGAAGAATAGCAGATGCCTGTTTAAAGTTCTTTTCCTTCCTAGTCTTTGGAAGAGGGGAAAGAAGAGAGTAGAAAAGGAAGGTAAATTGAAAGTGTCATGGGGAGACTAGCTGTGATGGGCAGAAGGAATACCTCATTTCAACCCTGAGGTACAAATATTCTCCTTCAGAAGGAATACTCTTGAGCAGGGGTCCCCAACCCCTGGTCTGTGGACCAGTACCGGGCCACGGCATGCCAGCAACTGATCCGCACGAACAAGCAAAGCCCCATATGCAGGATGCAGGCAGCACATGAAACTGTGCCCACTCCAGTCCATGAAAAAAACCTCTCTCCATATAACCGGTCCCTGGTGCCCAAAAGGTTGGGGACCCCTGGTCTTAAGAAACAGTAGGAAGAGTTTCAACCAAGACAGGAGTCAAATAAAAGAAATTTGAGTCTGGACCAAAAATGAAAAATGAGAATGCATCTTGGATAAGACCTACCTTAGTTTTCACGCAGATAAAGGGAGAATCAGGAAGCACATTTAGATTTGCAAGGTTCTGTTACTCTAACCTTATAATAAAAGTAGCATTAGCATGTATGACTTTGCTTTTCTAGTGTAATCTACTTTGAAGGGCTGACACTAGCAATTCTGTGGGATACAACCCAAATTCTCTTAGTAGCTTGCTGAAGACTGCATCCATTGAGGGAATGAAACACTCAGCAGGAAAAAAAGGGCATTAATTCCTGTCCTACTCATACTAGTTGTGTGCTTCTTTATGTGTGTGTTTGCTTCTGAGTATCACCAGGTTTTGGGGGCCCAATTATACAGAAATTCACTAGGCCTTGGGAACTCAGTCCAAGGCATGCTGACAGGATCCCACTTGCTGTGAGGTGCAGTAAGGAAGGGATAAAGAGGCACGCTTCCTTTGCTGCAACTTCTGCACAGACGAATCTAGTAGTTGTTTTCTGGAAGCAGCTGTTGATTAGGCAGGAAATAGGGCAGGGGTGTCAAACTCAATTTCATTGAGGGCCGCATCAGCATTGCGGTTGCCCTCAGGGGGCCGGGTGGGTATGGCCAGGGTGGGCGTGGCTAGAGTGCGTATGGCCTACTGGGTGGGCATGGCCAGCTCTACAACGTTCGCATCAAGGGTGCCTATGGGGGCCTGGGCAGGACAGATCTGAGGGTCTCTGGCAGAAGGAGGGTCTCTGGGCCAGGGCCAAGGCAGTGGGGGCCGTTCCCTCACTGTGTTTCCAGGATGGCTTCGCGGGCCACATGAAACCACTTCGCGGGCCGGATCCAGCCCCCGGGCCTTGTGTTTGACATGTCTGAAATAGGGGATCAGGTACCCTTGGAAGAAGATCTTCATCTTTCTGTCTGTCCATCCTTCCATACATCCATTCATACTTCCATCCATCTGCCTACCCATCCATCCATCCATCCATCCAAATTCTGTAGCTATCCATTTCAGTCAATGATTCTGGGCAGCTTACAATTAAACAAATAGTACAGATAAAATACTTAAAAAATTCTAAAACAGTAAAAACAATTTTAAAAAAAACCCCAAATATATAGCAGCCAAGATGCTTGGGCATTCAAGTTAGAAAGGATGAAGGAGTTGGATGGAGAATGTATTTGGAATGTGTGCAGGCAACAGTTGTTGTCGTTATAGTTTGTGTTGGTGCCAGACTGTACATTATATGGATATTTAATTTTTGTTGGCATGTTATCTTATATAGCTTTTGGAAGGTGGTCAGAATCTTTTGATTCAAGTGGCATAGAAGTACCTGTAAGGAACAGCACACATTGAAGTATAGCTCCTTTCTCCCTAAGCTTCTCTAAAAGGCCACTGAACTTTCTTGTTTTTTGTTTTTCTTGAAAAAGCGTTCAGAGAACTGAAGAAGAGAAATGTTTTCAAGGGAAAAAAAGCCCCAAGAAAGTCCAGTTGTCTTTTGGAAAAGCACCTTTGGGACATCCATGACCTGGATGATTGAGAATCTCCATAGACAAATCTCCTTCATATTTACCTTCCATATTTTGTGCTCTGATTCTTGGAATGTATTGTTTCTTCTGACTAGTCTGGAATTTTGCAGTTAATTGTTATATCTTCCAATGAGATTCACGTAGGAGGCTTTTTCTGTCTACATGCTGTGAACTGTTAGCTATGGAAATGTTTTCTTTAAAAGAATAAACAATGAGGGAAAAATAGAATTTGTGTAACAACGGTAAGACCACTGGGCTCACTTAGTTTTTCACCATGATATTTTGGTTCTCTCTTGTCACACAAAATGACTTTTGTGGCACAATAAGCCATTCCAGACCCAAAGTTTGACATTTGTTGCTAACGTGGCCAAGGTATTTTTGTCTGCTTCTGTTCTGCTCTAGTCTTCATGATTAAAAAGGTTGTAACACTATGAACTGTGTGTCCTGGAAAATCCTATCCTATGTTGTACATGGAGAGCTAAAGTGGAGGTGATGTTTTTACTATGGCACTTAATGTTTGGCACTAAGTAGGAGTTGATTAGCCAGGAAATAGACAATTAATTTGAGCAAATTACAATGGGATTAACAGTGGATGTAGTTAGTGTGATAAGTGGGACATGATATCGCTGCCTGTTCAGGAAGAGAAGTGACACAGGCTGTTTCAGGCATTTTTATAAATGTTTTCTTATTCTCCTGAGAGCATGAGAAAGTGAGCAAAACAAACCAATCTTTTCTTACACAGGATAAATATTTTGTCATTTTAAATTTAACTTTCTAAAGATGCTTAGAGAAGTCAAAATTTATTGCAGAGAATAATCCTCACTGATTATCAAGAAGGAAAATGTACTGATATGAAAATTGCAACAACTGTGTGGTTAAAGAGCACTAAAATTCAAAGATGCAATATAAAAGATAAAGAAAGCTCTAGAATCTTTTCCCACCCTGAGGTGCCAGAGGTGAGGTAAGAAGTTTGTTTAGTATTCTATTCATATGGTATGATTCTCATGTCATATTTGGCTTTTATCTTAGAACAAGTAATTTAATCTATCTGGATTCAGCTCCATTTTGATTTCAGATATAGAAGCTTCTAAGGAAAATATTTCCTCCCTTGAGATACTGATACGTTCCTAGTTTAAATGTTCAGTTGTGTGTCCACATTCACTTTTCACGTTCGGGCAGATAAGAATACAATTGGTATTGAATGGATTTGAATTGTTTGAGTTTCTGGAATAATTTCTAAAATAATTTGATGGAAGGTTCTTTCGCTCTGCTTTTCATATGACATCAGAGTGCATTACAGGTAGTCCTTGACTTACAACCATTCATTTAGTGACAATGGTACTGAAGTTACAATGGTACTGAAAAAAGTAACTTATGATGATTGCAGCATCCCCAGGATCACGTGATCAAAATTTGGGTGTTTGGCAACTGACTCATATTTATGATGGTTGCTGGGTCCCGGGGCCATGTGATCACCTTTTGCAGAGTTTTGACCAGCAAAGTCAATGGGTAAGCCAGATTCACTTAACAACCATATTACTAACCTATCAACTGGAGTGATTCACTAACAACTGTGGCAAGAAAGGTTGTAAAATGCGGCAAAACTCACTTAACAATTGTCTCGCTTAGCAACCAAAATTTTGGGCTCAAATGTGATTGCAAGATGTGGATTAGTTGTAAATGGAGGGAGAGGGGTATTCATATACAGTAGGGGTCCCCAACCCCTGATCTGTGGACCGGCACACAGACACAGACACAGACACACACAGACACACACACACACACACAGAGAAAACTCTCCACAGAACTATTTAATGTGCTGAAAAAGCAAAAGTGAGGCATGTTGTAAGTGCAATGTCTGGTGTGCATAGTGGCTAATAATGCTGCTTTGAAAACATTTTCACCGCTGAAAGAAAAAAAATCCCCAAGTGCTACTGTTCTGTAATGCTCTTTATTCTTCTCCTTATTTAACTGGTTTCCTGAGAATGTATGTTGGAGTTTTTAAGATCCTTAACCCCAAGAGAGAAAAATGTACAAGGATGCCTTTATTCTGTGCAAGACTTTGCTCAGATTATTCTTTAACAACACTTCAAAATTGGAGAAAATAGCCCAATTTTGAAGACTCTGAAGAGTATTACATAGGGATAAAAGGCAAGTTTTAAGGCATGAATTAATTTCATCCAACCTGCTTTTCACATGTAGGAAAGGGCCAGAATGTCTGGTCCCACTCACTAAAAATGTGCTTTGTGAGCCAAATGCAGTCTATGAGCCTGTGGTTCCCACCTCTAATCTAGGTGATATCCTACTTGGGCAACCTACAAGAGCAAAGGAACTGGACCATCCTAATTTCATCCAATAACTTCTTTCCAGATTCATGGAGTCATCTGTTAGGATCCTAGAAGCACAAAAAACAGCACACCCTGATCTGTAAGGACTAAATCTTACCGAATCCTAGTTATGAAGAGGCCGAGTGCCTTAAAAATTGGTCAGGAAGGCAAGAGGGAGCAAAGAGTCACTTTAAGATACAGTTTGGTCTAGTGGGGAGAACACCAGGCTAGAACTCAGGAGACTCTTGAGTTCTCATTCCTCCCGAGGCATGAAAGCTAGATGGGTTGACCTTGGGCTAGTTGCATTCTCTCAGCCCAACCCACCTCACAGGAAAATAGGAGAAGGACGGAATGCTACATATGTCCACTGCCTTGAGTTATTTATAGAAATAATAAAGCTGGGAAATAAATAAGTAAATAAAGAAATGAACCAGGTGCCGAAGCAACATTTTTGTTGGAGAGCTCCTCTACTGACATAAATGTTCTCAAGGCTTATATATCTTCTCTCTCTTGCTAAAGGTAAAGGTAAAGGTACCCCCGCACATGTGTGCTAGTCGTTTCCAACTCTAGGGGCCGGTGCTCATCTCCGTTTCAAAGCCGAAGAGCCAGCACTTGTCTGAGGACGTCTCCGTGGTCATGTGGCCGGCATGACTAGACGCCAAAGGCGCACGGAGCGCTGTTACCTTCCCACCGTAGTGGTCCCTATTTTTCTACTTGCATTTTTACGTGCTTTCGAACTGTTAGGTTGGCAGAAGCTGGGACGAGTAACAGGCGCTCACTCTGTTACGCGGCACTTGGGATTTGACCCACCAAACTGCCGACCATCTGATCGACAAGCTCAGTGTCCTAAACCCACTGAGCCACCATGTCCCTTGTCTCTCTTTCTAGGATAGGGTTTTTAACTTCTTAAGAGGTGGAAGGAAGTGCAAACTGAATTTCCCTGATAAAGCTGATTAGTGCCCCTTTTGACAATTCTATCCTTTCTTCAATGCAGAAAGCATATGATTTTAACTTAGTGTTTTGTTTTGTTTTGTTTTGTTTTGTTTTAAAACAACAACAACAACAACACTATTTTCTGAAAACTTTCAGGTTTAAAATGTATTTATTTACCTACTTATTTAAATCACTGCCCAACAAAAGTGTGGTCTAAATGTGAGTATGTGGCTGTTAAATGGGAAAATAATTAGTGAACCATATCAGAACATATACCTCCCTTTGCTGGTTCATCCAGGCAAGATTTCATTTTCCCTATTGACTGTATCGAAATGGGTACCAATACCTCTCTCCTATCCCATCTTTTTCCGTAGCCAGAACTTAATCCGGTACTGATAATTATATTCTCCTATTCCAGGTCCAGCTCAGTTGTGTTTGGTCAATATCCCTCCTAAATCAGGAGGTGAGGGAGTATCCCTTGCAGGGTCATGCTGAGGAGTTTAACCAACATCTGTCGGACAAAATCGCTCGGATTCGGACCGGTCTGGACTCTGACTGGGCAGAGTCTGACGATCAGGACACGGGCGGTCTTGTCGATATCACCTGGGAGGAGTTTGATTCTGTGACTCCGGAGGAAGTGGACAGGATCATGGGGAGGCTGAGCACCACCACATGTTTATTGGACCCGTGCCCTTCCTGGCTGGTCTATGCAGCCCGGGAGAGGACACGCAGCTGGTTCCAGGCAGTTATATCGGCTTCTCTGAGTGAGGGTATCTTCCCCGCCGTCTTGAAGGAGGCGGTGGTGAGGCCTCTCCTCAAGAAGCCTGCCTTGGACCCAGCTGTATTGAACAACTTTCGTCCTGTCTCCAACCTTCGCTTTCTTGCGAAGGTTGTTGAGAGTGTGGTGGCGCATCAGCTCCCTCTGGTCCTGGATGAAGCGGATTATCTAGACCCGTACCAATCGGGTTTCAGGCCCGGGCACAGCACAGAGACGGCATTGGTCGCGCTGGTGAATGATCTCTGGAGGGCTCGGGACAGGGGGCATTCCTCTGTTCTAGTCCTATTAGACCTCTCGGCGGCTTTCGATACCATCAACCATGGTATCTTGCTGCGGCGTCTCAGGGGACTGGGAGTGGGAGGCACAGTTTTACAGTGGTTCTCCTCCTATCTCCAGGGACGTTCGCAGTCGGTGTTGGCAGGGGGGCAGAGGTCGACCGCGAGGTCTCTCATTTGTGGAGTTCCTCAGGGGTCGGTCCTCTCGCCTCTCCTGTTCAACATCTACATGAAACCGCTGGGCGAGATCATTCGTGGCTTTGGAGTTGGGTATCATCAGTACGCTGATGATACCCAACTTTTCTTTTTGACCCCAAACCACCCCAGTGATGCCCTCAACGTGATGTCCCGTTGCCTGGAGGCGGTTCGGGTCTGGATGGGGAGGAACAGACTTCAACTCAACCCCGACAAGACTGAGTGGCTTTGCATACCTTCATCCCGGGTCTAGTCGGACATTCCACCTCTGGCTATGGGGGGTGAACTATTACCCCCCGTAGATAGGGCTCGCAACTTGGGAGTCCTCCTAGATTCACGGCTCACCTTGGAAGACCATATAGGAGCTGTGACTAGGGGGGCCTTCGCCCAGGTTCGCCTGGTGCGCCAGTTGCGGCCCTATCTTAGCCGGGATGATTTGTGCACGGTCACTCATGCGCTCGTGTCCTCTCGTCTGGACTACTGCAACGCTCTCTACATGGGGCTGCCCTTGAGGACCACCCGGAAGCTCCAACTGGTACAGAATGCAGCCGCGAGAGTTGTGTTGGGAGTCTCCCGATACTCCCACGTTACACCTCTGCTCCGTGAGCTGCATTGGTTGCCAGTTGTCTTCCGGGTGAGATTCAAGGTACTGGTAACGGTGTTTAAAGCCCTCCATGGCATGGGGCCGGAGTACCTTAGGGAACATCTGCTGCCGGCATCAAGCTCCCTGCGCCCTGTGCGTTCCCACAGAGAGGGCCTCCTCAGGGTGCCACCGATCAGAGAATGTTGATTGGTGGCCCCCAGGGGGAGATCCTTCTCTGTGGGCGCTCCGGAGCTGTGGAATCAGCTACCGGTAGAGCTCCGGATGGCGCCCGATCTTCGCTCCTTTCGTCGCGATCTCAAGACGTTTCTGTTTGTACAAGCTGGCCTAGCCTGATGGGGATCGGTGGGGTTGTTTTATCTTGGTCTCTTAATTTTATCTTGGGGTTTTTAGAATTGTACTCCTATTGTTTTAACTAGGGCAACCGTTTAATCTCTTTTTAATGTTTGTATTTGGTATTTTATTCTGCCCTGTGAACCGCCCTGAGTCCTCAGGGAGAAGGGCGGTATATAAATGTTATTAAATTAAATTAAATTAAATTATTTATACGGAGGTTCTGTTTCATTTCATGTGACATCTGAATATCTATAGATAGCATTTGTTGTACTACACATATATTTATTCATTGCATGCATTTCATCATAAATTATATGTTTTATGCCTCGTGTTATCGTATGCATGTATTTGTGCTTTTATGCCTTCTAGGAAAATACCGAAATTTTAGCTAAAGAGCTGGAATGCAGCTTGGGAAGAAGTTGTACTTATTGGGATAAATAGTTGTGTTAACTTGAGGACTTTTTGGTACTGATATTGTCTGATACTCTCCATAGAGACAGGTACATAATCCCATTAGCACATCACAAGCAAAGTAGAAATCTGTTCTACCACTTTCTCCATGTATGCATGGTCCATCAAGAGACTGGGGCTTAAATGACCCAAATTAAATTAAATCTATCTCCATGGGTTCACCTCCCTCCTCCTCCCCCTCTCCCTCCCCTCCCCCTCCCTCTCCCTTTGTGGATGTCAGGCTCCAAAAACAGAGAATGGCATGCAGTTATTTCTAAGCCATTTCCTTTATTGTTCCTCCCCTAGAGTCAGAAACTTTGCCAAATTAAAGCAACTATTTGCATCATTAAAGATATACAGGTAATCCTCGAGTTACAATAGTTCTTTTAGTGACTGTTTGAAATTAGGATGGCATTGAAAAAAAGTGACTTAGGATCATTTTTCACACTTACACAACCGTTACAGCATCCCCATGGTCATGTGATCAACAGTCCAGTGCTTGGCATCTGAGTCATATTTATGACGCTTGTGATCACTGTTTGCAACCTTCTGACTAGCCAATTCAATGGGGCGGACAGATTCATTTAACAGCCATGTTTTTAACTGAACCCAGTTTTTAAGGGATTCACTTAACAACTGTGACAAGAAAGGCCATAAAGTGGGGCAAAGCTCACTTAACAAGTGTCTCACTGAGCAACAGAAATTTTGGGCTCAGTTGCGGTCGTAAGTCGAAGACTACTTGTATTCTGAGAACTTCTAGAGAGGAGCTGCCTTGACCCTCTTCTTTCCAAACCAAAGTATCTAAACTTACAGTAGCACTGATTATGTCACCTAGTCTGGGTAATGAAAGGTCTGCAAGAAAACAACCAGACTCAGAAAGCCTCAAGAGCCCCTTATCTAAATTTCACTCTCTCTTGGTTTCCTGGGAATTCAAACTGCATTCCACCACGCTGGGCCTGTTGGCTGTTCCTGAAAGTGTAAGTAGGGTTGGTCCTGATTAGCACTTACCTGGAAGATCTTCAGAAAAAACACAAGGCTATGGCTTATTTTGGGGGGTGGTGATGGAAGGATTCAGGAAGAAGGCAATAGCAAGCCATATGAATATCTGTGCTAGTCACCAAGATATAAACTGGCTTCAAAATAAATGTTGTATTTCTTTTTTTAAAAAATAAAATAAGCCAACAAACAAACACAGAAGAAAGAAAAAGTTTTGATTTCTCCATCACCTTTTTTTGTTTTGTTTTACTGTGATAATTAACAGCTTTCTCCCACTGAACTGATGCTGGTTTTGATTTTTAAAATCTCTGTAGTTCAGTTCAAACATGCATTTAACAACACTGCTTCTTTCCCCATCTGGAACCTATATCTCCTCTGTTCTCCAAAGTGCCTATTAACATATCCCCAAAAACTATAATTATTGCTTCAGTCTCGACTACAGATACACAAATAGCGTAAGTCTAGTCTGTTGTATTGTCTGTAGTAATGGGGCATTTTTTCAGTGGTTGATTCTATTTTTTTAAAAAAAAATCACACTCATTTGCATTTGTGACATTCCTTAACACATGAAGATTGTGTACGCAATTTTCCTGGTATACATAATATTTACATTTTACTTCATTTATCTTTTTAAGGACAGATTTATCTGATTTTTTTTTCAAATTATATATACACATTTTCTTTTTGTAACCTAATGACTCCATATTTTATAACACTTTTCAGGTGCGACTCTTTGAAACACATCCCTCTCAACCAAAGTAAGAGTTTTGTGGAGACTTTTGACCAGAGAAAGGTGGATAGTTGTTGAACCCCTGTTGTTGCAGCTTTTAGCTAATCCTTCATAAAGATGTGGTACACGTCTTTTACAAGCAGATGTCACTTCAATCAGCATCACTTTCAGGTCTTAAATTCCTCATCACCCTTTTCTCTCAAAATCTGGAAACATTCTAGAATGAGGGGAAACTCAAATGCTTTCTCCAGACTTCAACTGTACAGGGTTGTTTTTTTTTAAGTAATATCACACATTCACTAAATGCTACACTGGTAAAACTGTCCAGTTGCCATGGTAACTTTGGCATTGTTTGTGGGCAAGGCAAAGAATTAAAGGTGTTGATCTTGCATTGCAAAGTCTCTGTTATTGTGCATCTGTTCAGTTATACACAGAAGTAAGAAAGGGTTAGCCTCTAGTATGTGTGTATATGTGTATGCAAGTGGGAGATAGGTAGATAAAAGACTGGCTAGAGAGGGCGGGGGGCTGTCCTTGCTTTAAACATGGTTAGGAAAGAATGATTTTAGACTCCTATGGGAGTGAGCTTGCACCTCTCTTGTATTCATTCTCCCAGTTCAAGATTTCCAGAATTTCAGTCTGAGACTGGGGAAAAAAGTTACATCTGCATCTTAACTTTAATTTGACCAACTGCAATTCATTTCAAACACATAAAGGGTTTTGACTGCTACTTCTGAATCAGTTTCAATGGCATATATATGTGCGTCTCTGTGTGTGTATTCCTATAAGTCTACCTATATTAAAATAGAATAATTGATTTCATTCAACTGGGATGTAAAAGTGTTGAAGTTCAGGTTCAAAAAATAAAATAATTTCTGAGTTGAGCTGAATTTCTGGTGATTTACTTGGACATAACTATGTAAAGGTTTTTTTTTGCATGGTACAGCAGTGGGATGCTATGAGGATTGAGGTTAATAATGATTGTCAAGCTAGGAAGAAAGGTTGTGTAAATTTTCATGGTCTTCTAAAGCTAGAAATGTGGGCCCAAATAAACATCTGGGGACAATGACCTATTCCTGAAATCTCTCAAGGGATGGGAGACCTGAAGCATCCTCTCTGAAAACGAAGAAGGAGACCAGCCAAAAATGTTAACTCACAAAGGCTAAAGGAGAAAGCCTAGAATTTAAACTCTGGAGCATAAATATGTTAAGACTCTGGGGATTTAGTTTTATTATTTATTTATTTATTTATTTTGCTCTACAGCAGGCCATCAATTGTTACATTTAAGATTTCTTTCTTGTCTGGAGTAAAAGTCTGAATGTAGCCAAGTCATATATTACAGTTTGTGGACAATTCAAAGTGCAAGTGCTGAATAAGGGACTGGATGTCTGAAGAGCTATGATTTGTGTCCAAGCTGCTATGAATCCAGACATTTTCATTGCCACTTTCTGTCAATTTCCCAGCCTATCCCAAAACTAACCAGGGATGATGCTACAAACACTGCTAAACAAGCTAAGTTTGACTAGGTTCTGTAACATACAAATATCTACCTCTATATCTCAACCGAATCATAGATCTTCTGCCCTGTAAAGCAATGGCTGTTAGCCATGTGATGACATGAATATTTGCATCTCCTTGTCTATGGAGATTCTCAGTCATCCAGGTCATGGTTGTCCTCCAAGTGGCCTCAATGACTCTCTAATTTAATTCAGGAAAAGTTTAGCCCTACAAAACAGATCTTTCTGCTTAGAAATTGTGGCTAAAATATAAGAAACCAAATCCACTGTCATTTTCTTTTCCATTCATTGGCAATTGTCCTTTTCTGCTGCCTGATCTTTTTGAGCAGTGATCTCGTTGGATAACCGCAAGGTGTGATGCTTCATCCTTGGGCAAAGTAAAAAACAGTAAAACCTCAAAATTATTTAAAATGAAGAATCAATTGATAAATTGAATATTGAGCAATATGAGGTAGGCAAAGGTACTTTCTGAATGTAGTTCTGAGGAAGTTTTGATGGGTGTTCATCAGTATGTGCATATTTTACCTTTTGCTGATCCTAGATATGTTGCCAATAGCTATCAGGATGAACATCAAAGTGCTAGTCTTAACTTATAAAGTCCTGTATGATTTGGCTACTTGACTTATGACTTCTCACTTAGTAACCATTCAAAGTTGTGAGGGAACCTCCCCAAAAGTACTTATAACTCAGTTCTGAAGTTCTGTTTGTTTCCCCCTCTAGGGTCATGAGATCCCATTTTTAGTGCTTGGCAAGATTTATGGCCAACCATCATATGACTGTGATTTATAGCATTTTTGTTGAAAACTGGCATTTATCTCTGGATTTTGGCAAAAAGCACCCCATAGTGAACAATGACTGCAGAAACATGTAAGAACCGTGATGATTTACTTAGCAACCACCACAAAAAGATTGTAAAATCAGATTGGTCACAGGATGACCTGCTTTACAGCCTCACAATTTACAACTGTAATGGGAAGGCTCCGCTAGGGTCCTAAGTCAAGGACTACCTCTACTCCAGCTGTATTCAACTCAGTCAAGGTTATCAACCAAGGAGAAGATGGTTGTTGTAGTTTATTTTATATGCCTCCGTGATGGGAGAAGCTAAGGCTAGAAAGTATTGTTCTTCAGCTCAGGGCCTATGTAATCATAGAACTTCCCTCTAGAAAAGGGGTGAGCAACTATGACAAGTTTATGACCTGTGGACTTCAACTCCCAGAATTCCTGAGCCAGCATAGTGGCTTAAGAATTATGGGAGTTGAAGTCCACAGGTCCTAGAATTGCCATAGTTGCCCATCCCTGCTCTAGGTATTAGCCAATCCTCCTCACTGAGGGCTTTTTCAGAAGCTTTTAAAGAATTTTATGAAAGCCTTTGGAGAATAATTGTAACTGTTGCAAACTGTTGCAAATAAACAAACCTGGAGGTTTGTTTATTTATTTTATTATGAACTGATTAATTACGCTAGATTGGCATTATTTAGAGCTACATTTTAGTGTTTTATTATCCTGTAGATGTTTTTACTGTATTTTAGCATATTGCAGGCTACTGTGAGTTGTGAAGTTTTGGTAGATAAATAAAGGAAAACTGTCATATCAACATAAGCAAATAATGGAAACTTTTTTAAAAGATAGAAACAAGCAGGGAGCAAAGAATTTTCCAAACTTAGTGTACAGGATTATTAACCAAGATTTGCACCTAACCTCAAAATGCAGTTCCGTATCCTACCTGGTGAATTGAGATTAAATAGCGGTTTTCTGTTTGGGATAACAGGAAACTTTGGACTAAATAAACCTAAACTGAAGGTAATGGTTAAAATGAGTAAATTAGTGGAGTGAACATTTATTTATTTATTTCAGTCCACAACCAATATTTTTTTTTATAAACTCATCAACAAATCTGATAAAATAGGGATATAAAGATAACAATAAAATAAGTCTTATACAGAGAAACCTGAAACAATAACATTAAGGACATACCAGATGATTTCTGCAAGGCATGGCTATTTATAAAAATGTAACAACCTTATTGGTGAGAGCTGAAATTTGATTACCAAGGAGAAAGATGATAACTTCCTGCTTTGAGGAGCAATTAAGATTTCTAACAATCAGTGTTATGAGTTCTGTCCTCCATTTAGTGTCTAGAGGACACTCTAACAGTGCATGTGAAATAGATTCAACTGGAGACTAGAAATGCTTCCTGGAGAATATTAAGATCTTTGTTCTAGAGTAACACTGAAGGAAACAGAAGCTTTGACCTATAATAATAATAATAAGTTGGAAGGGACCTTGGAGGTCATCTAGTCCAACCCCCTGCTAAGGCAGGAAACCCTATACCATTTCAGACAAATGGCTGTCCAGTCTTTTCTTAAAAACTTGGCTGCCCTTGAAGACAATCTGGAAGTGATAGCTAGTTCAAAATACAACAGCATGGACACTTCTCACAGTGCCTCCCTGTCATTGTTTTGCAAGCTGCATTGATTACCAGTTGGTTTCCTGTGCAATTCAAGGCAACCTGAACATGTGCAGAGTCATTTGTTTTGAAATGCGTGGCTTAGGTTTCTTTTTCTTAAGGAAATAATAATAATAATAATAATAATAATAATAATAATAATAATAATAATAATAATAATAATAATAAAGTTGGAAGGGACCTTGGAGGTCATCTAGTCCAACCCCCTGCTCAGGCAGGAAACCCTATACCATTTCAGACAAGTGGCTGGCCAGTCTCTTCTTAAAAACTTCCAGTGTTAGAGCATTCACCACCTCTGGAGGCAGGTTGTTCCACTGGTTAATTGTTCTAACTGTCAGGAAGTTTCTCCTTAGTTCTAGGTTGCTTATCTCCTTGACTAGTTTCCATCCGTTGCTTCTTGTCCTGCTTTCAGGTGCTTTGGAGAATAGCTTGGCTCCCTCTTCTTTGTGGCGGCCCCTGAGATATTGGAACACTGCTATCATGTCACCCCTCACCCTTCTCTTCGTTAAACTACACATACCCAATTCCAGCAACCGTTACCTATATGTTTTAGCCTCCAGCCCCCTAATCATCTTGGTTGCTCTTCTCTGTACCCTTTCTAGAGTCTCGACATCTTTTTTACATCGTGGTGACCAAAACTGGATGCAGTATTCCAGGTGTGGCCTTACCAAAGCATTGTAAAGTGGTATTAGTACTTCACTTGATCTTGATTCTATCCCTCTGTTAATGCAGCCTAGCACTGTGTGGGCTTTTTTGGCAGCTGCAGCACACTGCTGGCTCATATTGAAGTGATTGTCCACTAGGACTCCAAGATCCCTCTCACAGTTACTACTATGGAGTAAAGTACCAGTTGAGCTACCGGTTGACCTCTGGATGGTGCCCGACCTTCGCTCCTTCCGGCGTGATCTGAAGACTTATTTGTTCGAACAAGCCGGCCTGGCCTGATGGGGGATGGGTTGGGATTTTATTGTTGTTGTAAATATATTTACCTATTGTTTTAGCTTGGGCATTTTGTTCAATTCTTTTTTAACTTTTGTATCTTTGTACTTTTATATGTTTGCCCTGTTCAACGCCCTGAGTCCTTCGGGAGAAGGGCGGTATACAAATAAAATTATTATTATTATTATTATTATTATTATTATTATTATTATTATTATTATTATTATTATTATTATTATTACCACCTATACTATACCTGTGCATTTGATTTTCCTGCCTAACTTTACTTTTTCACCATTGAATTTCATTTTGTTAGATAATGCCCAGTGTTTGAGTCTGTCCAGATCCTTCTGTATCTTAAGCCTGTCTTCTGGAGTATTGGCTATTCCTGCCAGCTTGGTGTCGTCTGCAAATTTGATGAGCTCCCCATCTATCCCCTCATCCAAGTCGTTAATGAAGATATTGAAGAGCACTGGGCCCAGAACAGAGCCCTGGGGATTTGAATATGGTTATGAATAGATTTTTAGAAATAGAAGTATTATTATAACTAGACAGTTAGGATTCATAATTAGAATATTATATCTTGGTAGGAAGAGGAAAATAAGAATATGTTAAGAATTTTGAATAAGGGAAGGGTTTTGGTTGCCCAGATACAACTTGTTTCAAAATTGTAAATGATTGGGATACTTTGAACATGGATGGGAAATTAAAATTGAAAAAAGCAAAAATAGGATATGGATTAAATAAGTGGAAATTGAGTGCAAGTGCAATTAAGATATGCTTTGGTTAGAAAAAATATTTTAAACTAATATTATTAGAAAAAATGTAACAAATGTTGATATGCAATTGTATGTTTTCTAACAATAATAAGAGTTGTATTTGCTTGATGCAGAAAAATGGTTATTGCCTGAAGAAGAGAGGATGTACTGGCAGGTGTAATAGTGGGCTTAGTTGGAAGAAGCTTATACCTACCACAGAATTACTAATGGACTCAGTCATCACGTTGTCTATTGAGCAGTTGTATGTGAAAATAGCAAAATTAATAAAACATTTTTACATTACTGCATTACTGTAGAACAAATATATGTTCTAACAAAGATATGTTTACTATATATATATATATATATATATATATATATATATATATATAGTAAAGGTAAAGGTTCCCCCACACATGCGTGCTAGTCGTTTCCGACTCTAGGGGCCAGTGCTCATCTCCATTTCAAAGCCAAAGAGCCAGCGCTTGTCCGAGGATGTCTCCATGGTCATGTGGCCGGCATGACTAGAGACGCCAAAGGCACACGGAACGCTGTTACCTTCCCACCGTAGTGGTCCCTATTTGTTCTGTACCAGCCTGCTACTGGCCTTGCAGAAAAAGCAACCCCTTTATAAACGGCAAGAGGCTGGAATACGTCTGCCAAATTTATTACAAAAACAAAGAAAACACATACCAAAATACAGGAGCTTTGAAACACTATCGGAGCGGCTGCTTTCAGCAAACCAGCCCTCTCCAAACATTCCCTTTATAAAGAGTTCAGGGCGTGGCCTCTCTTTGCCTCCTTCCGAGAAGCCCCACAGCCTTCCTCTGCTTGCTCCTACTTGACTGCCTCCTGCGTCGGGTGTCCTTGAACAGGGCCAGCTGTGGGTCATCTTCATCCACACTGTCAGGCTCACACAGCTGGGTCTCCACCAGGTAGGAGGGGCCTGGCTGGGGGCTCTGCGGAGCCTCAAAGCCATCATCAGCAAGTTCTTCAACACCCCCCTCCTCCCCCTCATCTGAGTCATCCGACCCAACTGCCGAACCCACAGGCTGACCCTGAATCACAACACTATTTTTCTACTTGCATTTTTACGTGCTTTCAAACTGCTAGGTTGGCAGAAACTGGGACAAGTAACAGGCGCTCACTCTGTTACGCGGCACTCGGGATTCGACCCGCCAAACTGCCAACCATCTGATCGACAAGCTCAGCGTCCTAACCCACTGAGCCACCGCATCCCATATATATATGTGTGTGTGTGTGTGTGTGTGTTTGTGTGTGTGTGTGTGTGTGTGTTTGTCTGTGTGTGTGTGTGTGTGTGAAATGTTTGTTAAGCATTCAGAATACACTTGCTTAGTCCCAGACATGGGACAAATATATATATTTGTTCTACAGTAATGCAGTAATGGATGTCAAGGTGTTTCTTATGGCAATGGGAAGTTCACATTTCAAGGCCTCTGTAAAAGTACATCCAGATTATAGAAAGAACAGCTGCACCATTGAAGCTGGCACAGGGTGTAGGTGCAACAAAGCTGGGGGATGAATGGTGTTGTTCTTTCCCAGCCTATGTGAGTCCTTGTTATGCTCACAAGGAGAAACCCCTCTTCCAAGAAACAGGCAGGAACCACAAGAAAAAACCAACCCCTTTTATTCTCACAGACCTGAGTCAATGTCCAAGGCAAACAAACACAGTCCACAGAAACTCAATCCTCAACATGAATGGTTGTCTTTGGCAACCAGCACCTCCCACACTTTCCCTTTTATAATTCAGCCAAGGTGTCACTTCCTAATGCCTTCTCCTTTGCCTTTGGAGCCACCCCATTGCATTCCTTTGTCCTACTTGCTTCTCTTGCCTGTGCTTTCATGCATCCTGGATTTGTCCCAACTGTTCTTCATCACTGTCCAATTCAGGCTCCCAGCACAGCTGTGTCTCAGCCTGAGCGTGAGTAGAGGGGCCAGGCTCCTTGTCCAACTATAAGTCTTGGACCTCCTCAGAGCATCCCCAGGGTCCCATGATCCAAATTTAGATTGTTGGCCCCGGACTAATATTTAGGACAGTTGCAGTGTCCCAGGGTCACGTGACCACCTTTTGTGACCTCCTGATAAACAAAGTCACTGGGGAAGCCAGATTCCCTCAAAAACCATGATACAGATTTAACAACTGCAGTGACTCACTTATCAATGGTGGCAGGAAAGGTCGTAAGATGGGGCAAAGCTCATTTAACAACTGTCTTGCCTAGCATCAGATATTTGGGGCTCAATTTTGGTCATAAGTTGAGAACTACCTGGGTTGTTGTACCATCCTGCAATATTCCAAGATAGAATTCATGTACCGAGTGGGGAAACCTGGGGGTCATTCAAAAGAATTTGGGGGTCATTCAAAAGAATAAATGGAAGGAACACCCCTGGTAGGACTGGGAAGGTTGGAAGGTCACAGATTCAAAGGATCTGGTGAGATCTGAGTGGGACATGAAAGGGAATGGAGAGGCTGTTCTATCAGATTGATGCAATGAGATGAGATGAGCTCACAATCTGGGGTAAACTTTATTCTATTTAAAAATTGAGCAACTTGGGGTCTTTCATGAGACTCTGAAAGTTGGATCAGAAGAGGAGGATCTGTAGGGATCTTTCTTATGGGGGAGAGGATCTGAGAGGATGAGTTGCTTGGGGAGTGAACTAAATGTGTATATTTAGAGTGGGCCCATGTACATTTTTAAAATGGATGCAGTGGCTCAGTGGGTTAGGACGCTGAGCTTGTCGATCAGAAGGTCGGCAGTTTGGTGGGTCAAATCCCGAGTGCCGCATAACAGAGTGAGCGCCTGTTACTCGTCCCAGCTACTTCCAACCTAGCAGCTTGAAAGCACGTAAAAATGCAAGTAGAAAATAGGGACCACTACGGTGGGAAGGTAACAGTATTCTGTGCGCCTTTGGCGTCTAGTCATGCTGGCCATATGACCACGGAGATGTCCTCAGACAAGCGCTGGCTCTTTGGCTTTGAAACGGAGATGAGCACTGGCCCCTAGAGTCGGAAACGACTAGCATGCATGTGTGGGGGAACCTTTACCTTTAATATATATCTATATCTATATCTATATCTATATCATCTATATCTATATGTATATCTATATCTATATCTATATCTATATCTATATCTATCTATCTATCTATCTATCTATCTATCTATCTATCTATCTATCTATCTATCTAGTAAACATATCTTTGTTAGAACATATCTTTGTTCTCCAGTAATGCAGCAATGTATAAATGTTCTATTAATTTTGCTATTTTCACATACAACTGGCCCCTAGAGTTGGAAACGAATAGCATGCATGTGTGGGGGAACCTTTACCTTTACCTTTTACATGTACATTTAGAACTGTGAGAACCTGCATAATCTGTTATAGAAATTTCCTCAGACAAATTGGACGATAGCGTGGCTTGTACACTTTGTCCCTACCTTCCAATAAGGCATGCTCTGTACTTGTATGAACGTTGAGCATCAGGGCCATTCTGGGGAACTTTTTTAAATGATTCCCCTACATATAATTTGAGTATATTCCCTGGTTCTGTTTTAACTCATTTTATTCAAATAACAGTAGTCCAGAATGATTTAATTAATACACTCTGCATATTCCATCCTACGTTTGTTGCTTTTACTCATCATTTGTAACCGGCCAACTGACTTTTTATGAATCTGAATTATGAGTAAAAATTAAAGATCAACACCATAGAGACATATTTATTACATCTAACTCCTAACCCATTAGAAAACCTCCATAAATCTAGACTGAAAGAAAGTAGTAATGCACTAGTAAAACCAGCAAGCATGAGCAACTCAAGTATTCTTCCTAAAATTTGCAAATTCATTGGCAAAGGATGGACTTTCAGTAGGTTCTCATGTCTGGTAGCTTCCAAGCACACATTAAGAAGCCACAAAACTGATTTCTTTGAATTCACAGATGAGCAATTTGAACTATACCAGTTCTTTGCTTAACAATGGTTTATTAAATAAATCATATGTTGGTTTATTTTGCAGCCTGCAAATTCAGCAGATATTCCAATGGACAGTGTCAAGGCTGAAATTTAAGCATAAGAGGTAGATGTCTCAGGAAGCTGACTTGGCGTGCCTCCATATCTCTTTCTCAGGAGGCAGATGTACTTTTGGGATTTCTGCCTGAGATAATCATGAATCAAGGAGAAAAACAGTTGTTGTTCCACCTTAGCAAACTATCATCAGCCAAGGTATTATTCAATGGAAGTATGGGAAATTTTCTGTTGCCAATTGTTCATCCATCACACTCAATCCTAATGTCACTTGCTTCTTACGGCTTAGTGCAATATGGAACCTAAGTCATTGGCCTTGTTTGCACCAAACTAAGCTATAAACCATGCTTTACAAATCAGAACTCTGTTCGTACAGCATAGTAAGTGGTTTAGCCAAAGGTGGTTTGTTCTGTTGGTCAAGATTAACAAAATTGCTTCTTACAGTTTAGTGCAATATGGAACCTAATTCATTGACTTCATTTGTACTTCAAACTAAGCTACAAACCACGCTCTACAAATCAGAACTGGGTTCCTACAACATAGTAAATGGCTTGGCCAAAGATGGTTTGTTCTGTTGGTCAAGATTAACAGAATTGTTGCTATATGCAGATTGTAAATCTGAACACTGAATCAGGTATCTAGCAAAGACTTTGGGGTTGCATTTTTTTAGTATTTGGAAGGCAACAGATGAGAGAAAGCTGAATTAGGGCCCTGAGCTGAGATTGAATACATACTGAAGGCCTGTCTGGAAATGTCAGGGATTAAAACTGGAGGTTTTGCGTACAAATTTGTTTCTCTATCATTGAGCTATAAAGTTTCATGCAGGAAAGATATTAAAGTGGCACAAACTTTAGATGCACCTTTTCCAGATGTTTGACCCAGTTGCTTGCAAAAGTTTAGTCGTCTCTGGTGAGGTAGCGCTGTTTCTTTGAGTGGCTAAGTGAACAGAAGCTGGCAAAATCTTTAAATGGTACGATATTAAAAACAGAATTTCTACACATGTAAATACTCACTTACTATTTATGTGCAGTTATTTACAGATTCAAAGTAAGAACACAGTGAATATGGCAGGTGCAGAAGTTTGGGCAGTCTTTCAGTCAGTACTTTATAACACCTCCTTTGGCAGAAGAAAAAGCTTCCTATGGCCAGCTAAACACTCTTACTATTCCTGTTTTTGGAAATTTTCCCACTATTCTTTGGCAAACTCTTTTAGCTCAGAAACTCTTCGCCTTTCCCCCCCCCCCAAAATTATCTTGTGAGATTTAAATGCAGTTAAAATCAAACTATTTCCAAACTTTTAACCCTCACCTCTCCCAGCCCACCTTCAGGTCCCTTACAAAAAGAGACTAGAACTGTTCAGTGTCCCTAACTCAGTGACATAACCACATCGCTGGGAAACACTTTCCAGAGATCTCCACGATGAACAAATTCAGAGAGGAAAATGAAGCCTGCGGCTATTCTATGGGGTGGAGCATTGTAGAAACCTTTTGTGCTTTGTAATTGGTGGACAGTGTTGTTGTGACTCAGGGCCAGCCTGTGGGTCCGACAGCCGGGTCCGATGTATCGGAGGACTCAGATGTGGGGGAGGAGGGAAACGAACCGGCTGATGATGATTTGGAGACTTTGCAGAGTCCTCAGCCGGGAACCTCTTCTCAGCTGTGTGAGCCCGAGAGTGCGGAGGATGATGACCCACAGCTGGCCCTGTTCAAGGACGCCCGACGCAGGAGGCAGACGAGCAGGGACAAACAAAGAAAGGCTATGGGACTCCTCGGGAGGAGGCACAGGGAGACCACGCCCTGAGCTCTCTATAAAAGAAGTGTTTGGGGAGGGGCTGGTTGCTGAAAGCAACTTTTCCGTTTGAGAAGTCAAGCTCTTGTATTCTTGTAACAGTGTAATTAAAACTTGGCAGAAGCCTTTTGGTCTTGGACGCTTTCCAGACTCTTCTTTTGATTAGGGGTGCGAGAAGAGGGCTGGTTCAGAACAAGTGTGTCACAGCGGTAGTTTAACAGAATAACAGAGTTGGAAGGTATCTTAGAGGTCTTTTAGTCCAACGTCCTGTTGAAGGGGAGAGATGGTCCCTATACCAGGGGTCAGCAACCTTAAACACTCAAAGAGCCACTTGGACCCGTTTCCCAGAGAAAAGAAAACACTGGGAGCCACAAACTCTCACGCGCTCGCACGGGGGAGCTTGATTGAAGAGTTTAATTAAAAAGAATTTTATTTTTTTATTTTTTTATTTTAATCCATCCCGCCCTTCTCCGAAGACTCAGGGCGGCTTACAATTTAAAGCACAAATCAATGTGCTTAGCAATAGCCTTCATTCTGTGTATATGCCTGTTTATTAGGGCTTTTGCCCCCCCTCAAGCGGCATTATTACAAAGTCAGCTTATTGCCCCCAACAATCTGGGTCCTCATTTTACCTACCTCGGAAGGATGGAAGGCTGAGTCAACCTTGAGCCTGGTGGGACTTGAACCTGCACTAATTGCAGGCAGCTGTTGTTACTTAAGGAGGCATTAGCCCACTGCTCCACCAAGGCTCTGTGCATGAGAGGCTGCTGTGCATGGTTCTCTGTCTCCCTCCCTCTCTTTCTCTCCCTCCCTCTGTTTCCCTCCCTCCTTCTCTCTCTCCCCCCTTCTCTCTCCAATCTTCTGCTCACCTGGCCAGCTGGCTTCATGCTGTTCTCTGACAAGCTCAAACACATTTGTTATTAGGCTGGCTCTCCTGCCCTTGGAGAGAGAGGGAAAGTGGGGGAAGCGCAAGTGCCTCTCTCTCTGTCTCTCTGTCTGCTAATGGCGGAGGATGGCTGGGAGCCGCAGGAGAAGGCTGAAAGAGCCGTGTGTGGCTCCAGAGCTGCAGGTTGTTCTGTACCAGCCTGCTACCGGCCCTGCAGAAAAGGCAGGGACAACCCCTTAACAAACGGCAAGAGGCTGGAATTAAGCCTGCCAAATTTATTAAGATAAAACAGAGCAAAACAAGACACCAACCATGAAACAGGAGCTATGAAACAGGAACTAATCAAGCGGTTGCCTTCAGCAAACCAGCCCTCCCACGCATTCCCCTTTTATACAGTTCAGGGCGTGGCTTCTCTCTGCCTCCTTCCGAGGTGCCCCATTGCCTTCCTGTGTTTACTCCTGATTGACTGCCTCCTGCGTCGGGCGTCCTTGAACAGGGCCAGCTGTGGGTCATCTTCATCCACGCTGTCACGCTCACACAGCTGGGTCTCCGTCGTGACCAGGTGGGAGGGGCCTGGCTGAGGGCTCTCATCAGCAAGATCTTCAACCCCCTCAGCAAGCTCTTCAACACCCCCTCCTCCTCTGAGTCGTCCGACCCAACTGCCGAACCCACAGGCTGACCCTGAATCACAACACAGGTTGCCGACCCGTGCCCTATACCATCTCAGAGAAATGGCTGCTTAGTCTTTTCTTAAAAGCCTCCAGTGATGGAGCATTTACAGCTTCTGAAGACAAGCTGTTCTCAATGTCAGGAAATTTCTCCTTAGTTCTAGGTTGCCTCTCTCCTCGATTGGTTTCCATCCACTGTTTCTTGCCTTGCCTTCTGGTGCTTTCAGTGCTCCTCAGGCTATTTAAAGTCCCAAACAAAGAGAAGGAAGAGCTCATAGTTGCCACGGCAAGGCTTTTTCTTCACGACGTTTTCTTCACCACAGACCCCCTTTAAATACCTTTTTGTGGCCACTGACCATGGCCATGGACCCCCAAGAGTTAATTCAAGATTTAAATCATCACATGTCTTCAAGCCTTCATGGACCCCATGAAATGACATCATGACACCCCCCCAGGGTCCACTGACCATAGGTTGAGAACCACTGGCTTAGAATATTACTCAAACCCAACCGATTTTTGATGAAACAATTTCGAAAACAGGCAGTCCTCAACTTACATTTCATTTAGTGGCCGTTCAAAGTTACAACAGCACGGACCGTTTTCACACTTACAATTGTTGCAGCACGCCCATGGTCAGGTGATCAAAATTCAGGCCCTTGGCAGCTGACTTATGTTTATGACGGTTGCATGTCCCATGGTCATGCGACCTTCTGACATGCAAAGATTCACTTAAGAACCAGTTTGCTAACATAACAACCGCAGTGATTCACTCAATAACTGTAGCAAGGAAAGTCATACAATGGGGCATAACTCACTTAACAACTGTCTTGCTTTGCAACATAAGTTTGGGGCTCAGTTGTGCTCATAATTCGAGGACCACCTGTATAGGGCAACACACAAACCAAGATATTGTCTTGCTAATATCCTTGCTTTGCTGTTTGGGCTATTTTTCACAAAGAAAGAGATAAAGGGAGACAAAATACACGACCAAGGCCTACTTTTTCATCTAGTTCTGATATTTTTAGGCTTGCTATATAGAGAAGGACCTCAACTCCAAAAAGGGACACGTAGCACATATATTCTCATTTACGTGCCTCTGAAGTATCAGCTTACATTAAAGAGGTTTTTTTTGGTCTAGCTAGTGAATGTCATGTTAACTCTAGTGTGAAGCTTGGTGATTGCCTTTGATATACCATGATCTTTCTCCTGCTCTCTAACCCAGACTTATGTTTTACTGAAGACATGTGGGAGTTATTGACTCTGTGGTTTTGTTGCCCTGCACCCCATGAAGAATAGAACAACCCTGTGGCCTCTATGGAGGAGTTTGACAAGTTGTCTGAACGTAACAGCAGAGCTCACTTGATTGGTCAAAAGCAAGAGCTTTTTCCAAGGCTGGTAATTTAGTTATTACTAACATGACACAGAAAAGTCAGCGGGAAGCACATTATAGAGAATGGATGTTCACAAGCTCTTAATGGGCTGAAATAAGTTGTTCCTGCTCCCACATCAAGTCTACATATGAACACAAACTGAGGCTAAGCCAGGTAACCTGTCACATCTATTCCTGCTTCCAACCCCATCATCTACATGTTGATGCATATATGTATACATTTGATTAATAAATAAATATATAAACAAAAACACCTCTTTTTTCCAGACGCCTGTGTATTGAGGATGGACAGCTAGTGAGAAATACAATATTACAGTAAGGTTAGTCAATATATCACTGCTTAATGAAGATATTTTTCAAGACATTCTTTTTTCTGCCAGAGGCAAAAAAGGGAAAATCGCTCTCCACACCCCTTCCAAGTACAGAAGGCAAATTCCAGTGCTGGGAGCTATCCTCCGTAACACATACTGAGGATATAAAGTATCTCAGAGCATTCTTGGTAATCTGCAAAGACTTCATAATTCTCCCTTTCATATTTCAGTGCTGCTTTATAAGGACAATTGCCTAGAGCAATTTCTTCACATTCTTAATGAGAGGACTTACTAAGTTGTCAATCACCACAGAAGTGCAACTCCAGAAGAGAGCTTCTGCATTAACAACACAGTTTGATGTATATCAAGGCTGAAGTATATATTTCTCTGGTCTCTCAGTGTTTCTGTCTTCACAGAATTAAGTTTGCTGTTAGAAATCAGCTTCTTTTCTTTGAAGGACAGTTTACCCTCCTACTCAGAAGTATTTTGAGATAGCTAGGAAAAGGACAGGCTATTTCACTTATTAGACATTTACCTAGTAAATGAGGCACACTTTATTTTTAAGGAATCTTTTTGATTGATTGAGTGCAAACGATGATCCTCTAGGGCAGGGGTCCTCAACCTTGGCAACTTTAAGACTTGTGGACTTCAACTCCCAGAATTCTGGGAGTCCACAAGTCTTAAAGTTGCCAAGGTTGAGGACTCCTGATCTAGGGCCATGGTTGTAATTCCATGGGATCATTTATAATCATATCTTCTTTCTCATTGGAATATACAGGAAGTCCTTGACTGACAACCACAATTGAGTTCAAAATTTCTGTTGCTAAGCGAGACAGTTCTTAAGTGAATTTTGCCCCAATTTATGTCCTTTCTTGCAACAGATGTTAAGTGAATCACTGCAGTTGTTAAGCTAGTAAAATAATTGTTGGCATCCCCATTGACTTTGCTTATCAGAAAGTTGCAATCATGTGATTATAGGAGCCTGGAACACGGCAACTGTCATAAACATGAGTTGGATGCCAAGCATCTGAATTTTGATCATGTGACCATGGAGACGCTGCAAGGGTCATGAACTGTTGTAACTCAAGGACTAACTGTACCACCTTCACGTCTCTCATTTTCTACACCGTTACCTAAGAACTTTAGATCTTTTAAGATACCTTCAGATACTCTTGCTATGTTCTTCACAATAGTTTTTGATTGAAGAAGCACAAAGTGGCTGTATTCCTGGACATAACAGAATTAGGCATAAAAGCATACTGGCAAGCCAGATTGAGAGGGCAAACTGTGGGGTGCAGTTTGAAGAACTTCCATTTTGCACGAAAGAAAAGTGAATTAATACCATACTTGGAAGAAGGAGTGGGAAGAGGAAAAGAGAGAGGCGGAAATTGTCAGTGGGAGGATGAGTCATTTGAAGAATTTTTAACAGATTTAAAGCTGTAATGATGGGCCCTCAAGTGATCCTGTCATCGGGAATGAGACTGTAATCAGCATTTAAATATCCAACACTCTTGAACAGTTAACTGGAAGACAAAAGACCTTTATTATAATTAGAGTTTAGACACAAACAGCCCTTTAAAATTTTCCAGCAAAATTGAAGACAGATAGCAATTGGGTGAACAGTTTCTAAGAGGGACAACCCTATTGCCAGTGACGCTAGAAAAATTCCTTATGGGAGCAGTTTCTTCTGCATGTTTTCCTTTCAGATTGAAGGGGGGGTGTGGCTGTTATCACTTGGATAAATCATTGTACTTCACCTTTCGACTAATGAACTGCAAGAAACTCACTGTCCTCTTATGCTAATTCCTCTGAAACGCTCTTATTGTGTCAAACAAAACATGCTGTAAGAAAATCTCTTGAATGAGTTCTGATAGGAAAAAAAGAGGCATTCCCCCCCCCCCCATGATTACAGGTAATTCCCAGGTTAACAAAATCTGACTTACGGCCAACCTGTACTTACAAATGGGTTGCCTATTACTAAAACGATTGGCAGTGTTGTCCTTCTTTGAGCCAACAAACTGCTGAAGCCACACAATGTTGTTATGAACCCCTGAAGCCACATGTTTTTAGCACACAGTCTGTCTTCAGCAGTTTATGAAAAGACTACGTATTACAGGCAGTCTATTTGTAAGTACCAAGTTACGTGCAAATTCAAGTTAAAAGTAACAAAGGACAGAACGTGCTCTTAATCCAGGGACTGCCTGCAGAAAAGCAGCAGAACAGATGTGTGACCAGAGTTTGGAACTGGGATTGCCATTGTAAGTTGGTATTATTGTAAAGTGAGATGTCATATGACCACACAGACTTATGATAGCAATCTTGGCACTCTCCGTTGAGATTGTTAACTGAGAACTGTGGTTCATTAAGTAGCTACTCACCTAAATCCCAGCCCCAAGCCTCCATAAGGTCAGCGACTGACTCCAACTCCACTCACTTGCCTGTGGCCTCACCTCAAAAGCTCTGCCTATTGCCGCCCTGTACCCTGCCTTAACTGAGTCAGGGTTGAAGCTTGCCAGGGTGAAATCAGGACTCAAATAACTTGAGCAGGTTGGTTTTTTCCATCATGTTCCTAAATAGAGACACATTTTCTTTTCTAGTGAAAAATGATAGCAGTAATAGTAACAACTTGATAGAATCAAGACCACGTGAAGTGTTAACATCACTTTACAGTGCCTTGGTAAGGCCACACTTGGAATACTGCATCCAGTTTTGGTCTCCACGATGTAAAAAAAAGATGTTGGGAGAGTGCAGAGAAGAGCAACAGAGATGTTTAAGGGACTGGAGGCTAAAGCATATAAGGAATGGCTGCTGGAATTGGGTATGTCTAGTTTAATGAAGAGAAGGATGAGAGGTGACATGATAGCAGTGTTCCAATATCTCAGGAGCTCCCACAAAAAAGAGGGAGTCAAGCTATTCTCCAAAGCGCCTGAAGGCAGGACAAGAAGCAATGGATGGAAACTAACAAAGGAGAGAACCAACCTAGAACAAAGGAGAAATTTCCTGACAGAACAATTAATCAGTGGAACAACTTGCCTCCAGAAGTGGGGAATGCTCCAACACTGGAAGTTTTTAAGAAGAGACTGGACAACCATTTATCTGAAATGGTCTACGGTTTCCTACCTGAGCAGGGGGTTGGACTGGAAGACCTACAAGGTCCCTTCCAACATCATCATCCTCATCATCCTCATCCTCCTCCTCATCACTTATTATTATTATTATTATTATTATTATTATTATTATTATTATTATTATTATTATTATTATTGTTGTTATTATTATTATTATTATTATTATTATTATTATTATTATTATTATTATTATTATCTCTAAGCAAAACTAGGAGTGCTGTTGATCCATTCATCATAAATAAATAAGTATGTAAATAAATAAATGAATGCTAAAATGAAGTAGAAACCAAAAAATAAAGGGTGCTCTGTCAATTGGACCAGGGTAGGAGATAAGAGGCTCATTCATAGAGCCATATTTGATATAGAGTAACTTATAATTTAAATATTTTTCTTCATTTATTTTTGTCATAGTAGTTCTTTCACATGCTTGTGTTTTCTTGTAAAAACTCAAATAGCGGGTTTGCCAAAGATAGACACAATTCTTTTAAGAATATACACTCACGTGCCAGAAAGAAAAAGATCTTGAAAGAGTCTTGTTCTGAAACATCCAATGAAAGAACAGTGAAATGTAATGTGTTATAACAAATAGATTATTGAGAGATGAAGTACCAGATAGCATGAAAGTTTCTTTGGGCATTTGTCAACAATATTGGAAAGATCATTGTTGCTAAGTGCTGATACTGCATGAGGAAGATTATACCTTCATAACGTGCTGACAAGGTGGTATTAATATTCTATAAATTTGCTTTCACTCTTAATTAAACATTCAAAAAGTAGTTAGGCTTGTCCTTTAAAAAGGTGGAATATTTGCATGTGTCTAGTCTTTTACAGAATGATGCATGTGCACAAATAGTTATGAAAATATAACCTCTATTGACAAAGTGCCACAAGGCATTGGCTGATTTTATATAATGTTACAAGGATCTATGTCTCATCTGAGGAAAGAACTTCTCTTACACACCACAATATTTCTCCTTGATCTGTTGATACACTATTTATATCTCAATAATTTAGAGTTCCTATAAGATACATTAAAATTAATTGGAAATGTCACATACAACAGTCTTCTAAAACAGTCTTGATTTCAAGAAGTTTCTCCTTCATGCCTATCAATTTGCCTGATAAGCAGTTGATGTAAATCAGGAATGGAATCAATAGAAAAAGGGTTGTGCAATAGATTATGACAGATCTTTTCCTGGCATTGTACAACTTTCATGATTCCTGAGCCTAGATGTGATCTGGACATCTGAACCATTAACTCTAGTGCAAGATCTACTGAATCCACTATACTACAATTCTAAAACTTGGTATGCTGGAGACTTCTAAACCTGAGGCTGCCAATTGCATCCTCAGGTTTAAATGAAATGATGAATTAGTTTCACTTTAAAGAACAGCACAATCCATAGAGCCATTACATCAATTCAGACAGTGTATCAAAATAAGCTCCTGCAGATCCACTCCTACATTTGTTTTATTTTTAGTGTTGATTGATTCTGAACCATCAGGTTAGTGTCAACTCTTAAGGATCCCATAGATCAGGGGTCCCCAACCCCTGGTCTGCGAACCAGTACCACACTGCGGTATGCCAGCAACCAGTCCACACAAACAAGCAAAGCCTCATCCGCGAGATGCAGGCAACACACAAAACCATGCATCCTCCAGTCCACGGAAAAACCTCTCTCCACAGAACTGGTCCCTGATGCCCAAAAGGCTGGGGACCTCTGCCATAGATTTTGTCCAGGTGATCTGTCGCTTTCCAGTAGTGTACCCATCACCTTATAAAGACCAGCAGTGATCACCTCAATTTTTTTTATGTCCACTTTTCCCAGCATTATAGATTTCTCAAGAATACGTCTTTGTATAATATACTAGAACAGGATAATTTTTTTTTTGCCGGCTCCAAAGATGGCGGACGCGCTGGGGAGAGCTCCGTAGCCCCCAACAGTAAGGCGTCCCCCCAGGAGCCCCCCAGGGATGTCAATGGACCCCTGGGGTGGGGCCAGAATTTCGGGCAAATGAGCTGGGCAATTATGCCGCCTGCTGCCTCCCGAAACAGCTGCAGGGGTGCCGGGACATCCCCGCCCCGCCGCCTGGGCCGTTGGCAACCATTATAAACGGGGCCAGCACCTCCGCCCTGCCTCTACCGCTAGTCAAACTGCCGGGCAAGGGCGGCGCCTCCGCGGATCAGCTGTGCGGCGGAGGCCCCGGCGGCATGGATGGCAGCGGCTGCGGCGACGACTTTCAAGCCCCCAGGCTGGTCGTTGATCCAGGGAGCCTGGCAACAGCGGTGGCGGTGGCGGCGGGGCGTCTCCAGGCCCGCCCCTGGCCATCCAGGAGGGGCCGGAGGCTCTGCTCTGCCCCGGCCCCCTGACAGGCTCCCGGGTGACGGCGGCGTCTCCGGGCTATCAGCGGAGACGCCGCGGACCAGCTGGACCAGCTGGGTGGCGGAGGTGGAGGCATCTTCGGCGGCGCCGGAGGTGAGAGACTCGCCCCTGGACCACGACAGCCATCGCAGCCATCCAGGAGGGGCCGGAGGCTCTGCTCTGCCCCGGCCCCCTGACCGGCTCCCGGGGACGGCGGCATCTCCGGGCTATCGACGGAGACGCCGCGGACCAGCTGGACCAGCTGGGTGGCGGAGGCGGCGTCATCTTCGGCGGCGTCGGCGGCGAGAGGCCCGCCCCTGGACCACGACAGCCCTGGACCACGACAGCCGTCGCAGCCATCCAGGAGGGGCCGGAGGCTCTGCTCTGCCCCTGACCGGCTCCCGGGTGGCGGCGGCATCTTCGGCGGTGAGAGCCCAGCGAGCCCTGGTCTGCGGTCTCCTCCGATGCCGATCACCGGGCAAGGGCGGCATCTCCGCAGATCAGCTGTGCGGCGGAGGCGCTGGCAACGAAACCAACAGCAGCAGCAGCGGGCAGCGGCGGTGTCTCCGAGGATCAGAGGAGGCGCCGCGGATCAGCTGGGCGGTGGAAGTGGCGGCAGCGAAGACGACGGCAGCCGGGACTGCTTCTCCAGGCCTAGTCGTTCGCCACCCAGGGGCCTTGACAGCGGCGGTAGCACTGACGGCGTGGCATCTCCAGCCCGCCCCCTGTACCGCTACGGCCGTTGCAACAATCCTGAGCGGGGCCGGAGCTGCTGTTTTTGCCTCGGCTGCCTAATCTGCTCCCGGATAGCGGCGGCGTCTCCGAGTGATCAAGGAGACGCCGCAGACCAGCTTTACAACGAGGCGAGGCATCTGCGGCCTACACCCCGAGCCACCTCCTTGAGACACCTTGATCGGAGATGGCAACAGCAGGGGCATGACACCAGGGACTCCCATACCTCTGGGAGGCCGCGCTCCGGTCGGTCCCCAACCAATAGGGGCCATGGAGCTGCGGCCGGGAACAACGCCCAGAGGATCAGGGAGGGAACTGTTTGGGCGGCTGAACCACCAGAGCTGATGCCAATTAATGGATCCCTCAATCCTGCCTTCTGCCCACTCTCAACCATCCTTGCCCATTCTCTCCCCACAGGACATAACGGGCCTGGGTGCTAGCCACGGTGGCAGAGTGGCTGGGCCTTACACCTGCAACCCCATAGAGGTGAGAGCTCTATGGGGTATGCTTCACCCAGAGTACGTTCTGGACCACCTCCGGAAGCAGAGACACAACCCATCGTGAGAGGATGAGGAGTGGCCTGCTTCTGGGGGTTCGCCCGGCCAAGTGGCAGTGGCAGGGCGACGATCCAGAAACGCACCTACCCGACTCGACCCTCCTGCAAATTCACCATCCAGGGGACAGCCTTCCCGGAACCACCTGTGACTATGCTCGTTCAATACTCTAGCATAGTACTGCACGCCCTCAGGGGTTCCCCACTCTCCTGGGTGCGACCCGCCTGCATCACATCCAATCTTGATGACGGGCCCAACCACTGGGCCTCTGAGAGATGGCCGGGCAGGGTCAGGGGCCTCCAGCATAAGCCCAACAAGAGGCCCCTGATTAAGTTCTTAGTTAAGTTTTTTGTGGGGTTAGGGAGGGGGGAGGGAGAAGACTATGGTTGCGCGGGAAAGGCACGCCTTCCAGCCACCATAACGCATGCCAGGCCCACGGCCGTTCGCGACGGCGTACAACGAGGACCAGTCGCCGATAACACCCAGTGGCGTACTGACAAACGTCCCATCCCTAGGATGGTGGGGAATGGCAGAAGGTGCACAGACAGAGGGCCGTATCGTCACCGGGAGTGTCATCTCCGCTCTGTACAAGCGGTGAGACGCTCCGACCCTCTGTTCTCCCCCGGAGGACCCGGGAGCAAAGGTGCGCACCCTCCCATGCTAAGGCTGGTCTACCTGAATGCAAGGTCCGTAGCTAACAAAGCTCACCTCATTCGTGACCTAGTGGAGAGTGAGCATGCGGACCTGGCCTGCATCACGGAAACCTGGCTGGGCCCAGAGGGGGGTGTTCCTCTGGTTGACCTCTGCCCGCCAGGTTTCCAGGTACTGCACCAGCCTCGGGCTCATGGGAGGGGCGGGGGAGTGGCAGTTATCATCAGGGAATCCCTTAGCCCGCGAGAGACCACCGTCCCTCAGATGGTCGGGTGTGAGTCTCTCCTACTGAGATACGGCCCAGGGGCGCAGTTGGGCCTGCTGCTGGCGTACCTACCACCTAATCGTGCAGCGGCGGCCCTACCCGAGCTACTCGATGTCCTCTCAGGGTTGGTGGTTGAATTCCCAAGACTCATGGTCTTGGGCGACTTTAATCTACCGTCCCTGGGAGGATCGTCCGAAATGGCTCGGGAGTTCATGGCTTCCATGGCGGCCATGGACCTGTTGCAAATAATTTCTGGGCCGACTCATGAGAGAGGCCACAACCCAGACTTGGTGTTCTTGTCTGGACGGTGGCGTGATGATATCGGTGGGGGTGCCACAACTGTTACGCCCCTGTCATGGACCGATCACCACCTCCTGCGGCTAGACTTCCCCCTTGCCACCCCCCACCGTGGGTGCACGGTGCCAGTCAGATGGTACCGCCCTAGGCGCCTAATGGACCCTGATAAGTTCCAGGCAGCACTTAGGGACACGCATGCACCCCCTGCCCACAGCTCGGCGGATGCCTTAGTAGAAGCCTGGGAAAAGGCAGCCACGGAGGCTCTGGACCGAGTTGTACCCTTGCGGCCTCTGACCCGGCGCAGATCCCAGCGAGCCCCATGGTTCACCGAGGAGCTCCAGGAGATGAAGCGTCGGAGACGGGGCCTAGAGAGCCGTTGGAGATCCAGTCGATCCGAATCCGACCGATTGCGACTAAGAATCCTCACCAGGTCTTATCTTGCTGCGATAAGGGTGGCAAAATCCAACTACTTTTCCACCCTCATCGCGTCCACAGATAATCGCCCGGCTGCCTTGTTCAGGGTGACTCGCTCCCTACTAAACCAAGAGGTGAGGGAGGAACCCTTGCAGGGTCGAGCCGAGGAATTTGGTCAATATCTGCTGGATAAAATTGCTCGGATTCAAACTGGCCTGGACTCCAACTGGGCTGAGATGGAAGAACAAGACATGGACAGTCTTGTCGACGTCATCTGGGAAGAATTTGATCCTGTAACTCCTAAGGAAGTGGACAGGATTATGAGAAGGTTGAGCTCCTCCACATGCTTACTGGACCCGTGCCCTTCCTGGCTGGCCTATGCAGCTCGAGAGGGGACACGAGGCTGGTTCCTAGCGGTCATCTCTGCTTCTCTGAGTGAGGGTCACTTCCCCACCGCCTTGAAGGAGGCGGTGGTGAGACCTCTCCTCAAGAAGCCCACCTTGGACCCATCCTCTTTGAATAACTTTCGTCCAGTCTCCAATCTTCGCTTCCTTGCGAAGGTTGTTGAGAGCGTGGTGGCGCACCAACTTCCTCAGATCCTGGATGAAGCGGTTTATCTAGACCCGTACCAATCGGGTTTCAGGCCGGGCTACAGCACGGAGACGGCATTGGTCGCTCTGATGAATGATCTCTGGAGAGCCCGGGACAGGGGCCATTCCTCTGTCCTAGTCTTATTAGACCTCTCGGCGGCTTTCGATACCATCGACCATGGTATCTTGCTGCGACGCCTCAGGGGACTGGGAGTGGGAGGCACGGTTCTGCATTGGTTCTCCTCCTTTCTCCAGGGTCGCTCGCAGTCGGTGCTGACAGGGGGACAGAGGTCGACCCCAAGGCCTCTCGCTTGCAGAGTCCCTCAGGGGTCGGTCCTCTCGCCTCTCCTGTTCAACATCTACATGAAACCGCTGGGTGAGATCATTCGCAGTTTTGGAGTAGGGTACCATCTGTATGCTGATGACACCCAGCTTTTTATCTCAACTCCAAACAATATCAGTGATGCCCTAGACGTGATGTCCCGCTGCCTGAAAGCGGTCCGGGAATGGATGGGGAGAAACAGGCTTCAACTGAACCCGGACAAGACTGAATGGCTGTATGTACCGGCAAGCCAGGATATTCAGAACGTCCCACTGCTTAACATTGGGGACAAGTTACTTCCACCTGTTGATAGGGCCCGCAACCTGGGTGTCCTCCTAGACTCGCAGCTCTCCCTGGAAGACCACATAGGAGCTGTGACCAAGGGGGCCTTCTCCCGGGTTCGACTAGTTCGCCAACTACGGCCTTATCTGGACCTGGATTCCTTACGTACAGTCACCCATGCCCTTGTGACCTCTCGCGTAGACTATTGTAACGCTCTCTACATGGGGCTGCCCTTGAGATCCACTCGGAAGCTTCAACTGGTGCAAAGTGCGGCGGCACGGACACTCTTGGGAGCCTCCCGATACTCCCATATCACACCTCTCCTCCGTGCGCTGCACTGGCTTCCGGTTGCCTTCCGTGTGAAGTTCAAGGTGCTAACAATGACATACAAAGCCCTACATGGCATGGGTCCGGACTACCTACGGGAGCACCTTCTGCCAATGTCAGCACCCCACCGTCCTGTGCGCTCCCACAGAGAGGGCCTCCTCAGGGTGCCACCACTCAAGGAATGTCGGCTGGTGGCCCCCAGGGGGAGGGCATTCTCAGTAGGTGCGCCAGCCCTCTGGAACAGCTTACCAACCGAAATCCGGATGGCCCCTGACCTCCGTACCTTCCGTCGCGACTTAAAAACTTTCCTGTTCCAGCAGTCCGGCCTGGCATGATAGCGTTAATTGGGGTCCCAGTTTGTTTTCATTAGTGTTTCTTATTATTTTTATTGTTCAATCTGTATACATTCCTTCCTCTGTACACCGCCCCGAGTCCCTCGGGAGAAGGGCGGTTTATAAAAACTAATAAATAAATAAATAAATAAATAAATAAATTTGCAGCTATTTGTTTGTGCCTTAGCACTCTGGGTTAATTTCTTCCATTTGTTTGTTTTCTTGGCAATTTATGTTGTTCTCAGTAATCTTGCAACACCAAAGTTCAAAAGCATCATCTGTCTTTCTGTCTTCTTTAAAGGCTAGCACTCACTTCCGTAGTATTCTAGCAAAACAAATTGCTGGTATGGTTCTGATCTTTGGAGGCACGGATGTAGTATGGCATCTGAATGCATTTTCTGAGGTCTTTTATTATTACAGGGTTTCACATGTTTCTGAGCAGTTTTCACAGGTTGACATAATAGATACAAATGAAGGTTTTTGCCTTTTTCTCTTTTTCCCTTTTTTTTAAAAAAATGCTAGTGTTAACCAAGTACATTTACAGTTTAATAGAGACATGTTTACATTAGAAAATGGATATTAAATGTGTTCTAGTATTACAAGCTTTTAATAATGAATTACAATAATACAATAGCAGCCCTATAATATGTAAGACTGGTTAGGTATCTACCTGTATATTACTTCTGATCTTTGGTTTCTATCTGAATTACCTATTTTTATATTCTTTTACTCTTGTAATAATAATGTCTTATTACATGTATTATTTTTCCTTTATTCCTTTAAAATTGGTTATAGGTAGTATGTAAAAAAATAAAGCCTTTCAATACAGCTAGAGACAGACATACTGACTTCCTTTTTGGTCTATAACAATAATGTCTCTAATTGCTCTGCCTTTTCCAAAGCCATCTTAATAATCTGGCATCTCCTTTTCCATAAGGGTCCTTAATCTGTATTGGGTGATCTTAAGCAATATTTTGCTTCCATGTGAAATCAAGGTTCTACAATAGTTTGCACACTATCTATTTGTAGCTCAAGGTTGAAATGAGGGGTCCTTAGTGCTCTGTCAGCTTGGTTGTTTTCTTGCAGATAGATGAGGTTACCTAGTTTATGCCTTGGTGGAGCAGTGGGCTAATGCCTCCTTAAGTAACACCAACTGCCTGCAATTAGTGCAGGTTCGCATCCCACCAGGCTCAAGGTTGACTCAGCCTTCCATCCTTCCGAGGTAGGTAAAATGAGGACCCAGATTGTTGGGGGCAATTAAGCTGACTTTGTAATAATGCCGCTTGGGGTGTGTGTGAAAGCCCTAATAAGCAGGCATATACATAGAATGAAGGCTACTGCTAAGCTTGTAAGCTGCCCTGAATCTTTGGAGAAGGGCGGGATATAAATGGAATTAAAATAAAATAAAAAAAAATAAAATAATGAGACATCTGCAAGAAAACCACCACGTTCAGAGAGCATCAAGGACTGGTCAGTTTGCATACTCTATTGTGTTTCTTTTCTTTGGTATTGGTATGTAAATTGATATTTTCCAATTCATTGTCCACTGTCATTGCCCAGGTTTGCTGGCATAGTCTGTTTAGAACCTTGAGTATTTTTTTCTTCTGCTGTTTGTCATATTTCTGTAGTTGTTTCATCAATTCCTGGAGTTCTCTAACTTGGTGTTGACCTGAGTGCTGATCTAACTTCATATTCTATTACTAGAGGCTATTGTAAGTAAGGAATATCTTCTAAGGTATCTAGGTTGCTGAAATGTTTACTGTACAGAATTTTAGTACTTTCCTTCTATCTTTATTTGAACTCTCCTTTTTTTGAATCTGTTGCTATCTGTATTTTTATTCTAGGAATAAAAAGGTGATTTAACTGTCAGCCCAGCTTTCATTACAAGTCAGGTAAATTGATAAGCTACCTCCACAGTTTTATCCTGCAGGATTGACAGAAAGCTAAGGTATCAAAGAGGTCCTTGCCATCACTATCTATCAGAATCTGGAAGATATGCTCCCAGCTCTCTTATCTATATGGAAACAGCATCCTTTTGCTGCTGTCAAGCTCACCTAGTCAACAACGGATTCATGTCTCTGTCTCTAGCCATTTCTTAAATGCCCAGATACCGACCAACAACTAGAGACATTTCTAAGCAGAAGGTAGCACATACCGTAGTCTGTTCCTGGCTGCATATGGTGTTAATGATAGTTTTTTTTTAACTGTGATCCGAGAATTTTCCAAATGGTTTCAAAGAACATTGAACTTTCTGGGAATTTAGCACTTTTAGAAGTAATGGAACATACTTCTTTTAGAAGTAATAGAGCAAGCTTAATAGATCAGAATAACAGAATAACAGAGTTGTAAAGGACTTTGGAATTCACCTAGTCCAGGGGTCAGCAACCTGAAACAGTGAAAGAGCCACTCGGAACCGGTTCCCTCACAAAAGGAAAAACTGGGAGCTGCAAAAAATGTGTGCACATTCGTGTACATGCGCACATGCACAGAACAGGGTTTGACTGAAGAGTGGAGCCAAGGCGAGATATGCACCTACCCTGCATATTTGAATTGCTGGTTGAACTTTTTAGTCCCACTTTTTTTTTTTTTGGACTGCACATGGCAGGGACTGGGAGCCGCTGGAGATGGCTGAAAGAGCCGCATGTGGCTCCGGAGCCGTGGGTTGCAGACCTGTGACCTAGTCTAACCCATTGGTCGGGCAGGAAACCCTATACTATTTCAGACAAATGGTTGTCCAATCTCTTCTTAAAAGCCTCCAGTGTTGCAGCACCCACAACTTCTAGAAGCAAATCGTTCAGAATAACAGAGTAACAGAATAACAGAATTGGAAGGGACCTTGGAGGTCTTCTAGTCCAACCTCTGGTCAAGCAGGAAACCCTATACCCATGGTGGCGAACCTATGGCATGCGTGCCACAGGTGGCATGTGGAGCCCTCTCGGTGGGCATGCACACCGTTGCCCCAGTCCTAGGCCTTCAGCTGAGTTTTATAAAACCTTTTCACTTTAGGCCTCTGCCGCCATGTGCAAAAAAAAAAAAGGTTCAATCAATCAATCAATTTCAACTTCTCGCGAGAAAAAAAAAGATCTCGCAAAGTTGGAATTGATTGATTGAACTTTTTAGTCCCACCCAATCTGCCGTTACCACCACAGCCACGCCCACCCAATGGGCCACGCCCACCCGGCACCCGACGATACATAAGTGGGTTTTGGGTTGCAGTTTGGGCACTCGGTCTCTAAAAGGTTCACCATTACTGCGGTGTATACCATTCCAGACAAGATCATGATCGCTTCCTCTAGGAGAGATTAAGAAAGTAACTCATAACCTGCTCTTTCTGCTAGAGGTAGCCCTGGAATTATAACCATTTGTTTAGTGATCATTTGAAGCTTCCACAACACTGGAAGAAAATGACTTACAATGGGTCCTTGCAGCATCCCCATTGTCATGCAAATCAACATTCAGGCTCTTTGCAACTGGAATGTCTTTACGAGGGTTGCAGCATCCCAGGATCACCATCTGCAACCTTCCCAGCTAGCTTCTGGCAAGCAAAGTCAGGGGAAGCTGGATTCATTTAATGACCACATAGGTCATTCAGGTAACAACTACAATGATAGGTTTAACGCCTGTGGCAAAAAAAAAAATATTGTAAAATCGAGCATGACTCTCTTAACAGCTGCCTTGCTTAGCAATGAAAATTCTGGTTTCAGTTGTGTTCATAGGTCGAGGACAAGCCTGCACAGTGCTGATATTTTTTTCCTGCACTCTGAAGTTAAAGATTAAAATGCATTGTGGCGATTCAGTTTGCATTTTTGGATAAATTGCCAATGACATACTCAGGAAGTCAAGTCTTTCCCAAAAGCTTGGGGATTTTATTTTTAATTAATTGCAAATAATGACATTAGTGATTTATTATTTTTTTCTGATTGCATATGACACTGGAATACTTGAACCATTTTGTAAATCTGACATTTAATTTTCCCTTCCTTACTGAATAGGAAGAACAGGCTTGGCCTCGAGGGATAGTGCTGCTGGATAACATTAATAGTAATAATAGTAACAACAACAATAACAACATCATTAACAATAATAAAGTTGGAAGGGACCTTGGAGGTCTTCTAGTCCAACCCCCTGCTCAGGCAGGAAACCCTATAACATTTCACACAAATGGCTGTCCAATCTCTTCTTAAAAATCTCCAGTGTTGGAACATTCATGGTTTCTAGAGGCAGGGTGTTCCATTGATTAATTGTTCTAACTGTCAGCAACTTTCTCCTTGGTTCTAGATTGCTTCTCTCCTTGATTAGTTTCCACCCGTTGCTTCTTGTTCTGCCTTCGGGCACTTTGGAGGATAGCTTGACTCCCTCTTCTTTGTGGCAGCCCCTGAGATATTGGAACACTGCTATCATGTCCCCCCTCACCCTTCTCTTCATTAAACATAATATTAAATGCCGTCTGGGTTGGAAAATATGCAAAGGTTCAGCAGTGCTAATAGACTCTCATGGAGAAGGAATAAAGCCCATCTCTGAGGGAGATGAGCAGTTTAGAAATTCATTTACTTACTTACTTATTTATTTAATTATTTGTAAAATTCATTAGCCCCCCCCCCCCATCTTACCATATGGTAATTCTGGGTGGCTTACAGTATTAAAGATAAATGTATAAAACCTAATGATATGAATAGGTAAAGGTAAAGGTTCCCCCGCAGATGCGTGCTAGTCGTTTCTGACTCTAGGGGCCGGTGCTCATCTCCATTTCAAAGCCGAAGAGCCAGCGCTTGTCCAAGGACGTCTCCGTGGTCATGTGGCCGGCATGACTAGATGCCAAAGGCGCACGGAGCGCTGTTACCTTCCCACCGTAGTGGTCCCTATTTTTCTACTTGCATTTTTTACGTGCTTTCGAACTGCTAGGTTGGCAGAAGCTGGGATGAGTAACAGGCGCTCACTCTGTTATGCGGCACTCGGGATTCAACCCGCCAAACTCATAGATTTTAGCAAATCTGCCCCAGAATCTCTGTATTTACAGAAGCCACACTTCTCTGTGCATTAATGATTCACCTGTGGAGATGGTTACCAGCATCAAATTCCTGGGTGTGTAGCTACTGAGTAGGCTGGCTTGGTCACTCAACAGCGAGACACTGGTGAAGCGGGCACAGCAGTGCCTGCATTTTCTGCATCGCAGAAATATAAAAACTGCTAATCTGTTATGGAAGGTATGGTGCAGACATGTCAAACACAAGGCCCGGGGGCCGGATCCGGTCCGTGAAGTGGTTTCATGTGGCCCGTGAAGCCATCCTGGAAACAGTGAGGGAATGGCCCCCACTGCCATGGCCCTGGCCCAGAGACCCTCCTGCTGCCAGAGACCCTCAGATCTGTCCCACTACTGCCCAGGCCCCCATAGGCACCCTTGATACAAACTATGTAGAGCTGGCTACGCCCACCCAGTAGGCCATATGTACTCTAGCCATGCCCACCCAGTAGGCCACGCCCACCCTGGCCATACCCACCTGGCCCCCTGAGGGCAACCGCAATGCTGATGCGGCCCTCAATGAAATTGAGTTTGACACCCCTGGTATGGAGGGTTGGAGCTGACTCACTCAGGGGGGGGGGATTAGATATTAAAAAGGACAGGCAAAGTTGGAAATATAAATAAATAAAATAAATATGTGTTCAGGCCTGCACGCTGCTATTAAAGTCTTCTTTCCTTGCATTTGGATTTTTGTTTTTGGAAAGCATTTGAATTTAGGCCTGCCAACAGTATGACAGCCACATTTTCCAGAAGAAAAAGTGTTAATGGAAGCAGGATTCAGAATGGTTCGGATGCCACAGCAACTTGAAGCAAAAGTAATAATGGATGTATCAAGCTCAGACAAGTTTGATATTTGCCTTCATAATGGGCTCTTTCCCTTAGCTGCTTCATTATCAGTTTCCAAAATAATCAGGTAGCTGTTCACACTGTGAATGTAATTCCTTTGGAGAGTAAAGCCTTACAAAGGGATATACATTCGGATGGCAATTTTTATCAGTGGTAAAGCAGTCGGTATATTGCTTCTCATGGTGGAGTTTGCTGCAGTGTCTACCAGGGGAAAAAAAACACATGAAAATATATTCCACGAAACTCAGAACTTGTAGTCTGAGCCTTTTTATGCTGGGGGTTAGAGTAACTGGGTACCCCGAAGACTGTGCTCTGTAATCTCATGGGGAATATAGTGAATGATTTATTTATTAATTTACAGTGTTCCATTGGACCCAAATGAAATTAATAAAACAAAACATGCCTTGCAAGCAGAGGCATAAAATGGCACCTGTCTAAATGTTAAAGTAGCAAGTTTTCTGCCCCCTTTCCTTTACATGGGTTAGGTAGTTGAAGAGCTGGTTTAAGCATTGTATTTATCAAGTTTAAATATGTCTATGAACATAATAGCCTTTGACTTTATTGTCATGTCCAAAATTATAGATGATGATGATGATGATGATGGTTTTCATTCACATCAAAACAAACGGAGTAAAAATACATTAAAAATGCAGCTGTTGTCTCAGCTCCAAATGTTGACATTTAGTGCTCATTTCAAGGAAAAGTATTCCTGTTGACTAGTTCTCTGTGCCCAGGAGGAAAAACAAACAAACAAGATTATGGAAAAGTAGAAATAAAATCATTAAATTGAAATCATTTCTTTTTCAAAATATGTAATACTGGTAGTCCTTGCTTAGTGGCCATTCAAAGTTGCAACAGATCTCCCAGGGCTACTTATGACTTGCTTATGGAATTCCAGCAGATGTACCCCTTCCATGATCATGTGATCGCATTTTGGGTGATTGGCAACTGGCTCTCATTTATCGCTGTTTTCAACATCCTGTAGTTGTGACTTAGATTTTCAGTGGGTTTTTTTTCCAGTTTCCAGGATTTACTTCTGGTTTCTGGCAAAAAAAAAAACACCCATTGAAGATAACAAATTTCTTTAATAACCACAACATTCACTTAACGGCTGTGATGTTTGCTAAACAGTCATGGCATTTGCTTAACAACTGTCACAAAAAAAGGGTGCAAAATCAGACACGGCCATGTGTTAACCCTCTTAATAACCATCACAACTTATGACTGTAATTCTGGCCTCAATTACTGTCATAATTCAAGGACATGTAAAGGCAATTACATGTCAGTCCAGGAGTAGCTGTTGTTCTGCAGACGCCTGTGTGAAGATTCTGTATCTATAGTTTCCTTTAAAACTAGCCTGGGATCCTTATACCTCTTCCCCATTCCTTATTTATAACAAACAAAAATTCTCTGGCGAAGCATCATGAAGATGCATTGGCAAGGCAAAGGCTATATTGGTGTCTCATATATCAGTTAAGAAAAGTAAGGCCTCACCAGAGGCAAAAGGGGTTCCGTAATGTTGATTGTCTCAGCCAAATCTATGGATAAATACACCTTTTTGTCTCCCTGTGAGATCTGCTTGCAGAGTTAATGAGTGAAGCCTTGTGATACATTGGCACAGCTTTGTATTAACTGTATTTACCCCAAGCCTGGCTTCCCAGAGGTGAGATATTTTTCTTGAAGAGCTTTTTTTTGTTTTGTCCTACATGAAGACATTTTGTTGCACGTAGATTTACATGGTGCTTGGTTTTTCCTCCAGAAGCTCTTTTGGGACTTCTGCTTTTATGCTAGGCCTTGCTTTTAGGGTTTTTTGGCTGCCAGAATGAGAGCAAATGTAGTATTTATTAAAAGATAAAAACTAGTCCATCTTTATTTTCACTTTATTGTTAGCAGTTTGGACTGCAGCAAGGCTGAGAACTGTTCAGGATTTTTTTTTAGCTCTTCCAGGTCATAAGGACACATAACTTTGTATCTCTACATCAGTTTCTTATTATTTATTAGACTTAGCGAGAGCAAATTGATTTGAATTTGAAAATAAGTTAAATGTTCAGAAAAGGGAAGTTGCTATCGTTTTCTGCCCCTTGCAGTTCTTGAAGCTTCCTACCTATTTAAAATAAAGAGAAACTAAAACTAATTAAACAGAGAAAGAAAAAATACACACAGCAGATAAACAGAGTTAATAAAATAATTTCACATAAGCAAAGAAAAAGAAATGATTTCATGAACTAAAGAATACCCCAAAGATATGGTAATATGTAAGGAGCTTTTAAGGAGAGGAAGTAATCACAAACTTGAGAATAATTATTTGTCAATCTCTCCTAATCAATCGAACAGCAAGGAGAGAGAATAGATTGTAGGCTTCTTTGCACTGTGAGGTTGCTTGTCATCTGTACAAAGGCAATGGTCCTAAAACAAATGCTCAAATGCCCTGGTTGTGATGGGACCTTCCGTTGTTTGGGAAAACCATTGTAAAATGTAGTCATGTGGTGCTGCTACGATCAGAAATGGAGTCCTGTTGCCGCATGCCCAAAGTAGGGCTGGACCACAATGGCCCCTTTATGATCTGTGGACTTCAATCCCCAGAATTCCTGAGCTACCTGGCTCAAGAATTCTGGAGTTGAAGTCCACAGCTCATAAATGAGCCATAATTGCCAACTCTTGGCTTAAATTATGGTCACATGACCATAGAGTGAGGGGACTGTTGGAACTTTAGAACTGGGTCATAGCGCAATTTTTGTACAGTATGTAGGCCACAATTTCAAATGGTTGCTAAGTAACTGGTCATAAGTTAAGAACTCCCTGTATCTTTATGGATTTTTTTGGGGGGGTGTGTGTCTTACTATGTTTATATCTGACAGGCCTCTAGATCCTCAGAGGAGCATACATAACTCTTTACCCACTCCCTCCAATCATAGTCTCCAAATTTAACATTGAAACAATGCTGTGAAATAGGTTATTCTGCCAGAAATGTTAGATGTGTTATCCAGTTGAGCTTTATGCCTGAGTGTATCCTGAACTCTGGGTCTCCCTAGCTTTAGTCCAGTAGTTACCATAATTACCAACTATTCAACATCTAAGCACCAAATTCTAAGCTTATTAAGAGTGGTGGTGGCACAGTGGTTAGAATGCAGTACTGCAGGCTAATTCTGCCCACTGCCAAAGTTTGGCAGTTTGATTCTCACCGGCTCAAGTTTGACTTAGCCTTCCATCCTTGGGGGCAATATGCTGACTCTGTAAACCGCTTAGAGAGGGCTGTAAAGCCCTATGAAGCAGTACGTAAGTCTGACTGCTATTGCTATTGCTTATTCTGATATTACTAACCCAGCTGTTTTAGAGTTAGGTTATTATTACTTAATGGCACCAGTTCTCAGAGTGTTGTCTGGGAACCCCTGGAGGTCCACAAAGTCAAATAAGTAAGTAAATAAATATTTTTTTTCAGTTGTAATTTCTAAAATAGTAAATATTGATATGTATAATCCAAATAATAGCAATAGCAATTTATACTTATATACCACTTTGTAATGCCTTACAGCATTATCTAAGCCAGACATGTCAAACTTGTGACATCATGTGATGTTGCACAACGTATCGGGACAGTTTTGCCATTGCCAGTAATGGGGTGGGCATGGCTTCAGCGTGACGCGTCCAGCCCACAGGCCGGCAGTTTGACACTCCTAATCTAAGCAGTTTACAGAGTCAGCATATTGCCCCCAACAATCTGGGTCCTCATTTTACCAACTTTGGAAGGATGGAAGGCTGAGTCAACCTTGAACCCCATCAGGATCAACAAAGTAGTTGCACTTTAACCACTGCTCCCCCAAACTCTTTTGGGTCCTCAAATCAATTTTAAAAATGTAAAGGGATCCTGGGGCCAAAATGTTTGAGCACTGCTGCTTGATGGAGCAATTATGTTATAATATGGAAAATCAGTAGAGCTAAAAAGTTAGTCATGAGAACCAATTTAGTCTTGCCTAGAAGCAAATTGAGTGACTTTGGACCAGTTATTCTGTAACTCACCACAACTTATTCAAGAAATAGGAAAAGGATGAGCTCTTCAGCTGAATTATTCGGTTGAAATTGTGGAATATAAATCTAATGAATACTTAAAGGTAATAAAATAGTAGGCCAACCACACTGCTGAACATTTGAGGTGGCATTTAGAAGTCCTTATTTATCAATTAAATCCTATAATAAGATAGGTACCTTACTCAGCAAATATGAAATAGCTAAAAAAGATTTCTAGGTTTCCATTCCGATGTCCATTTTGAACAAATGAAAAAAGTGAAATCAATATCAATGCTAATAGCATTTATTCTCTAGAGTTTGGAACAGAAACTCTGCCTTATTTTTATTGGAAGTTATGTATAAATTTTACTCTTTAAAGTTTACACTTCTTTAAACTTTAGGACCTTAAACAATTAAATTTAAAAAAGTTATTGCATTTTTTTACTGCGATGAATATAATTTTCTTACTGTTTCACAGATAGATGCAGTACAATAAAATCAGTTTAATGGATTCCCATTTGGTGGAATTTTGATTTAACAGGCAAAATAGTAGTCTGGGTAATTTGAAGTGTACTGGAATGGTGGGTGTTATAGATGTGTAAAATCAGGTTTTGTATTATTTTACGTTTACACCATGCAATTTATATTACAGTTATGCACATGGGATAAATTGCATGGTGTAAATGTAAATGATGATACATTGACATGCATATGATACAAATTTTTGCAATGATTTGAACCCTTGATCCAACCCTGGATTTCACCAACATCCTTTTCCCTTCTCTGTAAAAAACAAGATTTTAGGGGTACTTTCAGCTGTGTGGCAGTTGTCCATTTTCATATTCATTTCTGTTCTTATCTCATGATCTTGAGATTTATTCTTTGCAATAAATTAGGTAATCCCCGAGTTACGAAGTTTGAAGTTATGTGATAAGTGCCCCCTAGTGCTTATGAGCAAGTCCTGAAATTATGAATATTGCAGCGTTAAAGCAGTAGTTCGCCTTTACAAGTGACCGCAGAGTTATTCACCCTGGTTATTCTTTCCCTCCCCACCCCCGCCCCGGGTCTCCCTAGGGACCAGGCCTTCAATACTCACCCTGCAAAGATGGAGATTCTTCGCTTTGTTGGCTACTCCAGGCCTTTGGTGTATTTGCAGAGAATGGTGGCCTAAAGTAACACAAGATCATGCAAGATCAGTGGGGCGACATCTCTCGCTACTGATCTCATGTGATCTCATGGTACTTTAGGCCTCTGTTCTCTGCAGCAGAGAGCGAAACCAAAGCCAGGGGATGCTTCCACATGCATCTGGAGGCCTGATCCAGGTACTAGAGGCCTTTTCCAGGCCACTGCCACCTGGATCTGAGGCTGGGAGATGCTTCCATGGCCCGATCTGGTTGCTGGAGGCCTTTTCCAGGCTGCTGCCTCCAGGGGTCTTTTCCAGGTTGCTGCCACCTGGATCTGAGGCTGGAAAAAGCCTCCAACGCCCTGATCCAGCCTCTGGAGGCACGTAGAAGCGTCCCCCAGTGTCAGATTCAGAGGGGCAAGCATAAGATATCTTTGTGCATTGGGGAGGCCTTGGCCTGTTCCATCACTACCCCCCCCCCACGGCCTTCCCTACCCTGAGACACCTCATGTTCACTTAATGAGCTGCATGACTCTTAACGAGCAAGGTAGTGATCTCATTCGAGGTACAAGATTCACTCCCACAAGTTTTTGAGTTATGAGTGGAATGGGCAGGCTCCATTACACTCGTAAGTCGAGGACTACCTGTATTGTGTGGATAAGCTCTCTGACTACCGGTAGTCCTCCACTTACAAAGGGTTAAATGTCTATGGAGATTCTCAGAAGCTTCTTGGATGAGAAACAAAATGTCTACAAAGAAAAAGAAAGTCCAGTTGCCTCCTGAAAAAGCACCTTTAGGACAAAAAATAAGGTTATATAACTGGGTGTGACTCATTCAATAACTGCCTTGCGTAGCAATGGAAGTTCTGGTCTCAATTGTCATAAATTGAGGACTACCTGTATTTCAGTGATGATTGTTTTTTAGTTTTCCTTCCTTCCTCAATATTAGTAGTACCTGCAATACTTTGGACAGTGGTTTGCAGTTCAGTCAGCATAAGCAAGCAGCACAATTTTCTACACAAGCAAGCAGCACAATATTCTACACAGACAAGCTTTTTACAGATTATTCTGGCACTGCCTGCTTACCCATATAGAGTGGCAAAACTAGATTACAGTAACTATTATCTTGTGTCGATTATCGCAAAAAATAATTCCATTGTTTATATGTACACTAATACTTGATAATGTGGAAAATAGATTTAATGCTATAACTTTAAAAAACTGTTTGCTTGGCAAATAACATGGAGTTTGAGTCAAACGCCACCTAGGAAAGCTTTTATGTTTTAAAAGTCAAGATGAAGAAAATGATGTACAGGAAAAGAAGAACTTGCAGGTATATCTTTAACCACAGGCAGAAGTCCCAATGATGTGAAGGATGACCTATTCACTCTATAGATGCACAGTTAAGTCAAAAATAAAAGTGCTTGCTGACTTCTATAGTTCTTGTAGGCTTCTGCATTGTTCTTTTGGTAAAAGGAGCTGGTGCACTTTCCAAATATTTACAGCTTGCAATTTTCTTAACACAGTGAAATAAAAAGGATCCTGAGGACAGTTTGCTATATTATGAGGAATGCTAAGAATACATTGAATGTATGCGAAATTCTCTACAATTGTACATCAGCTATCTAATCTTAGAAAGTTTAAATCGATTGCATTGCAAATAAAAACAGATCTAAACCACCTTTACTTTTAAGAATCCTCAGTTAGCTCTTGTTTCCTATTCTCATAATCATAATCATAATAGTAAAGTTGGAAGGGACCTTGGAGATCATCTAGTACAGGGGTGTCAAACTCAATTTCATTGAGGGCCGCATCAGCATTGCGGTTGCCCTCAGGGGGCCGGGTGGGTATGGCCAGGGTGGGCATGGCCTACTGGGTGGGCGTGGCCAGCTCTACATCGTTCGCATCAAGGGTGCCTATGGGGGCCTGGGCAGGAGTGGGACAGATCTGAGGGTCTCTGGCAGGAGGAGGGTCTCTGGGCCTGTTGTGACTCAGGGCCAGCCTGTGGGTCCGACAGTCGGCTCCGATGTATCGGATGACTCAGACGAGGGGGAGGAGGGAAACGAACCGGCTGATGATGGTTCGGAGGCTTTGCAGAGCCCTCAGCCGGGGACCTCTTCTCAGCTGCGTGAGCCCGAGAGTGCGGAGGAAGATGACCCACAGCTGGCCCTGTTCAAGGATGCCCGACGCAGGAGGCAGTCGAGCAGGAACAAACAAAGAAAGGTTGTGGGACTCCTCGGGAGGAGGCACAGGGAGACCACGCCCTGAGCTCTCTATAAAAGGAGTGTTTGGGGAGGGGCTGGTTGCTGAAAGCAACTTTTCCGCTTGAGAAGACAAGCTCTAGTGTTTTTGTTAACTGCGTAATTAAATCTTGGCAGATGCCTTTTAGCCTTGGACGCTCTCCAGTCTCTTCTTTCTGAATAGGGGTTTGCCTTACTCAAGGCCAGAGGAGGGCTGGTTCAGAACAGGGCCAGGGCCAAGGCAGTGGGAGCCGTTCCCTCACTGTTTCCAGGATGGCTTCGCGGGCCGCATGAAACCACTTCGCGGGCCAGATCTGGCCCCCAGGCCTTGTGTTTGACATGTCTGATCTAGTACAACCCCCTGCTCAGGCAGGAAACCCCATACCATTTCAGACAAATGGCTGTCCAGTCTCTTCTTAAAAACTTCCAGTGTTGGAGCATTCACCACTTCTGGAGGCAGGTTGTTCCACTGGTTAATTGTTCTCGCTGTCAGGAAATTTCTCATTCTCCATTTCTAAAATATCAGCCTTCCCTAAATTAACACCCCATTGCACCATTTCCAGATACTATGTCCACATCATTTGGATATGATGTTTGTTATAGTCTAACATATTTTGAGGACATTGGATTTGGGAGATTTAGTGAAGACAATCCCAGGTGCACTAGTAATTAAAATTCTATTTTAAACTTGCACCACTTTCTTTCCATTTAATTTTACTCTACAACTATACTGCGTGACTTTTTATTTGACTGTCTGCCATCTGTACAATGAGCAGAATTAAATATTGGAACTAGTCATCAATGCAGTTTAAATGGGCATTTGCTTGGGCCTTAAATTTGACATTAGACAGAGATTGTTGCTAATCCTTTCTTTGTTGAACAAGAATTTGCAGTTCCAACTTGAAGAACATGATACTACACTGTTCAGAGAAAACCACCTCGCATATTTCTCCATGTTCACTCTCTTCATATTTTGATTCAAGAGTTTCTTCTCCTACCCCCTTTTGGGTGATTCTATATTTTAGGGTTTTGAAGAAAATATGTTTATATCCAGCCATGTCATCCATACAGTTATTTTCTACAGACCTTTCAACTTGCAAAATTAAAATGTTCCTTTAGTTCTCTGTAATGCCAGGGAAAATGCCACAATATTTTATTTATCCCTCAGGACGTAAGGTAGACCTAGTGTGTGTATTTGGGGAAAGGTTTTTCAAGGAGTCACTCCAGACTTTAGATATTTCTTCATTTTCTTTTTATTGCATTTTGAAAAAACCTGAGTGATATTTATTGATATTAACATTAATTTATTTAATAAAAATGTTTTTCTCTAAACATGTTGGTAGTAGGTTGTTTTTTCCCCCTTTCAATAACAGCTGAGTTCTGTTAATCACTGTAATTATTACCACACTAAAGGTCTAATTCACAGGTGTCAAACTTGCTGCATCACGTGACGTGTTGCGACGTATCGTGACTTTTTTTAGGAGGTGGGGTGGGCGCGGCTCCACATGATGCAATCCTGTTTGACACCCCTGGCCTAATTCATCTGTATTTGAATTCATTTGTGTGTAAAGTTTTAGTTGGTTTTTTCGTACATCAGGGCTGTTGTTTCACATAGCACAGAAACAAACAACTATCTTGGAAGGAATGGGAAAGCTTCACACGAACCTTTCATAATGGAAAAGTAATCTTACAAAATGTTTTGCCAGAATGAAAAATAAATTCAGGTTTGTGTTGTGGATTTCCAGGTCTTACTACAGTATATATTTCATTCAAGTGAACCAGGAAATTTCTTGGACAGCCTTATAAAGATTTTTTTTTTAAGTGAAGTTCAAGTTGGCGGGTATTACATAGAAAACAGGTGGTCCCAAACTGGTTCACAATCAGCAAATCACAGGGGTTGGGAATAGCACCTGGGATTAAAATGTATGTCATCCTTTTTTGGCACTTAGTCAAACAGCCCTTTCCTCAAACATTTGCATTTGAAGATGCTATAATTTCTTTGTTTATTTATTACATTTATATACAAACAGTCCTTGACTTACAACTACAATTGAGCCCAAAATTTATGTTGCTGAGACATTTGTTAGGTGAGCTTTGCTCTTGTTTTATGACCTTTCTTGCCACACCTGTTAAGTGAATCATTGAATTTGCCAAGTTAGTAACATGGTTGTTAAGTGAGTCTGGCTTCCTCATTGACTTTGCTTATCAGAAGGTCTCAGAAGGTTATTAAATGACCCTGGGAGACTGCAATTGTCATAAACTTGAGTCAGTTGCGAAGCATCCACATTTCGATCATGTAACCACAGGGATCTGGCAAGTCATAAGTGTGAAAAACGGTCATAAGTCACTTCTTTTCAGTGCTATTGTAATTTTGAACAGTCACTAAATGAACTTGCAAGTTGAAGACTACCTATTTCAGTTGTTGGAATTCATATAACTCTTCTCCTTTCTTCTTAATAGAAATTCAAAGAATCCCTGTGATTGTGACATTTGCCAAAGAGCTTGACTCCATGTGGATATGTTTTCTATTAATTGTGAGGAATCATCTTAAATTTATTAGGGCTGTACTCATTAATGACTCCTGGTAAGCTGGTAATATTCTGGTAATATTGATAAGCTGTAGTCATAGATGTGTCAACAAAATTAATTATGTTTTGAGAAGATGATGGAAACACAAAAGTTTGTGAACCTCTAAATGGCTTGGACCATTTTCAGGATGGAAAATTTCAAGGAAGCAATTACTTAGAGGGTCTCCTTAATGTATGGTTCAGTATCTGAAATGAGTTGAGCTTTTTTCTGTTAAGGGAACAGGATAGTATTTGTCTCTGTGTATAATTAGAATTGAGGTGGTGTAAAGGTATGTAAGACCAGGCTAATAGATGCCAGATGGCAGTCAGATAAAAGGGAACACAGCACACAGCTATATAGATAGTGGATGAAACAAGAGACTCAGGAGTGACTTTCTCTAAGTTATCATACAATTAAATGTGACACTGGAAGAATTGTACTTTTAGACTTGCAAGATTCTATTAATGTAGCTTTACAATAAAATAAAATTAGCTTATCTGGCTGTGTTTTGTCTGGCCTACCTGGTATAGCTGACAGGTGGGCAACTGACTCAAAGAAATCTGGTCATGCTCACTCTGATACTACTCTGAGAAAATGACCTTGGTTCGTGTTCCATGAGGTTATTCTTCTTGATCAGGCCAATTCTCCAGGGCAAGAGCTCAGTAAAGCAAAAATAAATCCCTACTGTTGGTAGTGTCATTGAAGCTAAACATGACCGACCTACCAATAACACTAATAGAGCCTTGGTGGAGCAGTGGGTTAATGCCTCCTTAAGTAACACCAGCTGCCTGCAATTAGTGCAGGTTCGCATCCCACCAGGCTCAAGGTTGACTCAGCCTTCCATCCTTCCGAGGTAGGTAAAATGAGGACCCAGATTGTTGGGGGCAATAAGCTGACTTTGTAATAATGCCGCTTGGGGGGGGGGGCAAAAGCCCTAATAAACAGGCATATACATAGAATGAAGGCTATTGCTAAGCACATTGGTTTGTGCTTAAATTGTAAGCCGCCCTGAGTCTTCAGAGAAGGGCGGGATATAAATGGGATTAAAATAAAAAAAAATAATAAAAGTAAGCCTATATAAAAGAAAAAAAAACATATCTTGGTTTCACATGTGCTTTGTTATTGGAGAAGAATTACCCTGTGTTGCTATTATTGTTTTTAATAATAAAGTGCAAAAGGAAGCAAGCTAATCTAACATTTGGAAACAAGTTGTACAAAAAAAGATGTAAGGTTCTGTTATTTTTTTATTTGATATCATAGATTAAAAAGTAATTACTAAGGTAAGTGGTATATTTATTTCTTGTCCAACTCCAATGAAATCATTAGGTTTATTAATGGAGGGTGTTTATACAATCTCATTTGTCATTTTAAGAGTCTGCAGAATTGCAAAGTTTGAGAATCTTGTAAAAACCTAAGGAGAAACTGAACACCTGATAGAATTAGCCAAAGAATGTTGTATTTCAAAGAATGTGATGGTGATGACGGTGAATGGTTTAAGCCCACGTTCAATTCATGTTGTCTGTCATTCTTGATAAAAGTAACTGATTGGGCTATTACAATCTGATGGAGGTTAAACAACTATATATTGAACGGCATCACTAGTGTGGTAGTTCTGTCTCAGCAGAGGGGGAAGAGAAAGGCAGAAACTTTACAAAAGAATAATAAGAACCTGTTTCTGAAGGCTTCTCCTTCATCATTCATTATTAGAATGAAATGCTAATGAGCACATAGGTCTTGCATAGAAATGCCACCTTTCAGACTTAATCAAACCCTTTTAGGAAATTTATAAAAATGCCAAGAAATAAGTTTTACAGGAACAATTTTGCTAGAGTAAACGGTGATACTCTGCATTTTAGAATATGTCAAGTGTGAAATGATTGTAACAATAAATAACATTATTGAGGGAGACAATTTGTAAAATTTTCTTTCAGCAGTAGCCTATGTCAAACTATCTACATTTCTGTATTTTCTTGTTGCTCTCCCTAAATCCATTTCTCCTTCAAAAGGATCTTTAAAAATAACAGCATAACAAAGCCAATTAAACAAATGAATTGGTTCTGTAATGTGCTTAATTCCACTCCCTCCCCAAAAAACAATTCAACTTGGCTTTAAAATTTGACAATAATAAAATTGGTGGGAGTTTAGGGAATGCGGTAATTAGCAATCAAGCTGACATTTAGGAGTTTTAAATGACAAATCTTAGACCTTTTTCAAATACCATTGTGTAAAACCACAGCTTTTGCTCCTTGAACTAACTTCCTTCTGAGTTGTACGCTTGTTAAACTAAAGGCAGCTGAGTTTAAAGCTGGGTAAAGCTGTGATTTTACACCATGGTCTTCGCCGTATTTGCATATAAGTAGTCAGTGGTTTATTTTTTGCAATGTCTCAGCCAATATCTTGGCTACAACGGTTGGCAATGGTGATACGGCCTTGAAAAGATTTGAACATTGACACAAGTGTAAAATAAGACTTGAATGTGTTCTCTGGAAGTGACATTTGGAGAAGTCAAAGCTGAAGCTAAGGAAACATCTAACAATATTCCAGGATAATTGGAACATCTGCTGTTGTTTTGTTCAGTTATGTTCTGGCATAACACAACTCATTTTGTTGTCCCCTTGTAAATGAAGGAGTAACATGGGACATAATGTCTCCAAATTAACGAGGGAGAGGATAACGTGCTGAGAACGTCTGTTAAAAAAAATATTTCTTCCTTCCAGTTAGTCAAGAACAAATGTGAACAAAAAAAGGATCAGCAAGCTTTTCTCATTACAATACTTGAATAACAGGCAATCCTGGATTACTAATCTAGCTCCCTGGTTAAAGATTCACGTGGGCATCAAGTTCTTAGGAAAGGGGTTGGACTTGTTTTTCTATAACCTGTCTCATAACGGTATTATGAGTGTACAGTATGCAAATCTCTTTTTAAAATATTTTTATTAAATCTCATAAGATAAAAATATAAAAGAAACAAAAGTTAGAAAAATAAAAAGTGCAACAAAGAAAAAAAAAGGAATAATTTTCGACGTTCTGCAGGGCCGTAAGATACAAAAGCAATACAACCTCAGCCTTTCGCTGCACACCATAAATACACGCCAGTTGCCAAGCATCTGAATTGAATTTCACAACATTTCAAGCCATTTATATAATTACAAAATCATTCTAATCATTCTAAACCTGAAATCAAACTCTTTTCAGTTTCAAGTAAAAAGTGATTTCCAAGTAGAAACAAAACTAGATAAATTCTTTTCTTTCAGTTACTTTTTTAGTCAGTTTCATCATGTCCCCTAACTCCCTCACATTTACCATCCTTTCTTCCGTTCTGAGAATTAGTATGTTTCCATCTTTGTGCCTTTAAGATTCTCACCACTGTCAGTGTGTGTGTGTGTGTGTGTGTGTGTGTGTGTGTGTGTAGATAGATAGATAGTTAGATAAATAGTTCTTCGTTTACATCCATTTGTTTAGTGACCGCTTGTTGAAGAAAAAAATCATCAGGGTCCAGTCCAAACCAGGAATAAACAACATGGCAACTACTTTAGAGAGAAGGCTGTAGTTTATTGAAGAAGAGAGCCAGACAGAAAGATGATTCTGGAAGAAAAGAGAGACCACGTGTAGTAGGGAGTGGGTTTTTATACCTTCTGGGGCCCCTGAGGTTGTTTCCTATTCCTGTTTGAGGCTTTGTATTTCCTGTGTCATGTACTTTGACCTGAGTCTGAGTGTGCCTTTCTGGTATTCTGATGGTGGTGGGTTAATCCTATTATGTCCTGTCTTAGAGTTTGGGTGGGGTATGTAGATTTTAAGGGTCTTTGTCTTCCTGATCTTTTCAGCTTCTAGCTGGAGGGACTCCAACCTTCCTGAATGGATTATTACATCTGCATTTCTAAAAGCTGGTTTCTGCTGAGTTGTCTGTGTGTGTGTGTGTGTGTGTGTGTGTGTGTGTGTGTGTGTGAGTAGTTTCTGCCTTTTTAAAGATCTTCTCCGTTACTCCTTTGGGGAAATACATTCTGCCTTTTTAATATCCCCAAAACTATTTCTTTTCTCTGTATTATTCCCACACGCTCAAAGTTACAACACTGAAAAAAGTGACCTAAGACCATTTTTCCCACTTAAACCATTGCAGCATCCCCCGTGGTCACGTGATGCTTGATTCAGATGCTTGGCAACTGGCATGTGTTTATGATGGTTGTAGTATCCCAGCCAAGCAAAGTCATTGGGGAAGCCACATTCATTTGACAACCATATTACAGTATTTACTGAACAACTGCACTGATTTATTTAACAACTGTGGCAAGAAAAGTCATAAAATGGGGCAAAACTCACTTAACAACTTGTTTAGCAATGGAAATTTTGGGCTGAATTGTTGTCGTAAGTTGAAGGCTATCTATAATAGATTTTTAAAAATCCAAGGTTTCTTTTAAGTTCTTTATCCATCAAACCTTTGGTTTTGGTTTACGTTTAAGAATCTTCTGAAACAAAACAGAATTCTAATTCCAATATTTCTTTACAGTCTACGATTCTCATTTCTTTGGAATCCGTATCTTGCAAAGTCATAATCCACTGTCTTGAAAGTTTAGGCTTTGATACAAAATAGTGTTCTATTGAATGACTCCCCATTTTCTTCCTGGCAAATGGTAAATTTCAGCAAGAAAGGTTTTTGCTGGATGATCAGTGTCTTCTGCTGGATTTTAATGCAGCCTCTTTTGCAAAGGCAACCCATTTCTTGATCACAGCCTGTGTGTGCACATATGTATGAAATCTTTCTGTGATACATTATCTGAGCATAAATTAGCTGTACCGTAAATTACAAGGCAGCTGCATTGTTGAAGCAGCATGTTGAAGGCTGGTACGAACATATTGCAAAACACGACCCTTACTTACAAGGTGAAGGGAAAAAAAGACAGTTTAAGTGGTACATGAGGACTAATTCGTTTTATTGTCAAAAAGGGGAAGATAGCACTGGAGGAGCACATTCTTTAAGTGAAGAGGATCTCCAGATATAGAAGATCCACAGACAAAAATGAAATCTCCGATGGAATGGATTAAGCAATCTGAGGACCCAGATTGTTGGGGGCAATTAAGCTGACTTTGTAATAATGCCGCTTGGGGTGTGTGTGAAAGCCCTAATAAGCAGGCATATACATAGAATGAAAGCTACTGCTAAGCTTGTAAGCCGCCCTGAGTCTTCGGAGAAGGGCGGGATATAAATGGAATTAAAATAAAAAATAAAATAAAATAAAGCATGGCACATCTGCATACAGGATAAGCTTTCCACATCTGCTTTAATCCCAGGTCTTCTGTTAGCTGACATTTTATAGCACCAGATGCAAAGCGTGTAACCTGATACAGGGTGGGTAGTCCTCTTTTGGAAACCTCCCTCTGGGGGAGGTAAGGGCTGTGCCGCTTTCTGCTGAGCAGGGACTCTAAGCTCAGCCTCCTTTTCACGCTCCCCCCCCTCCTAACATTCTAGCTGGAGATTCCAGCACATATAGTCTGAAATTGAAGCAGCCCTTATTACTGACACTGGTGATATTGTGACTATTGTTTTCTGATTCTGTTCTTCAAATATCTCCTTCAGTATTGTCAGAATGTTTTGCAGTACCTTACCAGCCTGTATTTCTTTCCTCGATTTAAAATCTTTAGTCCCTTCTAGTGGCCAGCTCCCGTCCTTCTCTCCACCTCCTGCTGGGAACATGAAGGAAGCCCCCAACAGGTGATGTCACCGGCTAATCTTGTCCAAACGGCAGCACCTCGGTGCTTCTGACCCAAGTGTGATGCAGTTATAATTCCAACATCTTATTGTAAAATTTTCAACATTCCAATTTGAACTGAGCCCTTAGTCTGTTTATAACTTTCTAAGATCCAAATCTTATTTAGTTTTTGGTATTTTATTTCAGATTCCTTAAATTCTTTGTTGTTGTTTTTTTCATTCAGGATTGATGGCAAACTCACCTCATAACTTAGAAGTAGTTAACGAGCAATTTACAAAAGTGATTACAAAGTGAGGTTTGTGAACTTAGTGTCCTTTATAAGTGCCCATCGTGCTTTTGAGCAAGATGGCTAATCTCTTCATTTTCTGCTGCACAAATCTGGGAAAAATCATTGTCCTGTGTTTTCCCTGTGAGGAATCTGGAGCACATGTGGATGATCTTCCTTTTTTAAAAAAAAAAAAATCTGGAGAGACTTCAAGGAACCTGCCTATTTTGCAGTTTCTGGGTTTTTACTCTGGACTGCTTTTGTGTTTGCTGTAGTTTGCCTTGAAAATACCCATCTGATCAAAATCTTACGGATGGTTTTGACAGAAATCAGGGATGTATGCAGAGGAGAAGTTAAAAACCAGATTCCTTTATTCTCAAAATATGAAAAAAAACAAAACAAAAATAAACTTTGAATGCCCAAAGAACTGTATCTTAAAAGAGTTGGGCTTGAACTCAGCCAGTGAAAAATCACCTCTAGATTGAGTTGTAATTGGTGACCATTGTTTGACACGAGTACAGATAATTCTCAACTTAAAAACATTTAGTGACCATTCAAAGTTACAACAGCACTGAAAAAAGTGACTTACAACCATTTTTTACAGTTATTAAGAAAAGGGCTGAAAATAAAACTGCCAACACAATAATACCGCTATAGAAATCTATAGTACATCACACGTGGAATACTGTGGACTGTTCTGCTTGCTGCATTTGAAAAATGAAACAATAGAGTAGAGAAATATGAAAAATGAATGCATTTCTTATGAGAAAAGATTAGATCATTGGGACTTTTTAGCCTGGAAACAAAGTGAGCATATAGGATAAATAAATCATGCATGGCATGAAAAAAGAAATACTTTCTCCTCTCCAATCAGTAAGATCAGGAGTCACTCAACTGAGCTGATTTTATCTATCTACTTTTTAAATTTATTTGCTGCCCATCTCATTTCAAAGTGACTTTGGACACTTGGATTACAATGAACAAGGTAAAAGCAGGCATTGCCAAACATCATACATAATCTGGAAAACGGAACCTGGGGCCTGGCAGGCCACTCCAATCCCTGGGCTCACATAGTGGCAGGCAGGCAGGTGGGCAAGGCTGGTTGACTGGCTGAAGCGGTGGGGTCACCGGCAGGTGGGCGAGGAGGCACCTTGAGGAATCATATATAATCAATTAGTTGAATTCACTAACCCAAGACATGGTGATGACCACTCCTTTGGATGTCTTCAAAAGGCACTAGAGAACAGATCCACCAAGAATCTTGAAGACTCAAAGCTGTTTTTTCAGTCAGGGACAGCAGGCTTCCAGGACTGGAGAACAGGACATATATTTCAAAATATTTAAAGAATGGCAGTTAAGTTTAGCATATTAAAATGATTGAGAATGATTTGCAATAAAAGATCTTCAAAAGTATAGCTCCACGAAGGGCTCTGAAGCATGAGATCACTACTGAAATATTCCTTGAGTTGCAGTTTACCAAGTAAGGATTATTGTTAAACTCTCTTCCATTTTCATTGTGTAGAGCAGTCTTCTCCAATAGGTGCTCCACAGATGCCTTGGTATCAGAGTAATTCAAAGAAAGTTTAATCCAGCTCTCTGGTGTTGCAGTCCAACATGCAGCCCCAAATTGAAGGATGCTGAGATGGGCTTTCTTCTCTCCAAATTGTGTTCTTACAATCTGAGCAAATATTATCTTTATTCCAGGATGCTTCTACATAAAGTTAAGATGTCTTATCTGAATGTTATGGATGCTTACAGACAAAATACAGGTAGTTAAGTGAGTTTTGCCCCATTTTACGACCTTTCTTATCACAGCTGTTAAGTGAACAACTGCAGTTGTTAGTAACATGGTAGAAGTGAATCATTGAAATTGCTTTCATGAAAGTTGCAAAAGGTGATCACATGACCCTGGGACTCTGCAACCATCCTAAATGTGAGTCGGTTGCCAAGGGTCTCTCAATTTTGATCACGGGTCCATGGGGATACTGCAACGGTTGTGTGGAAAACGATCATAAGTCACTTTTTAAAAATACTGTTGTAACTTCGAATGGTCACTAAACAAATTGTTGTCAGTCGAGGACTACCTGTAATAATCTTAACCTCTTGCTCCTCTCAGTTTATTGTTGCCTTCTAAAACTTAGAATACAGGTAGTTGTTCTGACCCGGCTTCCCAAACACAACAGATGCACCAATAAATCTCCAACGTTCCTTTTATTCAGGAACGCCAACAGTTTCACACAGCCGACTGTTAAAGTCTTTAGTTGCCTCCAAACAACAGAGCTCGCTCCCTTTTCCCCTGCAGTGGTCTCCCAAAACCAAGAGTTAATCTCAGTCTCTCACCACGCTTGCAGCAAGTGTCCTTCAGGCAAGCTGGCTGTTTTCCGACATAAGACACATGCACATGCTCAGAAGGCGCTCTGACTCCCAGCACTACAGGATCCGAGGAAAACTGCGGCAAGTTTCCAAACAAGAGTCAAGAGTTTTAAGTACAATTGTCTGCCTGGCAGGGAGACTAATAGTTTTCTGCCACACCTATTCATGTCCACCCTGCATTTTATCCACAGCTGAGGGTGGGGTTCTGTTAGCAGCGGTGACTCTTCCACCCTGAAGACCGGCCCCATAGCCTCTCGCTGTTTTCCTCTCCTCACCCTCTGCCGCGCCTGTGCATCAATCACTGGCCCCATGTGATCCCCCTCTCCTGAATCACTTGCCATGGAGGTCTTAGCCTTTCCATCTGGGGGCTGGCAGATGGCCCAGGCTCCGCCTCTGTCCCTGGCTGCATCAGCTCCATTCCTTCATCCCCATCGGAACTCAATTGTGGTCATAAGATGAGGACTACCTCTATTTCATTCTGTGCTGTTTGCTTCACATTCTGACTTAGGACTTTGTTTTTTTGTTCTGTTTTAGTTTGTAAAGTTCAGAGCTACTCTAAAAGAAAAAAGGGGGGGTTGCATCTCTCTTAGACCACAATCCTCAATTATTCACATGGTAATTTAGAATGCCCTTGACCTTTGGTTATTGAAGCACTGGGCCTTGTCTATTCCCTGGCTCCCTTCTCTTCTGCTCAAAGGATGTATTATTGCTGAGGGTAGCAAGAAACATCCTCTTCAGTTTGGCTATGTGTTTGTGCTCTTGATGCCTGGCTGCCTGTTTTCTTACTCACCAATTTTATTTTACAGACATTAGCTCCCCCAGCCTCTTTCACCTATTGCTCTGGCTTGCAATGTCAGTCAGTAAGTTGAAAGACTTTGCCTGCTCTCTTCCAGATGTTTGAAAGCACTTCTAGGTTGTTTCTAAGTGCCAGAATTCCAGGTTATTCTGGCCTGTAACTTATGGCAGTTTTACTTTAAGAGATCTAGAAGACATCCCACTATCTGGGTACGAGTCACTGCTGCAGAAAGTCTCAGAAAGACAGTCGTGCTATTGGCGACTTGCATCTTCCTTGTTCTTCCTGGTGGACCGATAAAGATCCTGAGAGTGGCTGTTTTAGCAAAGATGTCTTCAGTTTTCCATGCCCCCCCGCCCCCCGGAAGTTCAGATGAGGAAGAAGTTAAAGTAAGGTGGCCTTTGACAGTTTTTCAATATTCTGCTACAATATCTAAACAACACTGAAGTACATTCCAAAATCATTCTGATTCTTGTTTCCTGACATTGCCTTCCTTAAATAAGCTGACAATCCAAGCATTGGAAAGTTGATATGGTGCTCCTGATCTAGGTTCCCCTTGCTCCACTTTGCCTGATGTGTCAAGGCAGAATGGAGAAACCCATCACTAAAATATATCTGAATAATTATTCCTCTTTTGTTTAGCCTCTGTTTTATACTAATCAGTTTCATCTTCTGCCAACCTAGCAGTTCGAAAGCACGTAAAAATGCAAGTAGAAAAATAGGGACCACTACGGTGGGAAGGTAACAGCGTTCCGTGCGCCTTTGGCGTCTAGTCATGCCGGCCATATGATGACGGAGACGTCCTCGGACAAGCGCTGGCTCTTCGGCTTTGAAACGGAGATGAGCACCGGCCCCTAGAGTTGGAAACGACTAGCACGCATGTGCGGGGGAACCTTTACCTTTTTAAATCAGTTTCATACTTTTATTTCTAAATACTGAGATCGTTGGCTTTTTTGCTCTTTGATCTCTGTTTTTAGTCTTCAGTGAAACAATTGGTTCTAGCTCTTTGTGATTTGATACACATACTGTAATTTCACTGGTCTGTCATTAACTGCTTCTTTAAGTTCTTGTAAGCTTCTGTTTATGCTATCAGTAACACTACCTCGGTGTTGTTTAGCCACTTTGGTCTTTTTTGGCATCTTTCAATTGCCTTCAATTTTTTTAAGTGACTCTTGCCTTTTTGTTATATTCCAGTATACCACACTCTTAGATTCCAGTGAGCAGAGAAGTTTTATTTAATCTAATATTGAATTTTTGTTCCTGTTGTGCAAGTTATTTTTGAACCTTTTTTTTTCAAGAACTGCTGTTCAAAGGCATCATTTTTTCTTTGTTCAGATTTTCTGATATTCTACCTTTTGCAATCATATATTACAACTGGGAAAACAGCGGCCTTGTCAGTATGTACCTTTGTTATCATTGTGATGTCTCGGAACTAATGTAGTCTGGATCTCTCATAGTCTTTTCCCAAGTATCAGACATCTTATTATTTCATGGCTACAGGCGCCATTCCTGTAAATTTGGGGATGTAAGAAGATAAAGTCTGTTATTACTTCAGCTTCACTTCTTATTTGTGTTGGGTTGGTGCTGTTGAACCACAATTCTGACACAATCATGGTGTGGTTTTTTCCCCCCTGTAATATTAAATAGCTGGTCATCTTCTTGTACCTACAGCAAGGGACTCTTTTCTTTGCTTCCAGCAGTCAATGTGGTGTTTTTAGGTTATTAATGTTTCTTCCAGCAATTATAATTATAATTTCTATTTCTTCTATTCTATCATTTGTCATGATTTATTCTGTACATAAGTTAAATAAATGATAGGAAATGACCCTTGTGCCCTTGTTTCCCAATTTTTAATTTTGTAGTTGTTCCACATTCCATGTTAACTACCCCTTCATAATTCTCTTGCCTTTCTGTTGGAAGTCCCAGGGCACTTCTGGGTTAAAAGAATTAGCCAGTGATATCACTGTTGCCCAGGGGATACCCGGTTGGGGGCTCCTTTCATGTCCTCATACCCACTCAAGTAGTATGTATCTATCTACTTGTGAATGCACACTTTCGAACTGCTAGGTCAGCAGGAGCTGGAGCATATTGTTACACCTTTGCTCTGTGAGCTGCATTGGCTTCCAGTTGCCTTCCGGGTGAGATTCAAGGTGCTGGTAATGACCTATAAAGCCCTACATGGCATGGGTCCGGAGTACCTAAGGGAGCACCTGCGGCCGGCGTCAACTTCCCTCCGCCCAGTGCGCTCCCACAGAGAGGGCCTCCTCAGGGTGCCACCGGTCAGAGCATGCCGATTGATGGCCCCCAGGAGGAGGGCGTTCTCTGTGGGTGTGACAGACCTTTGGAACCGTTTACCGGTTGAGCTCCAGATGGCTCCCGACCTGCGCTCCTTCCGACGTGATCTAAAAACTTATTTATTTGAACAAGCCGGCCTGGCCTGATGGGTTTGGGGTTTTAACTACTGTTTTAATTAATTTATTGTATTCGGGCATAATTGTTTAATTTGTTTTTAACTTTTGTATTTTGTATTGTTGGTATTTATTGCCCTGTACACCGCCCTGAGTCCTTCGGGAAAAGGGCGGTATACAAATTAAATTAAATAAATAAAATAAATATGACGGGAGCTCATCCCATCACACAGCAGCACTCAGGTCTTGAACATGGCCTTGCTGATCATCAACCCTTGCTGATCCTAACCACATGAACCACTGTGCTCTTTCTTCATAGTGTATAACTGAACTCTAACTGAGGATCAGCTAAGTTATAAATCAAGATTCTGCTAGGAGGAAATGGGTTGTTTAATTAGCCTTCTCACTCCAGAAATCATCATCTTCTAGTTTTCCATAGGGTTGAATTACGCTCTTTCAAGTTACTTTGTTCTCTGGGAGTTCTCCTGGATTCTCACCTTCTGCTTGAACACCAGGGGCCCATGTTGTCCAATGGCATCTTGTGCTTGAATTGCAACTTCTCTTGGTCCAGGATGTACCGTCATGGTCATTCTTGTCTTCATCACTTCACAATTACATCTTTACAATTTGCTCTATGTGGCAGACATTGAAGTCCATCCAGAAGATCAAATTGGTTTTTTTAAAAATATTTTTATTGAAGTTTATTGAAATTTCAATTAAATAATGGTAAAAACCATGACAGATAATAAAAATACTAAGGAATAAAAAAACCAGGAAAAGAAGTAGAAAATAAAAACAGAGGAAAGGAAAAGAAAAATTGTACAGAAGTGCATTTTCATATTCTTGACCAGGCTTCTTCAAACTTGGCCCTTTTATGACTTTCTCTCTTGCATAGTATTTTAATTGAAATTTCCTTAAGTACAATTACATCTGCATTGCCAGTCCTCAGTCTAGTATTAAAATGCTTGCTGCAAAATTTGATCTCTTGTCTTCCTCCTGATAAAGTGCACAAGGACCTCTCTTGAAACATTTCTTAATTTTGAAAAAAATTTGTATTAATTATATGGAACTTTCCGATCTCTGTCTTAGTGTCATCTCAGAGACGTATCAATCTTTTTCTGAGATAGGTTCTTGATGTTGTCTTGGAACTGCTGTAAATTTTAAGCAAAATTCTTTTATTCTCAGTTCTAATAAAGGCAAATTGTCCAAACCTTTGTCCATCTCTTTATGTATAACTCTTATTTTCCAAAACTTTCACTTTGCCAATTTTTTTTCAAGTCTGCAGAAGATGCCCTACAGATACTTTTACTCTTCTTCGCTTCTTGCACATCTTTTTTTATTATTCTCGCAAATCCTTCTTCTATTTCCTTTTTAACCATTATGGGCATCTCTTTGCCAAATTCTTCCAATACTTTCTGCAATGAATCCTGTGAAATGCCTTATCTGTAAGTTGTTCTAGTGAACCCTTGTGTCCTTCTTCTAATTTAGGAGCGTTTCTTGGATTTGCCATTGTGAGAAGGTGAAAGCATGTTGATGAAAGTAGTAATGAAAGTAAAAGGCAGGTTTCTGCTTTTTTATTATCCCTATCTTCTTGTTTTGTAAAATCCACCAATTATTTAAAAAATAATTAAAAAATAAACAATCAGTATTTCCACAAAACTCTGGTCTGTTCATCTACTTAATTTTGTTATTTTCAAAGGTGCTTTCATAAAAAAATGTTTTTTTTTAAAATCACTATCCCCTTTATTTAAAAATTTCTTGGATTGCAATCTTATTACCTTTGTTTTTTGCTTTTAGATTAAAAACCTTTCAAATGTTGTAGCCCTTTAAAAAGAAGGCACTTAACGAGAGTCTTCCATTTTCATTGCCATTCAAAATATCTATCTTAGCTTGTAAAGTAATTACATCCAAAGATGTTTAACAAAGTGAGGCTTATGCTGGTCAGATGTCCCTTAAGACAACACAGCAGTTAAATCTTGGCCTAACTATGGATTAGAAAAGCTCAAGATAAGGCAAGCCAAGCCAAGGCAAAGCAAGGCATTTTTTTTTTAAAATGAATAATTTGGAGCTTGTTGATAACATGGAAATATAATAAAAAGGTGATTCAAAAGGTATGCTTATACTCTTGATTTTCCCCCCTTGCCATACAAAGTTAGGTATGCTTTTCTCTCATTGTTTCAATGGTGTATCAGTTGCTAGAATAGGTATTGTTTGAAACAAAAACATCATTATTGGCAAAACATTTATTTTTATTGCAGAAATTCTGCCCAACAATGACAAATTGTAATTTCTCCCATCAGAAGGTAAAATTGGTTCAGCATGCCATGGACTAGGTCAGTGATGGCGAACCTTTTAGAGACCGAATGCCCAAAAACCGGCCCTTGCCCCCAGCCCTACCCCCTGCCCTACCTCTACCCTGCCCCACCCTAGCTCCCTGCCCAACCCGCTCGCTGGGCCACCCACCGCCTCCACAGCCCGCTGCAGCAGATCACCTGGGCGGCCCAGCAGTGCTATGGCAGCCATGCCCTCCGCCTGTGCCCTGCAGCATCAACTGTGTGCGACAGAGCACGAGGGTGGAGTCTTGTCCTCGCTACCCAGTTGCCATGTCCTTGGTTGCACTGCTCCGCACAGGCTGCACTCGGGGGTGACTCTCCTCCAGGGGGGCTGCTGGTGAGGAGAGAGCTGCGAGGGGAGGCAGGGCTGGGGCCTATAGAGAGGGCTCTGAGTGCCACCTCTGGCATATGTGCCATAGGTTTGCCACCACTGGCCTAGGTAGTAATGGATACATCTAGTTGCCTGTGTAACATCTCTTCTCTGGGCACTGCATTTTTTGCCAGTCAGTATTCAGGGGCAATTCAAGTGCTATTTTTTATAAAATAAAATTATTTCTGATGAGTTCATGGACCAACCAGACCATGCAGTTTTCTTTGTATCACTGCAGAGATGGTAAGTTCAGAACTATCAAATGAGAGTTGCAGAAGTACTGAGGATTATTAGATGTCAATAAACAGTTAGGTGTTCTTTATCTCTCTTGACAGTGAGGACAGATAATCAGGGGAACAGCTTATCTCTGGAAGTTGTGGGTGCTCCATCACTGGAGGTTTTCAAGAAGCAATGAACAAACCAGTTGTCCAGGATGATATAAGGTTTTTTTGCTTGAGCAGGGGGTTGGACTAAAAGACCTCCAAAGTCCCTTCTGACTCTGATGTTCTATGTTCTCTTTGCTGCTTCCTAATGGCCTTTCTGGATTTTGGCAGCCTAGATATTATTATTATTATTATTATTATTATTATTATTATTATTATTATTATTATTATTATTATTATTATTATTATTATTATTTATATACCGCCCCTCTCCCGAAGGACTCTGGGCGGTGTACAGGGCAATTAAAACACTATATACAACACATAATATACAAAAATTAAAATAAATTAAACCAAGTAGCCCTAAACAATAAAACACGTTCTAAAATTTAAAATTTAAAATTTAAAATCTAAAATCCCAGTCCCTCAGTCCAGGCCGGCAAGTTCAAATAGCCAAGTCTTCAGGTCCCGCCAGAAAGAGCGAAGGTCGGGAGCCATCCGGAGCTCAACAGGGAGCTATGCTAAAGTAGATGGAATGTGAAAAATGAAGTACCAGTTAGATAAATTCTTTGCCATTAATAAGCTACAGTGGACAAGACTATCAGTTCTCTATATCTTTCCCTTTAGGATACAAATTATTTCTAGGCAATTTGCAGACATCAACAATGATATAATACTTTTATTATTATTATTTTTTAAAATTGTATTTTCTCCTACAGGGAAACTTGTGGTTGCTTATTTAGCCATCCTTAGCAAACATCAAACATGTCCAATTAGCACAGAGATACACTGATGAAAAACTTGCAAACTAATGTTCACTTGCCCAAGACACAGATGTTTCTTTGAAAAGATTCAAGCAGGGAAATGCCAAAAACAGAACAGAACAACAACAAAAAAAGTATGGAGCTCCAGGAATTGAAAAGATCCTATCAGTGATCTTGCTTGCATGATAAAATAAGACACACATTAACTTTTCCAACATTCTCCTCCACAGATTCTGTACATTAAAAGGGCTGAACATGTCACTCCGTTTTGGACAACATCTTATCAAGCCTTCTCTTGTGTTTCTGAAGACAGAGCTGTCTTTTGCACTTGTGAACAGGAAACCTGTGGTCCCAGGCCGTATCCTTTCTTTCTTTTTTTTTTCTGGTTAAGAAGTATCAAGCATAACAGATGGCTTTGGATCTCTGGCTATCTGCCTGGAAGTGGGCACCTTTCCTCACTTCTTGCAGAAGAACAGGTAAGATGTTATTCATATTTATTCTGAAGCCAGTCAGTGGAACATAATATGCTTGATCAGTGATGCAGGACTTTTGAAAGAGGTTGCTTAGCAACGGTGACCAAAGAGGTGATTTTTCTCCTGACCTTTTCACCAAAGGGAGATATATAAATAAACAGGCATTTAGCATTTTTTTTAAAAAAAGGAGTTGAAAGCGCTTTAAAGATACTCTCTGTTTTAATTGCTGCATTATTGGACCAGGTATTAGCCTTTTGTGGGTTTCGGTGTGTATAAGGGACAAATTCAGCTGGAATGGCTAATTTCCCAGGTGAGCAATGACTTTTTGAGGGAACAACCAAGACTCAACAGTAAGTCATATGCTTTTATGCCAGAAAGTCCTAGGATCAGTCTTAGATACCTAGTAGCATATAATGAGACAGTCCTCTGCTTGAGTTCCTAGAAAGTTCTCAAAGTCAGAAATGTTGGTCTCAGCAGACAAATAGCTGAATCTGACATAAATAGCTTCCTAGGTATGAAAAGGTGCAAACTGAGTAATTTGGGTCTTGGAATATGACATGAAATCTCAGATAGACAAGACAGTGTTCAACCGTAATGGGTGGATTGGTTCCTTTGTTTACATCTAAGCTAGTTTTTTGTTTATGAAAACTAGCATTAAACTTTCAAAGCACAATTTGATCAGTTAAAGATATTAGACCAAGCACCCTCCAGATGTATGGACTTCATCTCTGAGAATTCTCCCTCCACTATATCTATACATTTGATTTTCTGACTGAGGAATTCTTGGTGTTGAGGTCCACAGGTCTTAAAATGGTCAAGATTGAGAAACATTATCTTAGACTGATCTTCGGCTGATGGCTGCAAACCCCCCTCCCCCCATCTCTTCAATAGCACAATTGGAAACACTGGCCCATATGAAACATCTGGAAAAACCCAGCAGTACTTCCCCTGGATTTTGAGTTGTCCTCCTTTCTCCTGGATGATTTTAATTATTAAGTCTAATAGATGTTGAGGATAATGGATGGTGGATTTATTTTACAGTATAGCACTGGAATCTCAGTGCCCGAATCCCATATTTATAAAGAAATCAAATGCAAATATCCATGGGCTATCAGGTTCCTGAACGGGAAATAACTTTATGTATGATTGTTGTGCAATTAGCTCACATGGTGTAACAAGATGGTTGGTTTGTTGTCACTGTGAGTTGTGGGGGGGCACGAAGGGATGCTCAGCCAATCTCACTGTACAGATGTTGTACTTGGATAATAAAAGTTCATTCATTCATTCATTCACATAGTTCAGAACAGCGATCTTTCCAATAGAGATGAACTACATTAGCCTAGATACTACTGATATGGCTGTCAAATAGCTGCCCATTATGATGACCATAAATTACTACTTACATTGGAAAAACTTTTCTCCCAGAGGCTTGTTCTTCTGTTTGCTGCCTATGGTTTATTCATGGTGTACTTGATTGGCATTATGGGTCCCAAATAATTAGGCCTTTGGAGTGATCCAAAAAGTTTGTTCCCTGTAATGGCCCAAGCTTCATGGAATAGCCTTCCATTGAGTATTGATTATCCTTCATGAAATAGAGCTTCTGGAAAGCAGTAAGGATGAAATGGTTCTAGAGGGATTTGGGTCCTTGATGGTTATCTTGGATGGAAATATTAACATGAATTTACGGTGTAAGGTACTCAGATGCTTAGTCAAGTTGTTGGCTGTTTTTGATCTTATTGTGTGCATTTTAATGTTTAACCTTGGAGACCTTATAGCAGCCATGATGTAGATTATTACTGTGGATGATTATCTTGTTTTACTGTGGTGTTGCTACCATTGCTATTTTATGTTTTATATGGATTGTAAGCTGCTGTGAGTTTATGTGGATTTAACAACACAAAAATTTAACCAAAAAAATGCATAAGTAAATGTAATCAGACAATAGCTGCCAGCTAAACTTTGGACCTTGGTAAACAATGCAGAGTGATATATGCTTCCCAATTAGACTATAATATAGTTGATTTTACATTAGTGTTTAGTGCATTAAATGAATCTTTAAAGCAAGTGGAATCAAGTGATTTCACCTGTTTATTTTAACAGAAAAAAATTGTTGAACTGTGTAATCACATGTGAGTGTTTAGTATGTTCCTCATGTTGCAATTTGTAATAATGCATGTATTGCATTATGCACTGTTGAGTAAGTGTTTATTTAAAGAAAAACATCCTATCCAGCATTTAACTAAGAGAGACAAATTGAGGGGTGGGGGGGGGAGAAGAAAGGCTGTACAGTTGTGTGTGTGTGTGTGTGTGTGTGTGTGTGTGTGTGTGTAAAAAAATATCAAGATTGTGGCTTGGTCCACACAACTGAAGCTCTTCCTCTTTTTATGTACATCATACTGTCCAGTAGATGTGCCTGCGTGGGGTATTACCCTGATGAAAGCAGAATATGATAGGAAAACAAAGTGCTTGCAAGCCAGGAAAAGATACCCATAAAGGAACATTCGCCTGTCCTGGCAGGAAATATATTTCCTATGTTTTACAGCAGTAATTTTATCTACTTGGGACTGACTCACTTAGAGAATGCCTTTTGATATATATCTATTGCCTAGAAGACAATGAAATATTAACATATTTGAATTTCTGTAAGTTGCAGACAAAAGGAATAGCATTAAAACCTGATTCCATTCAGATGTCAGGTTAATTAACTTGTGTGTTTTGAAATATTCAGGTTTCCAAAGAGGAGGGGCAGACATTTAGGCCGGGCCGGGGGTGGGTGGGTGGGATTATTCATAGAGTGAGCCATTTTCTGGGAAGGCTGCCTAGCATGAACTGCTGGAAATATCAACAGCTCCAAGGCAGTAAAATTTAGCATACACCAGTAGGCCTTCTTAGTTGCTCTCATGTCAACATAATGTTTAATATGCACATACACATTTTATTGATTAAGACTTCCTCTTTCTCCAATTGATAAGCCTGCACATTCAATCATGTATTTCCTTTGTTACAACACTGGGGTTAATACATCTTCAAATTCAATTAGGTATATTTGATTTAAGCAAACAGCTTGAAAATCCAATCTAGCCTGTGTGTGTAATTTTGGATTCATAAATGATCTTGTTTGACCTGTTTTCCAATCCCTAGGTTTGATTTCTTTTCTCTTTTAGGGTCTTCATTTTATTTATTTCTCTCCCATATCTATAAACTAGACAGCATTTATTTTAACTCCCTGAACTTGTGATTGTGATTCTGCATTCTGTGATTATTTTGTAGACTGGTTCATTTTTGCTGGCTTTTGAAAATGGAACCACAGTATGGCTCTCAATGAGTCTTGCTCAGGGATTTTTGTCCCTATGTGAGAGAAAGTTAATCATGTTCGTCTTTCATTATCCCCATTGACAAGACAACATTGACAAGAAGAGGCTATTTCATATGCATTAATTGTCCTTGTCAGTTACAATCCTATGTGATCTGCTTTGGAAGCCATAACAAAAATCATTCCCTGTGTGTCCAGTTTCTTCCCTTAGAAGATAATTTTTATAGCTTGGGCTTGATCTATGGGGTCCCTGATGCTCTCAGAGCTTGATGAGTTTTTGCAGATGTTTCATTACCCATCTATGTAACACCATCAATTCTACACCAACACTGATAACGTTAGCTAGTTGGGTTATGAAATGTCTGCAAGAAAGCAACCAAGCTCAGAGAACATCAAGGACCCCACAGTTTCCTTCTTCCTGACTGTCCTCAAATAATGAATTGGATAAAGAAGGAAGCTGAGTGTCAGATGACAAGAGGACAGGACCAGAATGCATGGACAGATTACCAGTTCATGTGATATTATTGGGATGGGAAGAAGGAAATGACTAGATAATAAGGCACTCAGTAATCACTCACCATGATGAATCAGTGGCAACTAATCACAATGGAAGTACAAGCCTTGTGAATGCCTATTTCTAAAGGGCAACTGAATATTAACTGTCCATACACAGGTGAAACTCGAAAAATTAGAATATCGTGCAAAAGTTCATTTATTTCAGTAATGCAACTTAAAAGGGAAAACTAATATATGAGATAGACACATTACATGCAAAGCAAGATAGTTCAAGCCCTGATTTGTCATAATTGTTATGATTATGGCGTACAGCTCATGAAAACCCCAAATCCACAATCTCAGAAAATTAGAATATTGTGAAAAGGTGCAATATTCTAGGCTCAAAGTGTCCCACTCTAGTCAGCTAATTAAGTCATAACACCTGCAAAGGGTTCCTGAGCCTTTAAATGATCTCTCAGTCTGGTTCAGTAAGAATCACAATCATGGGGAAGACTGCTGACCTGAGAGTTGTGCAGAAAACCATCATTGACACCCTCCATAAGGAGGGAAAGCCTCAAAAGGTAATTGCAAAAGAAGTTGGATGTTCCCAAAGTGCTGTATCAAAGCACATTAATAGAAAGTTATGTGGAAGGGAAAAGTGTGGAGGAAAAAGGTGTACAAGCAGCAGGGATGACCGCAGCCTGGAGAGGATTGTCAGGAAAAGGCCATTCAAAAGTGTTGGGGACTTTCACAAGGAGTGGACTGAGGCTGGAGTCACTGCATCAAGAGCTACCACACACAGACGGATCCTGGACTTGGGCTTCAAATGTTGTATTCCTCTTGTCAAGCCGCTCCTGAACAACAAACAACGTCAGAAGCGTCTTACCTGGGCTAAAGAAAAACAGACCTGGTCTGTTGCTCAGTGGTCCAAAGTCCTCTTTTCTGATGAGAGCAACTTTTGCATCTCATTTGGAAACCAAGGAGCCAGAGCCTGGAGGAGGAATGGAGAGGCACACACTGCAAGATGCTTGAAGTCCAGTGTGAAGTTTCCACAGTCTGTGTTGATTTGGGGAGCCATGTCATCTGCTGGTGTTGGTCCACTGTGCTTCATTAAGTCCAGGGTCAACACAGCCATCTACCAGGAGATTTTGGAGCACTTCATGCTACCTTCCACAGACGAGCTTTATGGGGATGCTGACTTCATTTTCCAGTAGGACTTGGCACCTGCCAAAAGCACCAAAACCTGGTTCAATGACCGTGGGATTACTGTGCTTGATTGGCCAGCAAACTCGCCTGACCTGAACCCCATAGAGAATCTATGGGGCATTGCCAAGAGAAAGATGAGAGACATGAGACTGAACAATGCAGAAGAGCTGAAGGCCGCTATTGAAGCATCCTGGTCTTCCATAACACCTCAGCAGTGCCACAGGCTGATAGCTTCCATGCCACGCCGCATTGAGGCAGTAATTGCTGCAAAAGGGGCCCAAACCAAGTACTGAGTACATATGCATGCTTATACTTTTCAGAAGTTCGATATTGTTCTATGTACACTCCTTGTTTTATTGATTGCATGTAATAGTCTAATTTTCTGAGATTGTGGATTTGGGGTTTTCATGAGCTGTATGCCATAATCATCACAATTATGACAAATCACAGCTTGAACTATCTTGCTTTGCATGTAATGAGTCTATCTCATATATTAGTTTCCCCTTGTTGTGATTCAGTGTCAGCCTGTGGGTTTGGCAGCTGAATCGGACAATTCTGAGGAGGAGGAGGAGGAGGAGGAGGAGGAGGAGGAGGAGGAGGAGGAGGAGGAGGGGATTGGAGAGCCTGCAGAGGAAAGTTTTGAGGCATCATACAGCTCTCAGCCAAGCCCCTCCCGTCTTGTTCCTCCTCAGACCCAGCTGTGTGAGCCTGAAAGCTTGGACGAAGATCTTTCACAACTGGCTTTGTTCAAGGATGCCCGAAGCAGGAGGCAGATAAGCAGGAGTGAACAAAGGAGGGCAATGAGGCACCTCGGGAGGAGGCAAAGAGAAGCCACGCCTTGAAACTGTGTTTAAACGGGGAATGTGTGGGAGGTGCTGGTTGCTGAAGGCAACCATTTGAACAGCTTCTGATTCTGATTTTGTTTTGCTCTGTTTTGGATCTGTTTCATTTCCTTTGTGTAAATAAATTTGGCTGGCTTACTTTCAGCCTATTGACTTTTGAAAAGGGGTTGTCCCTGACATTTCTGCAGGGCCGGTAGTAGGCTGGAACAGAACACCCCTTTTCAGTTGCATTACTGAAATAAATGAACTTTTGCACGATATTCTAATTTTTCGAGTTTCACCTGTATCTTGTTTGTGATAAAATAATCTCAATAACTATGTGAGAAAGATCCTAGGTGAACAAAATACAGTAGGGCTTTGGGCTAATCCAGAATTTGGATGTATGTCCATTAAATCTAAATTTTGACTGCCTGATTCCTCATCTTCATGCCAATTTAATAATAATTCATTATTTACTTGTTGTCTGATGTTGTCTCAGCCAGAGACATATTTAAAAGTTTCTGAAAGACAAGACTTATTTAAACAAGAAAATACAGTACTGACTGAGAAGGACCTCTGAGAGAATACGGTAGCTAAGATTCAGATGCCTCCGTAGTCAAGCTAGACTTGTTTACACAGCCATTATCCTGTGATAACAATCCCTTAATCCAAGAAGGTCAAAAACTAAAGCTTGCTTGTTTGAAATATATTTTAGAGAGAAACTCTGAACTTCTTTGTGTGCTTGAGGGATTTGGTGGACAGGTAGACGATTTTTAAGAGACCTTTTATTGAGTGTCTGAACTTCAAGATGTGCTTGAACTTGCTTGTTGAATTAAGACTAAATGAGAATTGTAATAAATAAAATGAAGCAGAACTGTAGAAACCACAGAGCGATTGCTTTATCCCAAAGGTATGTGCTTCAAGTATGACCAATAAAAGAATAGATTTAATTAAAAAAAAAGTATAGTTGGGAGATGAATGGTGTTGAATGAAATCTAGGGAATATTTTATTATTACCTTCTCACAATCTGTGTTCAGTGATTGTGTTTGTGTAATTTGGACTAGCAAGGCAAGAAATGCATAATACTGTATAATAATCAGTTGTTCTGACAATGACTAGTTTAAAAGATAAGAATAATTTAAATCCAGCTTTTTCTTGTGGTAAAATAGCCTTCTTTAACTACCATTTAAGAAAATTCCCAATTAGCATGGAGATGATTGGTTTAAATGTTCAAAACATCTCAAAAATATATATTCCTGTTTCTTACCTAAGAAATACATCACTTTATGGCCACCTATTTTTTTTTTACTTTAGATATACTTTAACAATTTTCTATTCAATTTTGGTAACAGCTGTGACTTAACATAATATATTTCTCTGGAGAACATTGGATTTTTTTTGGAAAAAATACTTTTTAGTAAAGAAGTGTTTTACAAAGCAAATAGAATAACATAAAAAGGAAGTTAAAAAGAAATAAGTAAATAAGAAAGAAGTGAAAGAAAAAAGGGAAAAGGAATAATATAAAGTATAATTTTTTAAAGAAGAGACAGGACAACCATTTGTCTGAAATGGTATAGGGTTTCCTGCCTGAGCAAGGGGTTGGAAGACCTCCAAGGTACCTTCCAAATCGATGATGATGATGTAACTTCAATCTTCTTACAGCAATTATAAATGCATTTGTATTTTATCCTCTAAGCTTGCATTGCGATTCTTTCCATATTCTACCTTTCCTAATCATCAAACTCACAAATCACAAGCTGATTTATTTCCCTGTTCAGCAAAAAGTCTATTTCCAGTCATTGAGAAATGCATTTTTTCTCTGCTCCGACAAATCAATTTTGTCATCTTCATTAACCATTTCTCTATTCTATTTCAGACTCTTTCCATCTCTGTGCATATAATAACCTTGCTGCTTCTACCAGTTGTCCATACATCTTCTCTTATTGTCTGTCCTTTAAATCCTAGCAAGAAAATTTATTAAAGAAAATTGGGGTTTGGTTTGCTTATATATCTAAGATTTCTCAAAGTTTCTGCTCAAGCATGCTACCCATACCTTACACGAGGGTAATTATAGAAAAATCTCTGAAATTCCTCCCTTTTCCCCAAATTGGGAAAAATATAAGAGATCCTGGTCTTCATTATAGGTGTGCAATGTCCTGACATAGCTTTTATTTGTATTCTGATCAGCTAAGACTCTTGATTTTCCCTAAAACTGGCCACTAAGACTAAGTTCACCAGTGTTTTATGTTGGTGGTCAGTTTGGTCGTTTTCAGACAAATCCCATCGAGTACAATATTACAGTGCATAGTCTGGCAAAGTGGATACCTGAGCATTTTCTTTCTCCCTTTCCATTAGAAAGTTAAAGAGGCATTTGAGCTGAACGGGATTCCTGATGACATCATGGACACATCCATGATGAGCTTGCTTGCCGATAGTATGAAAGTCCCTCGCTTCTTCTCCAGGTGCTCTTAAACATAACTCAAATCTGGCCCACAGTCATGCAGGAGATCAATAGGAGATTGTCAACTCTACTAGCACTCAGCAGTTGCAGTGCTTATCAAACCCGTGGTCCATTTGGGTTATTATTATTATTATTATTATTATTATTATTATTATTATTATTATTATTATTATTATTATTATTATTATTATTATTATTATTCTGCTTCCTGGTTTGGCTCATCCACAGGGCTGAACTTGAATCTCCAGAACAGACATGTCAAACACAAGGCCCGGGGGCCGGATCCAGCCTGCAAAGTGGTTTCATGCGGCCCGTGAAGCCATCCTGGAAACAGTGAGGGAATGGCCCCCCACTGCCTTGGCCCTGGCCCAGAGACCCTCCTCCTGCCAGAGACCCTCAGATCTGTCCCAGTCCTGCCCAGGTCCCCATAGGCACCCTTGATGCGAACGATATAGAGCTGGCCACACCCACCCAGTAGGCCATACGCACTCTAGCCATGCACTCCCAGTAGGCCACGCCCACCCAGGCCACACCCACCCGGCCCCCTGAGGGCAACTGCAATGCTGATGCGGCCCTCAATGAAATTGACTTTGACACCCCTGCTCCAGAATGTCCATCCACAGGGACACTCAGTGGAATTTATGCATCAGATTTATATGGTGCCCACTGATCCAGTGAAACTCTCGGTGGAATACTATCCTTTCTCCCTCATCGTTATTATTAACAACTTGGGAAGTCTTTGCAGTTGGGAAGAATTTTTATAATGTAGCTACTAGTTAGGGAGTGGGTGTGTGGTAGATGTTTAATTCACAATTTGATTTCTGTGTTAGTTGAGCTTCACTATGTAATAGATTCCAGCAATTAATTGTAGGCACACCATATCTGGGCTGCAAAAAAAAAGAGACAGTCATTAGCCCAAAGAGTCACTGCCCGATCATGGGGAATCGGGAAAAAAGAAGGCTGGAGAGGAGAGAAAATTCAATATTTTGCCTTCTGTTCAACTGCTCCCTCCCTCACCTTCCAAATGTGTCTATCTATGAAGTCCTTGTTTTTGTCCTGGGTTAATGCATGAAAAATGAATTTGAACATTAACAGAATCCATTTGTGGTGTAGGGCTTTTATTGTAAAATTCATTTGTTATGTCCTATTGTTTTCAGCAGACACAGTATTGATCTCTCAGTTTCTGCTCAGGGATGCTATAAGGAATGCTGGCATAAGAAGGGAACAGAACGTTTGTAAATTGATTGAATATAAAACATAATGACAGAGACAAACATTATTTCTGCAGCACAGTTATATTATGCAAAGTATTTTCAACCGCTTATTGAGCCGGTTATTGAAAAGAGCAGGAAAAATGGGCAGTCTGATACTGGGACCAAACAGTTTTTTGGTGATTCATTGACAACATTGTGACCTTACAAAATATGCATTCAAAATGAAAATGGATTTTTTTTTAAAAAAAGAACTTTTTGGACTACTTTTAATGCAGTGAAAATTTTGGTGCTAAGATAAACTTTGATAGCAATGGTTGAATTGCTTCAGGAGAAAATTGAGTTTTATACATTGGATTTCTACAAGACAGGTAGAGAAACTTATAAAAACCAGTAGGATAAGACATGTATCATGATTCCGACAGATGAAACCCTTCAAAAGAACTTTGAAGCGTTGTTTACATTAAAGAATCTTTTATTCGGGAAACAGAGTATCGGCACTACATAGTCAAAACCAAAAACTAAATTCCCTCCCCTGGATACAAAGTATCAAAGTACAATTCCCACCCCCAATAATGTGTCATTAAGGCACATTCCCCAATTAGCTTGAAGCCGGGGCTTTCTCCCCAGCCCTCCAGCCCGCCAAAACATTATGAGCTCAGGACCCAATTTGTCCTTGGATTCCCACGGCAGAGTTGTTATTATTATTATTATGACTAACTGAACTCTCATCCCAATCCCCACTCCTAGCACCAACTAATTCTGAAAGCATAGAGCCTTGGTGGAGCAGTGGGCTAATGCCTCCTTAAGTAACACCAGCTGCCTGCAATTAGTGCAGGTTCGCATCCCACCAGGCTCAAGGTTGACTCAGCCTTCCATCCTTCTGAGGTAGGTAAAATGAGGACCCAGATTGTTGGGGGCAATAAGCTGACTTTGTAATAATGCCACTTGGGGTGTGTGTGAAAGCCCTAATAAGCAGGCATATACATAGAATGAAGGCTACTGCTAAGCTTGTAAGCCGCCGTGAGTCTTCGGAGAAGGGCGGGATATAAATGGAATTAAAATAAAATAAAATAAATAGAGAAAATGGCTGCATTTTCATCTGTTCTCAAAGCAAGAACATCCGATGTTAGCAGCGTTGACAGCACAAATTGAGTCAGTGGCCTAGCAAGATCCAATTTGGAAAAAAAAATGTTTATAGGAAACCCAGATTATTATCCTAGTTGCTGAAGCCATTTGAACTCAATTATGTTCTATTAGATGTTAAATTTCCAGGCTAGGGTAGATATTATATTTCACCAGTTCAGAGGAGAACAGTAAATCTCCTAGAGGGAATGTTCAATCAAAGAAGAGAGCAATAAATGGAGGGTACATCTTTGACCCGAACTCTGTTTTCCTCCTGATCCTGTTACACTTCTCTTCAGAGTTATTGTTTTATTCTTCAGAGGTTTTCAAAGGTCCATCAACTTTTCTGCTAGTGAAACAGACAAAATGCTGATTTGTAATATGCACAGGAAATCACATGCACTGTAATTAATTTCTCAAAATAAATCTGCCATGTGAAGTGGAGTCTTAGCTGCTGAATAGGGCTCAGGACACATTTCAAACCTTGGGACCACATTTTTTTATTTTTTTTTTATTTTAATTCCATTTATATCCCGCCCTTCTCCGAAGACTCAGGGCGGCTTACAAGCTTAGCAGTAGCCTTCATTCTATGTATATGCCTGCTTATTAGGGGTTTCACCACCCCCCCCCCCAAGCGGCATTATTACAAAGTCAGCTTATTGCCCCCAACAATCTGGGTCCTCATTTTACCTACCTCGGAAGGATGGAAGGCTGAGTCAACCTTGAGCCTGGTGGGATGCAAACCTGCACTAATTGCAGGCAGCTGGTGTTACTTAAGGAGGCATTAGCCCACTGCTCCACCAAGGCTCATTGAATCAGATTCTGAAGAATGAAACTGGGATTCCTCCAATGCTGATGAAGTCTGTATTGACCGAAATCCGCATAAAGCTCTGATTAGTCATGCAGAGTTTGGTGGACCACGTGAAGGGAAAGAAGCAAAAAGTCTGCAAAAGTTGAAATACTTCTTCAGAAGTACTCCAAAGCAGTATTTGTAGGGTCCTGGGTGCTCTTTGAGCTTGGTTGTATTCTTGCAGATGTTTCATTACCCAACCAGGTAACATCATTGGTGCTACTGAAAATAACCAAGCTCATAGAGAACCATAGTTCAACCTTGCGCTACAAATATTGCCTCCTAAAGCAGTGTTTCTCAACCTTGGCAACTTTAAGTTGTCTGGATTTCAGGCATAGCTGGGAAATAATTCTGGAAGTTTTTAAGGTTGAGATACACTGCTCTAAAGTGCAGGAAATGTAACTTCTGATTACTGTGGGAGTGGGATATTGAAATCATATATGGCAAGATTCTTCATTGTCATTTGTTAGATCACTCTCCAGGAGATGGGACATGAAAAGGGTTTGGTGGCGTTTGTAGAGTATAACAAAGGAAAATGTTGGAGTCATGTTGCCCTTGATAACTACCAGCCATTCCCATTGTACTGCAGTTTGATACCACTTAGAAAAAAATACAAAAGTCTTCTGCTGTCTTTCATGCACATTAGCTTTCTAGCCCTTGTACAACCTCTACAATTCTATAAGTTTTTAAAATAATACTTCTTCTATGCTACTGTGTATTTCTTTTTTTTCCTGACTTTTCCCCCCAAAATGTGCTAAGTATGGTGGTTGACCAAACCCTTTTTGAATAGTAAAGGAAGGCTGTTCTTGCATTACAATCTGCTTATTTGATTGATTTAATGACTTTACTGCCTGGGCTGGTTAAAAATCGAATAGTATTCCAAGCAAGAAAATGCTCCTTTCATAGTATTCAACTATAACATCATGGTTTTTTTTAATTGTGACTGTAATAGTTTTCATTATAGTAATGGAAAATAATAGGGTTGCTCTGTTCAGCCAGTTGCATCTGCATAGTTTGTTAAATAGATGATGAAAGTATAAAAGGTTCCTTTTGGAAGTGTGCAAAATATTAATATAATACTGATTCCTTAGGTCCGAGTAGTTTTATTTACAAGTGAAGATATATTATTTCATTTTACTTAACGGGAGAACTGTGTAGGAGATCTGTAATAGTCCACCTCGCTTCCCCAAGGCCACTTGATTGGGTCATTTTGTCCCGAATTCAGGGTCTAATTATTTCTTTAGTATCTACCCAGTGTCAATGCATAAAGTTAAGCAAAGTAATAAATCAAAGAAACAAGCACACAGAAAAGTCCAAGTATTCTTAGGAGGCAGGCTTAAGAGATGGTAGCACCTAGCAGACTTATCTGGGCTTGGAAGCTAAGCAGAGTTGGGTTTGGTTAGTATCTGTGTTAGAAGAATAATTTGGGGTTCCAACTCAATATTTCTATCATGGTTATACAAATTTATAAATCCTTCTCACACCTGGATGGGATTACTCCAGGGACTGTCAGGATACTTGGCTAGATTCAACAGTTCAAACAATAATCCAAAACAAGGTAACAGCAAATAACTTCATGTGTGGATGTACTCCTCCTCCTCCTCCTCCTCCTCCTCCTCCTCCTCCTCCTCCTCCTCTTGAGCTAAAGGAGAACCTATGAGCAGGCGGTTGAACATTGATGTTTAAATAGCTTCATTCAACTCTGTGGTTTGATGAGATCTTCTCAACTTGCAAAGTTGAGTTGAGAGAACTCCCAGCAGTTCCCACAGCTCTTTAAAAGCCCAATGAATAGTTACTTTATGATGGATGCAATATCTAAAAAAATGGTTTCTCCCCTTTTTATTCTTAACCTCATGGAGAAGAATTTAGTAGCTGTGAATACTATGAATAAGAACAGAAATTGGCAAATGTGGCTTTGTAGTAACTGGATGCTTAAATAGATTAGTGAGCTGTACGTTATTCTTGAATATTGCCAGCAGTCCTCAGATGTTTTTTTTTTTCATCCATGCTAACAATTTAATGTTTTTCCTATTGGATGGAAGAGCTCTCTCCCTTCCCAATCTTAGTATCTTGGATTTAAAAGGACAGTTGAATGTTTTGTATGTGTCACATACACGTGATGATTTTCCCGCTCCACATGATAACACCTTTTCCTTTACTTGTAGTATCTTAAAAAAGCTGGAAGAAGAGATGGCAAGGCCTGAAATTATTTTTGGTGATTGATTGATTGATTATGTGCCATCAAACTCCTAGTGACTATTTAGATATTCACCATGAGAATTTGTTTGTAACCTGTTCTTTCAAGTCACCCAACAGTATTCAATCATCACTATATCTGAGTCCATCCATCTTGATGCTGGTCATCCTCTTCTTTTCTTTCTTTTCCTCTTTCCCAGCAATACAACCTTTTCCAGAGAGATGGATCTTTCCATAATGTATCTGAATTAGGACAGTTTGAGCCTCATCATTTATGGCTCAAAGAAGACCTCTGGATTGATTTGTTTGATGAGCCATTGGTTTGTTTTCTTGGTTATCCATGATATCCTCAGTAGTCTTCTCCAGCACCAAAGTTAAAGAAATCAGTAGGTGAATTTCCCACGTGTATTGTATGTTTAAAACAAATTCTTATAACTGGTGTGTCTGCCAAAGACAGCCTTCTCAGACTGAAGAGCCTTTATCAGACCAAGATTTTAACTCGTATTATTTGTTCCCAGAAATGGCTTTATTCTTCTCTCGTCTGACTTTAAGCATATCTGTGATAATGGGGGTCTTGGAAAATATTTTGCATTATCCCTGTTACTGCCAATTGACTGCTAATCCCCAAAGAGACTTTTGATCCCATCTTACTAAGCCCTAGCCTAGAATGTCTGTGTGATCCTTTATTTTATTCAACATAGGGCAAAAAATGTTTTTTTTAAAAGCACCTTATATTCTCAGTGAACAAATAGGAAACTATTTACTCTGTTTACAAATTCAAAGATAGACTGTTTGTATAGTCAATACATGATGGAGTTGCATATAGAAAGTCTCTGGGATTTCCCTCATAGGTGCTCAGAGGACCCTGTTCTACAATATGCCTCACTCCCTGCTTTGAAGCACCACAGCTAGATTCCAAAGAGGAGAGTTATCCCCACTTACGGAGGACACTATTACATGCGAGTCATGTTGAGGCCTAATCCTTTTAAGGTCTTATGGGTAGATCGAATCCTGTGGGTTCAGCTGTAAAGCAGGGAATGTTGTGACACTCTGGAAGAGGAGCAGAGGACCATTCTTGCATCAGGCTTGAAGCAGATTGAGGTTGTTATCCAGCTGTCCTAATAGGTGGATGTCTGGAGTGTCTATATGGACAATACAACAGTGAGAAAACTGCTAGCAGATGAGAATTCTTGATTATTTTGCAGTGGTTTTTTATAGCAGACAAGTGGTAGCATAGACTCTTCTTCTATTGAATTTTAATTGATTGTGTGGGGGGGCGGGGGGAAGATGAGCCTATGCAACAGCTTTATGTTCCCAAATCTAATTTTGGAATAAATTAGTGAAGATGTTTCATATTTGCAATGCTTTTTAAATATCCCATGTACTTTTTCTGTTATTTGTTTATTTCATATTCATTTATTTCTTCCAGTGAAGTTTTAGTAAAGGTAAAGGTTCCTCCGCACATGCGTGCTAGTCGTTTCCAACTCTAGGGGCTGGTGCTCATCTCCGTTTCAAAGCCAAAGAGCCAGCGCTTGTCCGAGGATGTCTCCGTGGTCATGTGGCTGGTATAACTGGATGCCAAAGGTGCACGGAACACTGTTACCTTCCCATTGTAGTGGTCCCTATTTTTCTACTTGCATTTTTATGTGCTTTTGACCTGCTAGGTTGGCAGAAGCTGGGATGAGTAACAGGCGCTCACTCTGTTACGTGGCACTCGGGATTCGACCCACCAAACTGCCAACCTTCTGATCGACAAGCTCAGTGTCCTAACCCACTGAGCCACCGCGTCCCCTGTAGTGAAGTTTTACACGAGGTTAAAAAAAATGAGATAAGAATACATTTCAGGTCATAGCTAATAGTCACATTATTAACACTAAAGGGCTTAGCTGAAGAAGAAAAAAGTGTTCTCTGAAGGAGAAGGGACTTGAAGTCAAATTCAGTAATCCTGGGCGTATGTAAGAGAAGGTTCTCTTCCCCCTGCCTGATGAACAGACCTCTAAAAGCAGAGGAACTTTTGGAATGGTCTTCTACAGACCTTACTGTTAATACAAGCAGTCCATTAGCTAGTCCAGGGGTAGGCAACCTTGGCTCTTTTATGACTCGTGGACTTCAACTCCCAGAATTCCTGAGCTAGCATGGCTCAGCTTGGAAACCTCTCCCTTTCCCCTCAGCATGGCTGGCTCAGGAATTCTGGGAGTTGAAGTCCACGAGTCATAAAAGAGCCAAGGTTGCCTACCCCTGAGCTAGTCAGATCCTAAGCTGTTTAAATCCATAAAGGTTAACACCAGCAATCTACAATGTGCTTGGAAAGCAAATGCGACTAGTAGAGATTTTTCAGCGTAGGGACATGATGCTAAGATCTCAGCATTGTAGGCTGCTTGCCAGCAGATTTACAGAGAATAAGATTTAATTTCATATTCTTGCTAATGTTCTGTGATTATTTGGAGGAGTCTCTGTACTCGGAGACACATTTACAAGGGCCATTTATCTATCTTAGAGAGCCTTTTTTTGCCATGCGAGAGTTGTTTGTGACAAATTCTTCCATCTCAGTCTGATTTAAATAGAATTGTTGGAAAAAAAGAGATCAGAGGCTTGCTTGCAGTCTTTCCTACTGGGTGCAAATGCATCGTATTTGTGTTGAAAGTACGATCGTTATTTCTAAATTGTCATTTATATTTAGAAATCAGCACGCTATTCAGAGTCATTCTGTCTTTTGTCCTCCCTTTTTTGGGTGATACATTTCTTCTTTCTTAACGAAGCGTAAATGTCCACCCTACATACGTTGTTTCTTTCCCTTCCAAAAGAGTATTTTGAGAGGATTCTGGTTTTTCTTCCTTTGACTTCTAAGTAAGGAAATAATGGTGCAGCATTTTCTCATCTCCACTTTGCTTTTCGTTGAGTGGAGCTCCACAGACACCATCCATCTGTCATCAAGAGAGACACAAACAAGAGATGGAACTTGATTTGCTGTAATTGTTTCTAAAGAGGCGGCTGATGACTCCCCAAACAAAAACTTATAAACAAGCTTCTCTGTTTTGGAACAGCAAACATCGAGACACATGCTGTGAAGAGAACTGAGAAGAAGATTGGTCCATTTGCAGTGAGGGGAGATCTAATGTTCCAACCCTATTGCCCTAGGAAAGAATAACTGGAAAAGTGCTTCTAATTAATTCTAAGCATGCTTGATTTGACATTCTTAAATGTTTGTATACAGGCCTCAGTCGCCACTTTTGTAACCTAACAAAGAAAATATGCCAACAGCTAGAGAAATCTAATATTATTCAAGATTGTTTCACCTTATCCATCACCATTTTTTTTTCAGCTTACTAATATTTTTTTTTCTTTCTACCTGCTTTTGGCCTACAGATGTCTCCTCTTCTATTCAGTCCTTATCATGATACAAAGCTGGGACGGATACATAATAGATGGGAGGACAAGGAAAATTTCAAGAACAGTTAGGCCAGGGGTGTCAAACTCAATTTCATTGAGGGCCACATCAGCATTGCGGTTGCCCTCGGGGCCAGCTGGGGGTGGCCAGGGTGGGTGTGGCCTACTAGGTGGGCGTGGCCAGCTCTACATCGTTCGCATCAAGGGTGCCTATGGGGGCCTGGGCAGGAGTGGGACAGATCTGAGGGCCTCTGGCAGAAGGAGGGTCTCTGGGCCATGGCCAAGGCAGTGGGGGCCGTTCCCTCACTGTTTCCAGGATGGCTTCACAGGCCACATGAAACCACTTCACGGGCCGGATCCGGCCCCCGGGCCTTGTGTTTGACATGTCTGAGTTAGGCTAACAGAGTAAAAACAGGGTAAAGGAGTCCCTGCGGATTTTACTCCGCTAGTCGTTCCCGACTCTATGTGGCGCTGCTCATCTCCATTTCAAGGCCTTGAGCCAGCACTACCTGAAGACATTTCCATGGTCATATGGCCAGCATGACATCATGGAGCATTGTCACCTTCCCAGTAAAGTGATATCTATTTATCTATTCACATTTGCATGCTTTTGAACTGCTAGCTTGGTAAAAGCTGGGGCACGGAATGGGTTCATTGTGGCATGTGCTGCTTGGGTGTCGAACCTGGGCTGCCAGCTTTCCAGCTGACAAGCCCAGCAGCTTAACAGCTGAGCCGTTGTGCTGCCCAAGCTAGATGAGTGGAAGGAAACAAACAGAATATAATTTAACAGGGACCAAAGTAAAGTCATACATAAAGTCATACAGGTAAGAGAAATGAAAGAAATAGGCACAGAATTGGGAAGTACACGTGAGAACGATATTAGTGGATCACAAGCTCATTAGGTGCCAACAGTGTAATACAGCTGCAAAGAAGGCGGACAACATCTTGAAGATCATCAAATGGAGCATAGTGTTCCAATCATGGGAAGTAATTATCCCACTGTACTCTGCCTTGATTAGGTCTCACTTGGTGTTGCGTTCAGTTCTGCACAGTCCATTTTAAAAAAGACATTGATAAATTGGAGTAGAGAAAGGCTACCGAGATGGAGAAAGGACTAGAAACTAAGTCCTACAAGGAATGGTTAAAAGTTCTAGGTAGGTTTAATTTGCAGAAGAGAAGTAATTTAAATAAGTTACTGCATGATATAGTTACTTCCCTTTTACTGGAGATTTTCTAACAGAAAATGGATAACTTATCTATCAGGGTTGAGGTATCATATAGTGTTAAGGGAGTTCAACTTGTTTACTTTTTAGGTTCTTTCCAATTCTGTGAGTATTTGTATATAAATAAACAGCACTCAATTGACATTAGGTTTGGGAACTTGACTTTGTTTTAATTCCAATTTCCTGTCTTTTCCTGCAAGTGCAGGATCTGCTTTTCTCAGATCAACCAACTGTTGATCCATTGGTTGTGACAAGAATTGACTGTCTTGTTGTGCAAGCCTAAGGTTGTGAACTGAGAGAGAATTACTGGCCTAGACTCACCAGCTGGGTTTCATATCTAAGGTGGAAGTAGAACTAGCAGTTTTCTGGTTTCTAGCTTGGTGCCTTAACCATTAGAGCAAATTGGCTCCCATAAACCAAATTGGATAAAATGGGTAACTGAGCAATTTTAGAAGATGCCGTTTTGAGAAATGTAGATGTAATGGTTGTCATAGACTGGGACAATTGAGTCAAGCTAGCTCATATTAATAATTGATAATTGTTATTGGCCTGTAAATTTCCAAACTCATTTGTCATGCTTAACTTCACAATCTATTAGATGGACATCCTTAATATGTTCTGCAGGATGTCACCTATGTTGGATCAAGCACTACAAATCGCATTAATGAGGTCTTAAATTCTATGGAGCAACATCTAAGGAGATTCTCAGTCATCCAGGTCATGGTTGTCCCAAAGCTATGGAGTAACATTTTTATATGGCTAAATGTAAGGTGAGCCTGGGTGGCTGATGTCTAAGTAAGCCAAGGTAAAGGTAAAGGTAAAGGTTCCCCCGCACATGCGTGCTAGTCGTTTCCAACTCTAGGGGCCGGTGCTCATCTCCGTTTCAAAGCCGAAGAGCCAGCGCTTGTCTGAGGACGTCTCCGTGGTCATGTGGCCGGCATGACTAGACGCCAGAGGCGCATGGAACGCTGTTACTTTCCCACCGTAGTGGTCCCTATTTTTCTACTTGCATTTTTATGTGCTTTCGAACTGCTAGGTTGGCAGAAGCTGGGACAAGTAACAGGCGCTCACTCTGTTACACGGCAGTCGGGATTCGACCCGCCAAACTGCCCACCTTCTGATCGACAAGCTCAGCGTCCTAACCCACTGAGCCACCGCATCCCTCTAAGCCAAAGGACCTGGTTAAAACTGACGTTGGGCTCTCTTAATCTAAACACTTCCCCTCAATCAGTTGTAAAGAATGTATATGGTTTTCTAAAGCTCTTCAGCATGTTGAATTTTGCTTGGCCTACCTTTATGCTGGCATTGTAGACATCTGTTTAGTCCAGTTACCTCTCTCCCCGGTCCTTCCGCTGGCAGATTTGCTGGGCCTTGGAGATGGCTGTCAAAAAATTGTTTTCATCATTAAATATTATTTGTGCTTTAGCCTCCTCACCTACCCCCAGCCAACATACTATATTTAGGATGGGTCCCCTTGGAATCTTCAGGCCTTGATGCAGCACCCTGATTTTTATGGTGCTAAAGCAATTTATGAGCAACTGAGATGACTCTACCTGGTATGGATAATTTCCCCTCGATGTCTCATTTTCTCCTCTCCTAATGCAACTGGAGATGATTATAGTTATCAAGAGAACTTTTCATCTTACAACTTTATTTCTAGCAGAGGGAATCATTTCAGAATGGGAATAATTTCTCCATCTGCTAATAATTCTGTAGCAGATCACAGTAACCTCTGGCAATTTGGGTGTAATGAGTTATTTCCGGATCAAATAAAGCAAAAAATATTACACTACATTGTTATCACTTTCAAAAGGAGGTAACAAAGGGGAGCTCGGTCTTAATATAAAATCGTTTTTACTGATCTTTCCTTGTGTGACTCTTTTTATTCTTGTTTTAAGTAATGAGGAGTGCTGTATTTTGTGTTTTGTTCAGATATTTTTTTAAAATAAGTGCTTTCAGGTTTAATTTGGATCGTTCAGTAATATTGCGTTGAACGTGAACTTAATTCAGAAATTGGAACTTAATCCTTTGACCTCAGAGATTTTATTTGGCACAAAAACCTTATCTCTCAAAAATAAAGTTGCATATATGGATTTGAGCCGGTCCTACTTCAGTTTAATCAAACTATAAGTTGGATAGGGAATCCAATGTAAGCTGGAAAATTCTTCTCTTCGTCAGTTGAATATATAGAGGTTAGAAATAGAGGCAACAGGGAAGAACGTGACCAATAAAGTTAACAGTAAATCATCTGATAAAGTTGTACACCTGTCTTTGTTGATTAGTATTTTTATTCTGCCTATCCTCAAGACTTATTTTTTTAAAAAAAGATTGCTTTCCCAGTATTAATAGCATGTCTAGGATATTCTTAGCCCATCTTTCCTCATAGAGCTCAGCATTTTTCGAAGCTTTAAGCATTTGGTTTTAATGTTTTAAAACACAGGTCCCCAACCCCCAGAGCATGGCCCGCTCCCAGGCCATGGCCTGTTCAGAACCAGGCTGCACAAGTGGCAGGCAGGTATGCACGTAAAGCTCCACTTGTATGAGCGCTGAGTGCTTGCAGTCGCACTCAAAGCTCCATTTGTGCAAACTGCGAACGTGTGTGCCCACTGTTTGCAGAAATGGAGCGGCACGCATGACCGTGTGTGCCTGCCACTCACACAGAACCCCCTGTCAAGCCGGAAAGGTTGGGAACCACTGTTTTAAAATTTTATTTTTATAATACATTTCCTTGTAATCTATCCAGAGTTATTGGAGTGGACAATGGATATTCCGTCTCTTTTTTTTTCTCTCTCTCTCAATGTTTCTGTGCATGTACACATACACATATCCACACTTGTATATGTTAGAAAGAGAGAGAAGGTGATGATCATACAGGTAGTCCTTAGCTTACGACCGTAGACGAGCTTGCACATTATGTTTGTAAGTCACGTCGGTCATAAAGGGGTCATTACATGGCCGATCCAATTTAGTATCTTTTTTTTCTGGTGGTCATTAAGTGAATCCCCATGGTCATTAATTGAACCCACTATCATTAAGCAATTTTCATTCAGCATTTTAGCTATCAAACCAAACGGGATGTAAGATATGAATCAGATTCAAGTTCAAGTCTATGGCTGCCTCTCATGTTGTAAATATCATTCCATATATATATATATATATATATATATATATATATATATATATATGGAAAATGAAGCACTGCTTTAAATAGCAACGAGAGTGTTAAAATCAATGAAATGCAGCTAGCAGTTAAAAGCCATCTTCGTATGTACAATATGTCGCTATACAGATGCTTTTTCTTAAGATAAAAATTGGTAACTGTTAAGCATACTGTAGCTATCAACTGGCTGTTGTATGTCTTTTCTTTAAATAGTAAATCTGACCTTGTTTCACTCCGCTGTTGTCCATCCGTATCTAACATTGGTTAGCATTCTATTTGCTGCAGGCATATTGATCATATGCTTTTTAAGCCTCCTTGATTATATAAATTGTCTAGGCTGGTCTCAAAAAATGGGAAAGCTGAACTGTTTCCAATTAGTTGAACAACTGAAGTTTGGGAGTGGTATTTTTGTGCATATTTAAGATATTTCTTGAGTTTTGCTCCTCTAAAGGTACTGTAGCTACTTTGGTTTCGCTGTGATTTAAACTCAGGCCTTTAAAGCTGCTTATATGGTGCCTCAGTATTTTATTGAAATTCTTTAGGCGTAGAGGCCTCCTTTGATATCTCCAAAATGAAATTACCTAGTTTCTCCGTGAAAATTTATTTAGCCTCAGGTGGAGTAAATAAAAGCAAAATGAAGTAAAACTTTAATATAGTTCACTTTGCAAAGCTGTTTTCACAGTACAGGAAAATCGTCAAAACCCTTAAGATGTTGTAGGCACTTCAGGTCTGGAGGCAAGAGGCACTGGTCACCAAGAAAGAATACATTCAGGTAACTTGTAGACGTAGCGTAGAATGACCACAGCTCAGGATAAAGTGAAATAATGAAGTACTCTTAAGAAGAACAAAGGGCTTCTTTAGAATTGATCAAAATAAAAAGCAAGAGAAAAGAATCGGTGTGCCAGTTAATTTATAAAGGCAGCACCCTAGTACAGAGTAACAAGAAAAAGGAGAGCTATTTTGATTGCATCTTCCGTGAGAGGAGACCGTGGGAAGAAATGGATAAAAAGTACAGGTTTGAAATATGAGAATGGAGAAACCTTTTTACTGTATTTTAAATGTTTAAATCTCAGTAGTTAGACGAAAGGGAACATTTGTTTTTTTTTTGTTTTGTTTTTTTACAAAGAAAACAAAAATGAGGTTCATAGGGACTTCAGATGAATCAACCTGATACAAGCAACTGGGAAGATTCTAGAGATAATAATAATAATAATAATAATAATAATAATAATAATAATAATAATAATAATAATAATAATAGTAATGATGATGATGATGATGATGATGATGATGTAGCTTTCTGCAGTAACTCCAGCAAAGCTACAAAAAACTGCACTACTCGGAACATCTTACATTTTAAGGAGATACCTGGTTGATACCTAGGATGCTGGCAGCAACCCTTGTCAACCATTAGTGCCAGTCAATTTGAGTGTTCAGTTGACTGGTTTCATGTTTTATGAATAAAAGTTTTATGATGATGATGGTGATGATGATGATGATGTAAGATATCTCGGAGGACATCTAGCTCAACCCCTTGGGCAGGCAGGAAACCCTATACAATTCCAGACAAGTAGCTGTCTAGTCTCTTCTTAAAAACTTCCAGTGTTGGAGCATTCACAACTTCTGGAGGCTGGTTGTTCTGCTGGTTAATTGTTCTAACTGTCAGGAAATTTCTCCTTAGTTCTAGGTTGCTTTTCTCTTTGATTAGTTTCCATATAATTGCTTCTTGTCCTGCTTTCAGGTCCTTTGGAGAATAGTTTGACTCCCTCTTCTTTGTGGCAACACCTGGACCACTGCTATGTCACCCCTCATCTTTCTCTTCATTAAACTAGACATAAAGAGAAGGACCACTAAGCACTTTGACAAGATTGTGACAATTACCAGGTATTAACATGGCTTTGCCAACATATTAGGCACCTGTTGCTCTATTTTAGACAAATTTGAACTTCCCAAATACTTTTGAAATTAGCTCCCTGGATGTTAATGAGATGAAATGTAATATAGTCTTCCTCTCTAGGATACTATTATAGTGGAATCCATGTTAGTTAACTATCTTCTTCCAAGTCATTTATGATTATACATATGTACTGCTTGCATGACACATTTATTTATCTTTATTCATTAAACTTATATGCTATCCATCTCATTGCCAATCAGCTGTTTACCCATGGTTAATTTAAACATGTTTTACTCATGAACCCATTCTTTGGGGCACATGTGGTGCCATGTTGTTATGGCTCTCTGGAATGATCTCACAGAGATGAGTATGGTTCCCGCCCTTATGTCTTTTAGGAAATAATCAAAGATCTGGTTATTATCCCTGGACAAGGGTCGATTGTGGAGTCCCCCTTTGCTGTGACTTGTATTGTTTTGTGTTTGTTCTGTGAGGTTCATAATCAATATTTTGCTCTTTGAGTCACTGGCATTCTTTTACAGTATATGCTGTTGGTTTTAATTGTGAACTGCCCGATGACCTCTAACAATGGGGTGGCTTCAAAGTTTGACCACTCAGATTCAGATTCAGTCACAGTTTTCTTCTGTACAGTATTAACCTTGTGAACTCTAAAGCTTCCTCCTTCCGTTATGTATTCAAGATAGACAGAGATTAATATTTATATCTTACTTATATGTAAGGGTGTTGGTCTATACATATGTTGTATATAGTATGTTTAAATGTGTGTTATGTATGTGTACATTTTGAGACCAAGCAACTAAATTTCATTTTTAATGTGTGCCATTGTGCCTGCAGTAAAAAATGACAATAAAAGTTGTCTGTCTGTCTGTCTGTCTGTCTGTCTGTCTGTCTGTCTGTCTGTCTGTCTGTCTATCTATCTATCTATCTATCTATCTATCTATCTATCTATCTATCTATCTATCTATCTATTACACACAATGCATTTTACAATTTTGTATGTTATCAAAGTCCAGATCTTCATAATCCAGAAAAGTACATGGCTGTTGTTTACCTGTGTTTTGTTTTCTAGTTAGCATATAACTAGTTAAACTCCCCCACAGGTAGTCCTTGACTTACAACTGTAATTGAATCTTAAATTATGGTTGTAAGTCATTGTGGTTGTTAAGGGGGGGTGTCACCTGATTTTACTATCTTTTTCATGGTGGTCATTAAGCAAACAGTGCAGTTGTTAAGTGAATGCTGTGGTTGCTCTAAGCCAGGGATGTCAAACTCAATTTCATTGAGGGCCGCATCAACATTGCGGTTGCCCTTAGGGGGCTGGGTGGGTATGTCCTGGGTGGGCGTGGCCTACTGGGTGGGCGTGGCTAGAGTGTGTATGGCCTACTGGGTGGGCATGGCCAGCTCTACATCGTTCGCATCAAGGGTGCCTATGGGGGCCTGGGCAGGAGTGGGACAGATCTGAGGGTCTCTGGTGGAAGGAGGGTCTCTGGGCCAGGGCCAGGGCAGTGGGGGCCGTTCCCTCACTGTTTCCAGGACGGCTTCGAGGGCCACATGAAACCACTTCGCGGGCCGGATCTGGCCCCCGGGCTTTGTGTTTGACATGTCTGCTCTAAGCAAACCTGTTTTCCCCTATGGATGCTTTTTGTTAGAAACTGGACATAAATGCAATACACAGGCACAAACAATAAAAGTCACAGTCACATGACCGAGGAATGCTGCAAACAATTGTAAATGTGAGCTGGTTGCCAAGTGCAAAAAAAAATTGATCACATGACTGTATGGGGATGAGGCCATCGGAACTTCAAAAATGGGTCGTAAGAAGCTCTGGGCAACTTGCTAAGTGACCAGTTGTTAAGTGAGGACTACGTGTAGTTTTGCCTTGTTATTAAGTTCAACCTAGTTAATTTGTTCAAAAATTCCAGTTAAGTATTTTAACTGTGCAAAAGACGACATGATGCATTCCTCAGATATGAATGTGAAAAAAGGGAAAAGCTCACTTAACTCAAGCATTAAAACTAGTTATTTTTATATTAAAAAAACCAAACCCAAACTGTTTAATTGATCATAGGCCATGTGGAGGAAGCGCAAAAGCAAACCTCTGCTCAATTAATTATTTTCGAAGTATTAATCCATTAATATTAATAACTTAATTTATTCAGGGTTGTCTCGTGAGAAATCATATCCTGAGGTTTGTAGAGGAAAACTGAGCTTAAAATTCTTGTACGATAATACAGTTTAAAATTTTACTTCCCAGATGGAAACCTGATTGTAACTCTGCTTACCTGGCTTTTTTTTTTTTTACTTTGTTAGACTGGGTTAGTATTGGAAACCCAGGGAAAATAAATCACATTAATTCACAGCAGTTTCTTAAATCAAATTATTTTGTACAATAAATGTCTAGTAAGGACTTCATTTAGAGTTGCTTTTAGAAGCTTGCTGTAAAGCCCTTAAGAAAAGAGCAAAGATGTTATAGTTTTACATCCTTACCTTGTGAATATTTACTGCAGTGGCAACCCAACCCTATCCAGATGGACTGACATCCAAGTTACTATGCAGAAGATTGTAGACTGAGAAACAGACTGATCAGTGTGGATTAAGTTAGAGCAAATATATATGCACAGAATTATAATGCTAGTTACATTATGAATGAATCATTATAGGTAATCCCTGATTTACAACCACAATTGTGACCAGATTTTCTGTTGCCAAGCAAGGCAGTTGTTAAGTGAATTTCGCCTGATTTTTTGACTGGGATGTTAAATGAATCACTGCAGTTGTTCAGTGAATCATACAGTCATTAAGTGAACTGCTTCCCCTATTGACTTTGCTTGTGGGAAGCTGGCTGGGAAGGTTGCAAATGACACTGTGGCACAGCAACTGATGTAAATACGTATGCCGGTTGCCAAGCGCCACATGACCATGGGGATGTTGTGACGATTGAAAGTGTGAGGACTGGCTGTACGTCTCTTTTTTCAGTTTCATTGTGACTTCAAACAGTCATGGGTCCTAAGTCAAGGACTACCTATAGAAAACAGAATAAAATCTCCCTCGAGTTACGCTCCACTCAGGGAGCTCGAATTGGTTTCACATTGGCTTCCAGATGAAATTCAAGGTGTGGGTTGTCATCTTTAAGGACGTGTGTAGCTCTGGATTTGATTCTCGGCACCTTGTGCCATGTTTAACTGCACATCTGATTGGCAGGAAATTTGGAGGAAACATTAGGAACACACAAACACACATAGAAACACACACAATCTTCAACCTTAGCTAAATCAGGGCCCCCCAATGCCCGGTCCATGGACCAGTACGGGGCCACGGCATGCCATCAACCGGTCCAAACAAACAAGCAAAGCCCGATCCGCGGGATGCAGGAAGCACACAAAACCACCACCCTCTCTGGTCCATGAAAAAAACTCTCTCTACGGAATCGGTCCCTGGTGCCCAAAAAGTTGGGGATCTCTGAGATAAATGGAGGAGGCCTCTCTCTTGACTGAGTTGCAGCCAAGCCAATTCAACAGCTATTTTGTAAGAATGCCCCAAATATGTCTTAAGAATTATAAATGTATCCACCAACCCAGTAAGGTTGGGAACTCTTGTATAAATGAGTTAGATTTCATAGTTTGCAGAAAAGCAGAAAGCACACCTGATTGTCAACAACAGCCACAACTCCCTCCTGTACATATCAAACTGGTATTTTTTTTTAAATTGACAACCCAATGTTTTGGAACCCGTTTCTTATAAAGATCTGGTCTACCCCACCCCTTCAGATTTTCAAGAGAGCCATCTAGAAAGGCATGCAATGAATATTGTGATGCATTGGCAAACAAATCATTTTGTATGTTTTGCTTTGTCTCCTTTGATGTTGTTAGGTGCCGGTTATTTATTTATGCAGGTTGGAGGGGTTTTGGTAGCGCAGTGGTTAGAATGCAGTATTGCAGGCAAACTCTGTCCACAGCCTGATGTTTATTGGTAGGAAAGTTGTACATATTCTCTGTGTTGATTCCAGCTCTTTCAGGAATTCTGCCTGGCTTCAGGATTTCTGTTGAACCGACGTAAGTAGATCCCTCCTGCCTTTCATTTGTGATCACTGCTGACAGCAGTGCATGAGTTTTTAATAAACATTAACCTTACAAATGGCAACATCCTGAATGACAAGATTTGGAGACATTAGTGTATGCCTATAAGGCATACAGTATTTATGAGTGGTTAGGAATAACAGTGATGTTGTCCAAACAGAATCTGATGATTTATCTATGTTTTCTCCTTAAGGAAAAATTTTATAAAATGTGGTAGCTGGAAGCCCACATTAAAAGAGAGCTGAAGTTAATATCTGAATTGCAGCGGATTTTTAACCCTGTAGAGTTTCTGTTCCTTGAAACCTTTTGTTATTGCAACATATATCTTAAGAGTTTGATACCTAGGCCAGGGGTAGGCAACCTCGGCTCTTTCATGACTCGTGGACTTCAACTCCCAGAATTCCTGAGCCAGCCATGCTGAGGAGAAAGAGAGAGGTTTCCAAGCCGAGCCATGCTGACTCAGGAATTCTGGAAGTTGAAGTCCATGAGTCATAAAAGAGCTGAGGTTGCCTACCCCTGACCTAGGCCATCGAAATCAATTTTGTTCTGTGGGAACTATAGATTAAAATCAAACCCTTAAGGGCACACTTTCAGTACCGATTACTGGGTTAGTTGTTTATTAGTTTTTAATAATAAGAGCTCTTTTGGTGTTCTGGATGCTATTCTTGCAGTTTTGAAAATGAACTAATAATTCTATAATGTTAAGGTGCTGCTCTTTTCCCACCCCCAAACTGGGGTGCAAAACCAAACTGTTCAGCAAAGTATTCAGAGCCAGATCTTTGCGGACGTTTCATTTCCCAACTAGGTAACATCATCAGTGCTGGAAGGGAGTGGGGCTTGCTCTCTGTTTATATATTAGTGGCTTGCCCTTATTGGTGGGAATGTTCTCGGTGGTTCCTTGATTAGGCTTTTGTTGGTCTGAGTTGGTAGTTGGGATATTGTTTATTATTGATTGTTGGTCTAGTGTCAATCTTGATGTTAGTCTTTGTTTATCTGGGTGTTCAAGAAACCAAGATCAGAAATCACAGTTTGACCCTGAGCCACAGCTATCCCCTTCTAAAGCCAGATCTGCAAATCTCTGAAAGATAACAATGATTGTTAAGAGCAGCTACTCATTGCTCTTCCAGGACAATATTTTCCCAGTGTGATTGTGCATCAATAAAAGTAGCCTTTTTGGAAATTTATTAATATGCCCATTGAACATGTTCAGGTCACAGTTGAACAGCCAACTTCACGCTTTTCCTGCTTTTATTTAATTTATTTAAAGCATATCCCACTTTTATTATTTTTTACAAAGAGAGAGAGAGGTCACCCAGCTGGCTTTCATGGCTGAGTCAGAACTTGAACTCACAGTCTCTTGCTTTGTAGCTGGGTGCCTTAACCACTAGATTAAACTGTCTTTACCTCATAGAAGTCAAAGGCAGCATTTCTATTCCACCTGTTTATTTACATGATTGTATCATTTTCAGACCAGACCCCACCTCCAATTGAATTTCTTTCAAACTTTCCTCAATAGTCTTTGTTTTAAACAGCATAATTGCCTGCAATTTGGCTCATCTTTTTAATTTTTCATGTAATGTCTGAGACCAAGGAGGTTTGGAGCTGGTCGGTCAGAATTAAAGAGGAAGAGCATTTGGTTAAGTTTATCCTTCACCTCAGCTGTCCATTTTGTGCTTATTGGTCCCCTGAGGATGTCTTCAGATGGAATGGGATATGTTTTCAGGAAGAGGGCACCAAAAGGTTTCGAAACCAGAAGGTTGGGTTAGTGATCACTCTTGAGGTGGTTTTCAATATGGTGAATGGTGAAAAAAGTAAGGTTCTACATTTAGGCAAGAAAAACCAAATGCACAGGTATAGTATAGGTAGTATCTTGCTCAATAGTAACAATTGTGAGAGGGATCGTGGAGTCCTAGTGGACAATCACTTAAATATGAGCCAGCAGTGTGCTGCAGCTGCCAAAAAAGCCAACACAGTGCTAGGCTGCATTAACAGATTGAATAGAATCAAGATCACGTGAAGTATTAATACCACTTTACAATGCCTTGGTAAGGCCACACTTGGAATGCTGCATCCACTTTTGGTCACCACGATGTAAAAAAGATGTTGAGACTCTAGAAAGAGTACACAGAGGAGCAACAAATTTGATTAGGGGACGGAGACGGCATTGGTCGCGCTGGTGAATGATCTCTGGAGGGCTCGGGATAGGGGATATTCCTCTGTCCTAGTCCTATTAGACCTCTCGGCGGCTTTCGATACCATCGACCATGGTATCTTGCTGCGGCGTCTCAGGGGATTGGGAGTGGGAGGCACAGTTCTTCAGTGGTTCTCCTCCTATCTCCTGGGACGCTCGTAGTCGGTGTTGGCAGGGGGGCAGAGATCGGCCCCTAGGTCTCTCGTTTGTGGAGTTCCTCAGGGGTCGGTTCTCTCGCCTCTCCTGTTCAACATCTACATGAAACCGCTGGGTGAGATCATTCGTGGTTTTGGAGTTGGGTATCATCAATACGCCGATGATACCCAACTTTTCTTTTCGACCCCAAACCACCCCAGTGATGCCCTCGCTGTGATGTCCCGTTGCCTGGAGGCGGTTCGGGTCTGGATGGGGAGGAACAGACTTCAACTCAACCCTGACAAGACTGAGTGGCTGTACATTCCGGCATCCCGGGACATTCAAAATGTTCCATCTTTTTCTATGGGGGGTGAGCTCTTACCCCCCATGGAATGGGCTCGCAACTTGGGAGTCCTCCTAAATTCACGGCTTACCCTGGAAGATCATATAGTGGCTGTGACTAGGGGGGCTTTCGCCCAGGTTCGCCTGGTACACCAGTTGCGGCCCTATCTGAACCGGGATGCCCTGTGTACGGTCACTCATGCGCTCGTGACCTCTCGCCTTGACTACTGTAATGCTCTCTACATGGGGCTTCCCTTGAAGACCACTCGGAGGCTCCAACTGGTACAGAATGCGGCCGCGAGAGTTGTCTTGGGAGTTTCCCGGTACTCCCATGTTACACCTTTGCTCCGCGAGCTGCATTGGTTACCACTTGTCTTTCGGGTGAGGTTCAAGGTTTTGGTCATGATCTTTAAGTCCTTACATGGCATGGGTCCGGGTTACCTCGGGGACCACCTGCTGCCGGCATCAACTCCCCTCCGCCCTGTGCATTCCCACAGAGAGGGCCTCCTCAGGGTGCCGCCAGTCAGGGAATGCCGACTGGTGGCCCCCAGGGGGAGGGCCTTCTCTGTGGGCGCTCCGGCATTATGGAACCAACTGTCGGTGGAGCTCCGGACGGCATCAGACCTCCGAACTTTCCGTCGTGGCCTGAAGACCCACCTATTTGAATTAGCTGGTCTGGCCTGACGGGGGATTATGGGTTTTAATTTGTTGTTTTTAGATTTGTATTACTGTTTTTTTTTTTTTTATTGAAAAGTTTTATAAAATACAATTTTCCTTTAAAAAAAACCCCCCTTCCCCCTCCCTCCTCCCCTCCCTACCTCCCCCCTATCTCCCCCCCTCCCCCTCCCCCTCCTCCCTCCCCTACCTCCCCCCCTCCACTTCCCCTCCTCCCCCCTCCCCCCCCCGACTTCCCAGAGCAAAATACAAGGTATATATCTAAAAGGCAATCATAAACAATCATATACTAACAATTATAAACTCTAAAATCCATCACTCTCTAGCTTGTATATAGTAAACCAATCCTTAATAATACTAAATATATATAAAAAACTAAAATAAAAGAAAACTAGCATCATTCCCATCTATGTTCTTCCACAATTCACTATTACCTTAACATATTCCATTTGCACATTAATGAATAGTTCTTACACAAATTAACCCACATTAACCCACAAAACTTTCTTCCTCTTCCTCTGTAGTAAGTTGTCCATTAATTCCAAATTAAAAAAAAAAATCTATTACCATACATAGCATCCCAAAACTTTTTTTTTTCTTCTTTTTTTTTCTTTTTTTTCCTTTTTAAAAACACAACTACCACTTAACTATAAATATTTTGTGGAAGTTCCATAGATTTCTACTGGTCTTATTTTTTTTTTCTTTTTTGAACGTTTTAAGGCAGCAGGCGTCACCCTCTGTTCTCTAAGATCATCCAAAAGAGTTGCAGCTTGAACTCCTCCTGTACCCTTCTCGTCTATCTGTGCATCTTCATCCTCTTGATGTTCTCCTTCTCCAGATCCCTCTGCAGCTTCCAGAAGTGTTGATGGGGTTACTTTCAAAACATTATTATAAAAATCATGCGCTTGCTTCACATTACTCAAACAGTACCTTTTGCCATCATACATGAAGCTCAACCCAGCTGGGATCTCCCATCTGAACCTTATACCTCTTTGCTTGAGCTCTTGCACAAGAAATATAAAATCCTTCCTTCTCTTTAAAATCTTTGGAGGAATTTCTTTTAGAACCAAAACTTGTTGACCAGCAATCACAACTTTGGTATCGTAGGCAGCTTGTATAACTTCATCTCTAATTTCCCTTTTTACAAAATAAACCACCACATCTCTAGGCAACTTTCTCTGTTTAGCAATCCACGAATTCACACGAAACACTTTGTCCATACCTTGTTTTAATTCAGATGCTGGATGGTTCAATACTCCCTCAAAAGCCTCAGAAACCAGCTGCTTTAAATCTTCCTTAATATTCTCTTTTAGGCCTCTAATTCTCACAGCAAACTGCATCTGGTAAAATTGGGCCAAGCTCTGTTCACTGTCGATTTTGTCTTTTAAATCTTCAATTTCCAATACTTTTGCTTCTAATAAAGCATTCTTTTGAATCAAGTCTTGCACTTGATCATCCAGCACCTCCACACATTTAGCAACTTTTTGCACTGAGGACAAAATGTCTACCTTCATTTCTCTAAGTTTCTGTTCCATCCTTTCTTCCATTCTCTGCTCCAATTTCTCCAATTTCTCCTCCATCTGTAGAAATTTAACACCCATTGACTCCAAAATTAACTGGGTATGTTTTTCAAGATCCTTCGATGTCAATACATCAGGAGAATGCAACGCCTGCAGCAATGATTGTTGTTGCACCGGAGAATTTCCAGCACTCCGAAAAGTTCTAGGGGGAGGTTTAGCCGCCATCTTTTACTTACAATTGTGACGCACTTTCACTTTAAGTTTTAAGCAAAGTCCATCAAGCTTGAGAGTAAAATAAAATCTTCTTCATCTCTTCATCTTTCCCTCTTGTACTGCTCTGCCTGCTCTTTCCCTTTCATAGTCTCTCCTTCAAGCAGGGATGGTCGCAGACGCCTGGCTCTGCTCCATAAAATCCGGAGCAGAGACGCTGGTCAGCTGGGAGCAGCCCAGGCTACGGGGGAGTTCAATCCTTCAGCCGCCCAAGCTCCAAGCTCAGGCGGCCCCGGAGAACTCAACCCCCACCTGGGGGCTCACCCCCTCCTCTTCTCCCGAGGAGGGGGCTTCAGATTCGCCCGAACAGCTGATCGGCGCTGTTTCGGGCGAAAAACACCAGCTGAGCCGCGGGCAGCCCGGGAAGGCTCCCTCCGTCGCCGCGGAGCCACCGGAAGTCCCTCTGTATTACTGTTTTTAACTGGGCATGGGTTTAATCTTTTTTAATTTTTGTATTGTCTTTTTTATATATGCCCTGTGAACCGCCCTGAGTCCTTACCAAGGAGAAGGGCGGTATACAAATTAAATAAAACTTGAAACTTGACTGGAGGCTAAAACATATAAGGAACGGCTGCTGGAATTGGGTATGTCTAATTTAATGAAGAGAAGGGTGGGGTGTGTGTGTGACATGATAGCAGTGTTCCAATATCTCAGGGGTTGCCACAAAGAAGAGGGAGTCAAGCTATTCTCCAAAGCGCCTGAAGGCAGGACAAGAAGCAATGGATGGAAACTACCCAAAGAGAGAAGCAACCTAGAACTAAGGAGAAATTTCCTGACAGAACAATTAATCAGTGGAATAACAGCAACAACAACAACAACAACAACAACAACAACAATTTGAAATCTAAGAAGAGAGGGACATGGCAGTATAGTCAACGAGAGGGGGTCTTGTGTCAATGCAGTGTAGAAATTCTACTAGATAGTCAGTGATGATAGTGCCTTTCATGATCTGGAGATCTAGTAAACTTCTGCCACATATCTAGACTCCTAAAATTTCCAACCCAATTTTTAAGATTCTCTGATTTAAAAGGGATTGACAGTCTAGGAGCAGGATGCCATTTGTTTGTATTTGAACATAATTATTAGCCCTTTGAGATAGTCCAGGCAAGAAGCACAGCAATGAATGCTAGCTAACAGAATCTTGCTAAATCTAAAAGTATTTTTCTCCTTTCTTATAACTCTGGAAAACTGAGGGTCCCTTCTAAAATGCTTCCCATAACCCTTCTGTTTCTGTCGAGTGAGATGTGTTTTGCATAATGTGGAGGGGCGTGACGGCTTAGCAGTTAAAGACACTAAGCCCAGTTCGAGACCCAAACTCTGTGCAACGGATGAGCTCTCGTTAGTTGCCCCAGCTCCGGTTTGAAAGCATGCAATATGAGTAGATAGATAAGTACCACTTTGGTGGGACGTTAACAGTGTTCCAAATGCCTTTGGCATATAGCCATGCTGGTCACGTGACCATGGAAATTGTCTTTGGACAATGCTGGCTCCCTTGGTCAAGAAACAGAGATAAGCACCATGCCCTAGAGACGGACATGACTAACAGGGAAATCTTTACCTTTTTTTAACCTAGTCTGCAGTTCTTCCTTTTGTCTGGTATGTGGGAATGATCTTCCCAGTAGCGGATTATCATTAGGGCCTACTCTGGCCATTCTGAAAGTATGTCTGAAGATTATTAATGTAAGTGTCTGCTTTTGACCAGATTATTACAATGTGTAAGTGTTGATGTTGGATACTGTATAGATATGAATGATGAGCAAATGCACACGAAAAAAGTTAAAAATGCCTGCTTGTGCAAAATTCTCCAAAGAGTCTAATAAAACGGTCCCACTCTTGAGGACACTTGAAATATTAATGCTTAAGCCAGCATGATGTCTCTCTTGTCTGGACTCAGGATCTGCAGGAGGGACAAAAATTTGTATCCCTCAATAAACAAATCCATGGGTGATCAAGTTTCTTGAAGCAAAAATAAAAATAAAAAAAATCTTGAATTTGGAAATATAACTTGTGAAAACAGGGTCTTTAGTTGTAACTTCCCATCCAGCAATGTTCCAGGAGAGCAAAGACAATGATTCTGATAGAATTGTGAGACAACTGGAATATTTTATAGGGAGGAACCTTTTGTTTCAAACACAGTGATATCTCTGTTCAGATCAGGAATAGGGAAAAAATCAAAAAGTTGGGAATGCTTTTCATTGATTTAAGATGAGGTAAAGCAACAGATGAGGACCTGGCTGAGGTGTCTACTGAAGTTCCAGTTCCCATTATAGGAGAATTAGAGTCCCTAAGGATGGAGGCAATAAATTAAATGAATATATATATATATATATATATATATATATTTATCCATGATATTTATGGATATCAATAGTATACCTTTTTGGTACCAAATATATTAGGAAAAGTCATGACTTAGTCTTCTCCAGTCCCGTTCATCCTACATTCCAATTGCCATCATGATGGTCTGGAAATTTGGAGGAAACATTAGGAACACACAAACACACACGAACAATCTTCAACATTAGCTAAATCGGGGGTCCCCAAACTTCCAGGCTATGAACCAGTACTGGGCCACGGCATGCCATCAACCGGTCCACACAAACAAGCAAAGCCCCATCACGGGATGCAGGCAGCACACAAAATCATACACCCTCTGGTCCATGGAAAAACTTCTCTTTACGGAATCGGTCCCTGGTGTCCAAAATGTTGGGGATCTCTGAGATAAATGGAGGAGGCCTCTCTCTTGTCTGAGTGCAGCCAAGCCAATTCAACAGCTATTTTGTAAGAATGCCCCAAATATGTCTTAAGAATTAATCAGTGCTTTTTTTGTAAAAAAAAAAAAAAAAGATGCTGGAACTCACCCGCCTTGCCTACCCTGCAAGGTTCCATCCAAAAAACGTGCTGGAACTCCGTTCTGACCGTTCTATGACTAAAAAGCTCTGAGAATTATAAATGTATCCACCAACCCATTAAGGTTGGGAACCCTTGTATAAATGAGTTAGATTTCATAGTTTGCAGAAAAGCAGAACACCTGATGCAAATTAATTAAAAAGCACAGAGTTTTGCTAATGATTCTACATAGTGTAATAAGGAAGTTTTATATATATGTTATATATATAATCTTGAATAGTCACTAAATGAAAGGCTGTACTATGTCTGGAAAGCTACAGTAAACCATTTTTCTGGGCAAGTAGGTTTATTTCCAAACAAAGTTCTATTGCAGCTCTCCAGCATTTGCATTTTATTAAAGAATGTCTGTTTAAGGTTCAGAGGTGCTATTGAAAATAAAGATGATCCTGGAAACTGTGGTTTTGCTTTGTAACCTGCCAGCTTTCATTTTTATTTACATGCATTTTCAAAGTAAAAAAGTCAAGAGAGCCAGAGATTATGTCAGGTGCCAAAGTAAGTATTTGTAGGCCCCTTTTTACTATATTTGGACACTTATGCCATGCTACATTGTATGTTGAAAGAATACATTTTAATATCTCTTAGTACCATGTGAATCAGAAAAAAAAATCTGGTTTGAATCATTGATTCAGTTTGGAAAATTAATCCAAGTTGATTCAGACAGTTATTCCCATCAGGTTGCTTTAAAACAATTTGGTGCATGCAAACCATCTGATTTGTTTGCAAGCTCTGATTTGGTAGCATTTGCTGAACCAACCTTTGCATTTGGATCTGGCAAGCCAATCAAAAAACTTTCATACATAAATCCTGAATGGAATATGTGGATATGTGATGGATATGTGAGCTGTTTGACTTGGAAGAACTGCAAACATCACCAAAAATTTACCCTGATTTGGATTATTTCAGAAGTCTGCATTTAATGCATATCATTGCTTTTGTGTTTTTCTCATCAAGAGACATTTGTGTGAGGCATTGTGTGTGAGTGTATTACAGTGCACCAAAAGAGCAAAGTCAGGTTTTACACAATCTGGTATCTGGTTTAAGTATCCATTGCAATTAGAAGTTTTCATTGGCTAAGTGTGATTGGATACACAAGGAAATTGTCTCTGGTGCATAAGCTCTCATTGTACATACAAGTAACAAGTGATAAATCTTGATTATAATCATAAAGCACATTCATCATAAATCCTAAGATACAATACTCAGTGATGGTCATAGGATATTAAATAAGCAATCAACATAAATCATACTAAGATACCAAATAAAACAATATAAATCATAAGATATAAGCAGCAAAGTTATAGTCATAAAAAGATAAGGAATAGGTAATAGGAAGGATGAGAAGGATAATAATAATATAGCCCTATTAGGCAGTTTGACAGTGTTGTTGGAATTAATTGTTTAGCAGAGTGATGGCATGGGGAAAATATTGTCCTTGTGTCTAGTTGTTTTGGTGTGCAATGCCATATAGTGTCGTCTTGAGGGAAGAAGTTGAAATAAATTATGCCCAAGGTGTGAGCGGGCTGTAGATACTTTCTCAGCCCTCTTTCTGGCTTGTGCAGTATACCAGTCCTCAATGGAAGGCAGGCTGGCAGCAATTGTTTTTTTTTCTGCAGTTCTAACTATCCGTTGAAGTTTGTGTCTGTCTTGTTTGGTTGCAGTGCCAAACCAGACAGTTATAGAGGTGCAAAAGACGGACTCAACAATTCCTTTATAGAACTGTATCAGCAGCTCCTTGGGCAGTCTGAGATGGCACAGGAAGAGCATTCTTTGTTGTGCTTTCAAAGCATGAGCTAGATGTTAAAGTCAAGTGAGACAGAATCATTCAGGACCTCAGTTCTGCCTCTTCCATCTCAAGATAAATATTTCTGTAAACAATAGGAGTCTTCGGTGACTGAGATTTACAGGCCTATCACAAATACATGAACATTCAGTAAACAAATTTTCTAGCTTATGAGAGATTTAGGGGTTAAATGGTTAGCTATTATCTCATAAGGATCAGGTGATAACTCATTCCTCATTTTTTTTTACTGACAGTTTCCTTAGCTTGGGATTTCTTTAAAGGAAGAAATTGTCTGCCATTTTCTCCTTGGACAGGTTGTGAGAAAAATGAGAAAAAAACTGTTACATAATCCTGAAAAAAAGACAGTTATAACACTAACAAAAATAAATAAATGACAATAAATTAGAAAAAACAGGCATGAAAACCACCCGTCTCTTTTCAATGCCAGTAGGAGAAGTAGAATGGTAAGATTATTTGTTAGCTTTATATCTGCCTTAGAGAGCCAGTTTGGTGTAGTGGTTAAAGCATTAGGCTAGAAACCAGGAGACTGTGAGTTCTAGTCTTGCTGCAGGCTTGAACCTTGTACCAGTCACATTATGTTAGCCCTAGGAAGGAGGCAGTGGCAGACCACTTCAGAAAACTTGTCAAGAAAATGGCAGTCACTGGGAGTCAACAATAACTTAAAATCACAAATCAGTAAAAATAATTAAATATCCTGACTTTCCTTCAGGAGCTGAAATGGGTTCAGGATGGATAGTCATAAGCCAGACCTAATGGGCAACACTAGTAGAAAAACTTTGCATTACAAGTCAGAATCTTCTATGCAATAGAACAATCCTGACAAAACTCTGGCGATAAACCAACACAATGAATGTGAGAATGGACAAAAATATCTCTCCCTGGGTGTCCCCTTTCCCTTTTCCTGGAGAGCAAGGGTTTTTTTTTTGGGGGGGGGGAATGGAAGAAAATGGAGAAGAGTAGAGTTTGGGTCTTATATCAAGGCTTGGATTAGCCAATTGATTGACATCATCATGGGTGCTTTAAAAATCAGAAAGACAGGTTTACATCATGATAGTTTTCTGAGACCAACTCTGTTGGGACAAACCACGTAGACCAGAAGGTTTGGACTCCTCTAAGACCTTCAATGGCACAGGTCTTGTTCCTAATGTTTCCTCCAAATTTCCAGACCATCACAATGGCAATTGGAATGTAGGATGAACTGGAATGGAGAAGACTAAGTCATGACTTTTCCTAATATATTTGGTACCAAAAAGGTACACTATTGATATCCATAAATACTTCCCTTGTCGAAGTGCAGGTTTTAAATAATTAATTCCCTTCGTGACTTGCTAATTACATTTTGTGGCAGTCTATTTCCTCAGCTTGAAAAGAGGCTTTTATAAATTCCTTTTAATTGAGAATAAGAATACCATAAAAGTACCTGAAACATAGAGACTGTTAAGGAATTTATATTTACAGAAGATGTATTATCATTACTAGTTACATTATCAGAGGAGTCCTCAAACACTAGAGGATCAGTATTAACGGTTTCTTGCTCTAACCTATCCCAACCAACGTGCTCAAGGAATTTTGCATTAGAACTGTTATATACATTAGTTGTGCCCTGTTCCCAGAAACGATAGGATCTATGGTTAGCTTCGTAACCTACAAAGTATAATTGCCTAGCCCTATGTTGGCCTTTACTCCTGAGTTGTGCAGGAATGTGGACCCAAGCTGGGGTGCCAAACGTGTGCAGGTAATCAAGGTTTGGTCTTCTACCATGCCATATTGTATATGGTATTTTACCAGTAGAAGTATTAACAACTATATTCAGAACATGGTTTGCACATTTTGCTGCCTCCCCCCACAGTCTATCTGTTAAGCCAGAATCTCTTAACATAGTTCTCATCATGGCTTGTAACGTTTGCCCACGTCTCTCAACAAATGCATTATGTTGAGGCCTATATGGGGCTGAACGTTTATGCTCAATGCCAGCTGATTCTAGCATATCAACAAAACGCTTATTTGTAAATTCAGTACCATTATCAGTAACTATGCACTGAACCTTTCTCTTTGTTTTTCTCTCCACAAACTTCAGCCAGTTTGCAAATTGTTGAAAAGTGTCTGCCTTTGACTTAAGCAGATAACAAAAACCATAACGAGAGTAATGGTCCAATATACTTAAAATATAACATGATCCTCCTAAACTTGGTTTCATGGGTCCAATTAAGTCAGCGAACACAACTTCCAAAGGTACAGTTGTTTTGAAGCTGTTTATCCTGTTTGCCGGACTTGCCTTACTCTTTTCCTGATTACAGGCATTGCAATTCAAATACTTACTACATGGCTTCAGTTTAAGTCCGTCTACTAACTCAACTGTTTTACGTAGTGAGTTAAAGTTCACATGCCCTAACCGCCTATGCAATAAATGTATACATTCATCATGTGGCTTCTTGTTCTCACATATCGAGTTAGCTTTAACTGTACTAACCTGGTTACTTGTGAGAATGAATAAACCATTTTTCAAATTAGCAGTTACACAGGTTCCATTCCTCTCAATAGTGCATTGCTCCCCTCTGAATGTTACCACAAACCCAACTTTAACCAATTCCCTTACAGATAACAGGTTGAATCTTAGTTTAGGTATATATAACATAGGTAACTGTTCATCAATGCATGGACAATAGGAATTACCTTCACCAGAGGCCTCCATCCTCCAACCGTTTGCCAGTGAAACATATTGGTTGCTGTTTTTCATATTAATAAACCTCTTTTTCTCTTTAGTAATGCATTGTGAAGCCCCACTATCAACAACCCACAATTCATTGTTTCTGGATGTTGATTCATCAGAAATAGCCAAACCAATGCCCTTCTTAGCCTTTCCACTGCTATTTACATTCTGTTTTCTACCCTTTCTACAGAATTTGGCTATATGCCCTCTAGCCCCACAAGAAAAACATTTCTTGACGTTGTAAGCAGTGGTGAATGGCTGCTCCTCTCGTGGCTGTGTCTCTCTCAGCTGGTCTCTGTCACGCCTCCTTCTGGACTCTTCCAGCAGTCTCCCAGTAATGTTAGTCAATGTCAGTTCCTCTCTGGTCAGGACTTCCAAAGAAGAAACATACTCATCATAACTCTCATCCAAAGATGACAGAATAATGTAGACCTGATGCAACTCTGAAAAAATCAGCTCCTTTTCATGAAGCTCTTGAAAAGCTGCCTTCATGTAATTTAAATGGGTCAGCATATCTCCATTCTTCTGCAGACGAGCCCTAAACAGCTTACGTGTAAGGTGTATATGTGCACCCACACTGTCTCGAACATAAAGCCTTCGCAAAACATCCCAACACCTAGCAGCAGACTCCTCACCACGAATATGGACAAGCTGCTGGTCATTCAGTGTTAGTCCAATAATGCAAAGAGCTTTCTCATTTCTACGTTTAAAGTTGTCTAACTTCTTTACATCCTCTTCATCATCTGGATCCCAAGCAGTAGTATCTGGTGGGTTATTTACAACAGCCCATAGTCCTTCCTTGCGCAAAAGCAAGCAGCATTTCGTGGACCAGGAAACATAGTTTGTCCCATCCAACCGGGTTATCCAGGAGATGCCTGACAACAGGTCCTGTGCCATTTTACACCAAAAATAACTAACACAAACTCAGCTAGGAATACTGTGTGTACTAACTCTCAGTACATGCCTGGGCCCATAACCAGTGTTAAGGAATTTATTTGTGCAGAGGTCTCCTTGTGCTAACAAAGAGTTGCACAGACAAGGAATGGTACTGAGTAGAAAAAAGTCACACAAGAATACACTGAGTTATAAAAACAAAAAGTAGTTTACTTTTGAGGTGGTGTAAGAACAAAAATGCACAGTCAAAAAATAAACAGTCCAGGTCATAAACAATAGCAACAGTCCAAAGAGTAATCAAAGTCTTCTTACCGGTCCAGAGGTCAATACACAGTTTAGGTTACAACAGTAGTAAGCCAACAGCAGAGCAAAAAACAGTAACAGTAGAGATCAGTGAAATCAGAGAGAGAGAGAAGCTACATTCCTAGCTTCCTCTTATGGTCATGAGAACACTTACACACCCATTGGCCAATTAACATCTTAAAGCCATAGCATTATGGTTAATATATTTTCAACCCAACATTGTAGGCTAACACCATATGCCTAACAGAGACTATCTATTTGCAATGTACTGAATGCTTTCTAAAGTTTTGCAGCTGAAGAATTTTCTATCCAGAGAGGACAAAAACATAGCAAAACCCAGAAATATGGAGAAAGTTACCTTTTGTTTAGAAAGAAAAATACCAACTTGACTACAGAGATACATCAGTGTAAGCTTATGTTTCTTTGTTATTTTTTTATATTCTAGATATTTAAGGCGGTATATATATTACCACTTCCAATATTTATCTTCACAGTCACATTGCCGGTTTGGGCTGAGAATTAGTAATTTTATCAAAATCACCCAGCAAATAGCACCTGAAAAGCACCTGAAAGCACCTGAAAGCAGGACAAGAAGCAACGGATGGAAACTAGTCAAGGAGAGTAGCAACCTAGAACTAAGGAGAAACTTCCTGACGGTCAGAACAATTAACCAGTGGAACAACCTGCCTCCAGAGGTGGTGAATGCTCCAACACTGGAGGTTTTTTAGAAGAGACTGGACAGCCATTTGTCTGGAATGGTATAAGGATTCCTGCCTGAGCAGGGGGTTGGACTAGATGACCTCCAAGGTCCCTTCCAACTTTATTATTATTATTATTATTATTATTATTATTATTATTATTATTATTATTATTATTATTATTATTATTAAACGTGATCCTGAATCTCCAACATCCATATTAACCACTAACCCATTGCTGTTTCATTCTGACATACTGGTTGCATTATTTAGCTGAGGTGGGCAGGACTGAGGTTGACATCCATGCTTCACCATAGTAGTTTTTTAAAAATGTTTTTTCCTTGTATCCCCATCAAAGACTCTAGACAAGAAATATTGTAAAGAAAGAATAGGTTAATCTGCTGTGGCAAAAAGCAACCATGAATTAAGTTTGGTTGCCTTTTTAAAGATAAGCAATGCTATTGGGGAATAAACCAAGATCCTGCAAGAGTATTGTTTCTCTTCTAGGCTGGCAACAGTTAAGCAATAAAGAAGGAAGGAAGATATGAACAATGTGGTTTCATAATATAGAAATCCGCAGGATTGTCTCAGGCTCTCTAAATCAGGGTAACAACCATTTTCTCAAGAGTAATCTATACGAGCGAAGAATAGTATGCCAGCAGCTGAGGAAATCAGAGTCCAAAATCCTTTTGTCCTCCTCCTCCTCCTCCTCCTCCTCCTCCTCCTCCTCCTCCTCCTCCTCCTCCTCCTCCTCCTCCTCCTCCTCTTCCTCCTCCTCCTCCTCTTCCTCCTCCTCCTCCTCCTCTCCCCTCTCCTCCCCTTCCCTTCCCTTCCCTTCCCTTCCTTTTCCCCCACTTAGTGGATGACCCAGGGAAAGGACTATTGGTTTGTAATTTCTGAAATTTTAGTGAGGTGACAATGCTTCCTAGTCATGCTTTTAATATATGTTAAATCGATAGAAAGAGACATGATGGCTCAGTGGTTAAAGATTCTGAGCATGTCAGCTAGAAAGATGACCGCCCGGGTCCAGCTCCTAGCAGTGTGAAAGCATGGAAATACGAGTAGATAAATAGGTACCACTTTGGTGGGAAAGTGCGCCTTTGATGTATAGGCATGTTGGCCACATGACGATGGAAAATGTCTTCAGACATTGCTGGCTCCCTGGGCCAAGAAACGGAGATGAGCACCACGCCCGACAGTTGGACACAACTAGACAGGAGGAATGTTTACCTTTTTAAATTGATAGAAGAGAATAATTGTAGCTCTGGGTTGAACTGTGGAGTCCTTGGTGCACTCTGAGAATCACCAGGTAGCACTGATGTTGTTACCTAGTTTGGTAACCACATACATTAATTTGCCACAAATATTAAATTGCTTTTAATTGGGGAAGAAACTTGGCATGTTATGGAATTACTGCAGTGGGAAAATATAGGAAGAGGAATAGCTGTTCGTGCTGCCTTGAAACCCTGGGGGAAAAGGTTGGCTACAAAACTTAAGAATTATATTAATAGATCAGAGGAACGTGGTAAAGTTATTATCTATAATAGTAAGGATCACTACAGAGGAAGTGAAGCTGGTGTCTCTCTCCAAAGCCTGACTGAAGTGAGGCTGCAGTCATATACCCACTTTTGCTAAGCATCTTGTGTAACATTAGGGTCTTCATTCTTTAGCCTCAGTGTTTACTCAGATTTTTAAGTTTTTTATGTTTTGCAGTGTGAGATCTTGCCAGTAGAATTGTGACATTGATATTAAAGGAAGCGTCATTAAAAAAATCTTAATTAATATGAACTAACAATATTACTTTACTGGTTTTATTCCGGTGTTTCATTTCTTCACCTGGTTGTTCTCTCCCTGTTACAGCATGTGGTTGTTCCATTATTGCCTGCAAAGCTTTTTATTTTTTGATCCATTCTCTTCTTGGCTTTTAGCTCCCTTCACCTCTTGTCATAATGCCATCATTTCTCAGGGTGAAGATGGTAATTTTTGGGAAGGTATTCAGTGCAAGTGTGGTGGGTGTTGATTTCTTTGCTTGGCTCCCTAAATCAATACATTTCTTTTGATGGTCTCTTAATGACTGCATGATAGCTTCCTTCTATTTCTCTTTCTTTCTCACCATCCCGAGGGAATGAGCTTTGATGCTCTGATGCTTTGCAAGATTCCTGACTTAATGCAAAGTAAAACAATTAGATTACTTGCCACTGCTGTCTGCTCCTAAATATTCAGCCAGATGAGCTGGCATCTAACTAATGTGTTTGAATATCCATAGTCAATAAAAAGAGGCTTTTTGCATCTTCTGGGATGATGCTTCTGCCTCTGTTTTCTGAAACATTGACTTAGCACAGTAGGGATCTGGCTGAGTACTTTGCCTGGAAGTGTTTTTTTCCCCATTTCAAATTGTCTGGGTTTAGATTTAATGTGGGTCAATATATGACTGGCAAGTAGTAACGTTTTGGATATTGTTTTCAGTATTATTGCCGCATATGAGATTCCCTTGTTGTCAGAGATTCATAAGAAGCTTTCCCCAATTGGCAGTCTCCAGAGGTGTCAACTTTATGTCTCCTAATATCCCTAACTAGCATTCTGGCTTGGAATTCTGAAAATGGCATTCCCCGTTCATCAGGAGGGTGGCAGGTTGGGAAATATTACACTGGACAATGACATCTCTCCCACAGTGTACTTTTTAATTGTTTGGAATTGTTTTGACTATAATTATGTCTGGCTTTAATGCCTGCTAAGGAACAATCTATTACTGTTTTTTGGCAAAGACCACACTTACAGTTCAATCCCACTGAAATAGGACTGAGATTTTGAATCTTGAAAGCAGTTCCTCTAGCATCTCTAATGCTTTTCTGTGGTTGCATTAAGTGACCTTGCCCCCCCCGCCCGCTTTCTTCTTTTTCTCCATTTGTGAGGCAGTTTTATCTCCTCCCCTTTCTACTCCTAGGCTTGACTTTGTGTCTTCCTTTGGAGTACCCTGCAGTTGTAGGACCACTTGTAATTCCACATCTTTCAGGCCCATCCTTAGAACAGGGCCCCCTCTCTGCTCCCTAGTTTCCTTGAATCTGTCTAGCCTCAAGTGTCTCTCTCTACCCATTTTCTATTTTTACTTGACTACATCTTGATGCTTATGCTTTAATGAATGCTTAGAGGGCATTGCCTGAAGAAATCAGCATCTAATTATTTATAATTAATTAATATACATATATCAAGCTCAACAGTGTGCTGTGATCCTTCATCTAAGCGAAATCAAATCTTAGGCTGAGTTTCAAATCCCATGGGATTTGAACCTTTCAAGAGGTTCTGCCTCAGGTTGTTTTGTAATTGCATTTGTAACTATATTTGCTTGTGCTCTTCTTCACTTCCTCTTCTCCTTCCTCTTCCTACTTAAAGGTAAAGGTTCCCCCGAACATGCGTGCTAGTTGTTTCCAACTCTAGGGGCCGGTGCTCATCTCCGTTTCAAAGCCGAAGAGCCAGCGCTTGTCCGAGGACGTCTCCGTGGTCATGTGGCCGGCATGACTAGATGCCAAAGGCGCATGGAACGCTGTTACCTTCCCGCCGTAGTGGTCCCTATTTTTCTACTCGCATTTTTACGTGCTTTCGAACTGCTAGGTTGGCAGAAGCTGGGACGAGTAACAGGCGCTCACTCTGCTACGCGGCACTCGGGATTCGACCCACCAAACTGCCGACCTTCTGATCGACAAGCTCAGCGTCCTAACCCACTGAGCCACCGCATCTCTACTTACTCAGTTTCAATTTCAAGCCCCTGAGGTAGTATCTGGGTTGCAAGATTACAGCAAGAGTTAGTCTTTGCTTATATTCTTTTCTGCCGTTTGCATTTTTTGCATCACAGATATACTAGTATCTGGTAACCACAGTTTAGGGCAATTTGTTCTCTTTTGTTTTTCAAATCACTGATGTTACAATATTACAATCAGTAATGTTACTCATTAACAATCATTACATGGCTATATGGATTAGAGTTAATCCTACCCTACAGCCAATGTTTTTTTTAAGAAATCCTGTGCCAAAATATACTTTTCCATTTTTTCAGCTATTATTATTAAACTTGGTGAAGGATATTCATTCGGCCTTATTATCCTTCCCATTCCCAAAGCCTTTCCTTCAAATCCAACCAGCAGAAGCCCACTCCTCACCATTGCATAAAAAAAGTCAGACACTAAAATACAGCAATGGCTGAAACATTTCTCCTTTGCTTCCTCTGATTTACTAACAGTGTGCCATAGAAATTGAGGCTAGCAGAGGTGGTTCTCGCAAAGCTTCTTTCGGTGTGTAGTAAGGTTCAATGTAAGTTCAGTGGGAGAAATTCTGAGAAGAAAATCATTTTCTTCCCCAGGGACAGAAAGTAGGAGATATATTTTAAAAACATTACGAAACCTTATAGATTGATAGGGGGTTAGACTAGAGGACACCCAAGGTCCCTTCTAGCTCTATTCTGATTGATTGATTGACTCAGAGAAATTATCTTTTTTTAATCAATGTTGGATATCAGCATGAGGAATTAGTCAGTTGTAGGTGTATTTTAAGGAACATATCAAACTCTATTAATTTGGGCCAGATGATTCACACGTTATCCTAAGCTGTGTGGCATTGTGGTTAGAATAAAGTACTGCAGGCTACTTGTGCAGACTGCAAGCAGTGTGGCAGTTCAATTCTCACCGGCTCAAGGTTGACTCAGCCTTCCATCCTAAGGTCAGTAAAATGAGGACCCAGATTGTTGGGGGCCATAGGCTGACTCTGTAAGCTGCTTAGAGAGGGCTATAAAGCACTGTGAAGCAGTATACTGTATAAGTCTAAGACAGGGGTAGGCAACCTCGGCTCTTTTATGACTCATGGACTTCAACTCCCAGAATTCCTGAGCCAGCCATGCTGGCTCAGGAATTCTGGGAGTTGAAGTCCATGAGTCATAAAAGAGCCGAGGTTGCCTACCCCTGGTCTAAGTGCTGTTGCTGTTGCTAAGCCATACTTTATTTTAACCCTGATAAGCTATAGAAGGATGTTTCTCCCATAACGCTAAGCAAAAAGTCACGTTTCACAGTGGTTGGCTTTACACCTTATGCTAACCCAAAATCAAACTACAGGGTGGTTAGTATAATATCTGAAACCAATCATAATTTCTTAGCCTTGACTGTAATCATTAATTGTTTTAAAGACATGGTGGAGAACTATGTGTGCTACTTTGAATTCTCATTAAAAATAGCATATAAACTTTATTTATTTATTTATTTATTTATTTATTTATTTATTTATTTATTTATTTATTTATAGTTATATGGTTGCCCCTCTCCCCAAAAATAATTCTAGGGGGGCAAATGGAATGTAAAATTAAAACAACAATATTTTCAACGCCACACATAATCAAGGAAAAAGAAATGGCAGCTGAGAATAAAAAGACTTCCACTAACCACTTCAACTAACTGATTCTTATACCCTTCTGCCTGGGGGGACACAGCCAGATCTTAAGTTCCTTGTAGAAGGTTAGTAGGGTTGTGGTCTACTGTATCTGACCTCAGATGGTCTGATGTTCCAGAGAGACAGGCAATGCAAATGACCAAGCAGGCTTCTTGTAACCTTTCAGTTGACATTCTTTGATTGACAGAACCTGAAGCATGGCCTTCCTGCTAGAACCAATAGTGCAGGTGGAAGCCCCGGAGATAGGTGATCCTTCAGGTATCCTGCCTCCATGTCAAGGAAGGCTTTATAGGTAAGAAAAGCACTGAGTTGCACTTGGAACTCTATTGGGAGCCAGGGCAGCCAATGACCTGCTTCTTCTTTCCATTTCAGAAGTGAGACTTCTTGCTTGTTTTTGCTTGAAGCATTTTAAAAGGTGGAGCAGCCTTTAAAGAGTGAACCCATGCCATTAAAGCATCGCATGCAATGTAGTTTCCATTGTGACTAGATTGACAACTATCTTCATACCGCTTGTCTTCGTGAGGAAAAAAAGGGAGATTGTCTTTATTTAAAATAGTGACATGTTATGTAGGCCTTGAAATCTAAATTATATGTACCACTCTCATTGGGAATTATAATTAGAGTGTATAATGTCATTTAACTGTTTAATGAACTCTGGATAATGCAAGGGAATACAAATATTTGACCTTCCTGACAATGACTGATGGATTGAAGCTGTGTAGCATGGTATCATTAGAATGTCAAATAACATCATTACTCATGATTATCAAGAATTATTCAGGTGAAATGGCAAATCTAATGGAAAGCTATTATTTGTGTGTGGGGGCTGCCATTTGACTTTCGCTGTCAGTGCCAGTCCCTTGATGATGCAGATTGTGTGGTGCACATATTTATTGGACTGCAAAGAACAATTACCACTACGTGCTAAACAAATGACAGTCATAAAACAAAAAGGGTTTCAGCGGGTCATCATCCTGCCAGGAAAAATCTTTAATTTTCTCAAAGTGTCTGAACAATTAAAACAATTAAAGCAATGGTATCATGTGCATGCTTTTAAATATCCGCTAGCATTAGAAGGAAAGATGTCATGTCTAGTTTGTTCAATGCTTCTTCGCAAACCTTGCAGCTAATTCAAAGAATTGGGCGTTTGACAAAGATTTGAGATTTGGGGACATTTGCCATAGATGCTGCGTGTTAGAGTGTGTTACCATTCCTTCTTGGTGCCTTGTTTCACTTTAGAAGGAAAATGACTACTTATTCAAATGGTCTTGTACATTTTGAAAAATCGGAGAAATGGGTGATGCCTTTGACAATTTCCTTTAGCGTCTGTATTTAAGCTCTTTTTTAGGCCTGAGGGATGCTTTGATTACCTTCAGTATGATGTTTCACACTAAGGAGGTCACAAAAATCTTTTAAGGGCAAGATTGACTTGGAAAAACTGAAGGAAGCTTTTGCATATGTGTAAATATCTCTTATGGCTATTGCAAGGGTTGGCTGAGCAGGTAAATCAAAATAATACACTGCTTCATTTCACCTTTGGAAGAAAGAAAGAAGAAAGTCATAGCAGCTCAAGGTCACTGAAATCTCTATGCACAGTAAAATCAGATTTGCTTTTGTTCTACGTATCTGAATGCTCCACATAGATAGGCAGAAAATTAATTTTCATGATCTGCTTCCATTATCTTCTATAAGGAGCCTGATTATTGTCTCATCATATTGGTTTTCTTACTTATATGGCATTCTAGAGGATAGTATCCATGTAGTAGGTTATGATGTTGGTATGTGAGCCCTGAAAAGTTCTGTATACTTTAATTGACATGATAAATATTTATCTCTTGATGTAGGAGCAGAAAAGTTCCTATGTAGAACTTGAATCTCTAGACCAGAGGTGGTGAACGATGGTCCCTTAATAACTTGTGGACTTCAACTCCCAGAATTCCTGAGCCAGCCATGATGGCTCAGGAATTCTGGGAATTAAAGTCCACAAGTCTTAAAAGGGCCATCATTCCCCACCCCTGCTCTAGAGCAGTATTTCTCAATCTCAGCAACTTTAAAATGTGTGGACTTCAGCTCCTAGAATTCCCCAGTCAGGAACACATTATTTGCAGTGGTGAAAAAATATTCATTTCTGAAAACATATCAGTGTCAGAAATTATCTTAGTCATACAGTAAATGTGATTTGCCTTCATATTTCCTGACTGCTGATCCCCATTTCTATCCTGTTATTAAAAGGCCTTTGCTAAATTTTGGTGCATTATTCTCTAAGTATCTCTTCTGACTCTGATTGTTAATTTGTCCACTTTGGTGTCCAGAGGAATATTTGCTTTTGATAGTTAGACAAGCAGTTTTATGAATGTTTGTCAAAACTTCCATGAACAACAACTGCTGTACTATTGGCCTTTTTGACCCTGGATGTAATATATCACCATCATGGCTTGTAGTATCCTCCATGATGTTTTTCTCCTAATCTCCTTTCAAGATACCATTTTATTAAATCTCTACTATATCTGACTTTATTGACCTTTTTTCCTAAGCTTAAAAACCTTAAAGTTATACTGTTTCCTCATACGCAAATGTATTCAGTCTCTTAATTTGGTAGTCCTTCTCTGCCCATTGTAGGTTTTGCTGTATTGATTTCTGAAGCAAAGTAACCTATATAGTTTTCCAGGTATTGTCCCACCATGGATTATATTATTATTATTATTATTATTATTATTATTATTATTATTATTATTATTATTATTATTATTATTATTATTATTATTATTATTATATTGGCAAGTTTATGCTGTATTCCTTATGATCCCCATCCTGTTACATTTTCTTTTACAGGACAAAAACAAAAGTGGGTAAATACTTCCATTAAACTTGTTCAGAAAAATTGCTACAGTGTGACTCAGTTTCCATTATTTTGAATTATATTTATCTATTTATTACCTGTGGTCTTAACATGGAAATATTCTTTTGGAGTATATCATTTCCCCATTTTCTTTAACCACCCAAACTAATTTGATATCATTCACAAATGTGACCACTTCCCTGCTCACATATAATTCCAGACCACCACCTCTGAAAATCCTAAAAAAATATCCACCCTGCTACAGTACTCTGGAAGGCTTTATTTTTTTCCTCGTCTTCTATGGCATCTCAATAGTAATCAGTCCTTTAAAAATTAAATTTGTTACCAAAACATGTTGAGAAGTCTCCTTTATACTTATACATCTCTCTCTCTGTCTCTCTCTGTCTCTCTCTCTCTCTCTCTCTCTCTCTGTCTCTCTCTCTCTCTCTCTCTCTCTCTCTCTCTCTCTGTCTCTGTGTGTGTGTGTGTGTGTGTGTGTGTGTGTGTTTGTATCATAAGTTTTAAGGAGCAAATGTCTAATATTACAGTGAATGTTGTTTGTTAGGGCAAAGGTGGATTTGCGGAAAATCAGCAGTATTAATATAAATGCCCTTCTCTGGTAATTTGATTTTGTTGATTCCGTTCTCAGGCTGCTTCAGTGCCTTTTCTGAGTAGCTTATGCATATGTTATCTTGCTTGATGAGATGGAGAAAATCGAGGTAGATTGAACCAGCCCAAAATGAATTTTAATGAATGATGATTGAACTTATATTCATAACGTATCTTTGGAATAGAAATAGGGCTTTTTTTTAGTCATTACAGTTACAAGAGCATCTCTGAAGTCTTGAGGGGGGGTCCAGAGGTTTATTTTCGGTTCATGCTGGGTGGTAATGCAGAAATGCATACACACTGTTCAGATTTATAGCTTTATCTCTTTGGATCAATAAAATAACCTAATTATTCTACATGGTGGCATGTTGAGACATTGTCCCGTAGACACAGTTGAAATGGGAAATGATTTCTCCCAACACTCTATAGATCAAGTCCAGCTGCATTTTCTCTTTTGGTGCTTTGCCCCTTTTCTACATTCTCCCAACCAACCCACTGTCTTCAGTTCTAACAACTACATGATCTACTGGAACAAAAATAGCAAGAAGTATGTCTGAAATGTCTGTTTCAGTGAATGTGCTGAACATGGCCTTTGTTCTCAATAATTTAGCAAGTAGAATTTCTATGGGATGAGAAAAAAATCCAGTCGGTTCTGGCAGGCTGGCCATTCCATTGACTACATCTTGGTCATTATCATCTCAGAATGAGCCTGACACAAGCTGGGCTTATGTATCACATATACTCATAATGTGCATGCTCTCTCTCTCTCTCTCTCTCTCTCTCTCTCTCTCTCTCTCTCTCTCTCTCTCTCTCTCTCTCTCTCTCTCTCTCTCTGTGTGTGTGTGTGTGTGTGTGTGTGTGTAAGGTAAGATAAGATAACCTTTATTGTAATTTTTTACTGTGGGAACACTGGCATATATTAAAAATGAAATTCTGTTGCTTGCTCTCAAAAGTATACACATACATAACACACATATAAATATGCTATATACAACATATGTATATACCTACACCCTTACATATAAGTAACATATAAATATTAATCACTTCCACCTTGAAATACATAGCAGAAGGAGGAAACTTGAGAGTTCACGAGGTTGATATTGTATTGGAACAAAGCTGTGACTGAATATGGATGTTGTGCTTCGGATACCACAAAGCCTCCTCCCAGAAGGTAACAAAGAAAACAGGTTGTGAAGAGGATGTGAGTGTCCCAGACAAACTTGCGGACCCTGTTCAAGCAACACTTCTGTGCTATGTGCTGGATGGGAGGGAGGGAACTGCCAATAATCTTTTCAGCCCTCCTCACCACTCTCTGCACCGCTTTCCTGTCTGAAGCAGTGACGCTTCCAAACCAGACTGTGATGCTCTATGACAGGATGCTCTCAATTGTCCCCCCTCCATAGAAAGTGGTCAGGACAGGAGAAGGAAGATGTGCTTTTCTCATGCGACACAGAAAATGTAGGCACTGCTTGTGCCCGCTTCACCAGTATCTCACTGTTGAGTGACCAAGGCAGCCTACTCGTTAACTGAACACCCAGAAATTTGATGGTAACCATTTCAACAGGTGTGTCCATGTCCATGTATATGTGTATGTGCACACGTACATTTAGCTTACTGGCTTGCAAGAATCCACCTGTAGCTATCAGCACCATAACATAATACCATAACTATGGTGAATGGTTGCCAACTTCATGCATTTCACCAATGACTACAGCATCCAACCATCAAGATTAAAGACATTAATCTTTAATTGCCGTCTTGTGCTTTTGAGGACTTTTCTATCCCATTGCAGTAACACTCCAGGGCAGCTTCTTATTTTTTTTTTAATTTGTGCAAGAGTCTAAAACCAGCCAAAGCCTATGTCAATAGATAAGAACTAGAAGACAGTGGTGGTGATAGATGTAGTTGTGCCAAGTGACAGCAACATCAGGAAGAAGGAGTATGTGAAGCTTGAAAGAGGCTTGAAGAAGGAAGATGTGGAAAGAAAATGCCAAAGTGGACCTGTGGTGGTAGAAGCACTTAGGGCTGTGACTCCTAAGTTGGAGAGTGTTTCTAACAGATATTCTGTGCAGAAAAATGCAGTGCTAACAACAGCTAAAATACTGCACAGAATCTTCCCAGACCTCTGGTAGAGGATCCAAGATTGAGGTAGGCGCATACCACATCTAGGGGTAAGAAGGAAATTTTTTAATGTAGTCATATATAAATCTTAGGTGGATGCCTGAAATCCCATGGAAGATTATTGCGAAAGATAATAGATTTAGATTTAGATTTTAGATTTTATTAGATTTATATACCGCCCTTTCCCGAAGGACTCAGGGCGGTTTACAGGGCATTTTAAAATCATACCAATACGAAATACAAAGTTAAAAGACAAATAAAAGATTAAATTATCCCTGAAAATAAAACCCAGTTAAAATTCTCAGCCTGGGTCAGAGAGCTCAAAGAGCCAAGTCTTCAGGTCCCAGCGCAATGAGCGTAGGTCAGGGGCAGTCCTGAGCTCCATGGGAAGCTGGTTTCAGATGGTAGGCGCACCCACAGAAAAGGCCCTCCCCTGGGTGTTATCCGCCGGCAATCTTTTACCGGTGGCACCCTGAGAAGACCCTCTCTCTGCAAGCGCACTGGACGAAGGGAGCTTAATGCTGGCAGCAGGTGTTCCCTCAAATATCCCGGACCCAAGCCATTTAGGGCTTTATAGGTCATTACCAGCACCTTGAATCTCACCCGGAGGGCAACCGGAAGCCAATGCAGCTCACGGAGTAGAGGTGTTACATGGGAGTATCGGGAAACCCCCATCACAACTCGTGCGGCCGCATTCTGCACCAGTTGAAGCCTCCGAGTGGTCCTCAAGGGCAGCCCCATGTAGAGAGCATTGCAGTAGTCTAAACGGGAGGTCACGAGCGCATGAGTGACTGTGCGTAGGGCATCTTGGTCCAGGTAGGGTCGCAACTGGCGCACCAGGCGAACCTGGGCAAAAGCTCCCCTGGTCAAGGTAATAGCTTAACCTTTGGGTTTAAGATTAAAAAAAAAGGTCTTTCATGGAGAGACAAACTTTCTAGAAACATTGGGAGGACTATAATATCTACAGTAAAAGAGCCTTGGTGGAGCAGTGGGCTAATGCCTCCTTAAGTAACACCAGCTGCCTGCAACTAGTGCAGGTTCGCATCCCACCAGGCTCAAGGTTGACTCAGCCTTCCATCCTTCCGAGGTAGGTAAAATGAGGACCCAGATTGTTGGGGGCAATAAGCTGACTTTGTAATAATGCCGCTGGTGTGTGTGTGTGAAAGCCCTAACAAGCAGGCATATACATAGAATGAAGGCTACTGCTAAGCTTGTAAGCCGCCCTGAGTCTTCGGAGAAGGGCGGGATATAAATGGAATTAAAATTAAAATTAAATTAAATTAAATTACAGTGCCTTCACGACAAAAACTGAGCACCCTGTTCAGCCATCCCAGTTTCTGCCCTCAGGGAAATTGAACCACGATGGAACACAGTACTGGTGTTGTCCTAGGAATTTCTAAAGAAATCTATCATTAAGGGCAAAGACGGAACTAAATTAATCACACTCTCAAATAGCTGAACGCTAATGTAAATGATATCTTATCGAGGCCGAGTAAGTGGCTGAAGATGATAAAAATATTGTACAGAAACCAAAGCTCTCCCATCTGTAGATATTCATTAAATTGACCATTAATAATTTGTGATAAAGACGAATAGAATTGCATTCATAAATTTTCTATGTAGATTTTATTAAGCTGGCACATTATATGAATTGATTCCATGACATCCTTTGGATTGTAGCTTTAAAGATAATACTTCTTTATGAGCCTTTCTATAGAATTCTATTATTATACTATTGCAGTCTCTTCTTATCTTTTTTAATACCAGTGTGCAATCAGGAAATATAATTATGGACTTGTATTAGCGATCTTATAATATTGTGTCAGCATTTTCACCACAGACTCTGTTGCTAAGATTTATAAATTGAGCATTAAAATATACTCAGTCTTGACATTGCGTTTGGAAGTTTCCTAACCTGAAAATGAAACATTTCTCCATTTTACATTTTCCCTGGGAAGCAACAAAGTTGGTAAAAACAGAATCAAAATTCCAGAAATATTTCTCAGCCAACATTAGTGTTTCAGAAATAGTCTCTCTAGTTAAAACTGAATTTTTTTATCTTCAAAGGATTGCCCCATTGCTTTCTCAACAACAAGCTTCACCACAGACCTGGATAATAAGAGCAACAGTATCTTGATACTATAGCTTGAAAAAAAGTAAGTTAGGCACTTTCCTAACTATGGTGAACTCTAGAGTTAGGAAAAATGTAAAGGTAAAGGTAAAGGTTCCCCTGCACATGCGTGCTAGTCATTTCCAACTTTAGGGGCCGTTGCTCATCTCCGTTTCATAGCCGAAGAGCCAGCGTTTGTCCGAGGACGTCTCCGTGGTCATGTGGCCGGCATGACTAGACGCCAAAGGCGCACGGAACGCTGTTACCTTCCCACCGTAGTGGTCCCTATTTTTCTATTGCATTTTTACGTGCTTTCAAACTGCTAGGTTGGCAGAAGCTGGGACGAGTAACAGGCGCTCACTCTGCTACGTGGCACTCGGGATTCGACCCGCCAAACTGCTGATCTTCTGATCGACAAGCTCAGCATCCTAACCCACTAGCCACTGCATCCCTCTTAGGAAAAATAGGGAGCCACAAATCCAACATAAAACTCAGATGAGTCATTCAAGACATCACTGACAGCAAAAACAAAGCAAAACAATGCAACATAATTATTGCATTCCTTAGAATAACTATTGAACGGGAAACCTTTCTGCACACCTTCCTATTTTGTTAGGGAAGGTTGCATAACTCTCATCATCAGGTATGGTAGGTCTGACATCTGCACTGACCATATGGCCAAAGGAAAGACAGGTACAATGGAATCTTTACTCCTTTAATGAATCAAATATGTCCCTTTCCATCTCGGTTTATTCATTTTATTGGTTTGTTGTAAAGATCAGAGAGGATAGACTCCTTGCATGTCAAATTGTTACAGGACAGATGGGCTAATAATACCTTAGACCTCTTACACAGCTGGTTAATGGCCAAAATCTAGCCCTGGATTCGGATATTCCAATCTTTGCACTGCAACTATCCTGCTAACTGTTTCAGTCGCATAGGCATAGAGGTTGTACTGTATGTGTCACCATGAAAATAATTCCAGGGAAACCTCCTAGGTTACAGCAGCTGGTGGCAGACCCTTCTCAACCATGGGAAGAAATTGCTATGGACTTTCTAGTAGACCTACCTGAAAGTAGAGGAAATACCATCATCTGGACTGTGATAGACCTGTTTTCAAAGCAGGCTCACTTCATTGCCTGCAAAGGACTCCCGTCTGCCCAATGACTGACTAAACTGTTCTTGAAACATATCTACTGGCTGAATAATTTCGGACAGGGGGGTGCAGTTCACAGCTAAGTTTTGGACAAGGTTTCTTAAATTATTTGGATCATTTCAAGGTCTATCATCTGCTTTTCACCCATCTACAGATGGGGCCGCGGAATCTGCTAACAAGATGGTAAAGCAATCAATGGCTGCTGGGCCCCCCACTGTGGCTGTTGCACTACCAGTTGCTGCTGGCCCCACCCTGGCTGCTGTCACATTCCCAGTGGTTGCATGTTTGGGGGCTGTTGCCACCCCCCTACTGTTGCTGCGGTACCGGCAGCTGTGGCATCCCAAGTTGCCATAGGTCTCCCAAAGGTTGCTGCCTGAGTGGGGCTGTTGCCGTCCCCCTTGCTGTTGATCAGCAGGAAGTTGTGGCAGCTTAAGTTGCTGTAGGCCCCTCAATGGTTGCTGAATGTGTGGGGGTTGTTGCTGCCCCCCTGCTGCTGGTCTGCAGGGAGCTGTGGCACCAGCAATTGCTGTAGGCCCCCCTGCAGCCTTGGAGGGGGTTGTTTCTCTTTCCCCATTGTCTGCAGGCGGTGATGTGCAGGGGTGGTGACCAACCCCCTTGTTGCAGCCGTCGTCCCACCGGTTGCTGCTCTCCTGGCCTCCACATCACCCCAAGTTGTTGCAAGGCCTCTATTAGCTGCCTCAAGCTCAGAGATTGCTGACCTCCCACCTTCAGGGGCTGCCATATTCCCCATTGCTGCAGGGGGCCCAGACTGGGTGATCGATATGCACACCAGTCTGTGGATTGGCTGTCCTGGTGACTGCCCGGGCCCTCATCTCGTCAGTGGCGGTTGGGGCTTCTGGAGGGGCAGCGACTGGAGCTGTCTCTCTCTGTGCGGCTGAAGGCCCTGGTAGGGGGCTTCAGGGGCAGGAAGGCTGCCTGATCTGTGAAGGAGGGGCTGGGGGTTCCTCTCGGCAGGAAGAAACACAGTTTATTGGGAGATGATCAGTTTTCCTTCAAGGCTGCAATGTTAACAATAAAGCAAGAAATGTCAACAAAGCAAAGGCTTGCCTGTATAGTTTGTTTCCAGAAGCTTGCAGAAGAGTCATCCAAAGGAGGTCCAAGTTTCAGAAAGCTGGGTTAAGGTTATCAGCCAGTCCAAGAGTCAGAGGTTCTAGAACAGAATCCACACAAAAGACATTCATAAACTAGAGGTTAACCGGTAGGTGATCTTTTCAACAGAGAACAGAGCTATTTCTTAAAAAAGGCTTCAGTTAGCTGTTACTAATTAGGTTTGCTTCTTTGCTTGGCAAGGAACCTAATAGACCTTTGCTATTGTGCTCTTCCCTCTACTTACCTAGTGCATAGGCTAAGAGGACTTATGTCATCCTCCTTGGACTTTTCCAGCTGCTAAGGTGGTGCCTGTGTTTGATTAGTGATTCCTGGCTTTCTCCTTCTTGAGAATGACATTCCAAAGGCTCATGTGAACAGCTTCAATCCTGATAGAAGAAACGATCTACTGTTATGATCTACCACAGGAGTAGCAATCTGCCAGCCCACAGGCCGGATGCATCATAGCGAAACCGCACCCACCCCATTGCTGGCAATGGGAAAAAAGTCGCAATACATCGCAACACGTCACGTGATGTTGCAAGTTTGACACCCCTGATCTACAGGGACATTTTAATTAGCTAAATTTAGCTAGTTGGACTTTGTATAGTCTGAACCAATCAAAAGTTACTGAGCAGATTAAAATATAGTTTAAAAAAACCCATAGATGAACTTCAAATTCTACCCCAGGACACTTTTAGCCATCAATTAGAGTTACAGGCTCTGTGGAATAGGGCCATTTTGGCTCCTTTTCAAAAAGCTTGATGGAGGGGGCTGTACATACATCTGAAGACAATAAGTGTCCTTAGTGTGGGGCCACTACAGCAAAAGCCTGCATCTCTCTCTCAAGGAAGCACTGATAATTTCCACAATTCCTCTACTATTTACAACCTGTTTGACTGGCCGTAGAAATTAGAAGGAGTATGGATCCAATTTGGAGGTAGCCGAACTAATCCTTCAAAGAACCTTCTATCCTTACTTAAGTGAATCGCAGGTAATATCCATAAACTCAAGATTAAGCCTCATTTACAACATTAGCTACAATTTTTTCAACACTTCCTGACAGAACACTTAACCAGTGGAACAACCTGCCTCCAGAAGCTGTGAATGCTCCAACACTGGAAATTTTAAGAAGAGACTGGACAGCCATTTTTTTGAAATGGTATAGGGTTTCCTACCTGAGCAAACATCATCATCATCATCATCATCATCATCATCATCATCATCATCATTAATTATTAATTATTATTATATATGCCTGCAAACATTCTCTACCCTTCTGGCACTAAAAGACCTCTAGTTCTGGACTTCTAGCAGGTAGAGTTTAGGTATAGTAAGTTAAAAATATGAGTTTTTCTCAATGTTCAGTGAACTATTTCTGATTTCTTGCTGCTGTTGTTTTATATGATTTCAAGCACTTAATTTCTCTTAATTTAGTTTCAGAGAACTATCAGGCATGAGATAGAACTGCTTGCCAAATCATTGGGGAAGCCATCAAGTGCCTGCAGAACCCTTCATGCATCTGCAGTGGATCAACCCAAGTGGAGGTCAAGGGTAGCTTTAAGGCACAGGTTGATGGGGAAATGATTTGACCATGGCAAAGGATAGATATTGATGTTCTCCATTTTCAGCTCATGACACTTCTTTCCAAAAAGGATACCCAGATCAAGCATGTACTGTGTGTCAGGAATGTGGGGGCCAGGGACTCATAAACTACACTGAACCTCCCCCCCAAGAAACGAAAATTGAGGCAGAGTACAATCACAGCTCTAAAACCTCTAAGATGGGGTCTAGACGTTGATGAGCAGCCTTTGCTAGGAAACTAAGCAGTTCATATGCTAGCAATGATTCTACCCAGGGTTCTTCAAACTTAGCCCTTTTATGACTTGTCGACATCAACTGAGTTGAAGTCCACAACTCATAAAAGGGCCAAGTTTGAAGACCCCTGTTCTAACCTATCCCTACAGCCCAATTCAAATGATAGGGACTCCAACCAATCATCTCTGAAATTCTAGAGAGCAGCTGCAGAGATCAAAAAATGTAACATTGGTAATGGGTAGTTTCCTCTTTACCTGAATTGCAGGCAAGGGAAAGAGATATGATTGTTCAGGAATCCAAACATTAAATGTTGATTCAATTGTGGTAATAGAAAAAAAATCATTTCTAATTTTTTGCTGTTTCATAAAAGAATAACTTTTCTGTCCATAGAAAAAAAAACTATATACTTTTTTAAAGAATAATCTTTTTTGTCCATAGGAGAAAAATAGAATGTTGGCTTCATTAAATAATTGGCATGTTGCTTCTCAGGGTTGACCTTTCTTCAAGAGAAATAAGAATTAGAAGCTGAAAAACAGGTCCACTATGCCCGGCTCTTTCCAGCCTGATTGTTAAAACCTCCATCTCACCATGTAGCTTTCCTGAAAAATGAGTTTTCCTTTACTTATTTCTTGAGCAAAGAGAAGTAGGCAAGCTCCAGGCTTTAATTATTGACTCACATGCTCTGAAAAATAAATAGAAAGGCCATTTCTATTAAGCCAAGACTTTAATGCCCACAGTAATATCAGAATTTCCTGTGAATTTTGTAATTAGACTAGAAACATAATGTTCCAGAATGCATACACCTCAAAAGGATATGTTCCACCACTAAGTGGATCATGCCGACATTTGTTAAATCACCAAATTAAGAAAATGCAATATGTTGGTGGAGCAAGCAGAAATCTGAATTCTTATTATTTGATAATGAAAGCTGTTTGGGATGATTTTTTAAGACGTACATGACAACCCAGGACCTGTTGGGTCATCTTTTCAGAGATATTTCCATACCTAAACAGAGAAATAGAATGACCACATGCGGATTGCTATTGTGTTTTTTTAAAAAAATAAAGAAGAAAACATCATTTTATTAAAGAAGATTGTATAGCAAGACAAATATGGATGGTTTTTGTTTAACAAAGGACATTTTGATGGCAACATTGGTAGTGGCTTTGCCATTCTTTAATAATTTAATTTAATTTAATAATTTAATTTGTATACCGCCCTTCTCCCGAAGGACTCAGTGCGGTGAACAGGGCAATACATAATAAAAAACAGGATACAAAAATTAAAAAGTGATTAAACAACTATGCCCGTAGTAATTGATACATATTAAAAATTAAAACTAATTATAAAAAACCCAACCCCATCCCGTCAGACCAGGCCAGCTTGTTCAAAAAAGAAGGTTTTGAGATCGCGCCGGAAGGAGCGAAGGTCGGGGGCCATCCGGAGCTCGACCGGTAAGCGGTTCCATAGGTCTGGTGCGCCCACAGAGAACGCTCTCCCCCTGGGGACCACCAATCGACATTCTTTGATTGGAGGCACCCTGAGGAGGCCCTCTCTGTGGGAGCGCACTGGACGGAGGGAAGTTGACACCGGCCGCAGGTGTTGCCGTAGGTAATCCGTATTGCCGTAGGTAATCCGTATTATGTATTTCCGTAGGTAATACACATTGTAGGTATGTATTGCCGTAGGTAATCCGTATAATGTATTTAGGAATACATTAATGTTTTGACTTCTTTTTCCTCAGCTTAAAGCAGGGGTTTTCAAACGTGGCCCTTTTATGACTTGTGGACTTCAACTCCCAGAATTCCTCAGTCAGCATGCCTTGCTGAGGAATTCTGGGAGTTGAAGTCCATAAGTCATAAAAGGGCCACTTTTGAAGACCCCTGGCTTAAAGCAACATGCAGATAACCATGCTGGAGTAATAGTTTCTCCAGATTCCAGAGAGTACATTCTCCATGGTTTGTCCTTGTGCATTACTTATAGTGAGACTAAAGCATGACTGTATTGAAAACTGCTGAAGAGGGACATCTTCCCCTTCTGAGAAATTGAATATAATTCTTGGAATCTTGATAATGTCATACAATGATATTCTCATGGAGACAAATTCCTTGAGTGTCCAATTACACTTGGCCAATAAAGAATAAAGAAAGAAAAATTTGGGGAAAATCTTGAGACTTTGCATTCTGGAACTAGTTCCACAAATGTCCTGGATTGTTGATTTCAGTATTTGTTAGCAAGACAAATCTCTCATTGCTCTGGAGATTCTTCTTCTTTCAGCATCTTCCATAGTTTGTTGCCAATGATCATCAGCTTGCGACAATCCTCTCTCTCTGCAGGTGATTTTGACTGATGAAAGGATAAGTCCATTGTGTATCTTCAATGATTCAAAGATATTGGCCCCTGTATGTAATGAAGGAGAGGAACCCCTTATCTTTCCATGTTGCAAAATTATGCTGACAATATTTTTTTAATATGTATTTACCATAATGTTGTACATTGCCGTTCTCACCTCAGAACAATTTAAAATCCATGCCGGCTTCTCCATTGAGTTGTAGGAAATTGTTAGAGACAGTTTAAAAATATTATGATATGTTATCCTGAAGGCTAGAGTGGGACTGGTTTACCTGATCTCCTGTGACAAAAGGGTGAAGCTGGGGGCTTCTAGGCAGAATGAAGGAGTTCCATTAGATGCTGAAATACTGTGCCCATTTTGCTATAAAAACGGAATGCACTAGTCTGGGGTCCACCAATGTTGGAGACAATGGAAATGAATAAGTATCCCATGCCTGGATAATGGTGGTTGGTCCACCATTTTATTCCATTCTGCCCCCCCCCTTTGCCTAACCATCCAAGAAGTTGATGACTGGACTGATATTAGGTAATTCTTCGTGTGTGTGTTTGTGTATACACACACACATATTTGTACTTTATTTAAGCATTAATTAAAAACTCGATTCTTCTAAGTTATTGGGTGGATTTGTGCATTCCTATGAGCCCTGATTTATTTTTTTCTTTAGATAGATAGACAGATAGATAGATAGATAGATAGATAGATAGATAGATAGATAGATAGATAGATAGATAGATAGATGGATGGATGGATGGATGGATGGGTAGATAGATAGATAGATAGATAGATAGATAGATAGATAGATAGATAGATAGATAGATGATAGATAAAGAGATAGATAAAGAGATAGATAGATAACCTTTATTGTCATTTTTTACTGTGGGTTCACATTAAAAATAAAATTTAGTTGCTTGCTCTAAAAGTGTACACATACATAACACACATTTAAACATACTATATACAACATATGTATAGACCTACACCCTTACATATAAGTAACATATAAATATTAATCACTGTCCATCTTGAATACATAATGGAAGGAGGAAGCTTTAGTGTTCACAAGGTTAATACTGTCTGGAACAAAGCTGTGACTGAATCTGGATGTTGTGCTTCGGATACCATGAAGCCTCCTCCCAGAGGTTAACATAGAAAACAGGTTGTGAAGAGGATGTGAGTGTCCCAGACAATCTTGCAGACCCTGCTCAAGCAATGCTTATATGCTATGTCCAAGATGGAAGGGAGGGAATTTTCAGCCATCGTCACCACTCTCTGCACTGCCTTCCTGTCTGAAGCAGTGATGCTTCCAAACCAGACTGTGATGCTATGATACTGAGTAGACCACAATTTGTTGGGTTCTTTCATTATTATAACCATAAACAATATTTGCAAACTACAATGGTAGCTTTTAGACAACATGCAAAATCAAAATCAAAGCAAAACTTAAGATTTGGTACAATCTGCGAACCCTGGCTAAGTTAGATATAAGATTACCAAAAGATCTGATAAATAGGTGAATTTACAGGCATCTCCCATTTCTAGATAATTATTGAAAATTCAGGTAGATTGTTTTGCATTTCCATTTCACATCGGCTAGTGCACATGTGGGCTGCTCTTCCGTATTTTGCATGCTATTTGTTGACTCTCAATCTAAGCCTGAGGAAAGAAGCATGAACAGGAGATTAGATTCTAGGAGAGTGCATTTGTTTCACAACAAATGAAAAATGGAAATAAATGGGTTTATTCATTTCATTCAATTCTAGTTAAGAAATGAATATCAGAGTAGTTCTGAATGCCTTGTATCCATTCATTTTCATTTGTTCCTCACACTGCATCCCCCACCCTCCCTTTCTCCCTCAGCAGCCAGTTTAACAAGACTAGAATTTGATAGGGCAAGTGTGAGAGATGACCTTTCCTCCTTTCAGGTTACTGCCTAACTACAGCAGTCATGGTGCTATAAATTTCATACTTCTAACTTAGGAATTCTGCTTTCAGAATCCCACCCTGACTGCTGGCAAATCATTGAATTCTGAATGAAGATGCAGAACATATGTGGGTCTATGATAAGGGCTTTTTTTTAATATGGTTTTAAGGTTTTATTGGTTGTAGTTGGGGCTATAGATATAGTTTAATTTTAATTTTAATATTTGTATTTTACTTGTATTTTATTGTTGTTAGCCGCCCTGAGTCCTTTGGGAGATAGGGCGGCATGTAAGTCCAAATAAATAAATAAATAAATAAATAAATAAATAAATAAATAAATAAATAAATAAATAAATAAATAATCAATCAATCCATCAATCCCAGCTATGTCCCTTGTAGAGATAACCAGGATGACTTTGACAGAGATATACAAGATCTATTCCCAAAGCAGTATTTCTGTATTCTGCATCTATGTGCCTTGTCTGACTGAAAATATGTGGAACATGTTACTGTATTTGGATAACTGCTCAAGAGTCCCTCTCTTTTCCTGAATTTGCAGAGGCAGGCATGGAAATGGTGTTTGAGCATCCTGAAGGATTTTAACGTTCTCGAGATATTCCTTGTCTGCTTGATTCCATTTCTCTCTGGCTTCCCTCTCCTTTATGGATGCTGCAGTGGTCTCTTTGGCCAAAATATTGGCAGGTTTGTACTTCCCTATAAATTGCCCTGACAAGCAGGATATCACTTTCAGAATTACTCTCTGGCACTTTCCTGTCCTGTGTGCTCGCAGCAGTACCTATAATAAAGCGGACGGTTAGGACAATTGCTCCTTGCCCATACTTTTGACAGGTAATTTTTATTTCATGTGGCGATTACAGCAAGACTCAGTGGGCCTCAGTATTACCCTTTTGTGAAGCCAGAATTGTTTTAAATGGTGGTGGTGTGAGAAATCTGTACACAGAGAATTAGCTCAGGCTCTGCAAATGTATATTGTGGCAAAGCAAACAACCTAATTAGAAACCAGTCATGATGACTCAAAGGCAAGGGGCAAAGTAGAGAAACAGTCCCACCAGCTTTGCAACTGGACCCTTTTGTAAACTGAGGACACTATGTTTAACCTGCCCCAATACCAACACAATACATTAATAACACACATACTGTGTCTGTTGGAGGAAATATTGTTTCGCTTCCCAGCTGGAACTATAGTGCTTCTGTGATGATAATATTCTTTACTCTTGTTTGAAAGTTATATCCTGAAACCTGGAGAAAAGTAAATGAATTTGCCTACTCTAGGATTCCGTTGTTTATATGGTACAATTAGCTTGTTGATTTAGATATTCAGAGATCTCAGAGGAATTGAGGACACTAATTAAAAATGGCATATAAATTAATTAATAAAATGCAGCATAATTAATGTCATTCTCCACTGTTTCCTCACTGCTAACATAGTTCTGTTTAAAAATATATTTCCGTAATACATTTAAAATGGGGCTCTTCCAAAGAAAATTACGGGCTAAATGTAGAACAGCTAACTAGAATCTTTTATTTTCTGTACAGTAAGCTGGAGGTTCAAAGCAAATGCATTTTAATTATGTTTATTTGTTTCTTCAAACATTTTAATTTTATCTTTGTGCTGAAATCGCTCAAGGTAATAAACAGTATCAACACTGAAGTAACCGTCAAATGGCACTTGGAAGTAATCTGTTCACAACCATTCTAAAGTCAAAAAGCAACAATAAGAATTGTATGGAACAGCTGTAAAAGCCAAGAAAAAAACAAAAACTTGCCTCAAACGATTATTCCCAGTGCATCTCTTTATATCAAGGAATTTTTTTTTTCTTGAGCATATTTAGAAATGTATCTGACCTGAGCAGTTTCTTGAAAAACATTTCACGTTTTAATCAAGTCATAAGTTGGGAACCATTGGTCATTTGTGTTTTGGCTTTAAATCAGGAAGCCCAGGGTAGACCAGAATGACCCCTAAAATCCTTGATATTGTGTCAGTTCACTTATTTGGTTTTCCTTAAAATTAAAATGGTATGTGTGAATTGCATTATGTTTTAGGATGTGTAGCTCTTTAAGTGAGTTGTTTTTCAAATGGCTGATAGTCAAACAAAGAGGTATATCAGTGGGGGAAGCTCAAGATGACATCATAGGCAGGTGAGGGAATATTCTCAGTCAGAGAGGAGTGAAGCAGATTCTGAAGTTATAGGCAAATGTGGATTTGAGGTAGGCAACCTCCAGGGAGTTGTTCCAGTTACCTGTTTTTGACTGAGAAGAAGTTGTAAAAGGTATAAAAGATAGTGAACGGTTCATTTCCAGCTTCTGAAGTGGAAGGGATGAGTAGAGCAACTTCTTCTGAGTCATATTATCTGGCAGCACCAGAAAGTCTGCCATTTTCTCCTTTCATGTTCAACAGCTATTGGTTTCATGTTGATATTCCTCTCTAGTAGAACTCAAAGATGCTTTATTTTTTTTCCAAAAAGGAACAGGACTTCTTTTTTTTTCTTTGTAAAAGTAAAGGTAAAGGTTCCCCCGCACATGTGTGCGAGTTGTTTCCAACTCTAGGGGCCGGTGCTCATCTCCGTTTCAAAGCCGAAGAGCCAGCGCTTGTCCAAGGACGTCTCCGTGGTCATGTGGCTGGCATGACTAGATGCCAAAGGCGCACGGAACGCTGTTACCTTCCCACCGTAGTGGTCCCTATTTTTCTACTTGCATTTTTACGTGCGTTCGAACTGCTAGGTTGGCAGAAGCTGGGACGAGTAACAGTCACTCATTCTGTTACACGGCACTTGGGATTTGACCCGCCAAACTGCTGACCTTCTGATCGACAAGCTCAGCATCCTAACCCACTGAGCCACCGCCACCTTTTTTCTTTGCTTCTCATTCAAAAACTTTCCTCAATTTTAATTGATTGGTGGTGTATGGGAATGGGAATTTATCTAGAACTGAAGAAGCTTCTTGAATGAGAAGTGAAATGTTTTCAAAGAAAAAGAAACCAAAGTCCAGTTGCCTATTAGGAAAAAAAAAGCACCTTTGGGACAACCTTCTCCTTTTAAACACACCGCCTTTAAACTGTCAAGCAGACTAGAGTCAGGAGGCAGTGTTTCAACCACATACTTCCTTACAGCTCCTAATAATTCATTGAACTATGCTGACCAATTCTGAAGCAGCACTATAGGAAGCTGATAACTTACAATCCTACAATCTTGAACAGAGTGGCTTATGACTTCTCTTAAAAATTACAACTGTTGCACCACTCTTGCGATCACATAATTTCAATTCAGGTGCTTGGCACTGGCTCACTTTTACAATGATTGTAATGTCTTGCGATCATATGAATGCAATTTATGACCTTCCCAACCCACAGAAAAAATTAATAGGGGAAGGTGGATTTATTTAATGACTATATGATTCACTTAGTGACTGCAGTAAAATTTGTTGTAAAGTTTATGACTTGTTTAATGACCGTATTGCTTATGGACTGAAATAAAAACAAGCTGTCTTGGTGTGATTTGTTGAGAAAAGAGCAAGATTGTGATAACTCTAATCAAAGGCAAGCTTGTTCCTTCATAGAATAGAGTAGAGTAGAGTAGAGTAGAGTAGAGTAGAGTAGAGTAGAGTAGAGTAGAGTAGAATGGAATAGAATGGAATGGAATGGAATAGAATAGAATAGAATAGAATAGAATAGAATAGAATAGAATAGAATAGAATAGAATAGAATAGAATAGAATAGAATAGAATAACAAAGTTTGAAGTGACCTTGGAGGTCATCTAGTCCAACCACCTGCTCAGGCAGGAAACCCTATACCATTTCAGACTAATGGTTTTCTGGTCTCTTCTTAAAAACTTCCACTGTTGGTATTCACAACTTCTGGAGGAAGGTTGTTCCATTGCTTAATTGTTCTGTCAGGAAATTTCTCCTTAGTTCTAGATTGCTTCTTTCTTTGATATAGTTTCCATCCATTGCTTCTTGCCCTGCCTTCCGGTGCTGTGGAGAATAGATTGACTCCCTTTTCTTTATTGGCAACTCCTGAGATATTGGAATACTGCTATCATGTCCCCCCTCATCCTTCTCTTCATTAAACTAGACATACCCAATTCCAGCAACCGATCCTTATATGTTTTAGCCTCCCGTCCCCTGATCATCTTTATTGCTCTTCTCTGCACTCTTTCTGGAGTCTCAACATCTTTTTTATATCAACAAATCACTAATCATTGTTTGTTCCTATTAGAGTTTTCAGAAGACAGTGTCACTTATGCAGGAAGATGATGTGTGTAACCAACTTGATAAAAGCTGCTTGCAAAGGTTGTCTTCTCCTGTGAGAAAACACCCTGAAATCACACTATAATAAAAACCATGTCAAAGTACTCTCCAGCTGTTGGTTTGTAGTTAATTGGGGTTAAGAAAAAGTCCCCCTATAGTCTGTGACTGGAAAAAAGAAGCTACTTGCAGATTTAGATTATAGCTCTGTGGTAGAGCATCTGCTTTGTATACAAATGACTTGAAATCTTCAGATAAAAAAGTAAAGGAGTCCCTCTGGATTTTACTCTACTGGTCTTTTCCAACTATCCAAAGATATTTCTATGGTCCTGTGGCTAGCATGATGTCACGGAGCACTGTTACCTTCTCACTGAAGTGATACCTATTCATCTACTCACACTTGCATGCTTTCAAAATGCTAGGTTGGCAGAAGCTGTACACTGGCTCAGCGGTTAAGATGCTGGGCTTATTGGCTGGAAAGCCGGCAGCCCAGGTTCAAGACCCTAGCACTATGGTGGTGAACCTATGGCACGTGTGCCACAGATGGCACGCAGAGCCCTCTCTGTGGGCAGGCATCCCGTTGCCCCAGTCCTAGGCCTTCAGCTGGGTTTTATTAAACCTTTTCGCTTTAGGCCTCCGCCATGTGCAAAAAAAGGTTTAATCAATCAATCAATTTCAAGTTCTCGCAGGAAAAAAAAAAGATCTCGCAAAGTTGGAATTGATTGATTGAACTTTTTAGTCCCACCCAGTCTGCTGTTACCAATTCAGCCATGCCCTCCAATGGGCCCCGCCCACCCAATGGGCCACATCCACCCGGCACCTGATGATACATAAGTGGGTTTTGGGTTGCAGTTTGGGCACTCAATCTCTAAAAGGTTCACCATCGCTGCCCTAGCACCACATGACAGGATGAGCTCCTGTCCTCGCCCCAGCTCCTACTGACATCTTCGGATGGATTAGAAAAAAAAACGTTCCTGAAAATATCCTCAGTCATTAATGGCAACATTGCTGATGGAACCAGTGGTTTGATAAGGCTGTGCAGAGTAGCAGTTTTTATTTCTGCTTAATTTATGGAAGTCACTGAATCCCTATATGCTCATTTTTTTTCCCCATTCATCTTAATCTAATTCCAGAAGTTGTATGAGAAGAAACTATGGTTTCCCTGTCCATTAGGGCTTCTGGAATTCCTCAGGGTAAAGATGGGATAGACATATAAAAAATGAGCATTTCTAACCATTCCAGTTTCTTTTAAACCTGTAGTAAGACCATATCTTGAATACTGCAGCCAATTTTGGCCACCATATCACAAAAAAGATGTTGAGAGTTTGAAAAAAGTTCAGAGAAGAGCAACTAAGGTGATCAAAGGGGTGGAGACCAAAACATATGAAGAATGGCTGCGGGAGTTGGGTTTGGCTAGTCTAAAGAAAAGGAAGAAATAGGGGAGATATGATAGCAGTGTTCCAGTATCTGAGGGGCTGCCACAAAGAAGAGGGAAGCAACCTGGATCAAAGAGAGAATCAACCTGGAATTAAGGAGAAACTTCCTGAGAATGAGGACGATCAACCAGTGGAACATCTTACCCCAGAAATCGTGGGTGCTTCATTACTGGAAATTTTCAAGAAGAGACTGGACCATCACCTGTCTGAGATGGTATAGGTTCTCCTGCAGAGGGCTGGACTAGAAAACCGCCAAGGTCCCTTCCAGCTCTATCCTATTCTAAACGAGGTGCAGGGTTTTGTGAGCATTTTTCATCGTTAAACTACCCGCTTCCTACGTACAGTTACTTAAAAGAGAACAGTTCTGAGCAAAAATAAATAAGAATGAGTTACTTATATTTTCAAGATAAGCTCTCAGATTTCCAGAAGCACCGCACAAGTAAAATTATATAAATGAGCATATAAATTATATTTCCTGCAACTGCAGTGAAAAGAACAAATTCCAACAGTAATAACTTTCCTTCTAAAAGGTTAACGAACCTCATGGAGAGAGGACTGTTAATTTTTCATTCAATTCTACCAGTTAGAATGCTTTCTGCTCAACATGAGTTACCTTTGATGTGTTCAACTGTCTTATATTAGTCTTATAACTAATCCTTTCATTTATCTTGAACTTTGCATGTAGTAATACAGAATTTTAATTTAAATTGCCTCTTTTACATATAATATCAAAGAACAACATGCCTATCTTATCCAGCACAAATTACATAGCTTTCCCTCCATAATAAAAACTGTGCATACCATGGGGGATTAGTTTTTGAAGGAAGGAGGTTGTGACATTTCTGTACATAGCTTGATTATGAAGATTTCTTTTGATGTGTTTTTTTTAAAATTTAATTTTATTCCTCTGCTAGCCTTTGACTGGGTTTGGGCGTCTTTAGCACCTGCATTTTCTGTGTTACATGAGAAAAGTACATTTTCCTTCCCTTGTCCTTACCACTTTATACTGAGGGATGATCGAGAGCATCCTGTCATATTGCAGGAAGCAATACTGCTTTGGACAGGAAGGTGGTGCAGAGAGTGATGACGATGGCAGAAAAATATTATTTTTAGTTCACTTCCTTGTATCGTAGTATCTGAAGCAGAACATCCAGATTCAGTCACGGTTTTGTTCCACAAAGCATCAACCTTGTGAACTCTCAATTTTCCTCTTTCCACTATTCAAAATGGATAGTGATATATATATATATATATACTTTCTTTTGAAAGTATATATATATACTTTCTTTTGAAAAAAGACAAGAGAAATTCATTTTTAATGTGTGCCAGTGTGCTCACAGTAAAAAAATGACAATAAAGGTAATCTCATCTTATAGAATAGGATAGAGCTGGAAGGGACCTTGGAGATCTTCTATTCCAGCCCCCTGCTCAAGCAGGAGTCCCTATATCATTTCAGACAAGTGCCTGTCCAGTCTCTTCTTAGAAACCTTGAGTGATGAAGCACCGACAACTTCTGAAGGCAAGCCGTTCCACTGGTTTATTGTCCTCACTGTTAGGAAGTTTCTCCTTAATGCCAGGTTGCTTCTCTCCTTGATTAGTTTCCATCTGTTGTTTTTTGTCTTGCCTTCTAGTTTATTATATATTTATATTATATTTAGTTTAGTTTATTATATTTGTATACCGCCCTTCTCCCGAAGGACTCAGGGCGGTGAACAGGGCACATATAAAATACAAGGTACAAAAGTTAAAAAGAGAATTAAATACAAAGCCCGAGCTAAAACAATAAATAATAATGTAAAAAAACCACAATAAAAAACCCCAACACATCCCCCATCAGGCCAGGCCGGCTTGTTCAAATAAATAGGTCTTCAGATCGCGTCGGAAGGAGCGAAGGTCGGGCGCCGTCCGGAGCTCAACCGGCAACCGATTCCATAAGTCCGGAGCGCCCACAGAGAAGGCCCTCCCCCTGGGGGCCACCAGACGACATCAGGTGGCATCCTGAGGAGGCCCTCTCTGTGGGAATGCACAGGGCGGAGGGAAGTTGACGCCGGCAGCAGGTGATCCCCGAGGTACTCCAGACCCATGCCATGTAGGGCCTTGAAAACCATTACCAAAACCTTGAATCTCACTCGGAAGACAACTGGCAGCCAATGCAGCTCACGGAGCAGAGGTGTAACATGGGAGTATCGGGAAACTCCCAACACAACTCTCGCAGCTGCATTCTGTACCAGTTGGAGCCTCCGAGTGGTCCCCAAGGGAAGCCCCATTGCAGTAGTCCAAACGAGAGGTCACGAGCACATGAGTGACCGTACACAGGGCATCCCGGTCTAGATAGGGCCGCAACTGGCACACCAGGCGAACCTGGGCGAAGGCCCCCCTAGTCACAGCCACTATATGGTCTTCCAAAGTAAGCCGCGAATCTAGGAGGACTCCCAAGTTGCGAGCCCTATCTACGGGGGGTAATAGCTCACCCCCATGGAAAGAGATGGAATATTCTGAATATCCCGGGATGCCGGGATGCACAGACACTCAGTCTTGTCGGGGTTGAGTTGAAGTCTGTTCCTCCCCATCCAGACCTGAACCGCTTCCAGGCAATGGGACATCACATCGAGGGCATCACTGGGGTGGTTTGGGGTCAAAATGAAAAGCTGGGTATCATCAGCATACTGATGATACCTAACTCCAAAACCACGAATGATCTCACCCAGCGGTTTCATGTAGATGTTGAACAGGAGAGGTGAGAGGACCGACCCCTGAGGAACTCCACAAACGAGAGACCTCGAGGTCGACCTCTGCCCCCCTGCCAACACCGACTGCGAACGTCCCAGGAGATAGGAGGAGAACCACTGAAAAACTGTGCCTCCCACTCCCAATCCCCTGAGATGCCGCAGCAGGATACCATGGTCGATGGTATCGAAAGCTGCTGAGAGGTCTAATAGGACTAGGACAGAGGAATATCCCCTGTCCCGGGCCCTCCAGAGATCATTCACCAGAGCGACCAATGCCGTCTCCGTGCTGTACCCGGGCCTGAAACCCGATTGGTACGGGTCTAGATAATCCGCTTCATCCAGGGCCAGAGGGAGCTGATGCGCCACCACACTCTCAACAACCTTTGGTGCTTTGGAAAATAATTTGACCCCCTCATCCTTGTGGCAGTCTCTTAAATACTGGAATACTGCTATCATGTCCCCCCTAGTCCTTCTTTTCTCTGGACTGGACATTCCCAAATCCTGCAACCAGGCCTTTAATCAGTTGCTCTTCTTTGCACTTTTTCCAAAGTCTCAACATCTTTTTTGTAATGTGGTGACCAAAACTGGATGCAGTTTTCCAGGTGTGGCCTTACTAAGGCTTCATAAAACAGTATTAATACTTCACGTGATTTTGATTCTATGCCTCTGTTTATACAACCAAGGATTGTATTAACTTTTTTGGCTGCTGCCGCACACTGCTGGCTCATGTTTAAGTGATTGTCCACTAGGACTCCAAGGTCCCTCTCACATTTATTGTTTTTGAGCCAGGTTTTGCCTAATCTGTACTTGGTTTTTCCTGCCCAAGTGTAAAACCTTGCTTTTTTCCACATTAAATATCATTTTGTTAGATAGGACCCATTTTGCAAGTCTGTCAAGAACTTTTTGGATTCTGAGCTTGTCTTCTGGGATGTTGGCTATTCCTGCCAGCTTAGCGTCATCTGAAAATTTAATGAGATCCCCTTCTATTCCCTTATCTAAGTCATTTATGAAGATATTGAAGAGTACTGAGCCTAAGAAACACCTCGTCGTACCCCACTGCTTACTTCCCTCCATGTAGATGTAGTACCATTAAGGACTACTTCTTGAGTATGGTTTGTCAGCCAGTTACAAATCCATCTGGTGGTGTATTCCACATTTTTCTAGCTTACCAAGAAGTAGCTTGTAATCTACTTTGTCAAATGCCTTGCTGAAGTCTAAATATACTATGTCCACAGCATTTTGCTGGTCTACTAATTTAGTCACTTTGTCAAAGAATGAAATAAGATTGGTTTGACATGATCCAGTTTTAAAAACCCATGCTGGCTACTGATTATAACTTTATTTGTTTCTAGATGTTCACAGATCTGTTTTTTATTATTTTTCCAGTATTTTCCCAAGTATTGATGTCAGGCTGTTTGGTCTATAGTTTCCTGGGTCTGTTTATCCTATCCTATCCTATCCTATCCTGTCCTGTCCTGTCCTGTCCTGTCCTGTCCTGTCCTGTCCTATCCCTGTCCTCTGTCTCCTATTTCTTGTCTCTTGTCTTTACATAGAAAAGTCTTAAAGCATGAATGCCAATGGAACAAAAGACAAAGGTGTTTTAAAACAAATATCTGATTATGTGCCATTAAATAAGCATTGACTCTTAGCAACCACATACTCTATATAGATTTTTTTCACAACAATTTTTCCATAACTTGGTCTTTTAGGTTTTCTATCCGTTCACTGCCACTGTAATTGAATCATTTCACCTTGCTGCTGGTCATCCTTTCTTCTCCAACACAAAGTTCAAAAGTGTCAATACTCTTTATATCAAATTTTCAAAGTCCAGTTTGCTTCCATACAGTGTTATGGAGAATGCCAACACCTGCACTTTTCTGATCTTTTTAGCTATAGACACATCACAGCATGTATCTATAGGCCTTCACAGCTCTATTAAGTGCTAATCTGCAGTGTATTTCTTCACCGTTTGTTCCTTTCCTGTTAATGGTTGAGCCTAAAAGGCAGAAGCTCTCCACCACTTCAGTATCTTCATTGTTAACTCTAAGGATCATTCTTCTACCTGCTATCATTAGTGGTCATTAGATTGGTCTTCTTTAATATTTAATTTTAGTCCCATTTTTCACTGTGCTCCTTCACTTTTACTACTAATGCTTGCAGGTCCATTGCATTTTCAGCTGTCAGAGCAGTCATCAGCATAGTACAGATCCTTTGATGTTTCTTCCTCTCATTTTAAAACCATGGTGGAAGATTATCAAAGGGAGATCCAACCTAGAATTAAGGAGAAATTTCCAGACAGAACTATTAATTAGTGGAGGAGCTTGCCACCAGAAGTTGTGGATGCTCCATCACTGGAGGTTTTCAAGAAGAGATTGGACAACCATTTGTTTAGAATAGAATAGGGTCTCCTGCTCAAGCAGGGAATTGCATTAGGTCCCTTTCAACTGTGTTATTCTATAAGTTCTATGACTTCCATACTTATCTTCTTCCAAGCCAGGTTCCCTTAATGTATAGTTAGCAAATAATTTGACTGAATAAGGAAGGACTGTACAGCTTTATCTCATTCAATTGCCAAGATCGAGTCACTCTGTTTCACCATGTTCTGTCTGTACTCTTTGTATGTTTCAATGAAATGTTCTGGGATTTCCATTTTTCTCAACGTATTCCACAGCTTGACATGATCACCACAAACAAACGCCTTTCAATAATCAACAAAATGCCTATTGACATTTCTATTCTATTCTATTCTATTCTATTCTATTCTATTCTATTCTATTCTATTCTATTCTATTCTATTCTATTCTATTCTATTCTATTCTATTCTATTCTATTCTATTCTATTCTATTCTATTCTACAGAATATTCTATCTTATGCTTCTTATATTCTTTCTGGGTTTCTCAATTATACACCAGTTGTAATGTCTTGTGTTTTTATTTTCCACATAGAGCTCTAATCTATGGTGGATGATTCTAAGCATTATTTTGCTAGCCTGTGAAATTAGTTGCTACACTTATCTTACACTCTGTTAATCATGTTCGTGTTGATATTGGAATGTAGATTGATCTTTTCCAATCTGTTGGCCACTGTGTTGTTCTCTTCTTATATCTTTCTTCCCCCGGCTTTAGCTAAGAAGTATGATGACTTTGGCATTTGGGATGATTCTACTGGGACTATATACTCATGATATACAGTACACTCCCAACAGTCTTCATTCATCCGTCACAAGAAAACCCTCTGCTGCCATGATAAGACAGCACACCTTGGGGGTGAATATCTATTTACTCTTTCTATTTACCAATAAATAAATCAACTGCATTCCAGATATGCTGGATGGTATCGTCCATCATTCTTCCTTGTCCTTGTTGCCTGGAGCATGATGGGTAGGCTATTCCTCTGGAGATACCAGTTTATGGAAGGATGACCTCAGTTTTATCTAATGGTTTTGCCTCAATTTACTTTACATATATGAATTTTGAATAGATCAAGTAATTGCAGGGCTTCAGAGACAATATTTATTTTCTCTTGAGCTTCCTTGAACTTATTAGCAAACTCTTCAAATCTTCTATGTGTTACCTTTGTTGTGCATACTAGCAACCATATCTTATGGACGTCTTGTATCTGAATGGTGTTCCTGTGTATTTAAGGTGTGTTTTGATAGTTCCAAAACTTCATAATTCTTAGAAAGTCAACATTTCCTGTTCTTTCTTTCCAAGCTTTATAACTTCTTCTAATTTCATATAATGCAACTGTGCTGTATTTTATTTCTAATATTTTCTTCTTGGAAAACATATGCTGTGATTATTGTTGTAGCTGTGACTTTATTTCAAAATGAAACAGAAGCGCATCCAGAGGACCTAATTGCCCAGGAGCTGCTATTATTATTATTATTATTATTATTATTATTATTATTATTATTATTATTATTATTATTATTATTATTATTATTATTATTATTATTATTATTATTTTGAGGTATCTGATCAAGCCCAAGATTTTATAAACAATACTGAAATTGAATGTTGTTACAAACCTTTTCTCCAGTTTTTTTAATTGTCCTACATCATGCTTTCAACTTTACTCAGAAAGTCAAGAGACTAGTGATTATAATATTTAAAAAAAAATGAGAGAAGAAAGAGAAGAAAATTCCTCAAGAAAAAAAAGCAAAAAAAAAAGCAAAACTAAGGAGAAATTTCCTGATAGAACAATTAACCAGCGGAACAACATGCCTCCAGAAGTTGTGAATTCTCCAACACTGGAGGTTTTTAAGAAGAGATTGGACAACCATTTTTCTGAAATGGTCTAGGGTTTCCTACCTGAGCAGGGGGTTGGACTAGAAGACCTACAAGTTCCCTTCCAATTCTGCTATCCTGTTATAATCACTCATAATTACTTTCTGTTGAAAGTACGACTCTGAAAAGATTAATGAAGAGTTGATTTTGTTATCTTGTTACCAGATATGAATAAGACCCTTTTATTCCTATATCTGTTATCAGAGGAGATCTAAGGGAGGAAGGCCTTCTTAGTATGCCGAAAGTTTCAAAAAAAATCTATGGCATCTATAGTTAGATCACTGTTTTTCAAACTTGGCAACTTTAAGATATGTGGATTTCAGGTCCCAGGATTCCCCAGACAGAATTCTGGGAGCAGAAACCATATATCTTAAAGTTTTCAAGTTTTATTTATTTATTTAACATATGGCAGATAATGCCTGAGAAATCTACATATGCTAGACACAATGCAGTCCTGACAGCCTAGATCAGGGGCAGGCAACCTTGGCTCTTTTATGACTCGTGGACTTCAACTCCCAGAATTCCTGAGCCACTGGCTCAGGAATTCTGGGAGTTGAAGTCCACGAGTCATAAAAGAGCCAAGGTTGCCTATCCCTGGCCTAGATTGATAGTTCATTCCGTCTGGCGCTTGTAGGGAGTGAACTAGCTTCACACCAATTAGATAATTTCACTCTGGTTGCTGTTTCTTCCAGGCTTGCCTCACCTCACCTCATGTCACGATGACTCACATCCATCCTGGTCCAGCACCGGTTTCCTGCTCTCTGCACACACAGCCACAACTAGGTTTTTCCCACTGAAGTGGTACTCATTTATCTACTTGCAATATTGCATGCCTTCGAACTGCTGGGTGGGCAAGAGCTAGGAATCAAGGAAAAGGAGCTCTCTCTGTTTCACGGAGCCAGGCTTGAACCCCCGGAGTGTAGACCATTTCTGGCCTGCAGTTCTAGGGTCATTAAGCACTGAGCCACTGTGTCCCCCCCCTCCCCCACCACCAAGTTTGAAAAACACTGAGTTAGAGAAATCATATAACAAATGAAAGAAAAGCAGCTTTGTTCTGGAGAGCTTCTACTAGGGGAAGGTTGACCATGCCAGAATTAAGCATAGTAAGGCCCAGGATGATGTAGGTGGCCTTTGTGAAACTCCAACAACTTGGTAAGATCAAGGGGAAAAAAAGAATTACATAAACTTACTGAAGGTATCTTTATTACTAATCTTAGAAACTGGGAATTTCCAAGCCTCATTTAAAGTGAGTTCCTTAAAGCTGAGTCTCTCTGAATTCTGTGAAGCCCTTATTCCCAAGCATCTTTTTCTTACTACGGCTGAGTTACTGTTTCTAAGCTCCAAATAGATTCACCTTCTGTTTCCTTTGATGTTATATATCTACTTTCCCTTCCATTACTTTTACAGCCTCAGTGTTCTTTCTGATAAGTTTCTGGATATGACCTTGGGAAACAGAAGGAAATAAATACCAGTTGGATCTAACTACGGTCCCTAGAACCAATATATTAAGTCCTTAACTAGTCAGCCAAGGGATTATGCTTTAGAGTTAGGGGGGAAAAAATCTCCATTATCCCCTTTCTTTTTCCTTCTATTCTGTCACAGAAGTTTTAATTAACATCACATTTAGTTTTTACCACATTAGTCACATCATAAAATCATAAAATCATAATAGTAAAGTTGGAGGGGACCTTGGAGGTCATCTAGTCCAACCCCATGCTCAGGAAACCCTATACCAGTGGTGGCGAACCTATGGCACGTGTGCCAGAGGTGGCACTCAGAGCCCTCTCTGTGGGCACGTGCGCCGTTGCCCCAGCAGAGTTCGCCAGAGTAGTGAGTACGTGGCGTTTGGATGCAACAGGACAGGAAGTGAGTGAGCAAGCGGCGTTGGCCCCCCGGGGATGCCCCAGAGATGGCGAGGGACTGGCCCCAGCCAAGCTCACCCAGTCTGCCGTGACCACGGCAGCCATGCCCACCCAGTGGGCCATGTCCCCCCCACCCCCCATGAGGGCACCATAATGTTGATACAGCTCTGGCACTTTATGATAAATAAGTGTGTTTTGGGTTGCAGTTTGGGCACTCGGTCTCTAAAAGGTTCACCATCACTGCCCTATATCATTTCAGACAAATGGCTGTCCAGTCTCTTCTTAAAAACTTCCAGTGTTGGAGCATTCACATGGTCTGGAGGCAGATTGTTCCACTGATTAATTGTTCTAACTGTCAGGAAGTTTCTCCTTAGTTCTAGTCTGCTTCTCTCCTTGACTAGTTTCCATCTGTTGCTTCTTGTCCTGCTTTCAGGTGCTTTGGAGAATAGCTTGACTCCCTCTTCTTTGTGGCAGCCCCTGAGATATTGGAACACTGCTATCATGTCACCCCTCACCCTTCTCTTTGTTAAACTACACATACCCAATTCCAGCAGCCGTTCCTTATATGTTTTAGCCTCCAGTCCCCTAATCATCTTTGTTGCTCTTCTCTGTACTCTTTCCAGAATCTCAACATCTTTTTTTACATTGTGGTGACCAAAACTGGATGCAGTATTCCAGTTGCTGGCTCATATTTAACTGATTGTCCACCACGACTCCGAGTTCCCTCTCACAATTACTACTATTGAGCAAGGTACCCCCTATACTATACCTGTACATTTGGTTTTTCTTGCCTAAATGTAGAATGTAGTTGGCTGTAAAACTATCTACTTTACAGGTAATGCTTGATTTACAATCACAGTCTGGAGCAGAATTTCCATTGCTAAGCAAGGCAAGTGATTGCACCCAAATTTACTACCTGTTTGGACAGGATTGTTAAGTGAATCATTGCAGTTGTTAAGTGAATCCAGCTTCCCCCATTGACTTTGTTGTCAGAAGCTGGCTGGGAAAGTTGAAAATTTCAATCCTATGATTCCCTCCCAGGACACATAAATACATACTTGTTGCTGACCGCCCAGATTTTGATCATGTGACTGTGGGCATGCTGCAACAGTTGTAAGGTGTGAGGACTGGTCGTGTGTCACTTTTTTCAGTGCTGCTGTAACTTCAAACACACTAAACCAGTAGTTGTAACTCAAGGATTACCTGATGAGAATTTCCAGAAATTCCAGCCTTGTAACACAGTGGGGGCCATTTGTGACATCTCTGCCAAGGACAGTATTGAAATCTAATATCTCTCTTGATTATCTTGACCTCGGTGGAGGAGTGCTCTTAGTGCAACAGGCTAGTATTTCGTTGGAGATAATCCTCAAAATCAGATATTGTGCTTGTCCTCTTAAAGAGACAGAGGAAAAAATATTCACATTTAGAGATGGCTTCAGAGGTTTTAATTAAGACAGCAAACACCTATGGGAACTTTTCCTTTAAACTTTTAAAGCTTTTCCTTTCATGAGAGTGGGATGGATGAAAGTTACAAGCTTTTGAAGGGAGTGTCTGCATCCTTGTTCTACACTAATGCAATACAGTATTTTGTTCACAATGGATGTGTCATCATCAGTGTGTGTTCATTGGGTTAATAAGAGCAGTGGGTCAAATAACTAGGGTTTTCCTGCTGCGTCTTATGATATACAGATTAACTCCCTAAATAGATTTCCTATTCTGAACCAAAAAAACAATAAAAAATAAGCAGCATTCTGGGACAGGTATGTCACAATTCCTGGATAAGCTTCCTGCATGGATTTCTTTAGCTTCAGCTCTTCCTTTCCATAATGCATTTTAATGGTATGATATCAGATCTGGCTGGAAATATGCTGGACTGTGGTACAGAAGAACATCAAATAAATAAAGCAGATGCAGCACTTAGCATTACAAATGCAGTCCTGTGTAAAACATTTTAGACTGCACAATGAAAATATTAGCCTTTCACACTCTTAATGCTCTAGCAGTTTAGTTGAGGGCCAGAGCCCCGGAGCCATTTAGCCTACAAGAGATAGGAGATATTCCAAACTCTGTGAATTTTATGGCATCCAGCTAAGATGCCCTTTGAACATTTGCTCAGGAAACTTATGGATTTCTGTTAGAAGAAACCAGAAGAAAAAGTGTGAGATTTGGGTAGCTCTGTAATTGTGGTAGAACATAGCCTAGATTCCTAGGAGGGAGGGACTATATTCTAGAAGACCAAAGAAAGCAAAGTTTAGGTAGGTTGGTTGGGAGAAAGGGGATCAAGACAGCTCTTCCCTAGTAGTGTCAACTGTCCAGCTGGCATTTCTAGAAAAAGAAACTCCTGCGACATGATTTTACCAAGAGTATAATACTTTATTGAAAATTTACATTGGCACAGAAGAAAGCAAAACTGACTCTGGTTTTGCCGTTCAAAGTCTTAAATGATAGACTCCCTCACCCCCACCAACCAGGTGTTCACGTTGTCCAATAGTAATATTTCTTCTTGTTTATGGAAACAGTCTACTTCTTTGAGCAGCTGGCCTTGGCTCCCAGGGCCTAGACATCATCCCTCCCACCTTTGTATTCCATTGTCAAGTTAAGAGCAAAAGAGAAAATCTAGGTCAGACATGTCAAACTTGCGACGTCACGTGACGTCGCGCAATGTATCAGGATGGTTTTGCCATTGCCAGCAATGGGGTGGGCATGGCTTCCAGATGATGCATCCAGCCCGTGGGCTGGCAGTTTGACACCCCTGATGTAGGTGAAAAGGTGAATCTGTCGGGCCTCAGGAGCCCGACACTCGAGGGGGGCCCCTCCACCTCCCCGGCACCCCCCGCCTGCCACCCGCCGCACTTACCTGGCTCCCGAGGGGTCCGACAGGCTCCGGAGGTTGCGCCGCCGCTTCAGCTGCTTCCAGACGTGCCGCGGCTGCCGTCTCCGCCCGGCGGCGCGTCTGCGCAGGGCTCCCCGGCCCAAAAGGCTCCGGAGGCCGTGCCGCCGCTTCAGCTGCCTCCAGACGCGCCGTGGCTGCTGTCTTCGCCCGGCGGCGCGTCTGCGCAGGGCTCCCCGGCCCGAAAAGCTCCGGGAGCCGCGCCGCCGCTTCAGCTGCCTCCAGATGCGCCGCGGCTGCCGTCTTCACCCGGCGGCGTGTCTGCGCAAGGTTCCCCGGCCCACGGCGTGACCGGTGGAGGCCCGGACCCACCCTGCGTCTCGGCGGCCTGGGAGGCTTCGGGAGCTTCGGCCGCGCGACGGAAAGCTTCGGAGACCCCGCCGCTGCGGCTGTCTCCTCCGACCGACGCCGTGCCTGCACGGGGCTCCCCAGCCAGTGGCAAGCCCAACGGACGCTCCAGGCCAGCTGAGAGCGGGACCGCCGCTTCAGGAGTCCGCAGCATGACACCGGCCTTTCCCCGGCTTCGGCTGCCGGAGCTGCGTTCAGCGGAGCAGGCCGAGGCATTGGACGGTCGTGCGCAAGACTGTGTTGTTCGGGAGCTGGCGGGCCCGTTAGGGGACGGGTCCCTCCCCACCGCAGTGCCCGGATGGCTGGAGGCCCCGAGCGTGGACGACGACAGGGGGGTTCGGAGTTGGGCGCGGCAGGGAGGGGGTGAGGGGGAGAAGCATGGTGGCGGCAAAGCACGGGAGAGGGCTTACCTGACTGGGCGTCGGGCGAAGGGGCTTGTAGGGGAGGGGTGGGGAAGTTATAGGGAATGGGAGGGCATGGGCGTGTTTGGGTGGAGTATGGGTGGGTGTTTCGGGTGTGTATATAGTAGCGTTGGCTGCAGGTAGCAGCCAACGCTGGCTTTGTTTCTTGTTGCGGCTGTTGCCTTGGAAAATAAAGTGCTTCCAGACGCAGCGGAAGTCTCTCGTTCCTGTGTTCGGCACTCTGCCCTGCTTGTTGCAGGACGAGTTTTGACAGAATCAGTCTTGACAAGTAGTTTTCAGAGTAGATCTTTAATGATGCAAGTAGTTGCTTTAGTTTGGCAAGATTTCTTACTATAAGTGAGAAACAGTAAGGGAAACTACTTAAAAGTAACTCTGTCTTTCTTGTTTTTTGGAGCCTGCTAGTAATATTTTGAAAGATGCTTTGGTTAGTGTATGTATATTTGCATATATATTTGTATGTATATGCAGTGCTTTTTTTGTAAAAGAAAAAGGTGCCGGAACTCACACATGTCATATAACCTGCCTTGCCTACCCTACAAGGTTCTGTCCAAAAAAGGTGCCGGAACTCCATTCTGAGCGTTCTATGAGAAAAAAAAGCCCTGTGTATATGTATGCATATCCCATGTTTGGGACTGAAATAACAAATGTCCTGTTTATACTCGAGTCTTTATCTGAACAATAGTTTATTAGGCTTGGTGACCATATATTCTTTATTTGAACAATAGTTTATTAGGCCTGGTGATACCATATATTCTTCTCATCTAGCTTGTTTCACTTCATGCATCAGTTCCCTACTGCCTGCAGTCAAGGTGAATGCAGATTTTCATGCCTCCCAGTAGAATATTTTTGTGTCAGTCTTAGTGGGTTTCCATTTTTGACTTCCAACAACCAATTGATGGAAAAGCCCACCTACCAATGTTACAAATCTAAGAGATTCTTTCACCCAATAATTGCAGTGCATCAGAAAGAATATATAGAAAACACAAATACTACTGTATAAAACAGGGCTTTTCAATGAGTGGTACGCGTACCAATGGTGGTACATGAGCACCTGGCTGGTGGTACACAGTGTCGCCTTCCTCCCCCCACCTTCCCCCCATGCTCTGCTCCTTCCCAGCTCACTTGCTGCCAGAAAGCATGCTGCTTGGCAGCGGCCTGCAAGAACCCTACGGAGGGCGCACACAGGCACAGAGCGAGGCCCCGCCCTCCCCAGAGACTCATTCTGCAGCAACCGGATTGACTTCTGATTGGCGCTTCTTCGGGGCACACATGGCCAGGAAGGCGCGTTGGAGTCCCAGGTACCAGTAAGTTGATCAGCCTGCTCCTTCCCCATCGTCCACCAGCCCTGGGAGAGCCCCGTGCAAGTGCCTTGCCAGCCATCAAATCCTGCCTTTTGAGCAGGAGCGGCCTTGCCCTGTTGCCCTTGGCTGCCTCTGCGGGTGCCGCTCTAGCATGGAGAGAGGTGTTGCAATATCCGGCAGACCCTCAACTCGCTGGCTTCTCCCCCCCATTGGCAGCTGCTGCCCGGTGGGGTGGGTGGGCAGGGCAGGTGCCGCTCCCTTGTGGCCAGGTAGGGGAGGTGCTGGGCATGGTGGGGGGAGGCGGCCGCCTGGCTCCACTTCCCTGCGCTCACCTGGTTGGCGCAGGTGGGAGCGCCAGGTGGCCTGCGGGTACCGCTCACCCTCTGCAGCTGAGCCCAGAAGCCAGAGCATGCAGCCCCCGATGGAGGGCCAGGCCAGATGCCCTCGGCGGAGCCCTCTGGCTCTTCACCCCCGGAGCGCTCCCAGGCACCCTTTTCCTTGAACTCCCCAGCCAAAGCCGCGCTTTCTCTCCCTGCCCTCTTGGCTTCTGCAGAGGGTCCAGAGGCAGCGTGGCAGGTGGCCTTCCTCTCCTGCGAATAAGGCCAGGAACAACGTGCTGGGGAAAGCAGGGCTCTCGGGAGTGGGGAGACACATCTTGTGCCCAAGTCCTGTCTTTCTCTCTCTCTCTCTCTGTCTCTGTCTCTGTCTCTGTCTCTCTCTCTCTCTCTCTCTCTCACACACACACACACACACACACACACATACACACAACTTTTCCCAGCCAGGATCAAAAAGAGGAGCAGCTCCGAGTCTCCACCTGTCAGGTAGTAAAGGATCTGTCAGACAATTTTACCGGCTGATCAAATGGGGAGGGAGGGAAAGGGAAAGTACGTGGATGGGGAAGGGAAGGAAAAGAAATAAATAGATGAAAAAGGGAAGGGAAGAAAAGGGAAGGGAAGAGAGAAATGTGAGAGAAAGCGAGGAAGAAGAGCGAGTAGGGAAAAGAGAGGGAGAAAGGTGAGGAAAGAAGGAAAGGGAAAGGAAAGGGTGAAAGGTGAGAGGAAGGAAGGAAGGAAAGAAAAAAGGAAGGGACAATGGGAGAGAAGGAGGGAAGGAAGACAGTCCCAACCCCCTCTACCAGAGACCCACAATTCCCCCCCACAGGCACCCTGCAATCTGAGTGATGAGTTGGCCATAACCCCCCCCCCCAGCCATTGACTTTGCTTGTCAAAAAGTTGCAAAAGGTGGTGACATGACCCTGGGACACTGAATGTCATAAGTATGAATCAGTTGCCAAGCATCCAAATGTAAATCACATGACCCTGGGGATGTTGCAACAGTCATAAGTGTGAAAAATGGTCATGTCACTTTTTTCAGTGCCGTTGTAACTTTGAACAGTCACTAAGTGAATTGTTGTAAGTCGAGAACTACCCGTACTTTATCAATTTTTTCTTCTCTTTTTTTTTTGGTCAAGTTTTTTACACCTTGCTGGGCGACTGGTGGTAGTTGGATATTGCCTTACCCTAAAAGTGGTACAATGGGTGAAAAGGTTGAAAAGCCCTGGTATAAAAGATATATGATGTCTTAAGTTAAAAAAAAAACAAGATATAGGTTTCATATTGGAAGGTGCAGTCTAGTCATATGAAAAACATGTCAGGTCTACCCTAACATCTTAACATAGATGTGTATGATACCTGGGGGGGAAAAACAGTTTCCTATAGATGCACTTATTTGCATTAAATTCATTTTCAATTAAAAATAGTCTTAACTCATTTTCAATTAAAAGTAGTCTTGAAGCAGATTATAACTAGAAATTAAGACCATCCAAAATTATAAAAATTAGAAACATAAAAGACGGCAATGGCAACAATGGAAACATAGACATTTCAAAGGGAATTTAAGGAGTGATTATATTAGAAAGAACCTATCTGCTGTTCCATCATGATTGTTATTCCTGTAGCTCTTACTGTTTTGCATAATGCTGTAGTTTATTTTTTTAGACTATTTTATCATACACTTCAATATTTACATGCTTTTCTTCTGTGTTTTATTTTGAAAACTAAATCTACATCACCCAGGAAACTATTGCTGAAGGTCAGTGGTAAAAATAAATCCTAGTAATTCGGAATTACAGTTCATTCAAGAAATATATTGTAATACGGTTGACTGTAATACTGTTTTGATAATAGTTTGGGGTATGGTCACACTCCTTCTGAAAAATCAGGTCCGTGACTTGGAGTGCTCTTTGAATCACAGTTTCTGATGGAATAGCAAGTCAGGCCATGGTCAGGGAACTGGGGTGCCAATTGCATTTCTTCTTGGACCATGAGGCTGTAGCAACTTTGATTAATACCCTTGTCCTCACCTTGTTTGTCCATAGCAGTGCACTTTGTGTGGGGATGACCTGGAAATGCTTTTTATAGAAGGCAGAGACCAAGTTGCTGGTGGTCACCTCTTATTTTTACACCTACTCCTTGGTTGCTACCTATAAGTTTGCAACCACTATTTAAAGTGCTAGTTGTTACAAATGTGACATGGCACTGGGTTGTTTCGAGGGATCTTCTCCTTCACAATAATTCTTCCCATCCTGTGACAGCTATAGTGAAGTGGGAGGGAAAATATTGAAGAGCTAATGGAAGACTTTTGCCTTGTTTATCCTTCTCAATGCTTTGCTTTGCTCCTGAAAAAAATCAGCCAGAGAATCTCTCTCCTCCCCATGCTAAATGTAGCCCTGACCACAAAGAGGATGTCTATGGAGATTCTTAATCATCCAGGTCATCCTTGTCCCAAAGGTGCTTTTCTATAAGGCAACTGAACTTTCTTGTTTTTTTTTCTCCTTGAAAATGTTTAGCTTCTCATCCAACAACTGAAGAAGCTTCTTAGATGAGAAGCAAAATGTTTTCAAGGAAAACAAAATGCAAGAAAGTCCAGTTGTCTTATGGAAAAAATCACCTGTGGGCCAGGCGAACATCTGTATCTTGTACTCTTTCAGCAGACCTACATATCATGCCATGCCATGCCACATTTGTTGATTCTAGAGCAGACATGTCAAACTCGTGACATCACGTGATGTCACGCTACATATCAGGACGGTTTTGCCATTGTCGGCAATGGGATGGCCGTGGCTTTCCCGTGACGCCTCTGGCCTGTGGGCTGGAAGTTTGACACCCCTGTCCTACAGGTTTCAAAAACACAACTAATCCCTTTCACTTAACATTTTGGCCAGTATATCACAAGTTACAACATTTGTAACTCACAAAATAGCCAGGAGAGGGGAAAGGACAAGAGTGGAGAACTAACCATCCCTTATATTTACCCTCACTTGATTCAGGAATACTCGAAAACAATGATTGTACACTTCCAGGCCAAATGTCAGACTGAGCATTATGGAATGTTTTAATTAGAATGGATTTGAAAACAATTTCATAATCATAATCATAATAGTAAAGTTGGAAGGGACCTTTAGCCTCCAGACCTCTAATAATCTTTGTTGCTCTTCTCTGTACTCTTTCCAGAGTCTCAACATCTTTTTTACATTGTGGTGACCAAAACTGGATGCAGTATTCCAGGTGTGGCCTTACCAAGGCATTGTAAAGTGGTATTAGTACTTCACATGATCTTGATTCTATCCCTCTGTTAATGCAATATTCCAAGCGTGGCCTTACCAAGGCATTGTAAAGTGGCATTAATACTTCACGTGATCTTGATTCTATATCCCTCTGTTAATGCAGCCTAGCACTGTGTTGGCTTTTTTGGCAGCTGCAGCAGACTGCTGGCTCATATTGAAGTGATTGTCCACTAGGTATATAGACATTTGAGTCCTTGATGACTGACTCTGTGTTTACTTTCTACATGACCTTCATTCCTCATGTTGGGATTCTTTTGAAGTAATTAATCACTAACCTTGGATATGTCAAATAATTATGCTTTAAAATTTGCTGACTTGGCTTGTCAGTTCTTTGGAATGTGGGATTTTCATAATTACTAATAATGACTATTGATTTATATAAGGGAATGACTCTTTTCCTTTTTTCTTTCTTCACTTTTAAAACCACCACCACATTTAGAGCCAAATTAAAAAGATGTAAACACTGGATGTTTTCTTTTTTTTTTCTTCATGGAAATGAATAATGTGTGTTCAAAGGCCCTATTTTCTTGTTCTTTCTAAAGATGTTAATTGTGCTATTTAGGATTAAAATACCATTGCTGTTCACTTTAACGCCTTTAAGTGTTTTTATTGTGATTTTAGACATGACAGTCCATTAATCTCATGCATTTAAAGGAACTCCTCTCCTCTGTTAAATAAGAATATGCAACTCTGTGTGATTTCTGTTGTATGTATATATGTAGCAATAATGGTTGTTGAAGAATTAATCCTGGAAGGGAATTTGTTTTCATGTATCAAATAAAAGGCTAAAGTTAAATAATTCAATTGGGATTAGGGAGTTCGAAGAAAAAGAATGCTTTTTACATAGCATGAGTTCAGATAAATAAAGTCTCCCCACAATAAAAGTAAAAATATGATTTAGTTGCTGAAGTCAATGGAATATATTTAGTGAAGCACAGCCCACCCTTGTGGGAAAAGTTGAGTTTTTGTATATTTTATTCAGTGGATGGTAAGTTGTTAGGTTTTTGGATTGACCCTGCCTATATTTTTTATCTTAAATCCATATCTTTATCTTTATTTCTTTGCCACATTTTATATCACCCCTCTAAAATAATTTTGGAAGTATACATTAGACCTCTTGATAAGTAGTCTCCCCATTGTATAATAATAAATAACAATACAATGAAAAAAATTGTACGGCATCCTGCATCTTCAAAAGGCATGACCATTGATAAAGGATAAAGACAAAAAATGGGAAATTTCCTAAATGTTTAGAATGAGGAAGCTTTGTATATTTCTTTGGGGAGTGAAATCCTGTCAGCCTTACAAGGTAGACCAGACAGAAAACATGACCAGATAAGCTAATTCTACTTTATTGTAAAGCTACATTAATATAATCTTACAAGTCCGAAAGTATTTTTTTCCTACTCCATCCCCTTTACAACTCCCAAATTAGGGAGGGTCTCTTCTCAGCCTCTTGCCCCACCCACATTCCTGCTGTCACCTCAGCTGCCATTTATCTGATGATTCCCATGGTTGTGTGTCTGTCTGTCAAGGCCATTTCCACTTGCCATTACAAGTTCACAGGACAGGAACCACTACTGAGAAGGCTTTCTATTCCATGTCCTTTCTTTTTTTTTCACATGGGTCAGGATCTTACACAGATTGTCTCTGTGCTCAAATGGGTATAACCTCTGTGGACAAACTGGTCCATAAGGAGAAGGTCCCTCACATGCCATACAAAAATCAAATCTAGCTCTTGGCCCTCAAAGAGTTCTACAGTCATGTGCTACAAATCGGAGTAAACCCTCTCTGGATGTAGATCAGAGGGAACAAGCAAACCTAGGCCCAAGAACTCCAAAACTGTAATCAAAGAGAGTTAATTGTAGGGTCCAATGGTGTAGATGCAGCTTCAGTGGATGTAGGACCACTGGACAAGCCTATTTCCTTCTCTTTAACAATCAACTCAGTGGGTTTGCTTCATTCTTCATTTTCTGCAACAAAGTAGCCAGTGGTCAATGACCTTTGTCTGTCACAGCTTTTTGAGCACGTATGAATTGATCTCATAGAGATAACTATGGGATGGAAGCTCTTTCTAAGATTATAATATATATCCAAAATGATGGCATTTCTTACATTCCCAGTAAATAATTGTTCTCTCCCTCCACACACCCAAACAAATCTGCTATTGCTTGTTCTTACCTTTTACAAAGGTCATGCATGCTACTTCTTTTGATTCTCTGAAGGCAAATGTTACCTTTAATATAAATTAGTCTCTTTTTAATGGGATGTAACTGACTTATTTTTCTCTTTTCAATTTTGGAAAAATTACAAATTGAGGTTCAATGGTCTAATTACTGTGGCTATGACCTCCCACCCCCATGATCCAAGACAGGGGTTTTTAAACTTCAGCCTTTTATGACTTGTGGACTTCAACTCCCAGAATTCCTCAGTGTTTAACTATATGTCTTTCCATTTCCTTATTGGCTGCAATATGTTCTCGGGGACAGAAATTGAAATATATCAACTAGCACAATGCCTATTTACTCATTCAATATTTATTTTTCTTTCTTGCCCAGGGCTGGGGTGAGGACAGGCAGCTTATATAACCTTTCTTCTCCCCATTATTGCTGTAACTTAAAGGTGAAGTTGAAGCATGGTAAATGGTCTGAAAGGATCCGGTGAGCTTCCATTTGAATCTGAGTTATCCTGGTCCCAGAGAGGTGATCATGAACCTATGCCATATGTGACATGCCAAACCTATGGACTCTGGGAGTTGTATTAGAAGGCCTTGCTCTTGTGCAGCCTCTGAGACCTCCAAAAATCATTCTTGCATGATTTTCAGAGGCTCCAGAGTCTCTATGAGAGTAAGCCACTCTCATATCTGGAGGAGAGGGAAGGAGAGGAGAATCCAGAGAGGAGGCCTGGAGAGACCTTTTTTGTCCATCTGTGTGTTTGTGTGTATGCCCGTGTGTGTGTGTGTATGTGCATTGTCAAGGTTCCAGTAGATAAGACCAAACAAATCAGAAGTCCGAGGCTTGAGATTTCCTCAAAGAACATGTTTATTGGTTACATAGAATCGGCATGATCAAAAGTGAAACCAAATCTGAAATCCCCTTCAAAGAGAGACAATATTACAAAGTTGAACTTTTCACCCCAATACTATGCAATCAGCTACATTCCCCAATAGAATAGTTTGGCGGGCTTTCTAACCAGATGCTCACGCTTCCCCATCTAACTGATAGAAATGACCTTGGTTCCCACAGGACAGTAAAATGTGTAGACTAGTAAAAATCCTCTGCACCACCTCCCATTCTTGTGGCAACCTAGAACAAGCAAAATGGCTGCAGCCAGGTTCATTGTAGAGTTGGCATGCATGTGACATGCCAGTAGAATCTAGGTAGGCACTTTCTGAAGTTTTGACAAGCCCAAAAGGTTCACCATCACTGTCCTAGACCCACATAAAATAGTCAATGACAAACAGGTTGAGAAGTCTGAATGACAGCTTTCCAAACATGTCAGATACAAGAGCTGCATTATGAATGGAAATTTAAAGGTAGTTTTTGTACTGTGGCTGCTGTTTAAAATCAAATAAGAAAAAGAGTACAAGGGAAAAATAAATCCTGAATAAAGCATGGGAAGGATTACCAATTTCTGTGTCATGGGAGAATCTTTCTTTGATCAAATTTGAATCGACTGGCTGGCTTCGCCTACATAAATGCAATAATGGAAAAGTCATTTTTAAAGAAAAAGTTACTAATAAATTCATATTTTTCACTTTCACACTGAATATTCAAATAGGCTCAGAACAACTATATTGAAATACAAAAAAAAAGTAAAAAGAAAAATAAGAGTCTATCTTAAAATTATTTCAGTCAAATGCCTGGTGGAAGAGGACTTAATTAGGCTTTATGAAGTTGGTTTCTCTCTTAAACGTCCAGCTTCTTTTTTCCCCCACTGAAAGAAACAAAGAATTGAATTGCAACAGTGGCCTTGAAAGAGGTGATAGTTCACCATCCCTTAAAAGACCTCCCCTTAATTTAAAATAAGTAAAACAAAATAGTCTCCAGAAGGCAGTATCCATTTTGACTGGAGGAGTGGATGATACAATAGATGAAGGCTGATAATTTTATATGAAATGAATTTTCTGGACACATCAAAATCTGGATCAGCCCTGTGTTTGGCACTAAAATAATCTTGGTTGCTCTGCTAGTGGCTTTATGTCAGGAAAGAAGTGGAAGATGTTCAGTGTCATTGACTGCCCTGCATCTCTGCTACTTTTGGTAAGAACAATTATGGTGGCTTCCTGAAGTGGTTCTCTCAAATGGAAATGTTCCCATTCCTTTGTGCAGGACCACTTCTAGAATGTAGAATGAGTATGGCTGTTTTTGCCCTCATGATGTTTAAGCCATAGAGATCATTGGCATAATCTGCCAACTTAATACAGAGCACAATGCTAATTTGGTCATTCTGCTTTAATCTACTTTTTTTTTCCCAAAATGGGTGAGTGGGGGGCAGGAAAAAGGGACAAATAGAAATGTGGGTGAGAAACCTTCCTTCTGGAATTCACAAGGTCCTGGAGCAGACTTCATATTGTTAGCTTCTGTAACTGTTCCTTAAGCACCAGAACTGTCTTATTATTCCACCTTCCTTGGAAAATGATGATCTGTCTATGCAGTGATTTGGTGACCATTGCTGTACAATGTTCATTTTCTGAAGAAGATGCAACATGGAGCATCTGGGCTGCATTTTTAAGACTAGGGAATATTATAGACCCTGACTTCCTCTTCTATCTCTAAATATTCTTTGGTGGAAAATGTTTCACTCTCTGCAAAGCAGGGGGGAAAATGATATCGCTTTCATGATGAGTTAAGAATCCCATATATGAAGGATAGAAAAATGTAATGCAGTTGTAAATGACACTTAGTTTTCTAGACACTTGGCCTTACAACTGATTCAGGTTAAACAGTACAGGGTTTGCATGCAACAGAGAGATGGATATGATCCAATTAATTAAAATTCAATCCTGGCAATGAAGGTATGGTTATCAGGGACATCCCTGGTCCTTGATATGAGGAAGTGGTCTGAAAAAAATTGCTTTCTCTACAAAGGAGCTGTTATGTAGCTTTGGAGAGGTGTTATTTTATCATTAGAAGTCCAAGAAGCTGAAACAGGTAGTAGTAATTCAGTAGCTATAATACTTACCAGACTGAGAGAGACTGACCAGTGAACCAAGCTTTAATCACCTGACGTGATGATTGCAAAACTAGCATTGAAGTATGATTCAAATTTCAGCTGGTGCACAATGCTGCTTCTCAGTTATTGAGCAATGTGCAAGATTGCAATAATATGGCACCTTTTAAATGTGATCTGTGCTGTCAATTTGCCTGCTGAGCCTTCTTCAGGAGTGTCAGTCCTGAATTATAAGACTGAATGCAACTTGGAGCATAAATATTTGCTGCTTCTATTACATCACTGGAGGTTTTCAAGAAAGGGTTGATCAGTTATTTGTTTAGAATGGTATGAGGATTGGACTAGATCAGAGGTCCCCAACCTTTTGGGCACCAGGGACTGTTTCTGTGGAGAGAGATTTTTCTGCAGACCGGAGGGTGCGTAGTTTTGTATGTTGCCTGCATCCCGCAGATGGGGCTTTGCTTGTTTGTGCCGACCAGTAGCTGGCATGCCGCGGCCCGGTACTGGTCCACGGACTGGGGGTTGGGGACCCCTGGGATAGATAACCTCCAAGATACCTATGATTTATTGAACACATGATTTGATGAAATAATAAAATAAGTTAATAATAGTGTGTTATCAGTGTGGTTACAACATGGGAAGAGTTTGGATCCTTTGTGCTTCCCAAGTGGTGTTAATAGATTATTATTGGTGTGGGCCTGGATTATGAAGTGATATGCAGTAGTTAAAGAGAGGTGCAAATACTATAGTTCTTACCAATCATGATTAATAGAATAAAATGTTCCAGGCAGCTACTAAAGGGAAAAATGAGGCAGATAACAAGACTTTTATGATTTCATCTTGAACCTTAAAGGCTGCATAGCAAACTCTCATTTTTCTTTCAACTTATTCAATCTGTTTCTTTAGAAGTAAATCCGTCTTCTTGATTCCTAATTGCAGTCTTTTTATGAAAAGAAAGCATGAAGTCTTGTGTCCTTTTGAAAGATTTTCTTTAGAGGCAAACTTTTATCTATTTATTTATTAGATTTGCATCCCACCTTTTGTATATGAGCTCAAGACTCCATACATAGCGTTCCTTCCTCATATTTTCCATCATAACTCTGTGTGGTAAATTGGGAGTGACTTAAAACCCAGCGGTCCTTGATCCTAGTCCAGTAGCTTAACCATCATACCATATTGGTTTCTCTTAATGTATGATTGCATGCTTGCTGGACATGATGGAAATTGTGGTCCAGCACATCTGGAGGATACTTCATTAGGCAAGGGTGACTTGGGTAATTATGAAGTTAGCTGTATCTGGATAATTTGTTAGTCCTTCCACTCACCACAAAAGACTGTTGGAGATGAATACTTCTGTATCTATTTCTGGATTACTAAATGCTTTCTATCTTTGCTGGAGGGAGGAATGGACATCTACAATGGTATGATCAATATTAGCCTAGTGTTGACAGCCTTAGAGAGTCTTACCCACTTCAGCCTTCATTGTTTCTAACATACCACAGGGAAGGACAACAGAGACAGAGATGGAGAATACATTGATGAGGGAATATACTGAGGTGCAATTACTCTGTGATCTCTCTAGAATTTCATCTTTTTCTTGGAAGCCAGGAAGGTTAATTAATTGGTAGCAGGTTTTTATAATAAAGGGAGGGGTTAAATTAACCCTTCACCCCGTACCTGATTCTATTTGGGCATAAATGTTTGCCCTAACACTTTTTAAAGAAAGTTTATATAATGGGCTTGCCCTTATTCTTTCTCCAATTAACATATTGAGGGAACAGGATTTACTGTAAATCTAATCAATATTTGCTTTAGCTTAAAGGTTTTGATGCAATGAAATCAGCACCTTGGACAGTACCAAGTGCAGTCTGTGACTAAACTCCCATTAAAACTTACTGGTTTTTTAAAAAAAATATTTTTATCCTGCCTTTATTTTATAAATAACTCAAGATAGAAGACATGTATCTAATAGTCTTTCCTTCTCCTATTTTCCTATAACAACGAATACTTAGAGTAGCCCCTAGGGCGAGATGGGTGACAAAAACATTTAACAAATAAGGAACAGCAAAAGTGACATTGCTGAGCCTTGATGCACATCAACTTTCACAGGAAAATTGTTGAAAAGGCCAATGGTGCATAATATTCAGTTCCTGGTATTAAGGTAAAGCATCTGGACCCATATGAATTGCTCAGACACAACATGGTATTATAGCACCATATGATTTATTTGGAATACAGTCAAAGGCTTTATCCATGTATTACTAACCATGTAACAGGGCTGTGTTACTATTATCTTTCTCTTCCTTCCTATTACCTACTCCTATAGGTATTTTACGACTATCGCTTTGTTGGTTGTATATTATGATTTATGATTATATCTCATGAATTAGGATTCACCACTTTGTTGCTTGTATGTACACTGAAAGCTTATGCACCGGAGACAAATTCCTTGTTGTTCCTTGACCAACATTCTTTACATATTCTACTTTATCTTGGTTGAGAAAAGCCAGATGTAATGTCTTATTATCCCTATGCTTCTCTATGAGCACTCAAGCCATAAAAATAGTGCCAGCGGTATTCAGGCCTTTGATATGGATTTTAGCAATGTCACAGAGGTGCTGGTAGAAAATCTGCTCAAAAACTTTCATCTTGTGCAAAGGAGGCACAGGCTTGGTTGGTAGTTGGAACAGTCTGCTGGGTCACCTTTGTTCTTAAAGAAGGAAACTGTGATACTCTGGCCCAGTCTGGAGGCACATGGCCAGAGTCAACAATGGAAATGAAGAAGCTTGTCAGCCAGTCAGGTGCTCTGCTGCTAAGTTCTAAATTTCCAGATATCTGCTGGTAGATTATCCGAACCAGGTGCTTTTGAGTTCTCTGTGCCTTTGATAGCTTTGATAATCTTTTCAGGTAGAATGTGCAGAACTGGATCAGCACTAGCTGAGCTATCAGGAATTGCACCTATGGAAATTTGACATTAGAGATTTTGTAAAGTGTTTGTCAGGCTCCCAAACCAAGAAAGACACATCCTGATTCTTCCAAGCAGATATCTTTATTTTTCCATTCTATGGACTGAATCTTGCCAGAGTAAAGCACTCTACTATCTATTTCAAGCCTAGACTTTGTGAACTGTTAGGGAGGGGCTGCCTTCTTTCTCTCACCTAAAATCTCTGGAGTGGGTTGCCTCTTATTCCTCTGAAATGCACCTCGCTTCTGATGATCCATTTTTTTCATTACCTTCCACTATAGTGAAGCTGCCAGCCTTTCAGGATTTTGAGCTTATCCTGCAGTTGTTGTCCATTTGTGTTCTTAACACATATACCTTATTTTTTGCTTCTTTGATGTGCATTTTCGCTAGTTAATAGATGTTTTCTCTCACCTTCGTGTCCATTTGTTCATATAAGTCCAAGTAGTGATTAGTGCAGAGGTAATTGACCTCTGTACAGCTTTCTTTGCTGCTCTTCCTGCAGTGATGTACTTTTGACAGTTTTTATAACAACAACAACAACAACAACAACAACAACAACAACCACATCTGCATATCCCAGGTCCTTGGTAAATGCCAAATCCAGTCTGAACATCTGGCTGACTGTGTGATGATCAATAATAATAATAATAAAGTTGGAAGGGACCTTGGAGGTCATCTAGTCCAACCCCCTGCTCAGGCAGGAAACCCTATACCATTTCGGACAAATGCTTGTCCAGTCTCTTCTTAAAAACCTCCAGTGTTGGAGCATTCACCACCTCTGGAGGCAGGTGGTTCCACTGGTTAATTGTTCTAACTGTCAGGAAGTTCCTCCTTAGTTCTAGGTTGCTTCTTTCCTTGATTAGTTTCCATCAATTGCTTCTTGTCCTGCCTTCAGGTGCTTTGGAGAATAGCTTGACTCCCTCTTCTTTCTGGCAGTCCCTTTTTGTTGGTCTTCTGCACACGTCAGTTCTTGTGGGCCACCTTCTGTTCTCCTACTTTCTCCTGCACTTGCTCCATCCAGAGCCCACACCTTGTTGCATCCATCCTACAATGTATCTCATGTTCAACACACATTATTTGGATTCTTAGCTAAGAACACATCATTATTTCCATACAAAAGAACATTATATATATATATATATATATATATATATATATATATATATATATATATATATATATATATATATATATATATATATATATATATATATATATATATAAAGGTAAAGGTAAAGGTTCCCCCGCACACGTGTGCTAGTCGTTTCCGACTCTAGGGGCCGGTGCTCATCTCCGTTTCAAAGCCGAAGAGCCAGCGCTTGTCCGAGGACGTCTCCGTGGTCATGTGGCCGGCATGACTAGACGCCAAAGGCGCACGGAACGCTGTTACCTTCCCACCGTAGT